>NW_024870856.1:10210000-10922500 GCF_019054845.1 Dipodomys spectabilis
GCCATTCACTCGTGCAATAGCTTTTACGTCTCTTTTGGAGAGATTTAATTTTGTTGAGTTTGCACGAAACGGAGCTATTCTGTGCGGTGATTTTGTACCCACCAGTATCCCTATGAAAGGAACATGACTCTGCCTTCCCCCTCTGAACACCACGGGTGGTTAAAACCGTGAGTGCCCAGATGCCAGGGCGAAGTCGGGCAGATCGGTTTCCAGGGAGCCATGTGTCACGGGCCTGCTCCACGCAGGAGGGGCTTGCTTATTTTACAAACCGCTGTCCCAGCTCGGGCGATGGCTTAGAGAGACACAAGATGAGATGAAGGTAGCAATGATTCTGAGGGCCAGGTGCAATAACATAGACTAACATTTGGGACCCATTAAAGGCGAACCTAAGCAGGAGGGAGGTCTGAGAGGGCTCCTCTTCAGTGGACAGCTCATTCCTCAAACAACTAGTTCTACTTTTAAGTTGTATGCAAAACTTTTCAGGATGCATTGTTATTATTGTTGTTGTTGTTATTATTATTTCTTTATTTATAACCTGACATTACTGGATTTAGTGTAAAATGGCAGGGGGCGGGGGTAGGCAGGGCGAGGGAGGGAGGGGCTCACATTCAGAGTAAACAGACACAGCCAGAAATGTGAGCCTCTTTCCAAGGCCTGGATGAAGATGTAATTAAACATTTACAGCATTGTCGACTCAGCTCTCACCACAAATAGCCCAGAACTAACTCGGAGAGGGAGCCTAGAGAAAAAGACCAACTCGTGTGGAAGCTCTTTTCAGTGGTTTGTCTACTACTCGAACTGTTTTGAACCAAACGTGATGACTGTGCTGTGTGGAGCAAAACAATGTGTTCTAAGCCATGACGATATCTGCTGAGTGGTTGGCCTGGTTGGGAAGGACCAGAGTGTGTGTGTGTGTGTGTGTGTGAGAATATCATTTCCAAAGAGATTTTCAAAGGTGAGCTCAAAAGAGAGCTCTAACACACACAAACCCAACTGACTTGAGAACCTGCTTCATCCCTACCCAGTTCAAATGAATGAAACCAGCAAGCTGACTTAGGATTTCACTGAACAGTTGTGAGTATATATTTTGAAAATCCAGAGGTTTTTCTGACTAGAAGGTCACCCTCAGAGATCGTGTTTGGCCAGGTACCACATGGAATTACGGGCATTCTCAAGGAGCCCTCTGCCGGAGAAGACTTCCTTTCCTTCCTTCCTTCCTTCTTTCCTTCCTTCTTTCCTTCCTTCCTTCCTTCCTTCCCTTCCTTCCTTCCTTCCTTCCTTCCTTCCTTCCTTCCTTCCTTCCTTCCTTCCTTCCTTCCTTCCTTCCTTCCTCCCTCCCTCCCTCCCTCCCTCCCTCCCTCTTTCTTTCTTTCTTTCTTTCTTTCTTTCTTTCTTTCTTTCTTTCTTTCTTTCTTTCTTTCTTTCTTTCTCTCTCTCTTTCTTTCTTTCTTTCTCTCTCTGCCCCAGCAATGCCAAAGTCCTTGCATGCTGTTCGCATGTGGGGCCATCCTGCGTCAGCGTCAGGATAAAAATCAATACGAGCATCATTTGGCGTTCAGCAATTAAATTCTGACCAAATGGACAAAGGAGGATTGACTGTGTTCTGGATTTGGTCAATTATTATAATGTAGCAAGAATCTGAGTCCAAGATATGAGCCTGAACACTAAGTGCAAATGAATATTTTTGTTTCGGGCAGTTGTTTGTAGATTTTGTTTTACTGTAGAGAGCTTCTGTTTGGGAAATAAGTACCATGAGCCTCGTGGGGAAGAAAAGTACCTAGATCAGCAGTGCCCTCCCCCGCCCCTCAGTCAGAACAGTGCCCTGGACTACAGGTGGAGCTGGTTCACTTTCGTGGAACCGGCTCCGAGCATGAGGACTGCCTGTGAGCTGGGACTACAGGGAAGACGTGGTCCGGGATGCTTCCTGCAGATCCGACCCCCTCCTCCTCTCCACGCTCCTCCCCTCCTTCATCTCCATCCCCGAAGGCCAGCCTCCCTGCTTTGCTTGGGTGCTGGGGAGAAAAAAAAAAGCCCATTAAAAAGAAAAAGAGAAACCTGCCCGTCACTGAAGATGTGGTGAGCCACGCCAGGTCCATTAGAGCGTCCGTGCGTGGACCTCTCAGTTAAGGTGTGCTTCTGTGGGTCACCTGCGGGACCTGTGCGGCCGCAGCCCTCAAGCCTTTCTCCTGGTTCAGTCGAGTGACTCCATGATACCATGTGCAAAAGCTGATCAATTTATTCTGTCAGCGCATCAAGATTTTTCCAAAATGAAACACAAGAAGCTGCCCGACCTCTTTGTAGGCCGTGTTTCTATGAAATTGATTTGGGGCAACGAAGCAGGTAGGGTAAGTGATGTTTGGAGTCACATTGACAAGTGCAGATGTCCTCCTCCCCGACTTCCTCTGGCCCTTAGGAACTGAAAGACGCCCAGATTGGAGGAGTCCTGGGCACAACTCACTCTCTGGCTGCTCCAGCAACCTATGCCTGGCAAGTGAATGGGGCAGAAATAAATGCAGGTCAGCTGACATCTTGGGAGCCCAAAACCCAGCTTCCCTTCACTGGAATTCTTCCCAGTAGAAGTCATTACCAGTTCAACCAATTCTACAAAGGGTTCTGGGGCCGTCTTGGTAATGCTGGGGCTGGGACATTTTTGATGACGATGGACATCTGGCTGGAAGGGTTCACAGGCAGGGGCCAGTTTTACAAGGACAGAGTATGGTTCTCTGGAGTCAGCCTCTGGACCCAACGAGTGCCCTGCCATTCTGCTCTCCCTTGAGTTTTATGTTCCTCTTGTTGGATTTGCCTAGTATCCCACAGTGGGTCTCACAGAATGAATGGGATTCAGTACAGCGTGTGCTGCCACCGTTTAACTACCAGCCAACGCTCTATTGACAGGGGAAGGCCTGGTGCTAAGCTCTCACCCATTTCCACGGTGCACAGGCTCTCACTGAGGCCAGCTTCCATCCACAAACGTGTCCTGAGCATGGGGTTGGCAAAGGCTGCACAGGGTTCACCTTGTCTACAACAGCTCTACTCTGCAGTACCACAAGATCCAAGCGACCACATATCGTAAACGCTGGGAAAGTCATTGGCTGCGATTTATGCTCAAGATTTATTTATTCTACTACAATAGACGTCACCTCATTTTTAGTGCACATAATTACTTAACGATGTCTATGTTTCCCAACCAGTTTTCTGTTGCAAGCTGAAAAGAGGCTTTTCTGACATTTTTCCATTGTTTCGAACGCTTACTTCAGGATCAAGATGTCCTCTATTACAAATAACTGATAAAACAAGAACTCTCTTCTCTAAATGGTATTCATTGTAGTCCTTACCCAACCACTCTGCACTGCCTATTTCTCTGCTGACTGTGTCTCTGCCCTTTAGTACTTCTGGTCACCAGGCTCTTGGTGTCCAGAGCCCAGAGATTTTTGCCTTATGTTCTTCAAGTACAGCCCACAGCAGCCAGCCCTCCAAAAAGTACTTGTCAGAGAAAAGAGAGTGTTGCCAATTATAGCATGTTGACTCGCCTACACTAATGGTGTTAAGATTGGAAGTAATACAGATGACAGCTGTCCTGTCCCTAAACAGAGCACAGAACAAAGGGTCATTTACGGAGCTCAAGACAAACTGATGTCGGCCCTGCCCTTTTCTCATATGCTTTTCAATCCTTGTGATCTTTACATGCAAGGAAGGCAAAATCATTTTATCCTAAACTTGACAAGGCTCTTGTTTTCACATCTGTCTAAATCCAAGATGGCGCAAGGTCCTTCTTAAAGGAATTCTAATGTTCCTGAACATCCATCCCATTGCAACAAAGAGCTGCCGCTGGCACCTGGCTTCTGAGACTCGGGATGAACTGGAGCTCACAGACAGTGGCTAACCCTGGGCAATCTGCCTCAGGCGCAGCCACCTCTCCTGAGCTTACACACCTCTTTCCTGAGGGACGCAGGGACGAGGTCGCCCACTGCCTGGAAAACCCCAGTCATTCATTTACCAGGCAGGCTCGGCTTGGAATTAGGGAGTGGGTGTTTGGGGAGAGAAACAGGTGGCGATTTTCCCCAAACAACATCCTTGCTGTTGTAGTGATTCAGTCTCGCTGAAGAATAATCACCCCATAGTTGAGTTCTAATCTAACAGCACAGAGCACAGTGTTCTCGGTCAGACTTTCTTTTGCACTTTTGTGGGGTGACCGTTGGCATAGGTGGTCTCTTCTGGTGTCCCCTGTGCAGGCATAATTGTGCACATTGGGTGCGGAAACTCTGCAGAGGACTGAGCTGCGTTCAATACTTTGATTTGCATTACCGGTACCATCATGCTCTGTTTCTTGTCTCTTATTCTGATAGAATGCACCTCTCACAAATTTCATTTTGACAGAAAAGAAATTTATTGCAACTTAGAAATCATGACTTGGGAAAGTGGTTTTGCATTCACTGCTTGGTGAGCCTTCCTAGACGGCAGCCGGAATTAGCTGCCATTATACCTGTCCACCCGAGAATGCTTACAAATTAAACCTGTACACAGAGACCTGTGATGACACTAGATCTAGAAATTAATCCTGTCTCCTGGAGCACTGACAAGCAAGAGACACACAAGGGTTAATGCAATTTCCATCCCAGCGAGTTTTGCTTGCCATTATTTTCTTTTTCTTTTCTCCCTTTTAACTGATTCGTAGCATAAAATCTTCCTGGACACCTAATTATCAAGCCAGCTCTCAGTCACAGCTGTCTGCTTGGAGAACCCATTAGATGAAGCAGTTGAAGCCTCCATAATTCCCCAAACTTCCCGGTTGTGAATATTAAGAAAAGATTTTTACATGTCATATGCAATTCGAAGGTGGAGTGAATGGCCTCGGAGATGAGGAGCCCTGAATGCTTGTCCATCACGCCATTCACTGGTTACAGGTGGTCTCATTTTCCACTCTCAGATATCGCCTGGCTATGACAGCAGGCACTTAATTTGCATGTTCGACAGACAACAAACGGCCCCGTGCATGTCAAAATAGGTGGTGATGCATGACAGTTCCTACACAATGCCGTCTCCTCTTCGCATGACCTCTGACCTCTCTGCATGTCTTTTTTTTTTCCACAATCAGAAAAAAAACCATACATACATATATATAAAATAATATATATGCACACTTCTCTGTATTGGATTAAATTTCATACCAAAATGATTGTTTTTCTTTCTTTTTCTTCTTCCTCCTCTTCCTTTTTCCTCTCTTTCTAACATACAGATTTTCATCTTAACTGTTACAAAACTCTGCCAGGAGAGCCTCATAAAATGTAAAAATAGAGAGGCTGCGCCGACAGGAAGCCGTTCTGTCGAAATCCATTGTGGTTAAACTGCCTGGAACTTAAAAACACACACATCAATGTCACTTCTGAGCGAACACTCTAATCAGGTTAATTTTTACTTAAAAAGATCATAAAATCAGAATCCTTGAGTCCTTTGCTTTGACTTGTGTTCATTAGGTTCCTGTTCTTGTAGCGCTTTTACTATTAATATTTCACCGGGGCTTAAAAAGGGCTTTCTTTAATTGCAGGTTTGGTCTCCCCACATGAAGTGAACACCGGGCACGCTAATTCTCTGCCATCAGCGGAATGAGGGTGGGCCTTGCCCGACTCTCCGGGGTGACCGAGGACGCAGCCCCGCGGGAGGGGGCCGCGCGGGAGGGGAAGAGTCCCGCGAGCCCCGGCGGGAGCTGCCGGGCCCAGGCGCTGCGTTCTGGGCGCAGGACGGGCGCGGCTCCCCTGCTCACCGGATGGAGCCCGATCCCCTCCGCCATGCGCTTGAATTCAGAATTAGAGTGCGCAGCGCTGCGCGGAGCTGGCCATGGAGCCATCAGGGAGGAGAGGGACCGAACCCCGGCCCCGGCCAGGAGCAGGGTTCTCCACCCAGCGCCGCGGAGGAGGCTGGGGGCCGCGCGGGGCTGATGGGGATGGGAAGCAGTCTGTGGAGCCCTGAGAGCGGAAGGCCCCGGCCCCCGCGCGGCCTGCCCACGGCCAGGCGCACACACCGGGCTCCCCACGGCCTGCCCACGGCCGGGCGCGCGCACCGGGCTCCCCACGGCCTGCCCACGGCCAGGCGCACACACCGGGCTCCCCACGGCCTGCCCACGGCCTGGCGCACGCACCGGGCTCCTCACCTCGCTCATCCTGACCATGGCCGGGGCACGCGCACCGGGGCACGCGCACCGGGCTCCGCTCATCCCAGCCTGGCATCACCGTCCAGCAGGAGCGGCCGGGGCCCCAGGCTGGACGGGAATGGGAAAGGCAGTGCTGGGACGTGTTTCCGGCCACGCGTGAGGGTGGCCAGTCCCTTGTCACGCTGTCTTCCAAAGCGTCCCCACGTGTCTCTCCTAACCGTATGTACAAAGACAGTGTGTGTGGAAATAATGAGCTGGTCACTTAGGAGCCTCCGTGGGTTTGGAGGGTCCCTAGTTTTGGACACCTACATGATAAGCGACGTGCCACGTGTATTTTATTACATTGAGTTGCTCGCTGATTGATTTTCTGATAGTTTCTTCTTGACAGTTATGAAGAAAAAAGTGAGCTGATTGACAGAAACCTTCAATCTTCCAACTGAATTTTCCTTCTCCAGATTTATACTGGTGATTTTACAAGAGGAAGAGTAAAAGCAACTACCTGGAGACACCCAGAGAAAGACAGGAAGACACACTCAGAAAGCCAGGGAGAGTAGCCAGAGACACCCGCAGAAAGACAGGAGAGTACCCCAGAGACACCTCCAAAAAGCCAGGGACAATACCCGGAGACACCCTCAGAAAGACAGGAGAGGACCTGGAGACACTCCCAGAGAAAGGGACAGTATTCTGGAGACACCCGCAGAAAGCCAAGGAGAGTACCTTGAAGACACCTGCAGAAAACCATGCACTGCTGGACACCAGGACCAGACTGACACATCTACATGTCGAAAATTGTTGGCAGCCACCAGAAGCCCAGATGGAGGCTTGGACAGACAGACTGCCCTTTGTGGCTCTCGGAAGGAACAGCCTATCAAGATCTTACCAGGGACTTAGGGTTCTTCAACTGTAGAAGAAGCATGGTTCTTATTTTTCCATTATTAAGGTTGAATACATGTAACTTAGATTTTAGCCTCTCAACCATGTTAAGTGCACAATTTGGTGGTATTAATTACAATCATAATGCCACACAAAAAATAAAATATTCTGGTAATTTTTTTGGTAAAACTTGAAACTGAATCCAACTAACAATGACTCCCTTATCACATCCAGCCCCAGCTCCTGCAATAACTTCTACATCCTGTTTCTCTGATTTTGAATATTGTCATTCTTCCCTTGAAATATTGATTATCATTCCTTTGTCTCTTCTACCCTATTTTTGCTTCAAGTCAACATTCTGAAATGACTCAGCCGTCCTCACACTTCTGGCTGTCATTAGCATAGGACTGCCCTCAATCGCAATCCCCTCCTCTCTGTCGCCTGGCTTACAAGGGATGTGGGCTTGAGGCACACGCCCAGCCGTGTGAGTCTTTAAAACAACGTAGTGAACAGAATATGGATGGCGACCCATTGCTGCCACGACACTGGGTTTTATCATGGTTCACACCTTGGGTGTGAGGAGCTGTTTATGTTAGCACACAGCCTGCAGTTCACCTTCTAAAACTCACATGGAAATTTCTCGCAAGTTTTCTGTCAGTGTCCTACAGCCGCTTTTATTTATCAGGAGTTTACATCTTAATTTCTCCTGGAATTTTGAAGGAATGTCTTACCAGATATAAGATGTTTGGTTGATTTTTTTTTATTAGCACTTGGAGATTGTTACCTCATTGCCTTCTAGCCTCTAAGGTTTGGGGGTTGGGATCTTTTTTTTTTTTTTCAGAAAAGTTTTATTATCTTTAAGTAGTTGTACAAAGGGTTTCAATTGAATGTGCCATTTTATGAGTGCAATGCACCTTGATCAAAGTCATACTGCCATCACTCTTTCCCATCTCTCCCCACCCTACCCAGCCCTTCCATCTTCTGGTCCCATTTTTAGGTATACGTATTGAATGTTTGGCTGTATTCGCCAATCGTCCTTCTATCCCTTGCCCTTCACATCATCCTCCCACCCACCACACTCTTCAAGTACCAGCCCCGTGGTATTCATTTTGTTAGACTATAAATTAGTTGTTCAAAGAAGTACACCATTGGAATTCTCCCCTGCACAAACCGTACTTCAGTTAATGTGTTTGTGTGCATATGCATATATCCCAGTAGATGTTTACCTATACACTTATACAGTAGATCTCATTTCCATATACAAGAGAAAATATGTGTCCTTTGTCTCTCTGAGCGTGATTTACTTGACTAACTAGATTTTCCAGGTCCATCTGTTCCTTTGCCACCAATGTAAAATATCTGATGAGAAATTGGGTGACAATTTTATTAACGTGGTGAGTCAGTTCTTACATGCTGCCTTCAAGAGGAAGTTTTAATGTATCTGGATATGTGCTTCCTTGAGTTCATCTCACTTGAACTTGTTGAGGTTCTCCAATATTGATATGCATATTGTTCTCCAAATATAGTAGTCCTTCAAGCATTATTTCTTTGAATATGTTCTTTGTCTTTCACTTCTTGTTCTGGGATACCCATGTCACATATTTTAGTTTGCTTACTTGTAATTATATTGTTCAGCTCTGGAATTTTTTAAATTTTAGTTTGTCAGATTTTCTTTCTCTTAGTATTTAGCATGAACAAGAGACTTGTTTTAAGTTTATCATTATTGTTTTCATTTATTGCTGTGCGAGGAATCCCAGGGCCTCATTCACACTAGGTCCACTTCTAAGTCGATCGTATCAGGTATTTTGCTTACAGCAATGGAAAACTGATTAAAACAGTGCATAGGGCACATGCATTTTTGGCTATATCAGTTATAAAGACATAACTGTGTAAAATAGTGAGACCTATTTGCATTTCTACCAAGATCAAAGTATATATTTTGTCCTTCCTCGTGACCAACATGGCTGTCTATAACCATACTCTATAACTCTCCCCCCCAATAACAACCCCATTAATAAGTGGGCTCAAGATTTAAGGAGAGACTCCTCCGAAGAAATAAGAATGGCCAATAAACCAAGCACTGTTGGCATCTGTAATCTTAGCTACTCAAGAGGCTAAGATCTGAGGCCAGCCTGGGAAAGAAAGTCCATGAGACTCTTATCTCCAATAAACTACTCAGAAAAGGCCAGAAGTGGTGGTGTGGCTCAAGTGTAGAGCAGTAGCCTTGAGTGCAAAGAGGCTTAGGGACAGCACTCAGGCCCTGAGCTCAAAACCTAGGACCCAGCAAAAAACAAACAAACAAAAAAAAGTAGTGGCTAATAGACACATGAATTAATGTTCAACACCTCTGGACATTCAGGAAATGCAAGTCAAAACAACATGGAGATTCTACCTCACCCCAGTTAGAATAGCCATTACCCCTGGGTAAGTTTTACAAAGCTGTGTACCACAAAGGACTGTCACACAAAGATGGCTCCAGGAAAAGAGTTGACAGAAAGGGTGCAGGGTCAGTATGATACAAAAGTCATAGCTTCAGTAGACCCAAAATGGTTTGTGCCTTTAATCCTGAATCATCAGGTTTTGGTCGGGTGTGGTGGGGTACCGTGTACTTTTACCATGATGGGAACGGTCAGGATGAGGGCGGAGGGTTCCTTCCAGGGGGAAGTGTGGCCACCTTTGATGAACTTCTTAATCCAAATGGAAGCTCCAGGAGGGACAGACTGGATCCCAGCTGTGCAGTGGCAGGATCCCCAAGTCCTGTTTTTGTACCTCCTGCTGAGTTGCCTATAAGTTCTGCAGAAACCTTCTGGCAAGAGCCGCAGATTTCTGTGAGTAATAACTCAGTTGAACTCATGGTCCTAAGAGCCCAAAGATTGCCCTGTCACCGAAAAATCAATGATTTGATTTCATGTTTGTAAAACCAGTGAGGAATGAACTAGGGATACTGGGTCTAAGTAATGCCATCTTGTTCTCATGACCATCCTTGTCATCTTAACCCATGATGTGGACTTTTCACCCAGTGCAGAAAACCCTAGAGATGAAATAGGTCATTCTTTGAATTACAGATGCGTCCTATTGGTTAGTTCCAGGCAAGTCTTGCTCTAGGGCTTCAGCCTATCTGGCTTTGCTTCCGTAAACACTCTTTTGTCAGGCCTAGTTCTCCACCCAAATCATGCATAAGCTTTGTGCTAGCTGCACTTGAGCTGCAGTTTCTTTGGGTCATGATTCTGCCTGCAGTTGCCAGCTTTCTAACAAAGACTCCCGATTCAAAAGAAAAGAAAAAGAGGGTAAGGTTTCTTTCTGGATTTTCCATTTTCATAGCGATTTCAAGTTTGACATATTAAGTTTGAATACCAAAAAGGCCTTTGAGTTTTTAGAGCTTAACAAATGTGGAAATGCAGATTTTTCATGCGGTCGTGCGTGTCCTTTCAAGCTGCAGCTAAAGGTCTCATTTTACTTCTAGAAAAGTCTCCAGTATAAAACTTTATATAACTCAGTTGTTATTTTTACATTACTTTTACTTTTTAGGAGAAAAATCTACCACAGATAAAATTTTCCTTTTTCATCATAGATAAATTTTTCATCATAATTTCCGTCATAGATAATTTTCTCCTTTTCTTTTTAATATAATCTTACTTAATATTTTATTTCTAGTAATTTGTTCTTTTTTTTTTTTAATTCTCAATGTTCCTTGCTGTGCTGTCATTGTTACTTCATTTATTTCAGCTTCTAAGATATTTTCAATTACTGAGCGCATCTGTTATGCTTTTTGCTTGGTGGTTGATGAACTATTGGCTGGGGTAACCTTAACAAAATGTCATAGCCTGGATGGCTTCACCCACCTCTGAGATCAAGGAGCCACCCTATTCAGTTCCTGACAAGATCTCTCTTCTTAGCCTGCCCACTGGGCCTTTCTCCATTTGTGCTCACAAGACCAAGGGAGATACTCCCCTGTCTGTTCTTCCTCCTACCAAACCTAATGAAAGTCCTCAGGGGAGAGGCCTCTTCAGGACCTCATCACTGGATTAGTCACATTTTCTTGTCCCTGTGACAGACAGCCTGAACAAACAAGTTAGGAGGAAGGAAGATTTTAGTTCATGATTTCTGAGGTTTCAGTCCGTCAAGCCTGGGCTGCTGTTTCTGGATCCAAACTGAGACAGAGCACTGTGTTGGCAGAAGTGAGTGACTGAGGCCACACAGATCATGGAGGACCAAAAGCAGAGAGGGAAAGGAAGGGCCCAGAGCCGAGCGGAGCTGGGAAAGCTCACCCCTCCAGTGACCAACCTCCTCCAGCGGCCCCGCCTCCACCTTGTCAGTACTTTCCTGTCAGGTTCCCAATCAATCAAGAGATTAATCTAGTATTAGGGTGAAGTGTTCAGAACCCAATTACTTCTCCGAAGCTCATCATCTGGCAGCAAAGCCCCTGGTGTGTGAGCCAGTGTGGGAGATACCAGTCAAACAGAGTTCTACCACACTGGATGTGCGAGCGTCTGAATACATTTACCTTATAATCGGTGGCTTGTTATCCCTTCCTTCCTGTGGCATTCTTGCTTGCATTCTGTGTATTTTCTTACCATCCCATTTGCTTTACCAGGTGTTTGGGGATTACTATTGTTTTTTAATGAAGTGAACTGTTATAATGCTTCCACTAGTTTTCATAAAGTCACACCATTTAGCCATAGTGTACAGTGATGTAGATCCTGAGATATGAGAACAACTATCGGGGTTTAAATCCAGCCTTCCTGTTTACAAAGTTGTGTTGTCCTGGGTAGGTGAGTTTTTAGGTTTGTGGCTAAGTTTCCTTATCTACAAAAAAAAAATTTATACTGTGTATTCCATGTGGCTGCTACAAAGGAATTGCAGATGAACTATTAACATACATACCAATACAGTAAATGTATGTTTAAATGTATGGTAATACAGTACTACATTAACTTAACCTTAAACATTAATAAATTAACATAAATATTCAACATTACTAAATTAACACGAGCATTTATAAATTAACTAACACATACAATGCTACGTATAAATCAACATTACTAAATTAACATTAACATTTATCAATTAACTAACACACACAATGCTACATATAATTACGTATGTGTTAGGTATCCACACGCTCGGAGAAAGGATAGTTCTGTCAGAATACCAGGCACATTATAAGTAGTACTGACCAGCTTTTTCAAGGAAAATTCAAAAGAAATACCATGGTCTGCTAATGGCAAGTTCCTTGCTGTAACTCATAGCATGCCACATTCATGGACCAGAGACAGGTCTGGGAATATAAGTGCAGACTGGCTCCCTGAGTGGTCCAGCCGGCTCCATCTACCTCTGGCTCCCTGAGTGGTCCAGCCGGCTCCATCTACCTCTGGCTCCCTGAGTGGTCCAGCCGGCTCCTGTCTACCTCTGGCTCCCTGAGTGGTCCAGCTGGCTCCCGTCTACCTCTGGATCCCTGAGTGGTCCAGCCGGCTCCATTGACTTCTGGCTCCTGGAGTGGTCCAGCCGGCTCCGTCTACCTGTGGCTCCCTGAGTGGTCCAGCCGGCTCCATTGACTTCTGGCTCCCGGAGTGGTCCAGCCAGCTCCATCTACCTCTGGCTCCCGGAGTAGTCCAGCCGGCTCCGTCTACCTCTGGCTCCCGGAGTGGTCCAGCTGGCTCCGTCTACCTGTGGCTCCCTGAGTGGTCCAGCCAGCTCCGTCTACCTCTGGCTCACTTCCCTGCCCTTGCCGTGCATCAGTCTCGATGTGGCTAGGTACTGACCTTGTGCAGGTCTGAACCTGACCTTTGGTTTCCTTCTGAGTGTCTTATTTCTTTCTGCTCATTATTTCTTTCAGTTAATATGCCTGAGATAAGGTGAGTAGTAGAGTGTGAACAATAACCAGAAACACGCAGAGAGGAAGTGCAGAAATATGTTTGCTTCATGTTGTCACATACCCTGTTCCCCCACTGTCCTGGAGCCACGGCTGCCCACTGGTAAGGTGACCCCATGACCCCGTGGTGCTGCAGACAGCCATCTACAGCAGTGACCCAACGAACACTTTCCAAGGCCTCGTGGGCATCAATGGCTGAAGTGCATGCAGACTCCTCCCTTCAAATCCCCGTGTTGGCTCTGAAGACGCCTAACTAGGTAAAGCACCTCCTGTCTCCTGATTCTTGGCAATGTTCCCCCATCATTCAGAAACCTCCACAGTTATACATACATACCTGACTGTCATTTAATACCATGGATAAATTCCACACCGGTTCTCAACCCCTCTCCCCAGCACTCTCTCCAAGCCAGAGAAGAAGAGTGAGCAGGACCAGGCTTGGTGTCCTGTCCTTGGGCTCTCTACCTCGTGGAGGTAGTGGAGTACTTTACTGGAACTGTCCAGAAAAGCCTTTCAGTACTACCAAGTAGGGGTGAACTTTAACAGGAAGGCTCAGAATAACTACCTCAAACCCAGCTAATTGGTGACCTCATAGCTCACATTATAGAATCCAAACTGGCAGAAAATCTAATAGATGATGCCAAATGAATGGGTCCCAGAAAGGATAGCTTGTCCCCAGGGTGTGCTTTCAAAGAATGCTTTGTTTTACTTCAACACATAAAGTAAAATAAGGAAATCAAGTAAACAATGTGCAATTCTCAAATGTCAAGGATACTCTGGACATAATGTATTGTGTTTGTGTTAGTAACTAATTTTGAAAATTGTACTCAGTACCTTGAAAGAAAATGTCACAGCATGGGTGATAAATTTCAGAGTTGTTCTTTTCTCTAATTTCACTGAAGGGGAAAGGCCTAGCATTGACCCCTGCCTCCAATGAATGTTTTATCTTAATGCCCTACTTAAAGATATTGCTAGAAATCAAGCCAATGTACTTGATTATTGATGGACGAAGGCAAAACCCCAGGAAGACATCATAAAATATGCTTCACATTCAAGAAAGTAGATGTAAAATGACTACCAGCTAATTTCTCTGAGCTCTTGCCAAAGAGGAGTAGCTTATTTTCTCATTTACCTGAGAATGCTATTGTCGGAATCAGACTTATTTATCCAGGGTTCTACATTAATAGTTACCACTCTATTAATTCGTCTGTTGTGGGGCAGATCCAGCACACTTAAAAGATACATTTGCTGTCCAGACGTCTAATAGCTATGTTTAATTTAGCAACATGTTAGGAGCTGCTAAACATCAAAGCACAGCTTCCCTTTCTTTCCATCCTGGGGTGCCCTCAGCAGCATTCTTCCCTCCACAGAAGAAGTACGCTCCGATTCATTCGGAATCAGCTAGTTGGAATGGGAGTTTGGATCACCCATGAATGGCTGTAGGTGGTTGGAAGGCAGGCATAGCAAATTTCCCCGTACTGGGGGCTGCATCAACACACTTTCTTTTCCCATGGCTTTGGTGGATGAAATATGAAGTAAAAGTCGGTTTCTTCTGATTCTGAGAAGGAGGGTTTGGCTCTGGGCACCTGATCTTCACTCATAGGAGGACAAGTGGGTGTCTTCCTCCCGCATCTTTTTACATAATCTCCTTGTGTCAGGGTCTGTCTCTGTCTCCACAGATCCCAGTCTCCTGAAATTCGAGTCTGTACTAATGCCTCCATCTCAGCACCATAGAGTCTGTGAAGAGTCTCCTCAGAGAGGGGCACTTTCCCTGCTCCTGAAGTTAGAACTCGATAGTTGTGTTTTGTGGGAACACCTGGAAATGTGTGGGGGCCTAGAAAGTGAACACAATCCTCCCATTCCTCAGGGGCGTCGGCCCAGTTCAGAGGAGCTCTTATTAACTTACGGTCTGGAGGGAATCACCATCAGCAGCATGTCTTTGTGCTACAGCCCCGGCTACTAATAAAGGTGTGGACACCTACTCTTAACCCAACTCATCAAATTCTCTCCTCTAGTAAGTTTGACTCTGCAACCAGAATGGAAAAGAGCTGAGAATTGTTGTATTAGAATCACATTAAAAGCAGTTTCTTAATAAATCCCTGGATAGCCTAAGAATTTCCTGTTTCTAACGGTTTTAAAATTTTTTATTGCCCTTCGGTAGTTGTGCGGAGGGGTTTCGATTCAACATGTCAGTATATGAATACAATGCACCTTGATCCACGCCATCATTCCAACGCTCTCCCCCCTCTCTCCCAATCTCACCCATCTCCTCAGTTTTCTTAGTCATGGTTGCATGCGTACATCGAATAGTTTGACTGCATTTTTTCTCGTCTTTCTCTCTTCATTTATCTATTCCCCAGAACTGTCTCCTCAAGAGGCATTTCCGATCATCAACCTTCCTTGAATTCCACTGATGGCTTTAGAATGGACTCATTTTTTTCCTCAAGCTTGTCAGATCTGGTTTGGTTACTGTTTTCACTCATATATCATCTGTCTATTATAGAATCTGATTTGACCACACCACAGTGTTGTAAAGGGAATTTTTTTTTCTCATCTCCAGGAACAGATACTTTTTGTGTACTTTGTCATAATGACATTGGCTCCTTTTTTCTGTGACAGGTAGTCTCAAGGTTCTATACTGAACTGGGTGTTGTTGAGTATTGGTTTGTTGAGTATTATTGAGTATTTATTGCTTTACTAGTTCATGAGAGATGCATATCCATTGTGAGCTGATACAATGAAAACCAAAGATAAAGTATAACAATGATAAGTCAACCAAAAGAGGCCAAACAAAGAACAAGAAAATGCACTGGACTTCTAAGGGAGAGTGAGGCAGCAAGCCACATGCAAGGCTCTCCCACTCACTGACCACACAGGCTTCCTTCCTAGGCAAACTTTGCCAGTGGCACATTTTCCAGACCCTAGGACTCCTGAGACACTCTGTACATGTGTGCAAAAATACTCTGGCTACTGTGCAAAGTGTTCTCTTGGTGTCATGGGGGTAGGACTTGAGCAGGCCTCTTCTGCTGTTAAAAAGGAAGTTGAAAAAAAGCCACATGTGCTAGATGACCTTCAAGACAGCTGTGTCTTCAGCCGCCAGTTCCTGAAGAGAGCCAGGGAGTCTGTGACTTTGTATAGAGGAGGGAGTGACCTGCCACCGATGTCCTCAACACCAGTGTTGGGCTCACTTACCCAATCAAAGCACACCGATGTCCTCAACACCAGTGTTGGGCTCACTTACCCAATCAAAGCACACCGATGTCCTCAACACCAGTGTTGGGCTCACTTACTCAATCAACGCATTTGGAAGCATTCAGTTGGCCTCTCAGATGCTTGCACATGTCAGTGGCTCTAGCATATTACACATAACAACATTTAAGAATAAGTGGCACAGTTCAATTCACCCAGTAGAATCCAAACACCACACAACTTGCAGGAAAAATGTATATGTGAGTTCTTCCACATCCTCATGGTTGATTTTTTTCTCTTGGAGCAAATCCATAACATGTTTCCCACAATTTTTATGAATGTAAAATTTCATTTTATACTTCAAAGTATCTTATATATATATATATATTAATTAATAGGGTTTTTCTATTATGAAAATACCATACAGAGGGGTTACATGAGCAAGGTAATGAGTACATTTCTTATCAAGCATTGTTGCCTCCTCCTTTGTTTCCCCTTCCCATCCCTCCAACTTTTGCCACTCTCTCCCTTCCCCAGTTCAAAGTATATAAGATCATGGTTCTAGACTTGTCTAAAGACAAATAGATGTGTGCACATTTTCACTTTTTTCAACTGTACGTCTCCTAGAAAAACAAATGTTGCAATTTAGACAATGGTAATGGAGACAAAATGTAATTAGCATTTCATAGATTCTAAGAATATCAAGGTAAATATTATTTGGAATGAAGCTTTGAATGAGATAATTTCTCAAATGTTTTTATGCATTTATAAAAACATTTTTACAAAACCAGACAGTTTGAGACATATTTTCTTATTGTTTGACCATCAAAAACAGTACACGTATTTTAAGATAATTTGAGGATTGGCTCCAGCTGGAAATAATACTTTGTGATATGACATAAAATGTGCATCTGTACTTAACCCAATAACACAAGCCACATCTGAGTTTAAATACACACACACATGCATACTTACACACATGCATACACACACAGTGTTTTGCTCCTAATTCTCATGACCTTTCAAAACTCAACATTCACAGAAATTTTTCCACAAATGTTTTTCCCTTGCTGTTTAACTCTCCTTAGTAATCACATATTCTGTATGATCTTAAGTTGAAAGAAAACCCAAATCCTGAATCAAAGTTGTGCCTATCCTAGTGTCATACACAATTGTGCCTCACCCAGGGTACACCGACCATTGTCTGCACTGAGAACATCAGAGGAGAGACTCCTGGGGTATTTGTGTCCCTTCAGGGGTCAGGGTCCTTAGATACCTGCACAATTACTGTGCTGAGATCATTTGATTGACTGTGCTGAGATCATTTGATTGAAGACTTTTTGTTCAACTTGGTGGCCAGTGGAGCAGATGGCAATTTGGGATGGGGCAGGTGAGGACTTCCCCGTTTGGCAGGAGTGAATTCCCTGTGCAGCAGGCGGTGGCTTCCCAGTGAGTTTGGGCGGCTTGCTCTCCAGGGCTCTGGACTGTCCTAGTCCACGTCACTTTGGAAAAGACTGAGCAAAGAAGGCGAAGACAAAAAGCCACACTGAGAATTTTCCGAGCCCTACTTTCTTTGAAATGATTCCCCTATCATAGTTCAATCTTCCATATGTGGGTATGAAGGACCCATATGCTCTGTACATTCCATCTTAAAAGTTCTCCTGCTCATTCTCCATACAACAGAAGAAAATACTTTGTAAGTGCCACTGTGCATAGGGGTGCAAACAGAGGTAAATGGGTGAAGAGAACTGGCTCACCTCTGTCTGTGACCAGAATACGTGGTGTCTAACCAGTCTGGGTGTCTTCTGAGACAGTTTGAGATGACCCAGCACAGGCCAGGGCGACCCTGAGGGATGGACTTCCACTGGAGCCCTGGGGGGTCCCTTACTGTCACCAACCACTCTGAACACAGTAGTTGACTCCCCTGGTCACCAGGAGTGTCACCAACACATTCAGAATTAGCTGTCCGTTAGCATTGGCCTTGAGCTTAAAAATGATCATCCTTTTTGTATGGTGACACAATTCCATAATCCCAGCTGAGGAGGCTGGGGCTGGAGGCTTGTGGCTTGAAGGCCAGTCTGGGATAGAGAGTGAAACTCTGTCTGAAAAGCTAAATCTTTCTTGTAATCCCAGGTACTTGGGAAGCCAGGCCAGTCAAAAGTTAATAAGCAAAACTCTAAGGCTCTTCTCTACAAATAACTGAATTAGAAAAGGTTGGGCCAGGCTTCAAATGGTGGAGTGCTTGTCATGCAAAACCCTGAGTTCTGCCACATTATTGTTTTAAAAAATTAGAGTCAGATAGAGAAAAAGTAATAAAAATTACTCCAACCTTTTATTTTTTTCTCCTTTTGACAAATGTGTGACACTTGTGCAGCTTCCAATAACAACTTTGAATATTAAGTATATTTGTTTGAAATGAAGGCTCAGAAGAAGACATGGCTGTCATGCTATTCAGAATATCAGGAATATTTTTATATCAAGTATCTTTTTTTGTTTAAAATTAAAAAAAAACACATGTGGGCAGAGGCTTACTGCCAGGATTTTTATTCGTGTTGATAGGAAATGACAGCCCGACTGTGTTAAATTCAATCAGTGGCTAGTCAGCTCGAACATTCAAAACTTTGAATCTCATGAAATGAGAATAATATTCTTCCAGAAAAAAATGATCTTTCATAAATGCACGTGAAACATAAATTTTATCTGCAGTAAAATCCTCTGGAACACACTTGTATTGAGCGACACAGTCCATTCGCTTCAAGACTGTTTGGAACAAGAATTTTATTTTGTAATATTTACACAATTATCTTTCTTAGGGCTCACAGACAATGTATATGTGGTTCAGTTGCTTGTTTTTGTTTTTTAAAGAAAACACCATCGCTTCTCGTGTTTCTGTCTTCCTAAGAGTCCTTTACCATAAAGTGCTATCCAGAGGCTACTGCCCGCCTTTCAGCCTCCGCTGCAAGTTCCCTCCTTCACATGTCAGTGCTCCCCTCGGGGAAGTGGAGCCATTCCATCACCATGCCCAGGCATACCTGCCCTGTCACCTACCCACATCCAGGGCACTCGGTGCTCCCGCAGGGGTGCTCTGTTCTGTCCCTGGCAGCAGCCCTGGGTACACAGAGCATGGGTGAGGATGGTGCTCCCGCGGGGGTGCTCTGTTCTGTGTCCGGCAGCAGCCTCGGGGGGTGGGGGGCACAGTACACAGGTGAGGACGGTGCTCCCGCGGGGGTACTCTGTTCTGTCCCTGGCAGCAGCCCTGGGTACACAGAGCATGGGTGAGGACAATGCTTAAGCGGGGTTGCTGTGTTCTGTGTCCGGCAGCAGCTCCGGGAGCACAGAGCATGGGTGAGGACGGTGCTCCCACGGGGGTGCTCTGTTCTGTGTCTGGCAGCAGCCCCTGGGGGCAAAGTACACTGGTGAGGAAGGTGCGCCCGTGCAGTGCTCTGTTCTGTGTCTAGCAGCAGCCCCTGGGGTACAGTACACTGGTGAGGAAGGTGCGCCCGTGCAGTGCTCTGTTCTGTGTCTAGCAGCAGCCCCGGGGGTACAGTAAACAGGTGAGGACGGTGCTTCCGAGGGGGTGCTCTGTACTGTCCCCAGCAGCAGCCCAGGATGCACAGTACATGGGTGAGGATGGTGCTCCCGTGCAGGTGCTCTGTTCTGTGCCTGGCAGCAGCCCTGGGTACACAGAGCATGGGTGAAGACAGTGCTCCAGCGGCGATGCTCTGTTCTGTGTCTGGAAGCAGCCCCGGGAGCACAGAGCATGGGTGAGGCCGGTGCTCCCAAGAGGGTGCTCTGTTCTGTGTCTGGAAGCAGCCCCGGGAGCACAGAGCATGGGTGAGGATGGTGTTCCCGGGGGGGGTGCTCTGTTCTGTGTCTGGTCTCAACCCCAGGCGCACAGTACACGGGTGAGGACCGTGCTCCCGTGGGGGTGCTCTGTTCTCTCTCTGGCAGAATCCCTGGGCGCACAGTACACGGATGAGGATGTACTCCCATGGGGGTGCTCTGTTCTGTGTCCAGCAGCAGCCCCAGGCACACAGAGCATGGGTGAGGACAGTGCTCCTGTGGAGGTGCTCTGTTCTGTGTCCGGCAGCAGCCCTGGGAGCACAGAGCATGGGTGAGGACGGTGCTCCCACGAGGGTGCTCTGTTCTGTGTCCGGTCGTAGCCCCGGGCGCACAGTCCACTGGTGAGGACGGTGCTCCCGCAGGGGTGTTCTGTTCTGTGTCCGGCAGCAGCCCTGGGTGCACAGAGCATGGGTGAGGATGGTGCTCCCACAGGGGTGCTCTGTTCTGTGTCTGGCAGCAGCCCTGGGCACACAGAGCATGGGTGAGGATGGTGCTCCTGCAAGGGTGTTCTGTTCTGTCCGGCATCAGCCCCGTGGGGCACAGAGCATGGGTGAGGACGGTGCTCCCATGGAGGTGCTCTGTTCTGTCCCCGGCAGCAGCCCTGGGTGGTACAGTACACGGGTGAGGACGGTGCTCCCACGTGGCTGCTCTATTCTGTGTCCGGCAGCAGCCCTGGGCACACGGTACACAGTTGAGGACGATGCTCCCGCAGGGGTGTCCCCGGAAGCAGCCCCGGGTACACAGAGCATGGGTGAGGACGGTGCTCCCTCAGGGGTGCTCTGTTCTGTCCCCGGCAGCAATCCCGGGGGGCACAGTACATGGGGCAGCACTGTGCTTCAGTGGGGGTGCTCTGTACTGTCTCCGGCAGCAGCCCTGGGCACACAGAGCATGGGTGAGGAGGGTGCTCCTGCGGGGGTGCTCTGTTCTGTGTCCGGCAGCAGCCCCGGGGGGTACAGTAAACAGGTGAGGATGGTGCTCCCGTGCAGGTGCTCTGTTCTGTGTCCGGCAGCAGCCCTGGGTGCACAGATCATGGGTGATGACGGTGCTCCCGTGCGGGTGCTCTGTTCTGTGTCCGGCAGCAGCCCTGGGTGCACAGATCATGGGTGATGACGGTGCTCCCGTGCGGGTGCTCTGTTCTGTGTCCGGCAGCAGCCTCGGGGGGAAGGGGCACAGTACACAGGTGAGGACGGTGCTCCCGTGCGGGTGCTCTGTTCTGTGTCTGGCAGCAGCCCTGGGTGCACAGATCATGGGCGATGATGGTGCTCCCGCGGGGGTGCTCTGTTCTGTCCCCGGCAGCAGCCCTGGGTACACAGCAGACCCCCTCAGATGCACAGTAGAGCCCCCAGATGCATACCAGACACCCCCAGGCACGCTGCAGTCCCTGCCCCGTAGGCAGAAGACCCCCTAGGCAGGCTGCCTGCCCCTAAGCAGTGTTTACTTAATGAAAACATGTGGGTCATCGCTTTCCTCATACCTCGCCTCCCTGCTACCTGCAGAATGAACTGCTGGGTCCAGTCACAGCATGTGAGGAGCACCCACCCCTCCCTCCACATGGGTCAGTGAATACCCCTGGTCATCCGCTGACAAATTAACCTTGAGTGGACTCAAAAAGGTAGGCGAGGGTTGATATCTAAAGGAAAAGAACAACCCGGTGTTTCATAGACACATGAAAAGCAGTTTGGTATCATCAGCCATTAGGGAAATACACATCAAAACCCAATGAGATGCCACTACATGCTTATCAAAGAGACGCACGAAATGCAGACGCATCTGTGAGGAAACTGTGTCACATGACATCGCCGATGGGAATACAAACGCAGAGACACTTCGAAAAACACCCTGGCAGTTCTCTAAAACAAAGACACAAGCAAAGAACAACAACAGCAAGAAAGAGGGCCGGAGCGTGTGCCAAGTGACATCTAAGGACATTTATGGCCGCAAAGCGAGAACCTGTGGTCACTGAAAGATCAACACAGGTATGACCATGACAGATTCGTTGTTGTTGTTTTAAGGCAAAGCTTTGGGAAATCAGCAGGGCCTTCCCTAGACGAAAGTGTCCATGAGCTGTGTCAGAGCCACACCACCCTGACATGCTCACCATCAAGAAGGGGGGCCTCTCGTTCAACGTGGGTGAGTGAGCCCCTGGCATGTCCAGCTTAAACAAAAATAACAATCCAAACAATCCACACGAACACCCTGACCAACAATTCCATTCCTACAGCATTCTTGAAGGGAGGATTGGAGAGAGAGGAGGTCAGTGGCCTCCCAGAGTCACCAGGAGGCTGAAAAAGAGACCAGTGAGTGTCCGTCGGGGCAGGCTGCGGGACCACTGCGGCACGGAGAGGTACTGCCACCGGTGTCACCATCAACAGGTACCACAGGTAACGACACCGATGTCATTTCAGGGTAACTTGGCAACAACTCCACTAAATCAGAGAGACCATGTTCGCAGAAGTCAACAGTTATGGGACCTTAGCTGTGAATTACTCAGCTCAGCAAACTGCTTCTGAGAATCAAGGAATGGTGTGTGTGTGTGGGGGGGGGGGGGAGGGCACAGGGTTCATTTCACTTCCTGAGATTTTACAAGTGTCATGTTTTGCTTTTGGCAAAATTAAGCTCATGACATTACTTGTTACTCAAATGTAGTCATTTTTCCCTTGCTTGCCACCAACAAGCTGAACTATCCCGAGCTGAGGGCTAGCCAGGGTGGGCAGGGAATCATTATATACGTCAGCGTCATTTATAATCGGGCAAAACTCTAGATCGATATTCCGAGTTGCTTTTCGGTTCACGCAGGCAGCAGGCAGCACGTGGTAGGACTGCCGCGTGGCCTGGGCAAGCTCAGGACTTCATCTGGTTAAATCCCTTGTGTGTTCTGGGAGGACACAGACGCTACTCTGGCGCTCAATAATGGAAGTCAGTGCTCACCGCGTGTTATATGACCTAGGGGGGCAGTGTCAGCTGCCACCCACCCTCATCCCCAACAGCAGGGACACTGAGGCAGGCCAGGCCATGCTGTGGTGCTGCGTTGTGCACCTCTACAGATGCCTGTTCTTGCTCCTGCCTGGCTTTCCAAGCTTACTGCTGAAAGCCTGGCATCCTGATCTCCTTGCTCCTGGAGACAGTCATTCCACAAAACTCATTTATTCCAGAGAATCCAGCTCCCTTTCTGCTAGGCCTGCACCCCGGCTTTTCCGATTCCCTTTCAAGTGTTTATGATTTGATGTGACATGTCTGAACTTGCTGTGGAAACGTCTTGGGTGGGAGGAGGCGCAAGGTCTGGATTCCTGCTTTGCGCCTGTCTGCTCCTCTGCTGTGTGATCTTGTGGCCGGTGCCTGGGGAAGGAGTGGCCCGGATGTTTCATCACAAACCAAACTGTTGATGGACAATAGCCAGATAATCTAATCAACTTGGTTTTATCAATCGCCAGAGTTCTCAGGGGAGACTCCTAAGATCTCAGGAAGGCAAATCAACTTTAACCCTGTCCTGTGCTTCTCCCTGCCACTCTTTTTTGCATAACTCAAGAGACAGTGTCCACGTGACCTTAAGCGCCCTCACAGGGCCATCCATAATTAGCTCTTTCAAAGGATGAAGGTGACTGACCTGGAGGAGGCTGGTCTGAAAAGCAGAGTGGACTCTGCCGTACCTATTTAGCTGGAGAACAGCACAAAGACAAACCTTCTAAAACGGCTAGCTATTGACGTGGGCAGATGCTTCAGGTGAGATTCATTCATTCACTCGTTCAAGACAATGAAATGTCAGTACAGACTGAGAGTCTCACGCCCATGGCCAAAGACCTGGTCCCTGGAAGCCTCCTTCGTTACTGCAGCCCTGCGGGACGGTGGGGTCCCCGTGACACCTCCACAGAGGGGATGCTTCTATCTCTCCTGCTCATGTATCGGGGAAGTCTGCTCCCTGGTCACCTGCTTCTTTACTCCAGTATTGTATGTGTGAACTGTGGGGACAACAGTCTTCCCCAAAGACTGTCTCCACGCTCTCCACTGTGGCTTTCTGCTCCGTCTGCAGGGAAGGAACTCTGCTCCATGGAGATTGCTTTGCCTCCCTTAGCTCTGCCCCAGCTGGTTTGCAGGGAAGAAGCACTACACCCCAAGTGACAAAGGAAGAGACCAGGCCTCCAGCCCCTCCCAGCAGAGAAGACCCTCCTTGGAACTCAGACCCAAGCCCATTGATGCAATGCTGAGTGGGTTCTGCTGTGCAAAACGCAAGCTCTGCACCCAGGCTTGAAGAGACCCATCATTTGTAAAAACCAATGTGGAGAAGTCCATGCCTAAGAGTATGTTTGCTTAGTATCAGATTATTTCCTAATCATTGCCAGCTGAATAGAAAATGTTATTAATGATAAATCTGTTGGCTTCGATTTAAGTTATAGCTCTTCATCTTATGTTTGGCTTCTGGTTTTCTTTTACTCACTGGAAGAGAAAACAGTTGAGAAGAGGCTGGGGTTCTATGAGTCAAGTGTGTGTTTTCAAAGAACCAGACCATTTCACTGATAGTTCTGTACTTAATTTTTGTTTTCTATTTCATTCATTTCCACTACAGCTTTTAATATTTCTTTCCTTTTACTTCTTTCGGTTTGGTTTGATTTTCTTACCTTTTCTTTTAAGGGTAGAAGACCAGATTATTTATTATTTATTATTATAAATTCTGTACTCTGCACACCCTTCATCTCTTAGGCAGCCTACCTGTGTCCATGCTCTTCTAAGGAAGTTCTTCCACTGTTAACACCTCTCCTGGACTAAGACTTTATAACGTAATAGCCTCTTTCATCTCACTAGTTTATGTTCGTTGTACAATAGGGTTTCATTCCAGGGGCTCTGTATGCATACCATCAAGAACTCACCCTCCTCCTCCACTCCCCTTCTTGGAATAACTTCAACAGGTGAATGGTTCCTTTTTGACATATGCATAGAATAGTTTGGATACATTCATCCCCTGTTCCTTTTCCTGTTGGTGTCTCTTTCCCTTCAGTACCCCTCCCAGCAGAGAATCTGCCTCTGTAGGTTCTGTTGCCCTGTGCTCCCCTCATGAATGTGGCTTTTACTTCCTGAAAATGAAAGCTGGGACTTATGTGGTCCTGTATGAGGTCAAGGCAGATGCAGGGGCATTTCAACAGTACTATGACAAGAGCTCGTGAGCTGAAGTTGGAGACAGAAGGGTACAGAAGAAGTGGGCCCAGATAGAGATGCCCTAGGCATAGCCTAGGTTTCTTTCACTCAGGAACAGCCCAGTAGAAATGTTGTTTAAAGGGTAAGAGAAACCAGTTGAACAATAGACACTCTTCAATGTCAACATCCACAGAGAACCTTTGTACACTATTCAGTGATGCTGAAATAATGCCTTGTGAACTAGGGTCTTTGTGGTAGTGTTAAAGGATGCTTCCTGAGGTAAGAACAATCAAGCACGTTCTTAATGCTTATTTTGCTAAGCCAAGGATGTCATCTTAGAAGTGGAATCTCCTTTCAAAAACAGAAAATGTGCTACTGAGCAGATGCTCTGTTTGCTGTGGCGATGCGTTTAACAAGTTTAGCAAGGTCCAAGCGCACTCGGCTGGGAGGAGGCACTTGAGCCCAGAATTCGTGGCAGAACGCCACAAAGATCCCAGCTTCCTCCCCGAAGGGTCCACTTTCAAACCCTCCTTGTCCTTGATGTAATGAGTAAATCGTTACGGATGCAGATGGAGTGCCGTCAAGACATTGAAATCCCTCAGAGGTGACCATATGGCTCTCTCTCACCCCTTAATATTTAATGATGGTCCTTGGGCATGCTCCAATTACCAAAAAAAAAAAAAAAAAAGGAAGAAAGAAAGAAAAGAAAAAGAAAACAAGTTTGAATGAAGAAAGACCATTCCGGCCTCAGTTTAAAAACAGGGTCACTTTAGAATATGTAAACTCTTTTTAAATGGTATTTTTTGTTCTCATGTAAAAAGAAATATATTTGCTAAATTTTCTGGCCAGAGACCAAGTGCCCTTTGGTAGATGTTTTTCTCTACTAGAAAAATATAATCAATCACTACAACATTTCCAGCTCTTAATTACATGAATCAGTGACAGGACAACAACACTAAGCCATAATCAAGGTGCAATATTGCAAAAAGTTGTGATAAAAAAAATGCTGCTTCTAAAAAGCAACAGCGTGATGGGAATGTGTGTTTGGTGAATGTTATATCTTACAATTAGGAGCAACATTGACGTCAGATAACCCTTTTCTGGAGCTGCAGAGTTTCCACTTGACTCTTGTTTGGGGGGCACAGGAAGCACTTATTTAACTGCTTCTGAATGCCACCCCCCGAGCGGTGGACACCTGGTGAAGGGCTCAGTTGTCTGCCCTGAAGGAGTGCTTTGCTTCCATAAGACAGATGAGTACAGCCCGGAATTCCCAGTCTTGCTGCGGAAGCATTTAGCTCCTCTTTGGGAATACAGAGTTCATGCTGAAGAGTTGGCCTGTCCTAGTTACTTAGTCAAATACTTGCAGCAGCAGGCTACTCTTTTAAGTCCTATTGTTTTTCTCTCCCATGAAATAATTCGTGCGTTTGCGAGTCAGTCATTTTTCCTGTCATTCAGCAGGCCTCTGAAGTGTGTTATTCTTGGGACGGGTGCAGTGTGAAAGGAACAACACAGCTCCTCCTGCAAACTGTGCCTGATTCAGTCGGATGACAGTTAAGGAGTGCAACCTCTGGAAGGGGTATCAGAAAACTGGAAGTGGCGCTGTGGCTCAAGTGGTAGAGCGCTTGCCTTGAGCTGAAGAGCTGAGGGACAGCGCCCAGGCCCAGAGTTCAAGCCCCACGATTGACAAGAAAAAATAATAATAAATAAAGACAAAGGGAAGGATCCTACATAGAGAGCTTAAAGACTCAGAAGCAGGGCAGATATAGCAAAAGATATTGGGAAACAGGGTTGGCGAGTGAGGTTGAAGGCAGATTTCTTAACAGCTTGTGTTACGTCTCAAAAAATGAGAAGTTTGTGGGTGGTCTTGGAGAGGTTTCCCATGTGACAGGGTTTGAGGGGCTTCACAGAGAGCAATACAAGCCTGGAGGAAATGTCTTCCCTTCTTGGTACAGGGAGAGAAAAGACACAAGGTAAGGCTTTAACAGATATTTTAAAATTGGTTGTCCCCAAACACCCCATTGCAATGATTGTATATTGCATCTGAGTTTTTACTATTGGTCTAATGAGATAGAAAGAACCAAAGGTAAAGTGATTAACTGAGAGCATAAGATCTGAGCGATGCCAAGAGGACCTCAGATTCACCACCTATCTGGAGAAATTAACTTTCCCAGGAAAGGAAGCAGGCATGTGGAAGGTTAGCAAGGACAGGAGACATGGCGACATTTTTCCCTGGGCAGCTTCTGCTTTCCCAGATGCAAAGTAAGATTTGGGGTGGGAGCTCATCAGCGTTAGGAAATCCAGCCCTGCAGCAGAGAAAAGAAAGTCATGAAGAAACGCTATGGCTCAAACTGATAGAATGCTCACCTTGAGAGAAAAAATGCAGGACACTGCTCAGGCCCTGAATTCAAGCCCCACAACTGACAACAATAAATAAAAATTTATATATATGTATAGATATATATTCATATCACCAAAGTTTGGGCACAGGTAGTTGATCATTTCTGTTGTTCTTGTACTCGTGGGAAATTTCTGAGATAATCAAAGGACATTCTCTCTTGTGGGCCCTGCTTAACAAGGGTGAGCAGCCCCGGCTTTGTCTATGAGGAAAGCCTGAAGCTACACCTCCCAGAGGGCAGTCCTGCTGGGACTCAGGAACAGGAGAGGATGTCCATGTGAAATCAGCCTGTGAAGGCCACAGAAAGTGAACTTGAAGGACTGGGGTGGTGTGTGTGGCCATGTTGCTGACATTGCATTATGCGTACATTATATATATTATAGTATATGTTATATGTATATGTATCGTATATATGTATTTTATATATATATATATATATGTAGAGACAGAGACAGAGAGAGAATTTGAGAATAACAATGTTGACAGTCAAGCTTATAAGACAGAGGGTGACAGAGGGTGAAATATCAGTAGCTTTTGAACAAAAAAATCTGCATTGTGACATGGACGCATCGGTAATGGATGGTACAGTTCCGTGCCTTCCCCTCCAGTGCTATAGAATTGCCTTTAAAAAGCATTAAATATTATGCAGGTAGTACATAACTCTTAGAGAATTGACCTTCCACTCACCAACCTAGGAAAGCATGGGTTGACAGTAAATGACTTACAGGGGTAGACAACGTGAAGCAAACGGTGCTTTCTTTGGACACAGAACAGTCCCCAGGGTGGATGGAGACACGGCCAGGCAGCCATGGTGTCTCCTCTGGACGGTGGTCTGTGTGGGAATTAGGACTTTCCAACTGAAGCCTTTCGTTCCAAGCTCAATACTGACCCTGTCTATCTCTTATACTGGAAAGAAGCATTTAATCCCTCCAAGTCAAGGAAACACTGCTGCAATCAGCAGTGGACAAATGTGCAGTGGTGATAGAATTAGAAATTGATCTTATCATACCCAAAGATAAAAGTCTCTGAATTTCTCTTTGCCTTTCCCCCACGTCGCTAGCACTGAGTTGTACTTTGCTGTGAAGTGAGGTCTTCCATACTGTCTGGAAGGTAAGGGGTTTTCACGACCGGACCTAAGTTTCCAGCAGACATACAAATGAACCTGGTGGTGGGGGAAGTTGCAAATCAACCTGCCCGTGGAGGGCTTTCTCCATTGTCTCCCACTGCTCCCACCGGATAACCACCAAGCTTGTTCCTGAGCCTAACCAGCTGATCATGAGTTCGAACTCTGTGATGGCTGCTTGTATGTGTCAGCTCTGCTTGTCTATATTTCCCAGTTGCCTAATCAAACACTAGGGCAGGCAAGGAAGAGGGTGTTTGTGGATGCTACTGACATCTACACTGAACTGACTCGAGGTGAAAGAGATCACCCCAGATAACCTAGGTAGGCCTGACCTAATCATTTGAAAGGATGTATAACGTGTTTATGTCCTTTGTAACCATACTGGGTTTGTAGTGTGTGTGTGTGTGTGTACATGAACACATGCATATGCAGTGTGATTTTTTTTGTCGGTCCTGGGGCTTGAACTCTGGCCTGGGCACTATCCCTCAGCTCTTCAGCTCAAGGACTTGAGCCATAGCACCACTTCTGGTTTTCTCGTGGTTTATTGGAGATAAGAGTCTCACAGAGTTTCCTGCCGGGGCTGGCTTTGAACCATGATCCTCAGATCTCAGCCTCCTGAGTAGCTTGGATTACAGGCGTGAGCCACCGGTGCCAGGTTGCAGTCTGATTTTTGTGTGAGAGCTTGTTCAGGGATGCATTGGTCAGAAAACAATGAACTTGCAGAGAGAAAGGGCTTCTTCTGGCTGATAGTTTTGGACTTTCCCCTTGTGGTCCCTTACCTTGTGGCTTTGGGCCGTTGCTTTGGGGAGATGGCAGAATGTGGTGAGAGTACTCAGCCATGCAAAATCACTCAGAGTCAAGCCATCATTGTCAAAGGCCCCTCCCTAGCCCGTCCCTGAAACCCAACCCTCCCAGTACCCCATCCTGAGGGCCAACCCTCTAACACAGAGCCTTTGTGGCTCTTCAGATCCAAGCTGGTGTCTGCTCAAGTCTTCCCTGGACCCGTGTGACTGAAAGTCAGCCATTGCCGCTCTGTCCCCTGACAGGATGAAAGGGACTTGGAGCCCTTGGTGGAGCAGTGAGTGGCTCCCATTGGTCCCTGATCATTTGAGTGAGAACTCCATCCACACGGTTGTGCAGCCTCACGGCCCGTCCTCTGAACAGCAATGCCCCTAGGACACCGCACGTGCCCGACCTTCAAATAAAGAGGGACGGGGCTGGAGCCACAGCTTCATCTCTCTCTCTCCCTCCCTCCCTCCCTCTCCCTCCCTCCCTCCCTCTCCCTCCCTCCCTCCCTCTCTCTCCCCCTCCCTCTCTCACTCCCTCCCTCGCTGTCCCCTCCCTCCCTCCCTCCCTCTCTCTCTCTCTCTCTCCCCCCCTCCCCAACCCTCAGCTCTCCTCCTCTTCCTCTTCCTTGGAGGGTAAGTAGAAAGCCCAGTAGAGCTGGAGCTGTGGAGTCTCTGCCTGAACATGAACAGGGAAGGGGAGGCTCTTTGGCTGTGGAGGAGAAGTCAGAGCAGCCCAGAACGAGGTCCCGTGGCTTCCAGAGTCATCCAAGTGTCCCAAAGGGAAGCAGTGCCGAGGCACACAACGTTGAGCTGTGCACATGGTGCTGCCTGACAATGCTATACCTCCCTCCGTGGGTCCCCGTGGGTTTGCCTTTAATGACAAATATGTTTGGATTCCAGAACCATCCTGCACACACCTGTATCACCTGCTCAGGTGGAGTAAATGTCAGCTTCCATATTAGCTGACATACTATGTATGTATATCACATGTATGATATGTAATACCTACATGCTATACATGTATATCTATAATTTATATATCTATGTACCTATCTGCCTATATGCAGACATACACATACACATATAGAGAACCATGTGTTCATTCTCTATACATGAGTAGACACACACCTCTGTGTCACTCATCTGGCCTCTCTCTCTGTTTCTCTTTCTCTTTCTGTACACACACACACACACACACACACACACACACGGCCCAAAAGGCTGAAGACATGGAAGAGCCACAGTCTACCTCATGGAGACTGACGGTAGAACCCCATCCAGAGACTGTCAGTCTTGTTCTTCTGAAGGCTGACACCTTAGGATGGTGTAAGAGGTCCATCTACATTATAGAGAAGAGTTGATCCCCTTTAATCTTGTCTTTCAAATGTCTATCACATCTAAAACTACCTTCGCAGAAGCATCTGGAATAGTGTATGACGAAAAACGTGGGCACAAAACTTCCTCAAATAGGCCCACAGACCTGTCCTCTTTGACCTCTGGGCTGAGCCAAGGAGCTCTTTTGGCCTCCGGCCTCTGGCTGGGCTGTTCACTGTGCCTGGCCTGCCCCTTCCTCTGGCGTGCTCTCTGCCTCTGTCTCTGTCTCTCTTTCTCTCTGTCTCTTTGTCTCTCTATCTCTGTATCTTCTGTCTGTCTCTCAACTTCTCACCGCGCTCTGTGGCCACGTGGTCAACTGGACAGGGACTGTCCAGCATCTCGCAGTATTCAGTTGCTACTGTGCACTCGTGGCATGGCTAGATGCCACTCTGGTGACTAACCTGCTCTCAGTAAGCAGAATTGTAAGCCGCGATGCATTTCTCTTCATCTCTAAAGCAGAGAAGCCTCCTCATTCTCGTTGAAGCAAATGCCCTCAGAGGAACAAGTAGAATGACCACATTTTCCCAGTGTATTTGGAGAAAAAGGTCATGGTGTGAGACCTACTACATTTAAATCTTAAGGCCTATTTAAATTACAATTCAATGTCCATCTGTCTACGTTTTCATGCAGACATGATGTATGAGATTCATAATGGCAGATTCTAATGGCTGTCTTGACTTTGAACTGGCTTCTAGACTCACTTCTGCTCTTCCTCTCCCTAAATTCCTCGGCAAGCACTCTCAGCATCTAAATTCCCACAGAATGGGACAGTCAACACACTGGCAGTTATTGCATCTGATCAAGCCGGCTGGCTTGGTGCTGATCTGCTCCAAGTCTCTGGAGGAGGCTTTACTGGTCAGGTTGTACCCACTGCACAACACTGTTCCAAGGAGTCCACAGGACTAGGAAAAAGCTTTCTATCCATGCCCAACACACCAGGATGATTTTGTCAACAATACCTACATTCTTACAAATGTGTGATGTAGATGGACTGCTGCAGGAAGAATTGCTAATCCAAGGGAGGTTCTCAGTAGTGTATCTATAATGGTGTCACTTTTGTTCATGAGGGTACTGTCTCAATATCCAAAAAAAGTTACCTATTCCAAACCAATGTTGGCTATGAGAGAAGCATTGCCCACGAGCTCAGGAAATGCAAAGTGGCAGCTGGTCTTTGTGGCTTGAGAAGACAGAAGTCTGTGTCCTGGCATTTGTTCCTCCATCTTCTAGCACAGACTCAGGGAGTCAACTATGTATTTCAAAAACATTGAGACAAAAAAAAAAAAATCTGCCCTGCGTGAAGACTTGCAAGCCAAAGTGTACACCTGACATGTGTTATCAGCCCTGTCTGCCATCAAGATTGTGAAATCCTGACCTCAGCTCAGGAGCTTTCTCTTGGCATTGACAGGCGCTCAGAGCTCCTGCCGTTGCTCATGTTTTATCCAGCAATCCACAGTGGGCCGTGCTGACGGTGCGTACCGAGCTCCAGTAGATACACTGAGACCCCATCCACATGTCAGATTTAAAGGTCATCCTGGAGGAGAAAAGCGACAATGAAAGACCCTTGTGTTGTGAGACCCGTCCTGTGCTGCACAGGCCCTTCCCTCTTTTCAAGATGCTGGAGTCTCTTGGTTGGACCTTCCTTTGAAATTCAGAACTCAAGCAAGGAGGGTGTTTATTATTCGGTTGCTCTTCCCACTGTCTTTCAACCATGTGATGGGGAGAACGTATGGCTGAGAACTGTTAGACATATCTCCTTGAAACTTTTGGTTTCATGGAAAACATTTGTCCCAACAGCTGGCTCAGAATGCCGGGTCAGCACATCTGGGTGGCTAATGAAAATAGCTGTTCAGCCACGTCAGCTGCAACACGCTCTGCCAATCTGGCCTTACATCTGGCATGCTTGTGTGGTAGCATGTGCTTCCAAAGGGGTCAGTGATTGTCAGTGGTCAGCAGTCAGTGGTCAGTGATCGTCAGTGGTCAGTGATTGTTAGTGGTCAGTGGTCAGTGATTGTCAGTTGCCAGCAATTGTCAGTGATCAGTGGTCAGCGGTCAGAGGCCCTTTGCAGACAATATCCAGCAACATTTATTTGTGAAAATCCCAGACACCACCAGGCCTTAGAGCCTGTTCTGGTCACCAAAAGGGACAAGAACACTAGGATAGATACTCTACAGGCCCGAAGCACACACCGTCACCTTGGACAAAGAGCCTTGGGCCTCTGGGCCTCGATCTTCCCATGGCTGTGTATGTGACTTAATGACAAAGTATCAGCTACTCCCCACGTACGGTTCTAGGTAAAATTCTATCCAACGGATGCAGAAGATGTGTTATAAACCGTCGCGTGTGTTCTCCATAGTCAGGCTGAGCTACTCCAGGCTGACGGCTGTGAGGTTATGCCTGGTGGCCCATTCTCCGTGTCTGCCATGTAAGGCTGGGTTGTCAATCGCAAATTGCGATCAGACTGATCGAGTCAGAGGCAGCCCCGTGCAGCAAGGCAGGGCTGGCACCCCTGTCTGCCCTGAGCGTGGGGCATGCCCAAGATGTCTGTCGCAGAAGCGGAAGGCAATGAGCGCCGTCTGCTGTGGTCATTCCGGCTCATTTGCTGTGAGTCTTTAACTGCACCAGGCCGGTCGCACATCAGAGACCTTCTCATCCTCCGCTCCACCCCACTCTGCTCTGTCTGCGTGTCAGCTGGTGGACCTGTCCCCCAGGGTTTCACACCAACCCCTTCTCTCATCCAGGGGACAAATCGGAACCAGATCACCGGCACACACAGCCGTTTTCCCTTTAATCACGTCCACTTGCCATGCCAGTAATGTCTTGACAGTTTGAAAGCTAACTACCAAAGGAGAAAGTAGTTTGGGAATTAATGGGAAGCAAGAAGCCATGTCAGCCTGGGAGAGTGCGATGATTTATGAACGCGGGTCTGTTCAAAGGGCATGCGTTGGCTTCCTCTTCAACCAGTCCTCATGACACTCGCTTTAATCACTGCCAAGTTCCTGCTGTTGGATTTGAGTCAACTGTGATTCTTACTCACTGAAGACCATATTGGGGCCCTGCAGGAAGGGGACGTAGGAGTTCGGGTGCTTCCAGATTCCGGATTTGCAGGTTGGGGCTGGCGTCGGCTCTCTCCCTGCCCTACACCAAAGAAGTGAGGGTTAGGAGGAAGACTCCGAGAAATGAAGCCGTGTCACGGCACACGGGTGGCTGTGGGGGAACGGTGGCTTTGCTTACGGGGAAGGAAAGTAAGACAAGAGGGGACAGATTTTAGAGGTCAGGGCCTGAAACTGTACTGTCTAGAGCTCAGGAACCCCTCTCTGAGAGTGTGGGTGTGAGAGAGCGGTATGGTCTGTGTGAGTGTCTCTGTGTAAGGAGTGTGTAGTTCAGTGTGTGAGAGTGCATGTCTGTGTGAGGGGTGTGTATGTGTGTGTGTGAGGGAGAGAGTGAGAGGAGGAAAGAGGGGGGGAGAGAGAAAGAGAGAGAGAGAGAGTTTCCTCAGCTGAGCACCCATCCTACCTGCACTGCCCCGTGGTGCAGACACTCAGGGTGGGTCACGCAGACAACTCAGACTTCCCATCATCCATGAATGGATCTGTTTTTCTTGGTTCAATTCAGCTCTGAGTCTGCAGATCAAAAAAGCCAGTCTTGTTCCCACATCTTGGAGTTCATGTGCATACCCTGCATTATATAGGGTCCTGTGCACTTGGCAATTGGGCGATTATGATCGCCTGTGAAGAATACCATGGACATATTCCAGCTATTACAAATGAGGGAAACCATGAAACCTACTTTTCTTTGGGCCTGCCTTACTTTGCTTAATATAATTTGTTCCAGGTCTTTCCGTTTGCTTACGAACGGGGCAGTCTTTGCTCCTCGAGAGCCGCTGTCTGTCTGTCTCCCTCTGATGCCCATGAGCTGGTCTCTCAGTACCTCTTCTCTGCTGCAGTGTTGTTTCTTGGGTTTGTTGGGTCTTGGGTTTGTGCCCTGAAGAGAGGGAATGCCGCAGTCCTCTGAGCTCTGCGCGTCAGGGCCCCCTGGAGATGGAACTGAGAATGATGAACAGAGCCTCAGCGCAGAGATTCCTCTCCAAGCAGCAGGCCGGAGACCATGCTTCTGGACTACCACAGTCCCCCAAATCTTGTATTTTTAAATGATGTGCTCATTACTTTAAAATTCAGAGTACAATGATTCCTCTTTTAAAAAAGTAAATATAAACCAAGAAAGGAAATGGGGCAAGGTTGGCAAAGAAGTGGAGGGTTCAGGAGAGAAGAGAAGAGTCACCTCCTTCCCTACAGGCGATTGAAGCGGCTCTGAAGAGCCTGTGTCTCCCTAGTTTCCCAGAAGGAGAGCTACTGTGGTGTGATTCTAAGGGTAGGAGCAAACACCAGAGGAGGTGTCCAACTCTGTTGTAGCACAAATGCTCTGTCTGAATTGCTCAGCTGATTTGAATTCAAGGGGTCACAATCTTTCTCTTGGCTGGAAATGGCCTTGTGTCAGCTAACACCAGCGGAAATTATGCAGAACCTTCTGCCAGCTGCCAAGTGGGAGATCTTACAGCTCACCGGCAGAGATGATACGGCGGCCTCTCAACCAGGAATCACCGCTCCACAACATCACCTTATGCACGATGCTGCATCTTAGATGGGTGGAAATCAGTGGGATGCCCGTGGGATTGCCTGAAAGGAGGCATTTCCCCACAATGCAGGACATAGTTGGTGTCTTCTGCCCCCAAGGGCAGAGCCCTGGAACTTGGGTCTGCCAACGTGTCAGAGAATTATTGTTACTTTTTTGTTGAAATCTGTGTTGCAAATACTCTGGCTTACTCTACAATGTGATCAGTTAAGAATACTCCCAAGGTGGCCTTGTATCTGTGTGGTCCTCCTCTGTTTGTTATAGGATTAATATGAAATCTTGAAAATAAAGAAAGAAATGAACCAGCTTGCATGTTCATACACATTTAACATAACCGTGGTGCCAACCACACCTGAAAGTAGATTATATTTACAGCTTGAGAAAACGAGGGTCAAGGAGGAACGGAAGTTAACAGTTGACCGATCTGGTCTTGGGGAAGGACTCCGACTGCTACGGGTCCTGTCTCCACATGGTGAACGGAGACTCTCCAGCAACGCTGTGTGGACCCCTGAGGCTTAGAGACAGGACTCAGGGGTGACTTTGTCCTAAACTGGGATCCCCGTGCGTGGAGAATCCAACACAGGCCTACCTCCTAGTCCTCTATGATGCCTCTTACTGGAACTTCATAGACACGTGCTCCAGGAGTTGGCGCTCATTGTCATGGCTCATTCTACTCTGAGCTAGCAGAAGAACGGAGAAGACAGATGAGTGGTAGAGGCTAAAATATACCCATTCTCTGTGGAAAGAGGATGAGTAATTTGAGACAGCAAATTACAGGGACCCAGCAAAGACCAAATATAACGGTGCAGCTGTCTCTGGTTTTTGAGTCTATAGAAACCTACATGAGTTATTTTGGTTTTCAGTAGTTTCTTGCTATTATGTTTGGGAACCTGTTAGAAAGTCTGTATTTACTTTCTTCTCTGGCTGTGAAGGATGAGTGGTCCACCCGCTGAGAGAGCTGTAGTAAGAGCTCAGAATACACTTTCCATGGGCAATGCCTCCGAATGTAAGTCCTCTTCCAAGTGGAACTTCTCCCCATACAGATCCACCTATAAGAGGAGAGGACCTTCAGATCACATGGCGCTGGTTCTGTACTGGTCTCACGGACGTCCTCCTTGACCTAGGTAACTGTCCAAAGTCTCTTCTTCCCTAGCCTCCATAACCCACACATAGATGGAAGGGTGGGACACCTCTTTCCCCTGCGTCTGCCTTGGCTGTCATTCCACCTTAACAACCAGTGCATGAACAGGTGGAAGGGTTTTAAAGGAACGTGGCTAGATGTATATATATTTTTCCATATTAGGAAAGCATGAGGCTAGGAAAAGTGCAGCTGTGGTGTGACCTGAGAACATGGAAGAAGGAGGTGTGTTCCTGGTGAAGGACTGACGAGCTATCATGGAGCTGCAATGTCAGGGCCCTTGCCCACTCACACACACGCCGACACCGCAGCGTCTGCTGATGATCACACAGTAAACAAAGCTGATGCCACCCACAGCTGAAGCCGGAGCCCAGCTCTTCCTCCCTTCCCCCAGACCCACACGTGCCAGTGACTCCGGCAAGCCGGGCTCTACCGGAACGGCAGCGCCGCCTGGAATCATTTCCCCTTTCATGCCCCACTCCCTTCCCTTTGTGGCTGCAGTCCTGGGCACTATTTGGTGTTCATGTGTGGGGTTTGACTGACATCTTGAATGAGCTGCTAAGACGAGTCTTTATTTTAACAAAGGTGGGATTGAGAGAGGTTAGTACCTTGCTTCACTTCCCAGTGTCAAAAAAATTTGCTCTATTTTGATGCTGGCCTTTGTTCCTCCCGTTGGGGAATTAAACTCCATGATAAACAGACATTACAACTTGTTTTAGGATGTGAGTGGCCAGAGCTTTGATGGATGCCCCTGGCTTGCTCTAGGCTTCCATGCTGTAATTACTGCCACCAGGCACCGCATAAACTCACCTGCCTTCACCGCCCTCCTGGATGGCTGACTTCTGATTTCTTCAGAATCCTCTTGCTCACCCCTGAGCTGATCTTTAATAACTCCCTCGCCATGTCCCCAGGCTAGCTATCTCGGCACTCCATCCTCCATCTTGAAAGTTCGCTGGCATAGGGAGCACTTCACACGCTCTGTGATGTGCCGGCTGGCTCATCCGGCCTCCCATGGCTACCGGGGAAAGTGCACGGTTCACGGGGAGCCACGTTCCAGCTCATCGCCCTTCCTCCAGGAAAAGGGAAGACAGCATGATTGCGTGCCCGTGTGGAGTAGAAAAACCTGCCTTCTCAAATGTTGAGCTCAACAGATTTGCCTACACCTTATTATTTGCTTTGGGATGAAGTGAGGTGGCTTTCCCCCCATCATTGGCATCTTGGCATTCGGTAGGCAGGATAGGAATTTTCCGTTTCTGTCTCTCATGGAGAATATTTGCCTCCGTTGTTGAGGGCATGCATAGAAACCAATCCGACTGGGGTCCAAAGCTTGAACTCTGTTCCAAGTCAGACAAGCCCAGTGCCTCTGAATGAGTGTTTATGAATGAGGTGCTGTTTGCTCTGACAACAGACTTGATCTGGGCTTCAAGAGAAGTAACTTAAAACCCCCCAGAACATGCCAGTCTCATTCTGGGTCAAAAGATATGTTTAAAAAATTGTAATTTCTAATGCTTAATACTTATAAACTCTGTTACAGGATGGCCACAGTAAAACTGTCTCTCTAAAACCGAGATAAGCAGAAATCCTAAAATAATTTCACTTGGATGCAATTGTTGATTTCGTAGATTTTATGAATTTCACTCATTTGTCCTAGCCCCAGAAAAGGTTATATTTGAATGATTTAAACCCAATAAAAAAAAAACTATAATTTGGCTCTAAACTTACAATAGTGAAATCTACTTTTAGTTAATATGCTGGCTCAACTTGCTGGTTAAGGTTGCATAAACCTAAACTTTGTATGTTTGTGTGGTACAGACCACTGGGTGTATATGTTTAGAAGACACAAAAATGTGATAAGGCAGATGTCATTTGGTATATGGGCATATGGTCATAATTATAGCATGCGTGCAGTGTGCTCTACTTAATGACTGTATCATTTCAGCTGGGTGCTGGTGGCTCATGCTACTGAGAATGCTAAGACCTTGAGAAATGCCTTTGAAAGCTGGCCAGCTCACGCACAGTGAGACACAGGAGGACGTTCTTAGGAAAGGACCACAAAGGCACCATGGCATTGCATAGGATCGTATAGAATATTATTTAGCAAAATGAGCTCTAGGAAATGGAAGGGTTTTTTTGGGTTGCTGTTTTTGTTTTCTTTTCATTTTTGTCTTTTTGTTTGTTTGCTTGGAAGGGCAAGGGGGAACACAGAAATGGAGAGATAAAAGGTGAACAAATGCAGCAGTGGTCCTCAGTAGACACTGTGTTGAACATGAACCAAATAACTTGTGAGTGAGGATGGAAGGGAAAAACTAGGAGAGAGAGAGAAGGAAAACGTGACATTGTTCAAAAAGAAATGTACCCTTTATCTGACTTATGTAACTGTAACCCCTCTGTACATCACCTTTATAATAAAGGAAAGCCAGCTAGGGCAAAATAGTCTACCAGACTCCCTCTCCTTAACCAGTCAAAAGCTGTACTGGAGGTATTTTTCAGCTGGTAGTGTTAGCTGTGAATAGAAAAGCTACCCAAGATGCCATAAGTTCAAAGCCCAGTACCAGCCCCTCAAGAAAAATAATTTTCTAGCTGATAGAACTTCCACCAGATGCATCTAGAAGTCAAGGGACAAGGGGTCTGTATGGCATGCTGGTATGATTTTGGGGGTAGCAGCATTTCCTAGCGGTCAGAGGCCCTGGGGTTTCCTGAGTTTCTGGGTTCCACGGGCACTCTGGCAGCCCAGCCTTGGAGGTGCTTCCCATGCAACTATTTAAATGCCTTGAGCTTTGACAATGAGCTTAGGAAGCACTCACAAGTATCAAGAACTGTAAAAGTGCTGCAGAATCAAGCCACGCATCCTTCATTTCTACTTTGAATATTTTTCAAAATTGGGGATCTTACAAGACAAACTAAATAGCTGCTAGGGCTGTGCACGATCCTCTGTGTATCTGTTTTCACTTACTCAAACTTGCAGGAAATCTCTCTCCCTCATCTCTTGTTCCCGTCTGTCTTCTTATGTCTTCTCTGCAGTGCTAGCCCGTGTTCTAGCTTTCATCCACAGATCTGGAGTCAGCCTGTATTCTAGCTCCCATCCACATGTCACCTTGCTAATGGCGTCTGGAGACTTTAAGTGGTGTAGATATGGCATGATGCATTTGGAATACACAATCCACCGACCAAGGTTCTAGCACATTCCTGGCGAATGAAAATTTTATTTGACTTCTTGTCTTCCTCTGGTGCAGAAATGACTTGAGAAGAGAGACTCAAGGCTGATTTGCACGGCTATAATTTAAGTATTACTTCAGATGCTGGTTTGGAGTGGCAGTCATCAGTGGGAGTGCATGCTTACACTTATACACACATGCACACACGTATAGACACATGCATATGTGTGCATGTGTGCACACACACAGGGGCCTGAGTACGGGTGTGCACGCAGGGCTCACACTGACACTGACACCCATGTAGGGACACATGCACCGAGACCTCACATCTGATTTCCTAAATATCACCTCCAGTGAAAAGACCCAGGCCTTGATAATTCAAGGAACTTATGTAAAGAAGCCAAAGTAGGAGTGAGTGATCTGGTTTAAGTGTGCCAGGCACTACCAGGCAGACAATGACCCTGGGAGGAGCCAATTAGAGTCTGCACAAAGCCCAGGGCCCCAAGGGCATCCACAGGCGGTGGATGGAAGCTGCACCCACACCAGGAAACGGGTGAAGGAGAGGAGAGAAAGCTGAGCAGAATGACAGAAATGAGGAAGAGATGGGTGAAATAGATGCCGTGTACTATCTTTTGAATTTGAACAACAGTCTTAAAGCAAAACTGGGGAACTTTTATAAAAAACCTAAACTACACAGTAGGGTGAGTTCAATCATTTTGACAAGTGTTTGAGCAGTAACAACAGTGAGCCCTATAAGTGGAGAGGGAAGTGATATTAAACCTAATTCAGCTTGTGATAACTTACCTTGCCAAGTCAATCTGACCAGGCCGCAGGGGTCACAGGGCACGCGGGCACAACGGGGCTGTGAAAGTGAAGTATTTCAAGGGTGCTGTAGGGCTTCTCTGTCGCTGTCTGTTTCTCTGCCTCTGTCTTTATCTTCTGTCTCTCAGTCTCTTTGTGTGTCTGTCTGTCTGTCTCTGTCTCTGTCTCTCTCTGTCTGCTAGCACCTATGATACCTATTTGTCTCTGACAGTTCCCCACAGTTACTCAGGCATTTGCACTTTTGGTCTTTGCTTCCTGTCCCCTTCTTTAGGAAACGCTAAGCATGCATGCAACTTTAGTTAAGTAGATTCTGGGGGAAGAAACCAAATCATTTGTGCAAGGGTAGCAGTGATCAACTGATTGCTTATGAAATGTATCGACAGGTTTGTGATTCTGTGATAATTTTGTGCATGGCTTACTTTGTGTATCATTGTCCTCAGCAAAGCAAGGAGCATTTCTCTGTCCCAGTGTTGTTGGGGAAAGAGGAAATGCTCTTCCCGAAGGGCTCAGAGTGTCCATGGTGGTGGTCTAGGCGCTGTCGGTTTGTGTGGGACTCATAGACAGGTGGATGCGGCGCCAGCATCCCGTATCAATCCCGGGGTGACCACAGGGATGTCATTGACCCCCCCCCCCCCCCACGTGGGGCTGCCCTCGCCTCCTCCCTGAAACGAAAGATTGGCCACAGAGATCTGTCTGTGATCCGCAAGCTCCAGAGAGTCCGTGGTTCAGAAGCAGGTGGGGATACTGAGAATTCGTGCCCGTTCTGGGTGGTGCTCTAGCCCAACTTTGCTTTTACCAGGCCTACTTGTTTTTCACTGCTTTCATGACAGTGGTGGGAAAAACAATGGCTGTGTTAACGTGCTCCGGCGCAGGGATTTAGAGAGTGGTGGCCCTGCGCATGAGTCTGGCAGTGTCTTCACGTTGCCTCTTCTCTGACGTTCGACACTGTCCTAACCTCCTCCCCAGCCTTCACTCTGCTGCCTCCTCCATGGCCATAAATATCTGTCAAGAGACGGTCCGGCCCTGGCCTACTTCTCCTGCTTCCAGGACACAGGACTTCCATCCATTTGCTGAATCTTTTTATTCTTGTCCAATTGCTCCCAAACATCTGACATTTCCCTCCCTCGCTCCCTCCCTCCCACTCTGCCTCTTTTAAAAGGATTGAGTTGTGTTTTATCATCTAATCCTTTCAAAATGCTGTGTACCTTTCTAAGTGATGGCCGCTGCTGACAAGGCCATGGAGATGAGAGGCTGGAAGCCACATCAGAGGGGCTGCTAAATCTGTTGTGACAACAGGGGAGGAATGCTGGGGCTTGCTTCATTTAGGCCTGAAAGCACCTTTGTTATGCTGCTGAGGGGAAAGAAGGAGGGCGGTGCCTGGGAGGGCTCAGCCTGCCCCCTGCTGTCAATCACACCAGCCTGGAAGAAAAAGTGCAAGATTAAGGGAAAATGAGGGCAAAAATCTAAAGGGAAAGGCATTAAAAAAGAAGAAGATGAAGAAGAAGCATTTGCATCGCTCTCAACATCAAAACAACCCTGTCCCGTCCACCCCGATGGTTACAGTGGGCGCAGAGGACTAATTTGTGCCTGGAGGTCTGTGGCTGGGGTCAGCACCCGATGCTTGGCTTCTTGGATGAACAGGGATTTATTTTTTTTTTCCTTCCTATTTTTTTTCTCCCCATATTGAATTTACTTTAAAGAGAAGATATATTCAGGGACTTCCCCCTTGCTTGCTTGGTAAGGTGCTCATTTGCATCTGCTTGTCAGGAGTTATGACATTTAATGTCATTAATGTCACTTACATTTTTCCACTGGGTCTCGGCTGCCTTCACCTACACAGTGTAAGCGTTTCTGATTACATGACCATAACTAGACACCCCAAGGAGTGGGGGAAGGAGACTCAGGCAGGGTGTGGGGGCAGCCCAGCTTTCCAGCACCCTGTGTCATTCACTGCCAAGAGTCTGGAAATAGATTCACTCAAATGTCAGAAGTCCTGCACACCGGCATGGGTCCATGAACACGCCCCCATGCACGCACAGGAGTTATTTTTATTCTAGAACTCCAGCACAATTTAACAAGCACTGGGAGTCAACACTTTCAGAAGGAATCATGTCCAGAGTCCAATCAAAGAAGGAATGCATAGCTGAGCCACAGAAGAACGGAGATCTGCCGCGAGGAAGGGCAAATCTCAGACACAGGTGGAAGCCATCATTTTCCAGAGATTACAGCCTGACTTAGTGAATCCTAAAGTCACACTTATGTGGCATATTCACAGAAATTATTTCACGTATGAAATCAACTTGTACCATACATTTCTAAAAACACCATTTTTTTGTTCTTGTAGTTTGTAAAATATCAATGACTTTTAATACAATGGTCGAAATGACGCAGATTTCATATTTGAATGAGGGTTAAAGCCCTTAGACAAGATTTGGATAGAAACAAATCTTTAAAAAATTCTATTTCAGGGGGCTGGGAAGGTGGCTCAGTGGTAGAGTGCTTGCCTTGCATGCATGAGGCCCTGGGTTCAATTCCTCAGCACCGCATAGGCAGATAAACAAAAAAACTGGAAGTGGTGCTGTGGCTCAAGTGGTAGAGTGCTAGCCTTGAGCTGAAGAGCTGGGGGACAGTGCCCAGGCCCAGAGTTCAGGACCCACGACCGGACCCCCCCCAAAAAAGTTTCTATTTCATTAGACCCAAAATTCTATTCTGAAAGGAAACCAGGTTTGCATATAATTTTATCATTAAATTTTTTTATTATGTGTCTCCTCTATGTATTTTTCTTCCTAATTCCCAGTAGTCCTCTTCTCTCCCAACTCTTTTTAAGTAAGTTTTTCTTTTAGTTTTTTTTTTTTTTACCACAACACTGATTTTTTTAAAGGGATCATGCAAGGTTTACTTCCTGAGAAGTAAACTTGTTTCTCTTTCTTTCAGATTTCCTAGAACCTGAAGGCTGGGTACCCATTCACAGCTGGTATTTTCAGGGAGAAGAGCTTCTGTGTCATGTAGGAGCGTGACAGCCCAGCTCCGGGGGCGGGGCTCCTGTCAGGTGGCTGAGTTGCTCCTGTCATCATTTGGTTCAGGTGCTGACAGCCTTTCATCTATGGTATTTAACATCCACTGGGGACTGTCGCCATCAACAGTTTTACTTAAGGATTACAAAGTTGGTGTTGATGATAGCATTGCTTCCCTGTTTATTAATTGGCATAAATGAAGAAAGAATAGCTTTACCTCTTCAACCGTTACGGGAAAAGACTGGACCCCTTCCATGTAAGAATCTTCTTCAGAGGGTGGAGGGAGGGCCCTCTCACGGGCAGCTCGGAGATCGACCAGGGAGCTGTTGGCTTGTTTCTTCTTCTCCATGTTCATCTGAGGGATTAGCAGCTTTTTAGTATTCATCCTGTTATGCACACTTAGCTAGCCCTTTGGGTTGACACCAACAAAAACGTTGACTTATCAAGTCTGAGCAAACCCCTTTATCACACACTTGTATCCATTTGATGTGACCTCTGTGTGTCTTTGAACAACTTGACTTTCCCTGTTGCACAGATGGAATGAGCCTTTGTCGGAGCCGCATTGACCCTGATGAGGAGGCCTGGCACAGCAGGCAGTGTGCAGGCACTGGCCGGCCGGTGGCTGTTGGCATCACTGCACCAAGCTGCAGTGGTGGTGTGAAATAGGCACAATCACAGGACAGAAATGGTAGAACCGCACTTCCAAACACAACGTAGTACTGCGGATGCCTTTCCTAACTTTTGTGATTTTCTATTTTTGCCTATTTTCTTTCATACTCTGATTCACGTTCATGGTATTGTTAGACTTTCTGCCTGTGCTAGCCTCTTCAGATAATAGAATCATAGTTGCATTGCCACCTGCCCGATTAAAACTCTAGCTACTTACCGAAATGAAAGGTATATCTGTGATCTACCCTGCTCACAGTATACCCTCAGAATTAGGTGTAAAGAACAGAGTGATTACTCCATTTCTGTGTGGCTCTGTTAGCCATCTAATGTACAATCAGGTGTGCTTTTCACTAAATTTAGTGATTGATTTTTTTAATTTTTTGATCCTATCTGTTAATATGTGAAACATTGTATGATTCAGATGTAGAAATGTGTAAAACCATACTTACAGAGACATGCATTCCCTCCCAATTCCATTTATAGACAAACACGTGGATGTCTAATCCTTTCACTGCTTTTCTGACAAAGTTAAGTAAATGGGTGTGTTATTTTCATTACCTTTCCTCTTACATGAAACACATCATAATAAATATGTTGATATCAAACTTCTTTCATTTTAATACACAATGGTAGCATGAACATTACTCAGTAACACATTCAGATGTTAGAATGAACAAATGTACATTTTTTTCTTGAAAATATATGTTTCATGATCCATTTCTTTTTCATTTTCACAGTACAATCAAAAATCTGACATCAACTCAATTTTCTTTTCTCTTATGTGATTTGGATTTTAGTTTATATGTGGTTATTTTATTTTATATGGTTCACATATTGCAGAATTTTAAAGCTTGCCATTTTTAATACAAAAGTGTTTCCTAATTGATATTTTTCCTTCTTTGCTTGCTTTCCTTTTCTTTCTTTCTTTCCATAGTAAGGTTTCTTTTTTTTTCTAAGCTAGGGTTTCACAAACCCAAGCTGTACTCCCAACAAGAGCCTTCAGGTCTCAACTTCTCAAGTAGCAAGGAATACACACAGGAGCCACTGGAGCCTGGATTCAGAATTCGCTTTTCTGAGTCAAATTTTCCCAGAATATGATTGGCTTGCTTCAACTGGCAAATCCATGTTTACCTTTATTTCAAGAAAGTGCACGTGTGTGCTTACAACAGTCTTAATTCTGGCTTGTAGCTGTGTTTTCCCTGAGTCAGGGAGGGGTGGAGGAGGTGAGGAGCTGCCGCTGGGCCTGTTGGACCCTCCTGGAGTCTCCATGCCAGCCACCTCCTCAGTCTTTCCAAAACCTTCTGCACTGTCTCAGCTCCTGTACTGCGCCTTCTGAGACCGTTTCTTCTTACTCAATCCTCCCCAGGGTGCTGTGGTTTCTTCTGGGTCTCTGCCTCTCCTTCCTATTTCATCGCACTGTCTGAGAACGAAGGGCTCCCCATCCCCCCCACCACCCCCCTACCTGCCTTGGTCTAGTATTGCCATCCCTATCTGAGGTTCTGCTCAGTGAGATTCCTTCTAGCACTTGCCCATTAACAATCAGTATATCTAAAGTACTAATTTAAAAAAAGTTACAAAGAATATACAACATCCACCAAAAGCTATCAAGCTGTATACGTCTATATTTAATAAATGAGGAATGCCCATTAAGTGTGTTTTCAAGTAGACCATGAATTAGACAAGCAGTCATTGCAGGCTGCATAGTCACCACCATCTTGTGCTCTCGGCCTCAAAGCCAAGAACAATGTCTCACTCAGCCCCTTATTAACGCACCTGAGTGCTCAAGAGAAAAGTAATCAGTGAATTCTGGAAACATTGTGGAAGAATGATTGATTTTACGTATGAAGGTTTCTTATTCTTTTTTGTTAGAGCTTAATACATTTAATAAAATATAATTGTTAGTGTTATCAAGGAACATGGTTCTGAAGGATTGAAATTCAATGACTCAAAATTATAAGGGACGTCAGTTTTAGATTCACTTTTTAAAAAAGAAAGACAACAAGGTGGTGTGTGCTTCAGGATTTTTATTCGTTTCCATTATGTACAGCATGCAGGGTGATGAGGTACTATTTGTACTGGTGCCTATTAACCAGATAAAGTGGCCACATGAATTCAGTCATCAATCTAATCATCTGCCACTTACATTTGTACAAGTTCCTCATGATTGCAGTACAGTGGGGCCGGCAGAGATTAGATGCCGGACTACTGTAAAATCAACTTTCATTTCTTCGATTGTGAATGTGATCCAGAACCACGAGCTCAGAGATCACTCATTGCTTCTGAGGGCGGCATTTCCGGTTCAGGAAAGAGTCCCCAGATTTGCAGGAAGGGTGAGAGTTCACCATTCCCCGAGAAAGTTAGGGATGAGCTCGCACACTGTGGCTAATTGTCCCATCGAAGGAAATACTGGGAATGTCAAGATGCGATGCAGGTTTGCAGCTCAGCTGGGAAAGCATCTCGGAGTGTGTGCTCAAAGGGACAGAGCTGGCTGCTGATGTGTGGGAGAGCTCCCTTGAAGTCCACAAAGCACATAATTACCAGCCTTTTCTGCAAACCCTTTTGGAGAAATTCTCCACTTAAACCCACTCTTTAGAGGTAAATAGCAAAGGGGCTGTAATTAGATGAGCTGTTTTGTAGACACGAACTGACTAGATAATTAGTAGATAATTTTCTAGGTATTCCTGGCACTGAGTGCTAAAAGCAAAATTAAGTCCAGCAAAGCACTCCAAGCTTTGCCTGTGGCCAGCATGCTGGTGGTGTTAATTAGGAGCAGAGCGCAGGTCTGTGCTCTGGAATCCATCCGTGGGGTTCCCTCGACCCTGCCCTGTTGATCTTGGGGCTGATAATGTCAGTGGCAGATGAGGCAGTTATTGAAAGGTGGTATGGCATGCGAGCTGTTTGTTGGGAACAGTTTTAACTTTCATCACCAGTTTAGATAATATCTACAGAGCAGCAGGGAAGGCACTTAGAAAGCTTTTTAGCAATGACACATGTGCTTAGTATAATTTTCAGTAGCACTGCTAATTGGGGCATTCATTTCCATATCCTGAGAAACAATTTGATTGAGCTGGTACGCAAGAACTTGGAAACCTCTTGCGTTTTTTTTTTGGTGGGGGGTGGGAGTTATTTTAGGACTTCAAGATTTTCTTGGTAATATAACCAGTGAAACTACTTAATTACTATATTGGTAATTTAAATATACATGTATAGATAGATAAATAGATATAGATATGGATTAAGGTAAGAGTGAGTGGAAATTAGGAAATTTAAAGGAGGAAGAAATTCATGAGAGAAAATGCAAAGAGAAACGTGTGGTTTTTGTTTGCTGTGATTTCTTAGAGCAGGTCCGGGCAGGTCAGTCAGGGAAGGGCTGCTGGAGGCCCTGGGGATTGGAGTCCTGGCCTCCACCCCAGCCTGCACCCCTGCAGAGTTGTAAAGCAAACCTAAGCCCGGTCCCTGGAGATGCACGGTAGTTCCTGGTCCAGGTCTGGTCTGCTGTGTCCTGTGACCACGGGGCGCAGCTCATCATGGGAACAGCTGTGTCCCTGTCTCTGTGAGGGTGTGGTAGGACCATCTGAAACCAAGTCTTGGAAGTTCACGCTGCAGAATCCTGTCAGGCAAACATGCGGCGCTGTTCTTACCTTGCTGATGGGCTAAGGAAGCTGTGGAATTACAGCTCAGGATGTGAATTTGTTTGGTCAGTGGAAACTGAAGTGAATACTCAAACTACGGTGGAGCAGACTGTTTGCTTATCATTATGTGAAATTTTCTTTGCTTTAAAAATCTTTTGGAACTGGAAAAAAATGTTAAGTAAAGTAACTCCAGCCCAGAGAAACAAGGTTGGATGTTTCTCTCATATGTGAAAGTTAGAGCCGGATTATGACACATATGGAAACATACAGAGCCACACACATGTAAACAAACAAACGGACTGAAGTATGGTATGTGGAAGGAAGGACTCCGATGGAGAAAGTCCTTTGAACAATGAACTTACACTTTAACGAAATGAATGCCAGGAAGCTGGATCAGGTCCTGTCCGAGATGGGTGCAGACCAACAGAGAGAAAAGGATGGGCACATGATGTCATCATATTTAATGGACAGATACGAAAACAGAGCCAGGGAACTTGAGGGGAGGGTGGGTTGGGTGGCAGGAGAGGAAACGATGGAAGGCCACACTGGTCAACAAGCATTGTACTTATAAACTGACTTGTTGAATAGGGACAGCTTTACAACTAACTTTAAACAAATAGCCAGGTGTCGGTGGCTCACGCCTGTAATCCTAGCCACTCAGGAGGCTGAGATCTGAAGATCATGGTTCAAAGCCAGCCCATGAGACTCTGATCTCCAATTAATCACTCAAAACCCCCTAGTGGTACTGTGGCTGAGTGGTAGAATGCTAGCTTTGAGCACAAAGAGGCTCAGGGACAGCACCCGGGGTCTGAGCTCAAGCCCCACAACCAACAACAAAAAAAAGTTAAAATTTTAAAAAAGTTCTTTATCCATTGGATTCAGCTTCCCACCTTTCCTGTTTCTTATCTCCACAGCCTCTGACCCACGAATCTGCTCCCTGCCTCTCTGTCTTTCCCTGACTTTTCCCTTCTTCCCTTTGGGAGCCTTGGAGCTTGCTGCAGGCTAAGTGGCCCCAGAGTAGTGTAGTGAACAGGGGAGATTCACCCTTCATCCAGCTAACCTTGGGCTCGGTGGGAGAAAACTTCCAGGCTAGATTTTTCTGTGTCCTTCTTGGAGCCGCAGAAGGAGGAGAAAGGCCTGGCGGTGGCTCTCAGGCCAGGCCGTCTCCCTTCCAGGCCTCACTGGGGCAGGAGTTGGGGCAGAGAACTGTGGGCAGGAAGGGCAGAATACACCAAGTTCCACCTGACCTTGACGTGGCTGATAAGGTCAGAGGTAGGAAGCCTCTTCTTTTGTTGTGGTGATGACATGTAGACCCACAGGTCCAGGACAGGCCAGGCAGCTGCTGAGGAGAAGAGTGTCTTATTCCATGTGAATCTGACCCTTTGTGTTTCCAGGAGATTTCCTATATCCTGACCCCCAGGTAAGCTTCAAGAAAAAGGTGTGACTTTCAACACTGTCTCTCCCAAAAATCAAAATGAAGCCGAATATTGCCAGCAGCATTTGAGGGTGATCAAAACTTTGGTGTTTCTCAGAACGCTTTAATATGGGGTGGGTGGGAACCCCCCTCAGCGGATGGGAAGACAATCCCCCTCGGCTGAAGGCAAAACAGGGTCAGGAGCGCCTTACAACCCTTACCCGCCCCCCCCCCCCCGCCTGGCCAGCACCTCACCCCCCCCCCTGCCTGGCCAGCACCTCAACCCCATCTGGCCACTGTGTTTTGGGGCTACACACCCTGATTTGCTTTTTGTGATACTATAGAATTACTGAGCAAAACAAAAGGTTCATTATTTCCAGTGCGGTGATGTTCATTGGGCTGCAGGGACCATGCTCACTCCCACATCCTCTGTACCCCACCTTGAGCTGGGCGAGCTCCTGTCAGACTACAACTAAGGAGGAGAATGACCCTGGCTCAGAGGCATTCCCTTGGTGACCTGCGGTGGGGACACCTCCTAGACACTGCCGCTGGGGCTTGTTACCCAGCATGACATGATGCAGCATCCTGACCCATACAAGCCCAGCACCTCAAAACACACGTCTCTCTCCCCGGATCCAGTGTGGGGTGTTTCCTGCGTAGCCCTGACCCCTCCTCAGTTCTGTGCACCAGAGCAGGCAGAGGTGAAGCCATCCAGCCCACCTTCCTCTCTCTCCTAGCAGCACAGATCCAAGTCGCTCGGCCGAGCTCTTCGCGCAAGAGAAGCTGAGTGTGCGGAAATGAAATTCTCCCGAAAGAGCTGAGGGTGCCAGCACCACCACTAATTGTTTACGTGTCAGGACTTTGTGTCAATATGTGTGCTGATGATATTGAGAAGGAGGAAACAATGGTGTGCGCTCTTAAATTGGAAGTCGGGGTTATTTATCTTCTTCAGAAAAACCTTTGAAAATCTCTAGCGTGACTCAGACTCAGCACCGAATGGAAAAACCACTGGAGAGGGAGCGGACTGGGCTCCCTGCCTTTCCCAGCCTCGGGGCTGGTGCGTTCTCTGGAGATCCCCTTCTCAACCAGAAGTCTCTGGGTCTCTGCCTTGTGGGGGCTGGGCCCTTGGGCCCACCCACTTGTAGGCCTGGGCGAGTCCAAGTCAACAAGGGCCCAGGAGACTCACTGCCCATCTGGCTGGCTGACCTAATTCCCACCCTGTCCCGAGTCGTTAGCTCAACCCAGTGCTCCTGTGCCCCAGCCTGGTGCCCATAGAGCTCAAAGGCTTCTCCGTGCTGAACCCCAGACCAGAAGGGCCCAGCCACGCACTTTTCTAGCTTATTTCTCACGGGACAGGAACAAGCTGAGCTGTCGTCTAGGTCCTGCCCTAGTTTCTACATAGAAAGGGCGTGTTGGCCTTCAGCGAAGCCATCCTTTGATGCCTACGTACAGAGCTTGTGCTGGGGCCTGAGCATTCTCTACCTGGAACTTTGCACATGGGAGGATTAGTTACAGACTCCTTAACATGGTTATTTGATGAACAAGACCTACATCCATTCTCCTCTACTGTCCAGCAAAATACTCACTAGAGAAAAAAAAGTTGTCTTTAAAAGTGTCTTTATCCCATAAATCAGGCAAATCCTTAGCTTAGCTTTGAGCCTGTCCTCTGGCTTCCCCTCACTCCTGACTATATCCGGAGTCCTTTCCTGACTCATGGCATCTGTGAGCAGGGTCCTGCTGCCCTCCAACCTTCCTTGGGAGCAGAAGCTCGGGCCCCAGGTAGACTCTCCAGGAGGATCCTCGCTGTGAACTGGAAGCTACTGCCGACTGCACCGTGCTTTTTGGTTCATGGGCCAGGTAAGTGCCCGCAGCCCCCTGTGTGTGCCCCATGTCCCAGCACCTGACACCCTTTGAGGATCCCCATGGGCCTGAGAGCGAGGGACACAAATGGCTCAGTGGATGAGTACAGGTCAGTCATCAAGGGGAATGAAAGCAAGCCATTTGCAGGCACGTTAAGTGAAGCAACCAGGTCTGGAAGGACAAAGGTTGTGTGTTTTCTTCTCTTTCACATGTAAATACTCGACCTCAAGATAAACATCTATATAACCATATGAGGCTCATATATGTGTGTATAGAGACAATCTATACACACATGTATAGATATCACACACACACACAGAAATGAATAAATGAAATACTGAAAGCTGTAAGGCGTAGGGATATGGGGAAAGTCAGGGTAGATGAGGGTCAATCTTATTCAAGTGCCGTGTATGGGTGTATGACATTCTATAGGAATACCCTTGGAACAATTAGCTTACCTTGACAAAAAGGATGACAAGAATGTCAGAGATCCTATTTAGAGTTGGGCACTGGTGGCTCATAACTGTAATCCTAGAGACTCAGGAGGCTGAGATCTGAGGATTGCAGTTCAAAGCCAGCTGGGGTAGGAAAGTCTGTGAGACTCTTATCTCTAATTAACCACCAGAAAACGAGTGGAGTTGTGGTTCAAAGTCGTAGAGTGCTAGCCTTGGGAACAACAGCCCAGGGACAGTGCCCGGGCCCTGAGTTCAATCCCTAGAAGGCATCTAAATGAATGAATAGATAACTAAACAAATAATCAAATAAGTAGATCCTATTTGGGGTGTCACATGGATTGAGGCAGAGGATATAGTTAAGAACACCACAGGAACTAAATGGAAGTGTGGGAATCTTGCACCTGGCATGGGCATTGGTGGTGCAAGAGCTCCATTGCCCAGGACAATGTTTTGACTTTGACAGCGGATAGCCTTCGAGTCAGTATCTCTGGGACTCAGCATCACACATCAGCTCTTAGCTGCAGAAAATGCACTGGCCATGCCAAGGACAAAGCCCACTGTACCTCATTCCTCCCTACCTCGTCTGTGTTCTTTTACTCCTTACTACCCTCCTGCTTTCTTTCCCTCACTTCTAACATACATCACCAGGTGCTTAAGATAAGTTTATTGTTCATTTTGTGCAAAAATGTTATTATTTAGTGGTTTGAGTTTAATCATAAAAATTGCTGTTTCCATAGTATTCCTGGATTTATTAAATATTTACTAAGTACTAGCCTATAGTACTAGATTAAATACTAGATAGCCTAGTGTTCAAGTCCCCAATGCATGTTCCTCCCAAGAATAGTAAAACTGCAAAGGTCCCTTCACTTTGAGGCTTGGATTCTAGAAGCAGAGCTGGGTGGATGAAGGAAAAGCTAGTAAGGAGCCCAGAGACAGGCCTAGGCATGTCCGGAGGAGGAGCGGCCCAGCCTTGTGTGGTCCCGAGACAGCCAGAGAGGGAAAAGTAAATCTGAGCCTGGGTTTGAACTCAGGAACTCTGAAATACAAGCCACGTTTTCTGTCCTTGCTCCTGGTCTCTCTTTGCAGTTCTTTACAGAGGAGATTACAGCCTTCCAGAATGAGGTTTGCTACAAGCACTGCCGATCACATAGAGCCAGGGCAAGCCGAGGGGGAGGCTGGAGGGCCAGAGCTGGAGTCCAGGGGCCGGAGCAGGATCAACTGCAAAAACAATCCAGTACTAAACCGCCCAGGCGTCTGCAGGGGTCGACTCCATTTTAACTTACTCATCTCTTCTGTGCTTGATCTCACATGGATGTAGGGATGGGTAGGAGCCTTCGAAGATGTGTCCACCTGACATAACTTGCTGAAATAATCACTTTATCACTTTTCCCCAAAATTGTGCCCAGGCCTGATGATGCAGCAAATTAATTGCAGTTACTAATGAAGGAAAAACTACCAGAAATGACTTACATCACCAAGTTAAGAATAGCTCACATGTGGAATGTGTAAATGACATTCTCTAATGCACTGATGTCCACTGTCAGCCTGTCCAGGGGACTGCATGGGAATTTCACCCCAAGCGTCACCCTGAGCTGTTCAGAACACTTGCAAATGACTTTGTGCCCAAAAAGGCAGGTGCCCTACAAATCCACAACCCTCTTGGTTTTGTAGTCTTCCTCCTCTGGGGGTGGCAGCACCCACCCTTGTGTCCTAGGCTCTGATTGGACCCTCTCCAGCTCACTTTGAGTGCATGCATGAGTCCTAGGCTCTGATTGGACCCTCTCCAGCCCACTTGGGGGTGCATGTGTCCTAGGCTCTGATTGGACCCTCTCCACTCCACTTGGCATGCATGTGTCCTAGGCTCTGATTGGACCCTCTCCAGCTCACTTTGAGTGCATGCATGTGTCCTAGGCTCTGATTGGACCCTCTCCACTCCACTTGGGGTGCATGCATGTCCTAGGCTCTGATTGGACCCTCTCCAGTCCAGTTGGGGTGCATGTGTCCTAGGCTCTGATTGGACCCTCTCCACTCCACTTGGGGTGCATGTGTTGATTGCACCCTCTCCAGTCCACTTGGGGTGCATGCATGTCCTAGGCTCTGATTGGACCCTCTCCAGTCCACTTGGGGTGCATGCATGTGTCCTAGGCTCTGATTGGACCCTCTCCAGTCCACTTGGGGTGCATGCATGTGTCCTAGGCTCTGATTGGACCCTCTCCAGTCCACTTGGGGTGCATGCATGTGTCCTAGGCTCTGATTGGACCCTCTCCGGTCCACTTGGGGTGCATGCATGTGTCCTAGGCTCTGATTGGACCCTCTCCAGTCCACTTGGGGTGCATGCATGTGTCCTAGGCTCTGATTGGACCCTCTCCGGTCCACTTGGGGTGCATGCATGTGTCCTAGGCTCTGATTGGACCCTCTCCAGCTCACTTTGAGTGCATGCATGTGTCCTAGGCTCTGATTGGACCCTCTCCAGCCCACTTGGGGTGCATGTGTCCTAGGCTCTGATTGGACCCTCTCCAGCCCACTTGGGGTGCATGCATGTCAGAGTTCTGCTATTGCACCTGTGTCTCTTCCGCTACATAAAGTTACACCTTTTCATTCAATAGAAGGTCCTGAGCTCCTCTATTTCCAACACTGCTAAGATGGAGATGTTGAACTTTGAACTCACACCCACAAAGGCCAGAGAGACCGCCATATTATGACAGAGGGTCCCAAATACCACCCTCAAAATCCATTTTCTTTATCTCTCACCATCAACAAATCATTTTACCCACTATAAAATTTTTTTTAAAAACCCATAAAAGTGGAAATCTCTAACAAGAAGGACTGAAAATGAAGATAATGGGGGTGGGGGGGTTGGCTCACGGGACAGCCGCACACCCAGCTCCATGAGCACAGATTTACTTCCTCAAGATGCATCCTAGACCACTGCCCTCATTCTCCTGCTACAAAGAACCCCCCCACCCCAAAGCTGCCGCAGAGGAGAAACTGGGAAAACTTACCTGTGGAACTTGATATTTGACAGTAAAGTTCACCAATGTATTGGTTAATTAAAGTAGTGTTCTTTTAGAAAAAAAAAAAAAAGGAGGGGTTGAAAATGATTAGCTGCCATGATACTCATTGTTCTTGGCTTTAGATATTTTTCAAAGGGGAGAAGAAAGGAAGGATGGAGAGGGAGGGAGGAAGAGAGGGAAAGAGGGAGAACAAACGACTCTTTATTGGCCTATTGGCTGTGAGTAGATTAACAGTAAATGTGTGTTTTCAACAGTTTGTTTATAATGAAGCAAGTTTTGGTTTCAAGGGTGTTTGTCAACAGAGTCCACAAAGGATCCCTGCTGACTGTCCCCAAGGCAGGGCCCTGCCCCCTCCCCCCCCCCCCCCCCCCCAGCCTCCCAGCACCTTTCCTAGTATCTTGGCCAGACCCCAGCAAGATGTTTCTAGATAGAATGTGACAACTGCTGAGTGAAGGTTTGTTTTGCCAACCTGTCAGAGTAATCCAATCGTTTGCTAATTTAAGGCAAGGTCTTTATTTGAAAACATCAAATGTGTTTTATTGTGCACATCTGTGTCAGGGTCTATCCTGCCAACTTACAAGCTTTTGCTCATTTCAATAAATCAGCCATGTAAATATCAAGGGGAAAGAAAATATGCTTAAGGGTTTGGGGGTCGGGCAGGCTTCCTACCTACAGGGACAAAGGAGGGAGGGCAGGGTCCAGCATTCCAGGCAAGTGTTAATGACTTTAAGCCTGTGAAGAATGCCTCCCGTTTATACAGAAGACACAACTCATCAGCTTAATAAAAAGGTGTAACATTTCCTACAGGTGAGCACCACTGAGGAGCAGATAAAACAGAACTTTTGTTGCTGCCCGGGGAAAGATGCACTGTGACTTTAACCTGTGCTTTTGAAGTAAGCTTAGAAAGCTGCCAGAGGGTTCCTACAGGGGAGGGGCTGGTGCTGGGGGATGGGAGCTGGTCTGAAAAGTGACAAGCGCTCTAACTTTAAATGCCAGAAAGACTGGCAGGGGGCTCTGGAGGTCAATTCTGGGCCAACAAGAGTTGCTGAGAGCTGGTCCTCTTCCATTCCAGCCTCACCTGGGACAGCACCAGGCGGCCATAATAGCATCTCATTAGCTTCAGCAAGAGCTGAATGGATGTGTGATATTTTGTATTCATAAGACCTGGCAATTATTGACAGGTATTAATAGAAAAGCAGCCAGTCATTGAATTTGGGGAGGAAGAAGCTGTAAACCAAAATCTGCCTGAAAATGAACTGAGGGCTGGGGGGGGGGGGGGGTGGTCTACAAGTCAGGAGGAAGGAAGGACAACAGAATGAAAAATAAGGAAGGGAGAGTGAATCTCTGGCATCTTGGTCATACAGGAGCCAGGAAGGAGACTGACCAATCAGAAAGCCATCTTCAAGGACTCCAGCTCTTGCTAACCCATGGCCACGCCAAGATGGCATAATTGCTCTCCACTCTGCCATATTTCTTTCTGATAAGCTTTCTTAATGTCTTTCCTCATGCCCACATCTCGCCTCGATTCTCCTTTTGCCAAATGCAAGATCCAAAGTTCTTGAGTCATACAGTTCCTGGTAGCATAGTTGCTGGGTCAGCTGGAAAGTTAGCAATTGAATATGTCCTTTTCTGATGTGGCTTCATCAGAAGGTACTGATACCATACTTAACACAGTGGCTTCACCACAGACGACCTACCTGTCTCCTCTCTGAAGGACAGAAGGGTGTCGGGCCTGGCTGACACCTGGCTATGAGCTGTCTTCAGTGACCAGCTTCCGGCACCCATTTTGTGGTGGGGCTATGAAATCTGAAGGAGTCTTCTGAGGAAGGTCAGGCTGGCTCAGAGGAAACCTGACCTCCCAGGGCCACAGCAATGCTGTATGGAAGCAGTGCTGTATGGGAATTTAGTCATGAGAAAACAGGGAAGCCATCTTTTAAGAGGCTGCATTGGGAGTCGTTATTGGAAAGCCGGTGACTGCAGATGGACTCCTGTCACAAAGACCTGCAGCCCTGTGAATACACTTAACACTGTTAGGAAACCCAGCCATGACAGTAGGACAGTAAGAACAGAAAAACGATACTAACAAACCAGATAAGCTCCAATGGAGAGCTGAACTGGCTGCCATGGTGACCGGATGCAGGAGACAGGAGACAGGAGACATGGCATAATGGTGCCTGAGCTGGTCCTGGCCTGAATGGGGCCAGGGGCAGGGGGCAGGGTCACAGAAAACTCAAGAGCCTCGTGAGTTCAAAGCATGGGACTGACAGGTCCAGGAACCTATCGTTCAAGTTCCTGCCCCTGCCTCTAGGAATTCAGACATGCCTATCACCTGGGGTGGAACTTCCCTACCACGAAGACAAGATGGCGTCAGTTAATCTTAGCTTCCTATCAACCACCACGTGTCCAAGATGGTGCTGGTTAGACCCAGTATCCTTATTTCAGCAGGAGGGAAAGAATTTGAAGGAAGGCTCTAGAAACTGAAGGGCAGAAGTGGTCCTTTTGGGGGCTAATAAGGCATCTCTCTCCTTAGCTACTGCTATCCCTATAGATTGATTCCAGGGCCAGCCAGTCCAGACCGATTCCAGCTGGGTAGCTTCATATATTATTGACTGGGTCTGCAAAAACATAGAAGAGAGGTTTTTGTAGAGCATTAGCCCCCTGTAGAATGAACACACATACCCACTTTGCTTTGTTTCCGAGAGAAGTTTAAGACCAGCTCTTTATCAATATAGAGTTTATACTATGCCTCTGTTTACTGTTCGACATTTACACAATCATTGTTCAACCTTGGAGATGCATGAAAGCTGTGATTAGGGTTGAGTGTGTGCAGATATGCATGAGATGCACTGCCCTATGCCAGGGTAGCCTGTCCCAGGTCGCCGGGACTCCACTCGTGGGAAACTTCACAGAAGTTTAGCCAGGAAGCAGAAAGATCCTGCATTACAATACAACCGGTGTTTCCATCTTTTAAAATGCTGAATCCATTGGCTGAAAAAAAAAAAAAAGCCTTGTGGAGTTTCCTCCCTGGACACTGTATCATTAGCAATATGTAAATGTTGTCTTTGTCAGTTTATTTTTCCAGCTGAAAACTCTTCCTGCCTGTGAAAGACGCCTTTTGTGGCCTTGGCTTCCCGGGTTGTAATAAACTCAGAAGGGATCAGGTTCCCTCTGAAAACCTTCTGTCTAAACCCGAGAGCTGAAGTCAGCTTGTCAGAACACAGGGTTGACAAAGAAAGACATGCTGAAATATAGGTCACTCATCTAATTTTAGAAGAGGCCTCTCCCACCTCCCCAATCAGGCATGGAATGGATGCTTCTAGAAGGTTCTTCTGTTAACTTTAACCTGCATTCCTTCCTTGGGAGATGGCACCCACCCTTGTGGGGTAGAATAGATGATGATTTGTGTCTCTCCTTCATAAATCCTCCTTGGGGTATCAGGTTTCCTCGGACCAATCCATTCCCTTCCTCTCACCCGGGTCTTCTGCCATGGTTAAGCTTTCCTTTGGAGCAGAGGAAAGTGGGTGGCACCTTGTTGGCGTGCCACAGGATCCAGGCACCGTGCTCCAGAGTGCGACTTTCCATCTGACGGCAGAGACAATGAGATTCCATGGCTTCTCTCGTTCATTATTGCCTGTTTTAGGTACGTGGGCTTGTTAAGACACAGGCTCAGAAGTGAATGTCCAGTTCTGGTTCGCTGTTTTCCATGGCTGTCGTAGCCTTGTTGCTTCAGCCGAGGTGACGATGTGTGCTCAGGAAAGAACATGCCAAGACTCTTCACTCGTCAGGAGGCCTGGCTTCCCTGCCCTCACCCCGTCTCTGCCTGTCCACCAACAACAATGGTGGCTTTCAGCCAGGTTCTAGCAGCAGCAGACTTCAGCCCATGTGTCTGTGTGTCCAGGGCTCCGACCTCCTGACCCCTGCTCCCCGGGTGTCCAAATATTTCTGGCCTTTTAAATTCCCACACCCACTAATGTCATATGGGGAGGCCGACTTGAGTTCTGCATGAGAGAAACACTCAGAAAAGAAACGGTTCACATACTGTTCACTTTGGTGTAATACAGTGAAGAGAAACTGAGGAAAGAGAGCAGAACTGATAGGTGGATAGGGATAAAAATATGACAGCCAAACAGGTGGCAGGTAACACATGGCCGGTCATGGTACCTCTTGTTCCCATAGTGCCTCAGGCTCCTGCTAGAATACTTCTTCCCTCAATGCCTTGGGTGCCGGCTCAACCAAGATAAAGAGCCCCAGTGGCACGGGTGCAAGCTGTCCAGCAAGGGGTGCGCGCCCAGGGCGGAGCTGCCGGAGGAGGCCCGTACCCAGGGGATGCAGTCTCACGACTTTCAAATCAATTTGTTCTCTGCTGTATTTGCCTTCCTGCCTTTTAGGTTTTTTTAATGGGTAGAGGAAAAAAAAAAATCTATAGCCCTAGATGGCATCAACTAGATTATAATTCAGTGAAGCTTTTTAATTTAGAAGGCATTTGGATGTGAAATATTGAGTTGTGATGGGAGGCTTTAATTTCCATTTGCATGGTTTGTGTACACATCTGTTACACCTGGACACAAAGTTACACATGAAAAAACTGTGGAACATATTTTACTATAATATTTGAAGTGATGAACGTTGGGGCTCATAATACAGCAGGCAATGATGAGAATAGTGTTCACAGCTTTTACACACACAGAACCTGTGGTATTACCCACCCTCAACACACCTGAGCCACAGCCATCTACCTCATGGCCACGCTTTTCCTTAGAGAAGCCCTGAGTGGCGGCTGCCCGTGAGGCTGGTGCTGTGGCCATCTTATCCATCTGTACACACACCACAGAGGCCAGACAGGAGGTAACGGCATTCAAGGGGACCACTGTCCCTTTATGACTGCATTCTGGGATGCAGTGCTGGTTCAGAGTCCCTACAGTGATCAGGATTGTGATCAGTACTGGTTCGGAGTCCCTACAGTGATCAGGATTGTGATCAGTGCTGGTTCGGCATCCCTACAGTGATCAGGATCATGGAAGGAGATCTTCCACTGGCATTTTTTTCCTCGACAGCCAGGGCTTAGTTTGCACCTTGAGCAAACTGCGAGGGTTATTGATCCCAGTTATAGATTAGATCACCAGGTAAATGAATACCATGGATGTAGATTTTCTTTGCCACAAGGCCTGCAGTGCTGCTCTCTTCAGTCAGTCACCCAGTGGCTGTTGGTGGGCAAGGCCCTGGGGATGCTGCTTGAGCACTGCTTTGGTGGACAGACATGCCCACCTTGCCACCAGGTGTGGCCCCTTGCCCACGTGTGGCATCATCATCTCTGCCTTACCACGGAGAGAAGCCCTCTTCCTCCTAGGCCTGCAGTGAGACAGACATCTAAGAAGACAGTGTGTGTTCAATGTCTGCTGGAGGCCCCCTATTGGGTTCAGAGACGTCGCCAGCCTACTGTGTCCTCCCATGATAGAAAGGCTGAGAGGCTTCGATGGGATGGATTTGTCCTCTGGGAAGGGAGCCGTCCTCCTGACCCGGCTGCCACTCACAGACACTAGTTAACACTGGAGGAATCATGATTCCAAGATACAAATCCTCCGGGCGCAGACAGTGAGGGGTACAGCGAGCACCTGTTCCCTGAGGGGCTTCCTTTTCACAGGTAGATCAGCTGCCTCCCTGTCCAGAACTGTGCCAGGATTAGCAGTGTGAAGTTCACCGGCATCCAGGGGCCAACTTGGTGGGAGCTTTGTGTTGGCCAGCCTCCCACTGTTGTAACCCAAACCTTCCACAAATGACCTACTAAGAGGAAAGGTTACCGTGGCTCACAGCTTCAGAGGATTCTGCCTACGGTCACATGGTCTTGCTGCCTTGGGTTCTATGGAGAGGCAAGATCACGTAGCAGAGGCTTCCTACCTCATGGTGGCCAGGAAGCCAGAAAAAAGACAGGAAGGCCCTGGAGTCCCCATGTCTCCTTCAGCCACCTAACTTCCTCTCAGTAGGCACTGCTTCCTGAAGGTTCTAGCATCTCCCAGAAGGGCCACAGGGTGGAAAACAAGCCTGGAACCATTTCAGATCCAAACCATAGCAAGCATCTTTCAGTATGTGCTTTGCCCATTCAGGTGCTCCCCAGTTTTTCCAGCCAGGGCTCACACGCTGCCGGAGCTGATGGCTGGGTGGGTATGATGTTTTGAACGTCAACTATATGGGCTTACACTTAGTCTTTAGCATGCTTCGTTTTCCCTTCTAGAATGGAGACATTCTTTGTACACACAACCACTACACCTGGCCTTCCTTAAGGAGAGCATCATGGCATGAAGTGCCCACATCTATTCTCCCACACCCCTCCTAGGAGTCTACCTGGAAAGTGTCTGCTCCCTTCGTGGATGCAGACTTCTAAGCCACCACTTTGCATGATGATAATTAAGCTCCATTCTGAGAGCCAAGATCTGCAGTGTTGCCACCAGAATTATGCCAGAGGAGATCAAATCTTAATTAACAAATCTCGCCTTGGATATTTTGTGCAGTTACTCATTTTCACACGAAACCCAGTGCTCCATACCATTCCTTCCTAATCATTCATCCAGGATGAATTACTGCATGAGTAATTGAAGTGAAGGACTCAATTTTCATGATATTACTGAAAATATCTCTTTGGGTATTAAATGTGCTCTGGTAATATTAAATTAATACCTTATTATCTAAGAAGTGAGTTTCTTTTCTTAGTCTCTCAAATTCTATCTATAGATTATCTCTTTATTCAGCTAATGAAGTGCTTGTCTTGCCAGATCCAAGAAAGAACATGCTGTGTGCGCCTGAGTCTCTTCACGAGACGTCGCTGAGCAGGTCCTCGGGCAGGCCAGGGGAGGCCTAGGAAGAGGAGGCCAGAGCGTCTTTGAGCCTTAATGCAAGATGGGGAGTACCAGTAGCTGCTCCGCTCCCTTCTGATGGGGGCTGCACGAGCCAGGCTTCCTGCCACCTCCCCACGGGTCTAACTCATGGCTTCCTCCTCAGTCTTCCATGGGAAAGTTGGAAGCAATGGGAGTGCTCCCTCTGGGCACTGGACTCCAGGGAGGGATTCCTCCCCATCCTCCCACAGGAAGCTTTCCAGAGGACGGACACCGAGCCACTTGTCTGTAAGGAACGGAGCGGCATGGGATAGCCTTTGTCTGTACTTCGGGGAGTGTGTAAACGGCCCGCTGAGGTGCAGAGGTCTGTGTTCAAGGCAGAGGACACACACTCACACACGGATGCACACTCATCCACGCACCATCACACAGGCACAATTAAGCCAGGCACAAACATAAGTGCACAAGAGATACCTTTCTGTTTAGATCAGCTGTATAACCAGAACTCATGTGCATTTTTAAAAATGGAAATCAAAATAATTTTGTTCTTAAGTAAGTTTTCTTCCATTGTTTTTCTCCTTGCCTGTCTTTTTTCTTCTGCTGCTTTTACCCTTCTAAAGTGGCCAATTTAGCCCCACAATAGAAATCAAATGCATCTTTGAACATCTAAATTTACTTTAAACTGACTGGGCTGAGGGGGGGGGGGTCCTGCCCCTTATAGAAGCAATATTCCCACCACCTTATTCCTTAAAACTGCTTATCAAGATGAATGAGAACACTGGGGTGTAATTTCAGAGATGAAATTGCTTTTCTCTCCAGCTTTCCCTCCGTGTTTTCAAGGTCACTCATGCCCACTTGCTGTCCAGGGCTTCTGCTCAGACCCACATCAGGCTGCATTCGCTTGCAGGGAAGAAGAGCTGTAAAAGTATTGTGCTGTATTTTTCTCCCTGGAAAGGGGTGCAAAATCCCTCCTCACTCACACTTTGTTGAGCAAGTGAATTGCTGAGAGAATGAAACAGTCTGGTGCCCGGGTCCCCACCGCAGGTTGGGGTGCCTCTCAGCACAGTCTGTGCCCCCGCGAAACACAGCATAAACACGGGATGCTGGGCACGCGCAAGGCCCCTGCCACAGCATTACCCAAAGCGCAGGACCCTGTGCTCGAGTTTTTTCTATGACAAATGCGTTGCTTGTACGAGCTGTAATAAAACCAGAGTCTATGTCCAGCTAGTCAACAACTCCCATCTGGCTTGGAAGTTCACAAGTTATCACACATTCTGAGAGTTGCTTCGTTTTTTTTTTTTTTTTTTTTGTCGGTCGTGGGGCTTGAACTCTGGGCCTGGGCACTGTCCTTCAGCTCTTCAGCTCAAGGTGAGCACTCTACCACTTGAGCTACAGCGCCACTTCCGGTTTTCTGGTGGTTTATTGGAGATAGGAGTCTCACAGTCTTTCCTGCCCGGGCTGGCTTTGAACCATGATCCTCAGATCTCAGCCTCCTGAGTAGCTAGGATTACAGGCGTGAGCCACCAGCGCCCGGCTTGAGAGTTGCTTCTTGACAGAAAGCATGTGTTTGGTCCTTGAGAGAAATTAGTAACTTACCTCAGATTTTTTTTTTCTTAGTGAAAATGCTCAGCAGTGGATGCAGGCACTCTGGGTTGGTAACTATTCAAGTGATCTAGAAACATTATACTATGTGTTAGTTGTTGGGTAGTAATCCTCTGAAACGCAAGAGACAATTTAAAAAAAAATCAGAGTGAGAGTAATTTCACTTAATTCCCTCCAATCCTCTTGTGTACAGGACAGTCACAAAAGTCTTGCGAGTTCATCGGGGGAATTCTCGCCAGTGAGAAGATAGGGAATGGCAATGGGAATTCGTGGACCGGTCCAGGCAGCAGGGGTGTGTTTGCCATCGCGGTGGGGCTGGGTGGCCCAGGGTGGCCCAGGTCGGGGGCTCGTGGAGCTGTCACCATTTCACAGAGTTTGGAGGACATGTGTGGCAGAGGGTGCTGCGAAGCAGTGCGTGGTAGCAGCGCTGCCTCGCGGGGGCACCCCGGCTGACTGGTGGGGGGCCTCCGTCCTCCCTGTTTTGCGCACGCGTTTCCCCCCAGGTTAAACTGATCAGATTTTTTTTTTGTAGTCTCCATTACTATCCATTACTACGTAAACACGCATATTGGAATGTGACCGCCTTTGAGACACGCTGTTGTCCCACAATGCCTTGCTCCTTGTGTACTCGCTCCAAAACCGTGCAGATGACTGACAGCTGTTCTTTCTTCCTTTCCTACTAATGTTCTTTTTGGCGTCCTTGGGCTCTTCTGCCTGATTTGTAAGAGTAATTTAGGAATCAGTAAATCCTGGTGATTTCTCTATCAAGTCTCTACTTTGATGACCTGTTTGTGTTTGGTTTTGCTTCGTTTCTATTTTTTTTTTGGTTTTGTTTTGATGATAGTCCTGGGCCCTGAACTCAGGGCCTGAGCACTGTTCTTGAGCTTTTATGCTCCAGGCTGGTATTCTACCACTTGCACCACAGCGCCACTTAGGCCTTTTTTCCCCCTTGCTAGTTTACTGGAGATGAGAATCTCACAAACTTGCCCAACTGACTTCAAATTGTCATCCCCATATCTCAGCCTTCTGAGTTGCTGGGATTCACTAGCTGAATGAAATATCAACACACATGCATGTACATGTATATGCATATACCACACGCCTGTACATACAATGCTGATCTTCACTCTATTTGAGAAAGTGTATCAGAGCTAATGCGATCCAAGCATTGCGCCTGTCACTTCACTGTATTTGAGAAAGTGTATCAGAGCTAATGCGATCCAAGCATTGCGCCTGTCACAGACCAGAAGGAAGAGAAGGCCTCTGTCTGCAGTCTCCCTGGCCAGGTAGAGCCTCTCCTATCTTCCAAAGGGAGGAGCTGGAAAGTCGAGTAAAGGGCTCAGAAGCTGCTTCTCCGCTCTGAAGAGGACTGTTTTAATCCAGTCCTTATGAATTAATAGGCTAGACGGGAGTGCTGTCTGATCCGGAGCGCTGGCAGCTCAGGGCCTCTCTTGGGAAGTGGCCGTCTCATCTCCCCGCTGCCCGCTGGTCGTGGGGGGCTTTCTTTTCATTTAGTGAGAGGTAGGCCTGGCCTGCCCAGGGGCTGCCTTACCCTCTCCTTTCCCTTCATGATTTTGTCTCTGGGCTTCATCATCGTGTAAGCTTTGATTATGTCACTGCTCAGTCCTGAAATCTAATATCAAAATTCTGATATATTTAGCCTCACTCCTCTACAGCCTGACGTTTTGATTCTCCTGGGTAACACGGCGTGAGGCCATGGTGTCCTGTGAACAGAAGCAGACCGAGGCAGTGGAAGGTAGAGCTTGGAAGCCGGCTCCCAGGGAACTGGAGAGGGGGCGGGGCTCCTCCCTTCCCCTCCAACAGCTGTAGCCAAGGCTTGCATGAGCGTCTCTGATGAAAACCCATGTTCCATGGCCCTTTCTGCTCTATGTCAGACCTGAGCACACCCTTGCTGGGCTGACATGCAGGGATCCTTTCAGGACTGGGTGGCCTCCCCCCAACCCATCTTGTTCCCCTGAGACCAAGCTGGCCCTGCCAGCCAGCCTGGCCGTCGCGTGACCCTGGACTCTGCTCCAGCTCATGGGAGGTGAGCAGAAGCCTGGCCTGGCCCGTACCACCCCCCAGGAGCCTAGCTGGCCTTCCCCTTTCCATCTGGCAGGAGACCCACACGCATGCACACCAGTGCTGGGTGGACACCCTGCCTCCCCTTAGCTTCCTCAGACTGCGCTGGCTGGAGCTAACCTGCCAGTGTGAAGTTGCCACATCGGTTACTGGTACGTGGTTAAGCATAGTTACTGCTTATTCAAAATGGCTTTCTCATAGCTGAGTAATGGTAGGACAGATGAGGATGGAGAACGGAGGCAGGGCAGAGAGGCAGAGCCCAGAGCTCCTCCCTCAGGTGGAGGAACCATCCCGACTCCAAGTAGGGATTGGAAAAGGGAAGCAGAATCAACGGCCCAGGCAGAATGCAAGGGTCAGTCAGGCCGGCGACGGTGCTGCACACGCTGAGGGGACCGGGTCTCCTCTCTACCGGGAGGGGTCTGTCTAGACCCGTCCTGGTCCTCTACTGCAGCTGCACTGATGCAGGTCAGCGGCTGTAGGTACAGGCGATAAGGTGGACGTGAACGTACACTTGGACTTGGACAGGGTTCATCCATGTTTGCTCTCATTGCTTCTCAATTTTCACCTTCCTGTGGAACTGGATATTCTATCTGTGGTGGGTTTGAGTCGTGCGTTGATGGCTTCTCAGTTCTCAATGCATCCTGACCCTGCTGTATGCGCACTGGCCGGCTCTCCTCAACGCCCCTTCCCTCCATCTCTGCAGCCCCTCAGTTCTGCAGGTGTGCGTCTCCTTCCCACGTCTGCCCGTAGCTCCTATTCTACAAAGGCTGTTGGCCTTCAAACCTCCTCCCGGTGGCTCCCGCTTTATCTCTGTGGCTCCCTGTCTTTAATGACACCTGAACCCCATCTTCCTATCTTTCCCCTCTTAACCATCCCACGGCTGGCTGCCCACAGGAGTCTGAGCTTACTGCCCAACATGTACCATGTCCAGGGGTAGTGTCGTCTTCTAAATCCCACCACTGGTGGCTTGTTGCCTCACTATTATTTCAAAACCTGAAACTACACAGCTTCCAAAACACAATGCAGAAGGAGACCTGTTCTCATTGATACACTTCATTGATCACTCAAATCCTTTCTGTGGTCCAGTATTGGTGATAGAATCTTCTTATCACCAGCGCTTACCAGTCTTCTATGGTATCCATTTCTGGACATGTTAATATACATGAAATTAAAGATTAAGGATTCTAAAGTTTTGTTTTCAGACTACTTTCACTCCCCTTCATCTCTCTCTCCCTCTCAGAAAACTGAGCATCTTCAGAACACAACTATTGTAATATTACCCTGCCACCTAGGGGTATTGGCAAATAAATTTATCCATGCGTCCTAAGGAGAAGTTTAGCATATCAGTGAAATGCAAGTTTTGCCCCTAAAGTATACAAATAACATCCGCTACTGTGTGCTTCCATTTTGTATTTTCTTCCACAACAGTTGAAACTCTTGAAAGTCCATGAGCATGGTGTTCTGGAAGTGCTGAGATTTCCTCTTTCAGGGCGACCGGGCTGGCTGGGTACACAGAGCACCGCCCGTGGGGAGGCATTGGTCGAACGCCTCTCACTGCAGCACTTCTCACCATGGTAGCTTGAAGCATGCAGGAGACAGACAGTACAAGTGTGGCCAGTCATTCCTGGCTTTCAAGAGGGGCAGCAAATCCAGGCCTCAGAACATGCATACTGCACACTGAGAGCAATGACACACGTGCAGCCATGCCGTGGACATGTTACCTCTTTCATGAGACTCTGCCTGACATACTTTCCTTTTTCCCTCAAAATAAGCTTTGTCCGATGACATAGACTAACATGGAAAGTCTAAGTATTCAACCTAGTCATAATTTCTACCTAGTCCTAGGCTTTGAAGGAGCTAAGAATTCAGGAAATTTAAGAGTGACAGTAAACACACACACACACACACACACACACACACACACACAGAGCAGACTCCGGGCTCTGTGGAAAAGCACATTCTGCCATTATTTAGAATTAAAGAAGCCAGTGACCCGAATCTTGCTCTGCAACACATACTAGTGCATCCTGGCAGTTTGTGCTAGGATTTGAGCTGGACTCACCAGCGGCGCGGGTGACAGAAGGGTTCTCAACACCACCCATCCCGGTGTGCCCTTAACCAACAGGTGCTGCCCTGTTCCGAAAGGCAAACAGCCTCACGCAGGCCTCAGGATCAGCCAGATCCCCCACCCCCCCAAAGGGCTCGAGAGGATTAACAAGGTAAAAGCAGAGCGCTGCATTGCGGCTGACCTTCTTAATTGTATTCCAAAGCTAATGGCACCAATGAACATTGAGTTGATCTCTGGCCTCAAGAAGGAATAATTACTCTCAGAAATAATATTAACAGAGGAGAAGGGTTCCATTCTAAACTTTAGGGGGACCCATACCCCACCTGTTTTCTTCTATTTCCTCTTCTCAAGGCAGAAAGAGGGGAGTGAAGGATGTAAGGAGCCAATGTTGCTTAGCTCGCTGTTCTTCATGTGACAGGCCTTTGTTCCCGGTGCAGAGAGAGCTCTAATTACACTGCTCCAAGTCAGGGCTCCAGTCGGAGGGAGCCATGCAAATGCCAGGTGCCTTTTCTCCTCTCATTATGATCTGTCTCTTTGCAAGCACATCACTTTCAGGAAGTATGGGGGCTCTTTCTTTGCTGCTACAAACACCCTTTCTTTATCTCCCTTCTACTCTTTTCCCAGTGTTGGGCGGCATCTCACTTCTGTTTGGAGGGCAGAGTGGAATGCGATTCTTGCCTGTTTGCTGTTATGAGTGGGGTGTGAATTCTGGGCTCAGCCATGAGGGCTGTCAGTTGGCTCTGTGGCTGCCTGCGTGCGGGCATGCTCCAAGAGCGCCATTCCTAATTTCACCAAGAGTCTGCACCAGGACAGATTGTGTTGTAAACAGTGTCCTATTTAAAACACACTTGAAGCCCTCCAGGCTCCGTAACAAACAGGAAAGAAAGAGGGCTTTGCGGAGCCCTGCGCCATTTGGACTTTTTATAGGAGCTTGATTTGTGCTTTTTAATTAGCAGGTTATTCTAATACCATTTAAAATGCAAACCTATCCAATAACCCAGTTTAGTACAGTCCCAGTTGTGGGGTTGTTAGCTAGGTAAAAGACGGAATGGTGCTCTGTCATATTGAGGTGCTCTATAATACTTAATATGAGCCATGGTACAAGTTCTTCTCAATTTTGTGCTTCATACTGTAAATTTTGACTATGATATCATTCTCAAGGATTATTCCTCTTTGAAGAAAATTCTTCAACATCTTTTGGAATTGGCAACCACAGCAATTCTCTGGAGCTTTTTTAAAATGTTAAAACACAGAAGAGAATATTGAAATCAATTTTGAAAGTTTGGGGCTGCCACAGAATCTCTACCTATTAAATAAATAGCCTGAGTAGGAAATAATAACTGAAATATTCAAATTATTTAAAAGTAATAGCAATGTTTACTTGGGGAATAAAATGATATGAAATTCCCAATTCTTATCATTAATTTAGGTAGTCAATTTTTTACTACATAGTTTGGGAACAGAATTTACAATACTTTTTGAAAACCAGGGACATAAATGTATTTTAAGTTACTTCATAATCAAAGGACTAATAAGTTTTAATTTAAATCAAATGTTTGTCAAATGTTTATACCATCCTACGTATAATAAGTATTTTTACTGTGCTCAATTCTTTTGTAGATAGTATAGTATAGTAAATAGTATGACGCTAATTAACCTCTCAACATGTTTATTATCTTGATGTTTGTTTTAATTGACTTATTTCTTTCACTTAAGAATCATATTTTTTATTTACCCTAAGTGACAAAAATTAAGTGCTCTTTATATTACTACAATATATAATTTCAAAATGTCGGCTTCATATATAATTGCATATGATATTTGAGCGTAAGTCTATCTCAGCCTAAACTCTTCCGATTCTTCAGCGTGGAGGTCCTGTGCTAGAATTTCCTCACACTTCACCAAGCAAAGGAAGAGAGGGAAGCATTACATCCCAAGATTCTTTAAACATCGACTGGAGATCATGTTTCTTTCTCATTGGGAGTATCAGCTTGCCCTTACAGTTGCTACCATCCATTAATAAAATTATGTTTTATGTGACACAGTTCACCTAAACCAAAGATCCTGCGCTAAATGGAGGGCAGGCTGCCATCTCCTCTAACAGTCTCATCTGGTCAACATGTCTGCTTCACACATCAAACATGTGCAACCGTATACATTAGGAAAGACAAAAAATGTCCAGTTTTCTTGCAAGTTGATTCTTTCTTGGCGATCACTAGAAACCTCTGTGCGTGTTGTGGAGAATGGGGTGAAGAAGAGCTCCAGTCCTGGAGGGAGTCTGAATGGCGGTGCCTGCGTGCGTTGCCCTCGGTCCCGGGCGGGAGCTGCAGTGCAGGCTCTTCTCAGCTCCTGCGGTGGCCGGTGAGGACATCGGGGCTCTCGGAAGGCACACTCGCCTCTTATGGCCTTGTGTGAATTTTGTCCCCGCTGAGTCTTCTTTCTTTGCAAATATCTGCAGAGAGGAAGGTCTGGAGGCCTGGTCTTCACTGCTCAATGTGCTTGGAATCCTTCAATAGCTGATGCCTTACCACAGTCTCAAAATTTGGTCTGATCACCATTTGAAGAATTCTGTTGTCTTACTGAATGTGTGCATGAAAAGAGTTGTCAAAAAGTTCAAAACGTGATGAATGGGGACCTCTTTGGACCATTTCAGTTTGATATTTTCCTGGAAGCTAAACAGCTGGTAAATTAGTGTGGGAATAAAGAGAGAAAATAGTTTGTCACTAAATTAAAGTCCTACAGTAGGTGCATGATTATGCTTATTGTCAATGCAAAAGGAAAAGTAGATAGCAAAGCGAGGAAAAGAGAAAGAGAGCAAAGATGGAGACAATGAGGTCCACTACCATCATTAGGACAGAAGGGGAAGAAAAGCTGAGAGGAAGAACAAAGAAAGAAGAAGAGATAGAAAGTAGACAGGAAAGAAACCTGGTCTTACTTAATAAATCAGTGTGTGAGCACTGCGTTTCTTTTTTAAAAAAAAAAATAAAGAAGTCCTAGGACTTCAAAGGATTTTCCTCTATACCAGACTTATCTAGGTGGAGCTAGACACAAATTAATATACTAAGTGTTTGATGACAGACCTTGCAGTGTGAGGAAACGAGGGCAGAGAGATTGTTCAATGTGCCTGGAGCCTCACACCTCTCAAGTTGCGGACGGATCTTAACCAAAGAGCTGGAGGCATGGCCCGCCCTGGGTGGGCAATGGCCGCCTCTGGTTCTGTGTGACCATGCAAGGATGTGCGAGTGGCTGAGTGTGAAGGGCTGTGTGCATGCGTCTAAAATCCTAAGCTTTCTGTAGATTCTTCAATGTAGCAAAAACTCCAAAAATAGATGTATAACGAGTACACATGATATATATATGTATATATATAATATATCATAATGATAGGAACAAATGCATCGTGTAAGAACAAGTGAATCTGAAAGTATTGTTTAGAATTCTCAGAAAGTGAATTTAAACATTTTTCACATCCAGACGTAATATGTTATCCATATCTACATTCTTATTGTAGTGACATGACTTAGTGCAAGGGTTATGAATCCCCAAGTCTCAGTTTCTAGTCCACAAGTCACACACATGGGCACAAAACAAAGATGAGCCACACGCAATCAAGTTGACTTTGACTCTAGAAGAGTGCACCTCTCGGTTCATTCCGGAAGCTTGCATTGAAGCAGAACTTTCTTGCAGGGTTGGTAGGCACGCGAACCCGGGGCTATCTGACATCAGCAGTCAAACTTTACATTCAAACTTCACACCGGAGAGAAATAGACAAACTCACCTGGAAGTTCCCCTCCCCGCAGAAGCAGCGGAATTGTTTTATTTTTCCTCTGTTTTATTATCATCTCCGGATAGCTGTGCAGAGGTTTCAATAATTTAACATGTCCTTTCTATGTACAGTGAATATTGATCAGCACCACATTCCTCCATCTTTCTCCCCCGCCCTTCTATTCTATTCTCACCTGCCTCGGGAGTTTTCTGAATACTTATTCTTTCTTGAAGGAATAAATAATGTGAAGTGGAAGGTGTCGTATTTTAGAAAGCAGAGACTGAGAAGGGCATTCGTGACTTCAGATGCCGGTGAAAAATCGTACAAAACGCAGATGGCAAAATTTGGCAGCCCACCTTCTGTCATGGTTTCCGTGCTCTTGGCGCCTTTCCTCCTGAAATAAGGGTGCACGTCTGACTCACACTCCCCACTTTCCTTCCACCCATTCGTTCGCAGATTAAAGTCCTCAGTGCTTCTTAAGCACACAAATTCACAGAAGGAGCGTGATGTCCTGCGGGGTGAGAGGCTGCTACGGACGGGACAAAGCCGGTTCCAGACCTTATTAGTCCAGGATCGTCTCCCGGCAAGGCTCAGACCTCGGCATGAAAAAAAGCTGAACTCCACTCACCTCTGTTTGATTTTCAAGTCAAGCAGGGTTTATGTGTAAGCCCTCTGGCATCAATGTGAAGTGCAGGGCCGCCGTCTGTACCGAGAGTTAACACAGACAGGTCTTTAAATTGATTGGACTGTGGGAATGGGGGAGTGTGTGTGTGTGTGTGTGTGTGTGTGTGTGTGTGTGTGTGTGTGAATGTGAGGCCTCGTGGAGTTCTAGTCAGTGTTTCTATGTCAGGAAAACCCCGTGTCTGTCACATAAACAAGAACTACGTAGATTTGGTGTACTTCATTATCAAAATGATGTTGACAAATTCAAAAGCACAAAGAAGAGACACGGGAAGGACAAAGGAGCTGTGGGTTTGCTCTATAAGGAAGAATGGAAAGAACTGGGAATCATAGGGAATCCCACTTTGTCTTGTGTAATGCCTTTGAGAAATTCTAAACAGGGATGGTGAGGGCGGGCGTGGAGAGAGAATCTTTAAAACAATGGAAAGCGGAACCTGAAGTCGAAATGGGAACTTTGGAGAAAGGACAAGAAATAAATAGAAAAGAACATCACTTGGCTAGATAAAAGAAGAGCATCTAGAATCATGGTATACAGGATTGCATGCTGTTGAGGCATCTGGTGGGAGATCTATTATAGAGTGTTAGGTTAAAAAAGAATTCACGATGTATCTACATTGTGAGATCCCAGTTCAGAAATGAATAGGTAATGCATAAAATCCTAGTCCACGAACCTCACAACCTCTCTCTGTTAGGGGCGCGTCTCAGCACACTGTCAGGGTCCTGGGTATCTCGGAGCTGTGAGGGACAATCAGTATTGGCTTCTATTTCTATCCACTTGGCGCCACACTTTATTATAGCGGATAACTATTTGACAGTCCAACCCCTGGGAATAAAGTAAATATCAATTGTAGCTTAATATCAGCTGACACAGAGAAACAAAGAGAAATCCCGTTTACCTATGAAGCTAGCGTGTTTATGTTTAATGACAGTTCCTTATGCTTTACCATAATTTTTAATAACCTTCCTCCAAAGAGCCTTACTTTGTCTTTCTTTTTCCATCTCTTCCTGTGAGCTGACTCAGGCGCTAACTCGTTTTTGCCAGCCAAGAACACACGGTTTCTACGGTGACAGAGCTGGTGTCAACTTCCTGCTATCCATCACGTAAGTGTCTGCTGGAGCCCACAGCTGTGCCAGGCCTCCTTCTGCAAGCAACGTTCTCAAAAATGGTGATAATCACCCTAGATTTTCTCCGCTTGGCATAGAAATGTTTGGTTACTAGTATGCAAGTGTGTGTGTGTGTGTGTGTGTGTGTGTGTGTGTGTGTGTGTGTGTGTGTGTGTGTATGGTTATGACTTACCTTTCAAAGAACAGTGATTACAGAGGGAATTCAAGAGGTTAAGTTATAACTCAGAGACTGTGAACTGTCACATCTTGTGGAAATTCTGGTATTTTGACATACCTATTAAAATCAAAATCTACTACATAACAGTAGGGTAAAAGATGAAGACGAAAAGGACATACTTTGTTCTCATAGCTAACAGCAAAACCATTGTTGACTTTCTCCAGTATGGCTTATCAAGGAACAGCTAGAGTCTTCATTCAGAAGAAATATAACAAATGTGAGAGCCCATGATAGGGCCAAATGTCCTCTTTATACAAGGAAATGTGTTTCTTGAAATAACACGTTCTTGGCACCTAAATTTTTTAAAATCGGAAATCAAGCTAACCGTCATGTTTTTACAGTGTTTTCAGAATCCTATTTCATAGGAGATGTTTTCCTTTTCCCAAAATGCTGGGGAGTGGGCTTTGTGCTAGTGACGAGTTCTTCCCATCAGGTGATTCACGCGGGAACGTCGCCATTTTGTCACTTCTTTCTGTCCTAGTTACTGTTATCATGGTGCCCAATCTGATTTTATATCTAATTATCTGTGACTAAATAGTGTGTCTTTAGAAGGGAAGGGCCTGAGAAGCTTTCCCCGGGTGATATTTTCAACCGTGCTTCCTCAGCCCGCTCTAGGCCCCATTCCTCACTGCCAGTCCGTTCAGTACCTCTTCCTCCCAGAGATGGAAAGAAAAATCACCCCTAAGTGGGGATGTGTGTGTTTCTGAGACAATGAACCAGGAAGATTAGCCATAAACGTTTTTCTTCAGCTGGTGAGCTATCAGGAACATCAACTCTATTTTTTTCTCAGGGTTGGTGGAGACCCTGATTACTGTGGTAAAAACAAAATCTGTGGGAACTGCTCTTGCAAACATAATTCCAGAAAATGACACAAGAACTGAAGACGATCATTACCCGGGAGTGTCTGACTTCATTTCTAGCGAAGCTCCGCATTTCGAAACAAGCAGACTGTGGCAGGAAGTTGAGAAATCACCGGTGAGAACTCAGAGGCGCTGGAGGAGACACGGCCTCTGCCCGGGGCCAGGCTAGCAGAAGGCCCCATCCACGTGGGTTGTGGTTGTGGTTGGAAGCCGGCTTACCTTCCACCCACACGCACCCACAATCCATCAGACACACCTGATGGATGACACAATTACACTGGCACGTTCCTGGACACTTGCTCCATGACTGGTCTCAAGATTCTGCCTTCTCTCTTTCTTCTTGACACAGAGAGTAACCAGCATCTTATTTCTAATATGTTGTTTATCTGCCCAGCCAAGGTGAGCCCTGGACCAAGTTGCTTCCTGCAAGGACTTGCCTGAGAGACCAGAGGCACCTTCAGAAAGCCTGTCAGGCAGGCACAAGTCCACACCATGGGCCCCTAAGGGGGGGGGTGCTTTCCTGAACTGGTACAAGGGAGGCAAGCAGCAGTTTCCTAAGCTGCTTTCTCCCCTGGGCCTGTGATTGGCCCCAAACAAAGGCAGGCTCAGCATTCCCTTGCTGGAAGGTGCGGCCCGAGCCTCCTGCTGCCCAGGCCCGCAGCAGCAGGTGGCAGCATTGTCTAGGCCTGCAGCCAGCCTCAGCTCCCAGGCCATGTCCGTCCTGCGTGAAGTTTTGCATGTGGAGGGTACTTCGACCTTTGTGAATTTATTGCCACATGCCAGAGGGAGCTATTGTTTGCTGGAGAGTGAATCTAGTAATTAGTGTCAGCCGCGTTGGGAGCTGACTCCTCTGAACTGCACCCACCTGCTCTTTTGACCGGTGCAGGATGGATTTGAGTTCTTTCACCTTGAATTTTCCCTACTGTGGTCTTGAGACCAAGGGGAACACCTTCATGTCTATCACAGCTAACAAAAGCAACACAACACAAACAGATGAGCAACAATCACAAAAGTCACGTGGCAAAGTGACACAGAAGGGTCAGGAGACAGGAAATGTCAGTGGTGGGTCGTGAACAGCAATGTCCTTCATTGGGTGACATTAGTACTGGGAACAAGATAAACTGCGTACTAGATAGTAGAACTTTGTTTTCTTTTCTGTTTTAGTAGTGATTGAGATGGAAAGTATTTGCCTCCTGGTTTTCATGGGATGCTGGGTAATGATCAACCCACACAACTGCCCAGGGAATGAGTAGTTGAGTTTCACTTCACATAATTAAGAGAAGGAACAAGCAGGATCTAGGACTTCAGTGAAGCAGAACAGGTTCCAGGCACTTCAGGGCACCTGGGACAGGGTCATTTTCCTCACCCCCATCTTGGGGGCCCTGGGAAAACACCGTAGATAAAATCCGAGTTGCCCATGCCCAGGCTGGCCTCTCATGCGCCCGCCCACAGGGTGAGCGAGTGACCATGGAAGGATGCGGGCAGCAGGCTGACTTACCTGCAGCTGCGACCCAATTAGGCTCCTGTGTCTCCCTGCACTTGTGACACAAAATGCTCACAGCCATTGTTTTTGCTTCTGTGCTAGTGCAGTCCTGATTAAACCTCTTCCTGTTCTGACAACCAAGATGTGTGCTTGCTCTCCACATGCCAATACACACGCGCCCACACTCGCATGCTCGCGCGCACGTGCGCGCACAAACACACGCTGAGTAAATGAGTCGTGATTGCTTATATATGCTTAGTAGTTACATGGAAACTCCTTTTATTAGGGGCACATCCAGCTGCCATCATGGAGGCTGGAAACTGACATGCAAGTTCTGTTTAAAATGATGCCAGGCTGGCTGAGCCTCCAGGATTCATTAAATTGGGCAGAGTTTCTCATTAAATGTGTAGATTGACAGTCGGAGCTAACTGTCATTTGTGTCTTCCTTCCAGCACCCCCCCCCCCGCCCCCACCCACCGAATAATTTTTTTTTTTTTTGCACAGGTGCTATTGTATTTAGAATACAATTGTGAAATTGTGACTATTCGGTAGTTTCGACATTTGCTTTGTCTAAAGTCAGTAGGGTGCTGTCTCACTGGAAGGAGAGCTAGAAAAACACACAGACGCACCAATGGATCCAGCATGCGTCAAAATGATAGTTAAGTGGCCCTATCTGAGATGTAGTTAGATACTCGTGATACAGTAGTTCTCAGCAGGGGCTTTCCCTTTCCTTAATTCTTGTGTGTATTTCACTTTAACTGTGTCCAGGAAGTCCGTTGGGGAGAATCCTTCTTGATATGTCTGTGGAGGTAGGGTCAAAAATTAACAACACTTCGGGCTTGGGGAAAAAAAAGACTCCATGAAGGGAAACTACACGCTCATTACCAAAATACCACTTCTCCCAAAGCTCTGAAACCCTGAGGTGACACACTTTGCATCTTAACATAAAATACGGAGTGTAAAAAACTTCTGGTGTTAACAGATAGCACCGAAGAACTCTGCCATGGGCAGTCTGCAAAGATGCAAGGTAATCATGCCATAAGAAATGGGAAGCAAATATTCCTCCCATAAACACAGGATCCTGATCATCCCTGAGTAGATATTCTGGAATGCACTGTCAGTATGAAAAATCAGCCAGGGACATCAATGCTTTCCTGGGTTTAAAAAAAAAATGACACATCTATGCAGTATCTCACCTGCATTTACATATTCAAAAATGTATGTGAACACCGGGGAAACCTGCAGGAAATACTCTTTAAAAAATAACTGCAGTCTTCTGCAGAACAACCTGAAGGACCTTTTCATTACTTGGGGATCTTTGACTAAGAAAAGACTTCTACAAGTCTGAATCTGTGCCCTGTTGGGGTTCACACTTATTTATGCTCTTCCTTGAATGTATTCTTTATTAGAAGAACCTGTGAGAGAGGAGCTTTCTCTCTCCGCACTCTCTGAGTGCAAAGCTTTCTTCCTTTTATGCATCTGCGTTCTAAAAGGAGCATTTCAATTGACAATACACTGGCTTCAGCTCTCAGCCCTCCTCTGCACTGTCAGGAGCTTGGATTTCTCTCTTAAGGTAGATGTCTCAGGCCCCCGGAGCGCCGATGAATTTGAAAGCACTTTGTCTAGAAAGCTCTTTCTCATTCTTCTTCTTCTTCTTTTTTTCCCCCTCATTCTTTCACAGGGAGAATTTATTTCAGAAGGTTGCTTTGTACCCTTTGTGTATAAATATAGAGACATAGGTATAGAGAGAGGAGAGGTGGAGACAGATAGAGACATGCAAAGGTGTGAAGTGCCTCAGTGCCACCTCTCTCCCGGCATCTGCCCGCCTGCCCCCAACCCCCCATCTCTCTCGCCCCCCCCCCCGTCTCCTCCCCCCACTCTGTTCCCCAAGGCAGGAAGAAGTGCTTCCATGCTTTCCATGTGTCCCTGACTGCCCTTGTCAAGTGCTTTCAAAAATAAAGCATTAGACATTCTGAGGGAAAAAAAATCACCTTTGTCCTTGGGTCTTGAACTTTTACTTTCACCTTATTTCTGACTATGGCACCAGGTAGTGTAAGCTGTGCAGTCATAAATCAATAGTATCTTCCTGATCTTGGCACTCATAATTCTGCAAGGCACGCCAAGATAAAACAAACAAAAATGCTCTCCATTAATTAGGAAAAAAGTTTTGAATTTGTATTGTATGTCAAACCCAGAACATCTAAATGGATGGTAGACAAGTGAACTTGGCACACAACAATTGCTTAGAAGGATAGTTTTTTACATTTAAAAAGAAACTACTTTAGTTTGAGTCAAAGGATATGGAAATATAAATTTGTCTGCAGTTTTTCAGTTTTGTGCTTATAATAGATTCACTTTGAAATATATGTCTGCAAGGAAAAACTAAGAAGAAAATTGAATATTTGAAAGCTTCATTATATAGTATAATTTTTATTCATGCATTCAATAATATGAGGATTATGCATATGAGAATACTGACTTTTAGTTATGTAGTGAGAAAAACAGACTGGTCACTAATCACAATGAGAAATCTAGGTAGTTATCTAAATACAATTAATGTTTGGATCTCAAAAGCTTTAAATGGATTGAATTGCACACAGTGTATCCCCTGAACACTATGAATGAAACCCGGAAGCAGTATCTGGTACCTATACCATGCCTTGAAATTTGGAAAATAAATAGTACATGTGTAGACATGTAAAAAAATCAAGATTCTGGCCCATTGAATTAATTGCATTATATCTTAAAAGTATTATATAAAAATATATGGGATATAGACAAAGCAATGCTTTGAGGGAAATTTGTAGTAACAAAAAATTAAATTGAAGCCAGGCACTAGTGGTTCATATCTGTAAGCTTACCTACACGGGAAGCTGATGCCTGGAGGAGCATGGATCAAAAGAAAGCCTGGGCAAAAGTCTGGAAGACTTCATTTTCAGTTGACTAGCAAAATGCAGCCCTGCAGGTTTGGCCCAAGTGATAAAGCACCAGCCATGAGCAAGAAAAATGAACAAGAGGCCTAGCGCTAACACAAAAAAAGTAATTAAATTTAAAACAAAAATGGTTTCAAGTAAATTGCTCCTACTTTTGCATTAAAACTATAATATAAAAGAAAATCAAATCTAAAATAAAACATTAGGAAGGCAATAATATTTTAATCGCACAAAGCAATAGAATTAAGTCAGAAAAGTCAATGGAATTAAAGCTAATCATTTTTAAAAGATCAATGAAATTAGGAAATGATAAGAGAAAATGTATTCCTAATAAGAAAATAATACCTGGGGACAATGCAGGAATATTACTTAAGATGTGCAAAATGATGATGATATAAGTTACAGAGATTTGTTGCCTAGTACAAACTATCAAATTTCATTCTAAAATAACTAACGGACTTGAATAGTATCATGCTATTAAATAAAGTCTATGTTTCAAATAGTTATACAAAGGAAGTTCTTGAGCAAGTTTTTATTCCCTTGGAAAATTCTATCAAACATTTGATAAAGAAGCAATATCAATTATGCTCAATTTCTTCAGAAAATATTAGATGGGAAAAGCTTCCAACTTATTTATAAGTGCAATATTATACTAATATCAAAAGCAGATAAAGATCTTACAAGATAGATTAATAAGTTTCATGAGCATAATCATAAAATATGTAGCAAAAACATGAGTAGAATAACAAAACCAAGCAAATGATATATAGTATCACAAATCAGAGCTCACAAATTTATTCAACATCTGTAAATTAGTCAACATAGTTTATCAATATCCTAGGGAAGAAAAAAAATAGATGCAGAAGAAAAAAAATTGACAAAATTCAAGAGCCACTTCTGACAACAGCTCAGCAATCTGGAAAAACAAAAACAAAAACAAACCAACAAAAAACTAAATTTATCTGTAAAGCCTGCCTATAAAGATCCCCACTATTTAGCAGTGAAAGACCAAACATACGGAGCTCATTTCCCTAGGACCAGGAACAGAGAATGTTCACCTTCTCCATTCCTGGTCATTGTCTGTTTTAACCTTCTACTGAGTTGCTACAAATGAGGTTATTTCTCTGCAGCTCTGGGCAGAAGTCTGAGCAGAGAGAAAAGGGCCCCCAGGGCTTACTCCTTCCTGGAACCACAGTGCTGAAGGCCTTGCTGCTGCCACACCTGGTCAGCAGAAGATGGTTGGAAGATGCAATCTCCATTTTCTCACTGGCTTCATACTGAAAGCATCTCTTTTTGGCAGACAGACGACTCCTTTTATCCAGCCCACATCTTCCTCCACCAAGTTCACAGCCAAGAATAAGGAGCCAGGTCCCTCTTACACCGAGATCCCTGAGATCCTTCTCCGTTTCTTCTAGTCTTCCTTGCACTGGAAGAACAACTATGATTTTTAGTGATTTGTGTAATTAGATTAAGACTACTCGGAAGACCTAGGGTAATCCTTTTATTCAAGTTCCCTATTCTATTCTATTTATTTATTTTTGGTAGTACTGGAGTTTGAATTCAGGACTCAGGGCTCTGGGGTAGCTTGCAAGCACTTTATGACTGAACCATACCCTAGTCATTTGTTCTGTGGTTACATTTGAGATGGGGTCTTGCTTTTTGTCTAAGCAGTCTTGGACTTGGATCCTTTTATTTAGGCTTTCTGTCACGTACCATGGTGCCCAGTTTTTTCTGTTGGACATGTTTACCTGGGCTGGCTTCAAAGCATGGTCCTCTTATCCCAGCTTCTTAAATATCAAGGATTATGAAGGTGAGCCACCAACACCCAAGGAAGTCCTTTACAGTTAATTATATCAGCAAGGTTACTTTTGCTACTCACATGTGGGCAGATTCTAGGATTAGATGCATGTATATCTCAAAACGTATTTTGAGAAGTTCAGCATTATTTTTGCTTACCACAATATCCCAATAGAGAAACTCCCCAGTAAAATAAGACAAGAAAAAAACAATGACACAGACAGAAGGCTAAAGCAGAAAGGCAGCCACCTTTATTGGTAGACCACAGGACTACTAGATACAATATGTGATTTCAGCTGTGTTATACAGAAGATCAACAAATTCAAGTAAATTTTGATTTTTCTATATTGGCGCTGCATAATAAGGACACACCATTCATATAGGACAGAATAAGTGGTAATTTAAGGAAAACTGCGAGACATGACAAAATTATAGAACGGCCTGGTGGAGCAGGTATGCATACCTGTGCCTGAGGTGCGGGTGAGGCCAGTAGGCCACTACCATGCCAGCTGCAAGAAGAAGGAAAACCCAGGAGTGGCGTCCCTCACAATCCATTCTTCTGCTTTTAAGGCAAGATGAGGTTCTAAGTATAGCTATGTAAGAGTTCGACTAGCATTACTTATAAGGAAGTCTGATTTGTACAGAATGAGGTCCTATCCTGAACATAAAGAAGGCACCTTTACCTGTGATCAGGGAATGTTCATTTATACCCTCGTACCAGGAAGTAAATAAACATGAGAATCTACAAAGCTTTTTGCATTACACTGCTGAGTAGTGCTGTTTTTAGACAGAGATGGCATGTTTTATCAATTAGGAAGTGGCCATCTGTTCTTCATATATTAATTTTTCTAAAAATCATGAATGGTTGTTGAGTGTTTCCAAATGCCTGTCAACATCTCTGGAGAAAAACATAAAGTATTTTCTTTAGATCTTTTTTAATGTTGTGGGTTAGATCAATATACTTCCTCAATGTCAACTATACTTGCATCTAGAATAAGCTCCGGTTGGTTATTAAGTGACTGTGTTTTTTAAAGTGGCCTTGGATTACATTTGCTCAGGCTTCACTTAGGACTCTGTTCTGTTTATAAGTGAGATTACTGATACATTTGTTGGAGAAATCCTTCCTTTGTTTTACTATCTTCAACAACAACCAAATGCAGTTAGATAACAAAAGTACAGATGTGAACTCTGGGAAAGTTGAAATAACTTTATCACTGTGATCATAGTGTCCTACATAGAACAAATACACTGCAGCAAACAGTTTCACAATTCAGAAGTCATGAAATGAATGGAATTAATCAGCATGCACAAATAATTCCCACAGAGGGGAATCCCCATTTCAAAAGCAAATCCCCAATACAAAAGAACTATTGATCAGCCTAAGAACAAAGACACAACATCTTTGGAAGTAAAATTTTAAACACAATCAGAGAACACAAAAATTACTGAACACATGAAAACATGTAACAAGTACTTGAATTAAGATACTCTGAAGATATACCAAAAGCCTTCAGCAGTAGAGGGTATGCCTAGAAGCATGTAGCACCAGACTCAATCCCCAATACCATGGGGAGAAAATGGTCACAATTTAATGTATAAATTCTATACAATTCGAATAACTATGACAAGAGATATGGCAAGAGGAATAAGGCTGCTTCATGATTGGCTCACACAGAAGATGAGACTCAGGAATCACACCAGAGAAATAGCAAAGGAGGGTGCAATGGTCTTACCACCTTAAAACCCATGGTAAAGTCTCCAGTGTTAAAATAGTGTGGTGTTGAGATATGAAGAGATAGACCAAAGGACCTACATAGAAAGGCACAGTGCCATTACTGCAGCAATTCAATCAGAACTGAAAGCTGAACTTCTTGATAAGAGGTATTGGGTGAATTCATGAAAATATTAATATCATTATCAGTCTTTACACCATGACCTTGGGAAATCCCAGTGGTTTTAAGAGATTTAACTATAAAAGCTAACCCATCAAAGAACCTAACTATATGGATAAGTTGCTTTATTTGCTTGGAGAAAGGAAAGCCTGACTCAACTTAGGAAACCACAATAAAAAAAATTGAGTACAAAAAAATGAAACCTTCTACGAAGCAGTAAAGAACAAACAATAAACAGGACACCAAGTAGGACCAACTGGTAATTGTCAATGGTGAACAGCCATTTGCAATCTATATCGCGAGCCAAGTACTCTTCCCTTTAGCAGAGAGTACCTCAAGCTGGTGAGTCAAAGTCCCCAACAAACCAATAGCAAAATAGAGAAAATACGTAAACAGAGATGTCAAAAGAAGGAAAGAGCTTGGTAAGAAATGTATGCATTATCCTGTCCATGTAATTGTAACCCCTCTGTACAGTATGTTCTCAAATAAAATTAAATTAAATTAAAAAAAAAAAGAAGGAAAGATAAAATACAAGCTTAACACAAGATACTCTCCTTTTCTAAGGTAATGCACGTTGAAACCACAAGAGGCGTGCCATGCTGCCCATCATATTGTGAAATTCTGTAAGCTTATTGTCTTATTCTCTTGTTGAAATATCTTGAAAGAAAGTGTTCCTCTTCACAGGGTTATGCTTACCTCTGGAGGAAGAGTCTGTCATTATCCATCAAATTATGACAGCCTATAGATTTTTGCTCCAGAAATTTCAGTTCTTGGAATTTATCCTAGTCACTTCCTTACACAACTCGAAAGCCATGTAAGAATGGGGTCTGTGAATCCATTCAAATAGTGTTCACCAGGGCAGGGACGAATTAAATCACGGACTATGTCTAATAGAACACTGTAGGGTCAAGGCCAGAAAGACGAAGAACACAAAGAGGTGGCAGATGTCCTATGTTCATGGATTGGTAGGCAATGTTGCTCATAACTCACATAGAATCCCACAGCCTCTGGGAAAGCCTTGTCAAGATCCCAAGGATAGGTTTTCATAAACAGAAAAAAAATCTGAAAATTCATCTGAAGTCTCAAGGGACCCTACATAGACAAATAATCTTAGAAGGAATGAACACATCTAGATTTCAAAATGCATGACCTTAAATGACAAAACTGGTAAAAAAAAAAAAAAAAAAAAAGAAAAGAAAACTGGTAGAGGGCTTAATTTTGTTTAGACGATAAAAGCACAGGAAATAAAAATTCAAAATGTAAGAAAGGTACACCAAGCCTAACATCTTCTGTGTATCGAAGGAAACAAGAGTGCAAGACAATGCAGCAGAGGAAAAAGTCTTTCCAGATCATGCCTCTGACAAGACAAGAGAGTCAGACCACCAAAGACCTCAACAACCACTGATAAATACCACATCACCTGATTTGAAAATGGGGAAAGGACTTGAATAGACACTTCTTCAAAGATATGAAATATGCCAGCAGGAATGTAGAGTCCATGGGATGATTACGAGTATCACTTCTCACTAATGAAATGCAGGTTAGAACCACAGGGTGATAATACCTCAGTATTGGCAAACTTGGGTGGCTACTAACAGAAAACAAGGATGGAAGGAAGAAGGTAACTAGTCTTGACCAGGACATAGGACACATGCAAAGCTCTGTGCTCCCCTGTGCTAGTTCAAAGCGTGGCACCACGTGGGGTACAGAACTACTGTTCTCTAACAAATCCACCGTGTGGACGGTGAATGAGAGCTGTGAAGAACTGAAACCAAGAAAGCAAGAGATATTTTCATACCTATGTGCATTGTGGCTTATTCACACCAGCTAGAGGTAAAAGCCATGCAGGGGAGCACAGGCTAGTGAATGGCTGAAGGAAATATGGTAGGAGTAGGCAATGGAGTTCCGTTCATCCTTAAAGCCTTCTTGTCACCAGTCCCATCCTAGATGAAATTTGAGAATATTGCTCCAAGTGAAATGGTCCAGTCAGAAAATGACAAATAAATGACAAATTCTGCATGATTCTATCCTTTTCTTTTCCTTCCTTCCTTCCTTCCTTGCTTGCTTCCTTTCTTTCTTTCTTTTTCTTTCTTTCTTTCTCTGTTTCTCTGTCTCTCCCACCTTCATTCCTTCTTCCTTTCTTTTTTTCCTTCCTTCCTTTCTTCTTTCTTTCTTTCTCTCTTTCTTCCCTCCTTCCCTTCCTCTTCTCCTTCCTTCCTTCCTTCCTTTCTTTCTTTTTTCTTTCTTTTTCTTTCTTTCTTTCTTTCTTTCTTTCTTTCTTTCTTTCTTTCTTTCTTTCTTTCTTTCTTTCTTTCTTTCTTTCTTTCTTTCTCTCTCTTTCTCCCTGTCTCTCCCTCCCACCTTCATTCCTTCTTCCTTTTTTTCTTTTTTCCTTCCTTCCTTCCTTCCTTTCTTCTTTCTTTCTCTCTTTCTTTCCTCCTTCCCTTCCTCTTCTCCCTTCCTTCCTTCCTTCCTTTCCTTTCCTTTCTTTCTTTCTTTCTTTCTTTCTTTCTTTCTTTCTTTCTTTCTTCCTTCCTTCCTTCCTTCCTTCCTTCCTTCCTTTCTTTCTTTCTTTCTTTCTTTCTTTCTTTCCTTCTTTCTTTCTCTCTCTTTCTCCCTGTCTCTCCCTCCCACCTTCATTCCTTCTTCCTTTCTTTCTTTTTTCCTTCCTTCCTTTCTTCTTTCTTTCTCTCTTTCTTCCCTCCTTCCCTTCCTCTTCTCCCTTCCTTCCTTCCTTCCTTTCCTTTCTTTTCCTTTCTTTCTTTCTTTCTTTCTTTCTTTCTTTCTTTCTTTCTTTCTTTCTTTCTTCCTTCCTTCCTTCCTTCCTTCCTTCCTTTCTTTCTTTCTTTCTTTCTTTCTTTCTTTCTTTCTTTCTTTCTTTCTTTCTTTCTTTCTTTCTTTCTTTCTTTCTCTTTCTCCCTGTCTCTCCCTCCTACCTTCATTCCTTCTTCCTTTCTTTCTTTTTTCCTTCCTTCCTTCCTTCCTTCCTTTCTTCTTTCTCTCTTTCTTCCCTCCTTCCCTTCCTCTTCTCCCTTCCTTCCTTCTTTCCTCTCTTTCTTTCTTTCTTTCTTCCTTCCTTCCTTCCTTCCTTTCTTTCTTTCTTACTTTCTTTCTTTCTCTCTCTTTCTCTCTGTCTCTCCCTCCCACCTTCATTCCTTCCTCCTTTCTTTTTTTCCTTCCTTCCTTTCTTCTTTCTTTCTTTCTCTCTTTCTTCCCTCCTTCCCTTCCTCTTCTCCCTCCCTCCTTCCTTCCTTCCTTCCTTCCTTCCTTCCTTCCTTCCTTCCTTTCTTTCTTTCTTTCTTTCTTTCTTTCTTTCTTTCTTTCTTTCTTCTTTCTTTCTTTCTTTCTTTCTTTCTTTCTTTCTTTCTCTCTCTTTCTCCCTGTCTCTCCCTCCCACCTTCATTCCTTCTTCCTTTCTTTCTTTTTTCCTTCCTTCCTTTCTTCTTTCTTTCTTTCTCTCTTTCTTCCCTCCTTCCCTTCCTCTTCTCCTTTCTTCCTTCCTTCCTTCCTTCCTTCCTTCCTTCCTTCCTTCCTTCCTGTCTTCCTGCCTTCCTTTCCTCTCTTTCTTTCCTATACCAAGGTTTGAACTTGTGAACTTAGGGCCTGTGCTCACTCCCTTTGTTACTGGACTGCTGCTCTACCACCTGAGCCATGCCTTCAGCCCCGCTTTTTGATGATTGTTTGGGATATGGAGTTGAAGATTTTTCTGCTGGGCTGGCTAACCACAGCAATCCTGGATACATAGGAATACAGTGAGCTCCACTGGTGCCCAGCTGTAACCATACTTATACGAGGTATTTAACGGCCTAACTCCTAGAACAGAAGATGTGACAGAAGATGCCAGCAGCAAGTTGTTTAATAATGTCTAAGGAGATCCAGCTTGCAAGATAAAATGCTGTAAAGATCTGTTACATAGCAATGGGACACAGCACTACTGAACTGCACACCTAAAATGATTAAAATAATATTAAAAACAAAATTACACTGAGGTCAACACCGCCCCTTTGGAATAAATAAATAGGGATGAAGAACAGTGTGAGTAGTATTTGGCTTTTGAGATAAACACGCAGAGTCTAAGAACATTGATTTTCGGTTGCTAGGATATAAAGGAAGAAATCTCAAAAACTAACTGAAAAAGTCTCACGTCAGTTGTGACCTCCGTGGGTCAGCAGGAAGGCGAGCGAGACCTGAACACAGCGAAGCGGGAAGGGAGACGCATGCTCAGCACCTAGCTGCTAAGCTCGACTCATTTGAACATCCTAAGAGTGACATCCATATGAAGATTAAATCGAAAGCTTGAAGCTACTTTTTTTTTCATTTTAAGTCGGAGGATGACCCTTTGGACGTCCTCGTTACGTGTTTGCACTGTGTAGTAGCAAAGGCAGCGTATTTGTGTCCAAAGTTTGTGATAAAGTTTTGGTGACAGGGTCCAGAAGTGATGCCACAGCGGGTCCCTGGATGAAGGGGAAGCGTGTCTGCGTGGGACGAGGCACGAGCACAAAGCCACTGGCTCTGGACCCTTCTTCAGCCTGGCTGCTGGTCCTCAGGTGAGTGAGAGACTGGAGAGAGGCTGACCCCAGCCCGAGTAAGGGCAGCGTCCCCGGGCGGCCAGCTCACAGAAGAACCCTGCACGCTGGTGCCAGGAGCATTGGCTCGTGTGGAGCTGGGGGGTTCCAGATGATTCCTACACTGCAGTGCAAACAAAGAGGTCATCTTACCTCTGGTCCCTTCATCAGCTGTGATAGCACAGAGTGACAACACCACACACAAACTGCAGGAAGAGCCAGGTGTGTGGTACTGCATCGGTCAGGGGTCTTCAGAGAAAGAAGACCTCAAGAATGTCCATCTGTCCATCTGTCTATGTATGTATGTATGCATGTGTCCATTTATCTATCTAGCTACATTCATCAGTCTGTTTATCTATCTATCCATCCATCTACCTTCATCAGTCTATCTACATTTATTGATTCCTATATTGAGAAAAAGAAAGGGAGTATACATCAGGTGCTGGCTGGAGAGAGAAAGAGAGACAGGGAGCGAGTGAGACAAGAGAGATTTATTGGCTCATATGATTATAGAGACTGATACATGTCCAAGCCTCCCTTCTCCTCCTTAGAGACCCAGGAAAGCTGGGGTACACTTCACTTAGACTCTAAGAGCCTAAGAACCAGTGAAGTTGAAGGCAATGATCCACAAATTTGAGGCAAGCCTGGGCCAAGTTAGATAAGACTTTGTCTCAGAAACAAACAAAAAAAAACCCCAAAGGGTTGGGGGGCAGAGCTCAAGAAGTAGAATACTTGCATACATATTGAAAGACTCTAAATCAATCGGCACTGCCCAAAAAAGAACCATACAACCCCATGGGACAGCAACAAAGGAGACTGTCTTTTGGAATCAGCAAGTGTTGCGCAGAATCCCAGGTACTAGGAAAATGCCCAGAAGTTGACGGGTGTGCTTGTTTTTTATGGGGACGGAGGAGGAGATTGAAAGGCCCAGGGGAAAAGAGGGCAGAGAGGTGTGTGATGGTTTTGGTAAGTCTGGTCACATGGGTATATCATGAACATTGAATGTGCCCTCTCCAAGCTAACAGACATGACCTCCATGCACATAATGGAAGAATGAGGCTGTAAAAGAGGATTTTTCACTGCTCATCTCCAGAGTGATATAATGTGCCTAGTTCTTTCTTGTTTCCCCTGTGGCAATGGGAAGTTTGATCTTGCAGGTGAAATGTCAGGCCACTGCAGGGAGGAAGCCAGGGCTCTCCTGTCTTCCACAGGAGCTTATTATAATGAAGAAGAATAAAGGAAAGACAAGACGCCTAAAATTTACAAATAAAAGATGTATGTATTAGGAAAGAATTTCGAAGCCTTGCACAGGCTACGTCTGTGTTAAAGGCTGTATATAATCATTTTGCACTACCGTAGATAGTTAAAGTCCCATAAATTATCCCTCAATGTTTATCTGTGTTTTCTATTTAAAGGATTGCGGTGCTGCATACACTGTCAGTCACTGCCTCTCTTGCCAGGGAAGCGCCAAGATCATAATAGTCACAGTTGTTTTCAGTGCACCATTCTTAAACCAGAATAAAGCATGGATTTCCTTGGAACTTACATATGCAGTTTATGCACTAACACCTGTTTCTGTACTTGCATTCTATCTATTCCGTTTCATTTTTGTGGTAGGTGAAGGAGCACAAGGGTCAAACATTAAAACATTACTCAATTAAAATCAAATAACGTTCACAAGACGTGTTTCAAAGACACTCCAATCTCCATCAGTAATGACTGTCTTCAAACTACAACAGAAGTAAAACTGGAGGAACTGTGGGGCCATGCATGAATTTTAAAGACCATATCTTTGTAGAACCTGATTAAGATGAACCTTTAGAAATTTACTTTTTTATTGTTTATTCATTTATTTTTATTAAGAGGAAAAAAAGAACTGGTTTCATCTCAGGAAAGTATCCAGCCAGGGTGAGGTGTTATAAATACAAAACTTATCTACATATCAGTTTTTGAAAGTACAGTATCAGCAACTTAATATTATAAGCAATTTCTTCCATTGCTTAGTTTCCCTTTAGAAGAACAGTGGCTGGTTTTTAAGAGTCCCATAAAGTTCAATGAGTGCTTGCATAACATTCCATAAATTGAATTATCTTTGCATCAGTGGATAAAGCACAGATTAGCTTGGGGCAAAAGGTTGGGAAAGAATGAACCAAGTGTCTCAATGTCACAAGCCACCCGCTCCAGCCCGGGGCTAATGCTCTACCTCCAAAGAACGTGTGCATTATGTAACAGAATTAAAGGACTAACCACAATTTCCAAAGGACTGGAAAGATAAAATCATTGACGCAGGACTCTAGCATCTAATTGCCACCTCTCCTCATGATATGTAATAAAGAACTCACATTTCTGCTCGGATGATTTTGAGCAGTTTTCCAAGCTGGGTGACAAATGGCCAGCTACGCATATGCTGATGTAGTCAAAACAGAAAAGGCGAAAGCACCCAGTATGCCCCTCACGGGCTGAGGACTAGCGTTTTCAGGACTGGATCTACCCAAGGTCTCCTTTCCAGGCTGCCCTCCTTCTGGGAACCTAAAGGGTACTCGGTTTACAGCAGACTCTGACTTGTTTTCATTTTCCTCCCTAAGGAAGGCCAGCTCAGGGTGGTTCATTGCCTGGCTGTGAAGGTTTATTCACCCGGATGATATTCAGAAAACAAAACAAAAACAGGCAAACCACAGATACAATGAAGAGCCAGAGAGACCACAGGAAAACCCTAGGACTGACACCATGCGGAAAAGCTGAGGGCAGAGCTGGAGGCTGACCAGACGCCGAGTCTGAAAAACAAGTTTAATGAACGGAGATTAATAAACCACGGATTCCTCCTCACATTACAACTTTCTTCAATTTCTCGGCTCCACTTTTGGCATTGGGGTGACAAAGAGAAATAATTATTGGCTAGCACCAAACCATTGCCGAAAAAAATCCAAATTCTTGCCATGGCATTAACATTTCACTGATAATACTCTTTTCATAAATCTTGGCATTGCTGCTAAATTATTCATACAGTGTTTCTATGGGAGCATGTGACAATATTTTTAAAATGTATTCTTCACAGGCAGCGTCTTGCAATCAGCCACCACGCCAGTCCATGGGTTATTTTTCTGAATCTTGCCATCTGAATGCGCTGAATAAATTTTACTTGATTCAATAAGTTTCACCGTGGTTTCCAAGCAGTTCTCTTATGATTCCTACAGCCTCCTCTCTATTGTATTAGTCTCCTACTTCATTTCTTTCCTGTGTCTTGATTTCCCTTCATATCTGCTATGTGTTTCACGTTACCGTTTTTGCAATCTATCATTTCAGGTTTGGAGAGAAAAAAAAGATATTTCCTATTATCTGATCTACTCTAGATGTGCTTAACTTTGTGACACCCGTAGTTCTCCCAGCGACCTTTCTGATATAATTCTTTGGTGCTACACCTGGGAAGTGCCTTGTGACAGATTTAGCGGATGCTCTTTTAATTCCCACCCTGGCACCACCCTGCCTGTCTGTGACATACTTCCCGCCAGCCCTGAATTGCCTGAGCGCTTTGAATCTGAGGCATAACTCCTGCAGCTCTTTTGGAAATGGTCAGGAGACTTTTTCATAGTTCTTTGCCTAGAGAAATCTGAAGTCACTGTACTAGAAATATACAGACACCATCTCACAGCCTGATGTAGGTTCCAGGACTGGCCTGCACCTTGCTCGCGTCTCCCAACATCCTCAGCTTCTGGCGAATCATGCCGGAAGCTTCTGTGGGTTCATCCTGGAAGCTGTCCTTCCCCCTTTGCCAAAGCCACCTACTCGCCTGAACCCCAGGTCCAAGCAGAAGGGGCTTCTGTGGCTTCTCCACCAAGCTGCTGCTCTAACAAAGTGGTCCTGGCAAGGGCAGGTCTACTCCCCACTGCCCTGGCTCAAGAAAGTTCAGAAGCCTGCCTGTCTTCTATGCCAAGAGTTCAAATAAGCCTATGTCACTCTGGGATTGAGGAGGTAGTCAAGAAAACAAAGACTTCTGGGAAGCAGAAGATAAACTGTTCAGCCCTGCATGGAAAGCTCATGCCTGTAATCCAAGATACTCAGAAGGTAGAGATCAAGAAGATCTGATTTCAGGGCAGTCAAGGCAAGTTAAATAATTAAATTAACTTTCAGGAGACCACATCTCAAGGGAAAAGGTTGAGCATGGTGGTTCACATTTTTCATCCCAGCTACAGTGGGAGAATCAAGGTCCAGGTAAGCCTGGGTCACATGTCAGAAACTATCTAAGAAGCAGAACTATAGAGAAGGGGCTATGGCTGTGGCTCATGCAGTAGAGTTCCCGCCCAGCAAGCGAGCTCAATCTCAGTACCTCCACTCCATACATTTTACTGTTTCCTATGAACAGAGGCATGCGTAGAATGCACTTATCCCACATTACTTGTTTTTGAGTCTATAATTGCATTCTCCAGGACAAAGCTCTGGCAAATGTTGATGAGGTGGCTCAGGACAGCTTTTAATTGTAGGCAAATAAAATCCCTGGCCTCCATTTACAAGTTGGAGGAGAGAATGGCCGCTTGGTGACCCACATCCCAATACAGCGATGTGCTGTAAGGCACTGACCACACCAGTGTGTGTGTGTATGTGTGCAGGAGTGCATACACACATACACGTGTGTATTTATATGCATTATATATAAATATAGAGAGAGACACTCAAATATGCACATGATTAGGTTTATTATGTATTCAGCAGTGCTTTGATTGTCTTGGTACAGTAAGTATGGACGTGAATTAGAGTGTGGGACAAGCACCCCTGTCACCACACTGCAGCTAAGCAATAAGAGGTGCACAGATAAAACGGTATGTGATTTATTGATGTTTCACCAAAGGCATCGCATTGACATTCAAGTCAAAAGGATGAAATGACAAATGATCTTACTCAGATCAGATGAACCTGGATTTTGTTTCTGGCACAAACAGCACCTCTAGGACGTGAAACTCTGTCTCTCCTGCCTCCGTCACTCAGGAGAAATGGTGTCCTCTCTCTGCAAACCACTGCCATGATCCGTGTTTTCTGACCTTAGTCATGTTGAACTTTAAGAGGCCCTGAGCAGGTGCTGCTTGTCAGCCCCTTTGCTTTTCAGTAGACAAGGAGTGTGGCAGGGACTGTGCACATTCTTTCACAGCCCAAATAGACCAATCTAAAGTGAATTCAGATTTCAAACTCTCCTTTTTGTGATCCTAAGTATATTTGGAAGCAAGCGGTATCCTAATAGAGTTGTAGATCTCATTCATTAAGCAAGGCTGAATACAATCAAGTTCGTTAATGAAGGAAAGGAACCATGTGAACACAAGTTCATGCTAAAAATTCTGTAAGTCCCCAAAGTGTGGGGCATTATGGGAGGTGAAAGATACGAAGACAAATGGATTAAGAAAAAGTTTTCTTACATGGTAGAAATGGTTACCACATTTTCAAAATGTAGCATATTGAGTCCCTAACACTGCATTGGACAAGGAAATTAAAGACCATCAAACAGTGACACAGAAAAGCATGATGGACAGAAAGGATTTCATATTCTTCTAACAGATCTGACATGGAATCCCCCAGGGACTGACCTCAGTGGGACACTGAGGAAGATCATGTGCTGTTTCCAGTGCCCGCATAGTTGTTAAAACATTCCAAAAAATGGTATTCATGGAAAGGGAAAGGGTACTAAACAGTTGGTTTTCATTTTAAGCTAATATTTACTTCCATGATTGATTACAAATTGGAGAATTTTTCTTTGTTTCTGTTTCTTTTTTGCTTTATAAATGAATCTTCATTTGATATAGCACCAGATATTGAAAACCTTGGTCCTTTTCTGTTTATTTACCTCTGCTTCTTTGTTAAAACATAATTGCCCCATGGGACCTATTGCTAATCTGTATTGTGTTCTGTTGATATGACTATTTTTCTTGGCCATTGCCACACTATTCTGATGAGTGGAGCTTTATATGAAATTTCAATAGCAAGTAGTATTATCTTTCTCATTAAGGAACAAGGAAAAGAAGAACAGATTTAAGTAAAGTAAAAGGAAAATAATAGAAGACAAATAAGACAAAATTGTGCAATGAATCTGAATATACAAAGGAATATAATTTTCTGTGATATACTATTTGTCTGTTGTTAATACTGTCAATTTAGTTTACTGTCATTGAGTGTTTCTGTGATATATCTTTTCCATTCTTTTGGTTTTATTCTATTTTATTTTGGTTTGTTTGGGTTTTTTTGGAATTAAAATTGGGCAGAATTGGAATTAAACATGAGTCAATGTGCATGAGCACTTGCATTGTCACTAACCTACAACTCCAGCCCTTTATTGTGTGTCTTTATCTTTTACTGTATTTGCTATAGATACAATATTCTGTTATCTCTGGCTTCCACCCTGACAATTTCTTAGTGTTAATTTGAGAGCTTAGAGTATTTATATTTAATGCAGTTTTTATGTGGCTTGGATTAGAGCCAACTGTGTTCTCTGTTCTGGGTTTCTGTTTTCCATGTTCCCTCAGATTTCATTCAAAACAATTGTTTTTATAATTCCAATCCATTTTCATTTTTGTGTATTAGCCAATTATCAGTCATTAATCAGAATCCCACGTCACAAGACATGATAGCAGTACACAAACAGGATAAGAAGCTTCTAATTGTAAAAATCCACCTCCCTCCTTTAAAATATGGGCTGTTTCTGGCATATTCAGGAGGTGCAGCTCAGACCACAAACTCCATGGTATATTCCTCTTACTTTATGTGATCAGTTAACCTTGAAAATAGTATTTAAATAAGTACTTTTATTTAATAAGTACTTAAAAAAAAAGTACTCCTAGAAGACTCTTTCCTGCTGTCATTTATTTCCTTCTCTCTGAAAGATTTCCTTTAGATTTGCTTTTAGAACAGATTTGCCTGTGATTAATTCTCTTAGTGTTTGTGTAACAAAGTTTTAGTTTACCCATACTTCTGAAAGACAGTTTCTTGGAATATTGTATGTTGACAGTATTTCTTTTTCAAGAAGTTGAATTATTTTCCATGAGAATATTGTATTTTTCCTTCATATATAATGCATCATTTTTATTTGTGTTCTTTTAAAATTCTTAGCTATTGGTAGATTTATAGGAATGCCTTAGATTTAGTTTAATTTATTTTTATACTTATTATCTTGCAATTTGTAGGGCTTCTTGGATCTCTTAGTTCATGATCCCCATGAATATCAAAAATTTAGCCACTAATTTTCCCATTATCTATTTCTATTGTCTTCTACTGTTTATAAAGAGTCTGAGTTGATGCAAACCAAAGCACTTCAAATTATTCCACACATCATAGGTTACTCTGTGTGTGTGTGTATATTTGTGTGTGTGTGTGTGTGTGTGTGTGCGTGTGTGTGTGTGTGTGTGCGCGCACGTGTGTTTTGGTACTTGGGCTTCAATTTAGGACCGCTTACTCTCACTCAGCTTTTTCACTCACAAGGCTGGTGCTTTATTTCTTGAATCATATTTCCACTTCTCCCTTTTTGATGGCTAATTGGATATATGAGTCTTGCAGATTGGTCTGCCTAGGCTGGTTTGAACCAGGATCCTCAGATCTCAGCCTCCTGTGGAGCTAGAATTGCTGACATGACTCAAGGGTTTGCTGCATGATGGGCTAATTTTTAATCCTTATTCCTCCTTTCATTTCAATGCCATTAAATTAGCAAATATTTCCTTCTCTAACATCTGAACTGAAATTAAACCCAATGCTTGAACCTCATTTATAGTGCTTATTGCTTGATGTCCACCCTGGATCCTCCTCATCTTCTAAGTCTCCACTGAGTACAGCATGAGTGTACTGTTTAACTCCTTCTACATTTTCTTGTCTATGACTTCTGACATCTATGCATTGATTGGGTGTCAACAACTGATTGGCTTCTGAACTTTATGAATTTAATTTTTTTATTGCTGGCTATTCCTGCCTTGTGTAAATACTGATATTTTTTCACGAGGAACAGTTAAACCACTTGGCAGATCCTCTCAGATCCTGACTTTATAGTGGGTGGGGTGGGACTCAAGTCTTGAGCAGCCTATGGCTACTTCTGCACCTTTACAGATGAAACTTTACTGAATGTTCTATTCAGCAGTGGTGGGGTGCAAATGTTTCCTGTCTACGTGGTAGCAGCCGACACCTGCAGCCTACGGAGTGAATGGCTGTCACCTGTAGCTCTCTCTGGACTCTGGTAGTTAATAGTCCGTCAATATTCTACACAGCCTCAACAGAGCACTCTGGCGGGACCTGATGCATCCCTCTCCTTGGTTGGTTCCCATACTGTGCTGCATCGCCACCACCACACCTGTAGACACGCAACCATGTTTCCTCACTTCAGGGCATCTGCGGTGCTCTCCACCCAGGCACACGGCCTGAGGGCGCTGGAGGAGGAAGGCAGGGCAGCACACCATTTCTCCAGCTTACTTTCCACACCTTGGGGGCCTCGTTGCCAGGGTTCAGTGTTTTAGAATCTGGTATAGCAGAGAGTTGGCCCGGTTTGAACTATTTCACCCAGAATGATATATCTAGTTTCTATCACCCCTTCACATTTTCAACTGGATTCCTTAGACTATGTGTATTTTCCTAATCAAAACCTTACCATGAGAGCTCGCTGTTTGAGTTCAGTGAGAAAGTACTAGAAACAGCAGGTAAAAAGATGAATCTCATGCTTGTGTGTTCCTATCAGATAGTCTGTTCTAAGGATGGGGCCAGCAGAATGTCTGACTGTGTTGAGCAGCAATTTCCTGGTGCCTCAGCTGGACCCTCTTACCTGTCACTGGTCTCTTCCAGATACCTTTCCTGTTCTTCATGAGCACTTTCTGTGTATTATGGGTACTTCTAAAATTTCAGTCAGTACCGTGGATTAATACTTTCTTCTAATAGCTTCTGTAGGCAGAGCTTGGACAAAGAATATCCTCCCAAGTGCTACATTTTCATCTGTTCTAAATCTGGACAGACATTGTAAATAGAAGTGAAATACATATCTCCATAGCTGCTGGCTTTTCTATTGACCTACGCTGATTTAAAACAAAGAGCTACTCTAGGGAATTGAATTAGATGCAAACTGAGTATTTCCTGCCCATAATATTTAGTGTTTAGATGGTTTGCTTTGTGATCCATTTAATTAACAACTTTAATTTAAAAAAAATAAATTAAAGGTCAGCAGGGGACTGGGGTGGCTCAGCGCCTGGCAAGGTTTGCTTTCAGCCTCGAAAGCGTTGGGATTGGGCTCTGCTCCACTGAACTGTGGGCCGTGGTGGAAATCTTAATGGTGCTGGTCTATGCAGAGCGCACGCTCTACAAGTGAGACACATCAAGATGGGGAAATGTACCGTCTGTCCCCCACAAAGGTCGTGAGCGGCGGCAGAGTGGACTTGGGTTACAATAACATCTGGGCGGAGCCAAGCAGTGGGAATGTCCCGATGGCTGAAGGACTGGCTTCAGTGGAGGGCCAAGTGGCTAAGCACTGGAAAGATTTAGCACGCCATCCATTATTTCCTGCCCGTCACTTAAGCAGGCTATCTATATGCATGGTAGGGCCACAAATGCAAAAGGGAGGCAGACGGCGTGATTTACGGGTGAGGGCAAACACCTGTGGGTTCGGCGGCTCAGAAATTAGCCACAAGTAGCATATTAGTGCAGCTCATCAGGCACGGTTCAGGATTTCAGTTTCTTGATTTGCTCATAAATAAACTTCTCCGTGGCTACCCTGAGGCCTTCTGGTGATTAACTGACTTGACCTGCAGTGAGCACACAGGATCAAGCGCACAGCGTCTCTGCAGGTGCATGCTGGAGTCAGATGGCTTCAGTCTTGTGTGCTGGTGGGCAGAAGGGCTAAGCGTTTTGAGGATCGTGTTAAGGAGGGACTGCCAGAGGAATTAACAATTTACTTTTCATCCCTTCCACCTGTTATTATGTTGACACCTTGTAGACTGAACTGCCCCGTGATCAGTCACTCACCGTACAGTTGTTTCTCCTTTAATGTTAACTGTAGACACAGGAAAGACATTTTCCTGGAGAAAGTCTTCATGTTAACACTGCCACTTTCTGGAAGATTGGAGTCCTTTGTTAAATATTATTGTTAAGAATCAGTTACGCATGCACTCACTTGATACGGCCCTGTTCTTTGCCAAATAGACTAGGCGTTCAGGTCTCTACAACAGATAATTTCTGAGCTTTAGTAAAGGGTTGGTCCCTATGCTGAGAATAAGGCAGTGGATCTGGTAGGTAAGCAAACACATGCAGGGAAATAAAGGCACATAACCATTCAGCCGGTAACCTAATGGTTCCCCATTTTATTACCAGGTTTTCTGAATGTCCTGGCGTGTTTCATTCTAGCATGTAACTCCCGCCACACAGACAACTCATGTGCTAGTCTAGCCATGTTGAGGAAGTTCCAGGTGCTCCTCTGACTCCTCCAAGGTCACTGTTAGTTTTGAGAACAGAGAGTCACCAGCTGCTGCCATTGCCTATCATTATTGGAGTTAGCTGGGGAGAAAACAGCGAAGCAGAGTCACAGAGCTGCCAGAGCCTGTAATGAATGTGTGGGATAAAGACAGAACAGGGATCCAAAGCTCTATCTGCAAGATTTGGTAACCAGCTGAGATCCTACCTGGCAGAGAGCGAGAGAAATCAGAGGCTCCCCCTGAGGATGAGCCAGGAGAGTGGCAGCCCCACTTCAGAAAGAAGTGAAGGAATGGTTGCCGAAAGATAGTCAACTACGGTAAGGGTATTTCCATTTGTAAGTTAATAAATTCGAGAGAAGCCCAGCTGAGATCTGAATGCTGGGCCTGAGCTCCCTGAGAGTTACAATTTAAACCAAACGGCCTGGTAGAGGATGTCCCTGGAGGCAAATTGCAAATGCTGAAGTGCCAAGAGCTTTCCCAGGCCCCGCTTCCCGTTTGCAGCCCTTGGCCGGCTTCATGCTCTTATTCGTGGAGAAACCCAGCAGGGGCGTGAAACTCCAGTTCAGGATGCCTGCACACCGATACGCCAAGATCACCGCTGCGGCTCCGCTGCCTGCACACCATGCCCAGGGCCACCAGCTCGCCACTCGGCTCCCACAGCCGTTCTTGGAGCAGAATGGGAAGCTTCTCTCATGGCTGCTGTGCCTGCCCGCGAGGTCCTGCTAGCTCTGGGGTGCACACCCAAGACGTCCTGGCGGTACTGGGGTGAGGGGCTCCTCCTGACATCTTAGGCCTGCCACAAGGAGGAATGCATTTACTTCACCTGGGGAACCCAACACCCATGCAGGGCAGAAACAGGGCGCAGAATTGGCCAGAGCACTTCCGTCTCCCACAGGGATCTTAGTTCTTACTTGGAAGCCTCTGCACACATGCAAGCACCATTCCAAGTGTTGCTGGTGAATTTGGGGTAGCCTGAGTCCTTTGTAAGTCAATTCAAGCTAAGGGTGATGTGCCACGTCCACACTCTATGGCCCACACCTTCCTCCTGCGTCCTCCAGCTGGAAGCAGAGACCCCGCCCCCCACAGAAGTGTGATGCTTCCTCATTTTTGCTAGTCTAACCCCCAAAGACTCCACTGAGAGGACAGTGGCTTAAAAAACTGCAGTAATACATTTGAACAGCACGCCTTGTTTTGCATCAGACGTACTTGTGGCTGAACCATGTCTGTGCTGACGCATCCAAGCATCACCACAGATAGTAGTGCTTCCCCTGTCTCAAGAGTGCACAGGGTAGACAGACCCACAGAGACTGAGATCCGTGTGCACCCGCGCACCACACTGCAAGAGTCGGGCTTTCCTGAGAAAGACCAGTGGTTACAACTACTAAATAAAGAAATCTGCTTCTTTGTGAATTTGTGAAGGAAAGCTCAGGGGTATAACTAGTCCGCGTTTCCCTAGTGAACAAAGCAAGCGTTCGTTTCAGTGTGACTTTTTCAACATGATATCTTCAAGTGGAAATATCGTAGTTCCCCCCCCCCCCCCAGGTCTCTGTTCCATTCTCATCATTATTATTCTGGGAAGATCAACGAAGATGAACCTGTTTCAGTTGTGTAATAGTTTATGTTCTCTGATTTGAAAGCACATTCTTTTTCCATCAAACACACTGGAAAAAATTCACCCCACTAGGAATATTAACTGAAATTTATTTGGAAAAGAAAGAAGAGAAAAGCCTCGGGTTTGTTGTAAACGCCGTATACCCTGGGAGATCAACTTTAGCTGACAGTAGTTTCAATTAATTCCTAATTGCTTTTGTGTCATCTTTACAGAGGCACATTAGGAGTAGAGAATAATAATTTGCAACACTGTTTCTTTCAGAGAGTTGAAAGAAGGTTATGTTTATTAGAGTAATGAAAATGATCATTAGTGATTCTTTACAACTGTGTTTATCTACCTCTGAGGAGTTTTGAGATAATAACTTATCTACATATTCAAGGAAAAAAATATCAGCCTAGCGCAGTGGATCTGCCTACAATTCTAGCTACCAAGGAGGTGGATATTGGTTGGATCATGGTTTGAAGCCAACAGGAAATGACATTAGTGAGACCCTCCATCTCAATAAACAAGCTAGGTTTAGTGGGTCACACTTTTAATACAAGCTATATGGGACATATGAATGGGAGAATCATTGCCCAAACTTAGGCAACAACTGAGACCCTATCTAAAATGGAATAAAGCTAGAAGGACTAGAAACATGGCTCAAATATAAGAGTGCCTGTCTCATCAATGTAAGACCCTGAGTTCAAACACCAGTACCAAGAAAATAAGTGGAATAAAAAGAGGAGAAAGAAAAAGAGACAAGAGAGTCACTATTTCCCTCATTTTCCATAGATATAACATACCCAAAATATATTCGAAGACATAGTTTTCTTTTCTTTTCTTTTTCTTTTTGTTGTTGTTGGTTGTGGGACTTGAACTGTAGGCCTGGGAGCTGTCCCTCAGCTCTTCAGCTCAAGGCAAGTGCTCTCCCACTTGAGCCACAGTGCCACTTCGATTTTCCAGTGGTTCATTGGAGATAAGTGTTTCACAGACTTTCCTGCCCAGGCTGGCTTTGACCCATGATCCTCAGATCTCAGCTTCCTGAGTAGCTAGGATTACAGGTGAGAGCCACTGGTACCAAGCAAGACATAGTTTTCTGTAAGTGATAAACAATGACTGATAAACAATGACACTGAGAAGCATCTGTGGCAGCAATCATGAAGTAGATATGAGCCTTAAAGAAATGGTCTGTTGAGGACAACACTGTGCCCATTGCTGCCCAGAGAAAGTGCTTAAAAGGCTTAAAAGGCATGCATAATCACCTCTTCCTCAGAGTACCTACAATAGGGCGGACAGTAGCAGCAGTCAGGTTATGGAAATCTCTTGCTGACTCACCCCTTTGGGCTTAATGTCTCCTCAGATGGCTCTACTTGTCCCGTACGCCTGTGCCAGTGTCTTCTCCTGGGTGGGATGCTTGCACCAATTTGCGTCTCAAGTAGGACTGGGTTAGATGGAAAGGATGGGTGGTCACTGTGATCAACAGAACTGGGAGACTGGCTGGAGTTCCCAGGGCATCTTGGACCAACAAAGGTCCTGCGGTCAGGACAGCAGAGCACTTGGAGAAGACTTGTAGACAGTCAGCCTTGGGAAGCCCCTGAGTTGTCAGCGGTCTGTGATGGGTAGACCAAAGCTTCCTGTGAAACTCCAAGCAGAGGACATAGGGAGGCTGGACCCATGTCCAGCGATGCAGAATCTAGGAACTGCTGCGTGCTTGTAACTTGGGGCCTCTGCGTTTTCAGCTAATATTTTATAGAGTAGATACCCTCACGCTGTTGAATTCCACAGCAAGTTGGAAAACAGCAAATTGGATAACCACTTTCCTTTGTAGCTTGTTGCCAGCTGTTTTTTGAAATTCATTTCAGAATAAAGCTGTATTCAATATGTACCATGCTGAGATATAAGGTTTAGACTATCCACTTTTAAGAGATGATGTCTCAGTAGGCTCCTAAGATAAAAGGGAGTGTTTAACCCAGGTACCTACCTGGACAAAATTGATTATCTTGGTTTGTCAAGTGTTAACTAGGTTAATGCACCGTATTGCCTTTAATCTTGTAAACATTCATTTTTTGTTAGGTATTTATTGAATACTCTACTGGGTATTAGGAGCTCCAGCCTTAAAGATAAATGAAACCAATAATATCACCTCAGACAGCTCAGACTGCTTCTTTATCTTTCTACTTTAACCTGTACCAATTGAATATCAAAATTCTCCAGCAAGTGTTAGGGGAAGTTAAGTTGAATGTCCACAACTGGTATTACAGAACTATCTTCACAGAGGGACCAATGGGAAAGACCTTATTTAAAGTTATCTTTTCCTTTTGGTCAAAAGGATGTGATAGCTCAGGTATGGGCAACTAGACAAGGCTCCATGAAATCAAAGAGTGTTTAAAAAGGGGGGGGAGAGAAAGAAACAAAGAAAGAGAATTTATTGCGAGGAGTCTGAGCTGCTGTGATGACACCTGGCCCCGCCCTGGGGATGTCAGGGGCGACAGTGGAGAAACAACATTTGGGAAGTATTTCTGCTCTTACACTTAGCCTTTTGGCAAGAATTTATTAAGACAGAATAAGCCTGTGACTTTTCAATTCCGAGTACAATTTGTTTCTCTAATACATCCGCGAAGTAATGTGTGATGGAATTTTTTCCTTCCTGGCCCCTCCACGGTAGATGATGCTGTGGTATAATAGGTTCTCAGGCCATATCTCAGCCATATAAAACACAACACATGTACATCTGTGGCCCAGTGTCAGGGCCTTAAATGTACATCAGAAATGCATTAAATCTTCTGATTGCTATTCTCCTTGTACAGCTTGTTGGTTGGGATTTTCCCCCTGTAATGTACTCTGCTGATTACCTTGAATGATTGTGGTATCTTGGAGAGAACAAGCCCCCCTTGTTGGGGAACACAATCATATAGATGGGAATGAGCCCTTTGGTGTTAAGAGAAACAATAGAAATATTTCTTAGAGCTTAACCCAGACACTCACTATATGCTCATTTAAAATCACATCTCAGAAGCCATTTTGCTTCCAGACAGTCTTTTCAACAAACTCTCTGTACAGTCCTCCTACAGGTGGATAACCGTGGACACAATGCTCCAGAGAAGCAGAAGGAAGACACATCAGTGCCTCAGAGCAAAGAGGTTGCCATTCCTCTCTTTCCACATGACTTCAGGATGTAACCCCCCTCTCTATTTCTCTCTCTCTCTCTCTCTCTCTCTCTCTCTCTCTCGATATATATGTGTGTGTGTGTGAAACATTGACTATAAGATTTGCAAATCATTCTGAGAATCCAACACCATCAAATTCACAACCAGAAATCATTTTTCTCATATTAAATATCTTTAGTGCCATAAGAAGTTGTGTGTGGTAGTACAAGAATTGTCACCGTGTGTAAATCAAAAAGCATTAATGGACTAATTTTTACTTACTGTGAATGAGCTTATGTGTATCTACACATATCTAGGCATGTCAGTACAAGCAGTGGTCACATAATAATCTTTAGGCTGATTTTTGAATAGTGAAAATAGACTGACCTAGTAAAACTATATACATTTGGACTGCATTTATGAGAGTTGGCACACATTCATTATAAATGTATACACATACTCATATATATCTCAAGGAAAAAAGAATATAAGGTAAGTTTGAAAATTCAAGATGGTAATCTGAACTACTCATTATCACTGTTGTTCAAGTTGTATGAATAGCAACCAAAAGGATTACAATATTAATCCTCATATACCTCTATCTTACACAGAAGTTGAGATTTTTATATGCACCAAACATGTCTTATTGTTGCCCCAAGACTTAGTTTCAGAGGTTAACAGTTCATTCACAACAAGCCTTGGAGCAGTTTGCGTGCTAAACGTCGTGGTCCACAGAGCACAGGTAAAAAGGTATTCTTGTTCTTGGGAGGCTAAAAAGTAGGAGATGAAAACAGACAGTCAACAAACCAATTAAGTACAGAAAGTCAAGCTCATGCAGAGAGGAAACTGGGCACTGGAGCTCACCGGCAGGTCAGCCAGCACCACACAGGCCGGGGAAAGGTGGGTGTGGGCACAGGGGACGCCTAGGGAAGGCCAGAGTAGATCTGCCTGGAAATCAAGGAGAGGTTCTGCTTTCCACAGGACTGTTCAAAACTCACCATCTTTGGTTTGGCTCTGCTAATATTTATACCTTCTGGTCAGTCTTTTTCATTTATATGCATGCTACTTATGATACTTCAGTTGTGTTTTTTTTTCTCTTGAAATCAGAGAAGATGAATTCCATCTGATTTGTTGAGAAAGTATTTGTCTTGGTTCCACGATACTTCTGTAATAAATACCTTAACCCACATAGATTATACAGAGAAGAAATGGACCACTGTTCTGGATTCTGGGAGTCCAAGACTCAGGAACCAGCAGACACAATGGCTGGACAGGGCTTCTCTGTTATTCAAAGATGAAGCCTCTTCCCTGTGTCCTTGCCGGGAAGAAGGAAACCAAGGCTCCTTCAGGAGTCTGTTATAAGGGCATTTGACCAAATTCTGGAAGCTCTGTCTCAAAAAGCAATCACCTTCCAAGCCAGCCACCTGCCCATGATGTTACACTGGAAAAAAGATCAGGCTGTGCATGGAGCAGTGCACGAATATTCAAGCATTATTTGATTCGATGACAATTTTAACGTTTGCTCCAGACAGATAGTTCTTACTTATCCAACTTCAAAAGCAACATTTCCCATGTTATCCGCAGATCCCAGATATTACCTTAATAATGCTAGATAAAATTATTGTCCTGTTTGTACCAGCTTTATCACACAGATTCCATTAACAGGATGCATTATTTAACCAGAAATTCCCAAAGCCATCATTCATGTAATTAGGAACAGACTATTTTTTAAACACAAGTAAACTGTTATAAAGATTAAATTGCTGAAAATTCGATAAAATTAAAGAGAAAATGTCAATCAGTGGTGTTATTATTGAGCGATTGCCAAGACAGAAAAAAAGAGCACTATTAAATATTAGTCTGTAGTTATATATTTGTTGAATAAAAACTCAAGTACAAAATTGCCTCTTATGAGTTAGAAATAGTCTACAACACACATGCAAATACTACTAATCATATGTGAGGAAACTATCTTTGCATTATCTTAATGATACATATATACATATGTGTGTAATATATGTATGTATACATATTTTATATGTGGAGAGAGAGAGAGAGAGAGAGGCTGAAGTCTAATACTTGAGCATTTAGGCAATAATTTTCTAACCAAATTTTAGCCCTAAATAAGCCATGTTGTATATTCACAAACATAGCCAGACCAGGATTAAGGAAGAGGTAGAAGGAGGGTTGTTAGTTCCACATTCTCCAGGAAGTTGAAAGGACAAGGAAGGTGCTTGCCTGGAGCTTTGCAGAATTGGCAACGAGGGAAACCAATTCTGGAGAACTTGTGAATTCCCCAAGGGTCATTCACAACTGCTGCCTTTAGGTTCTATTCATATGAGTGTTTTGTGATACTTCACTTACAGGACTTATTTTCTGTAACTAAATACCAAACTGTTGTATGGACCCTGCATCCATACAAGCAGTTTTTCTCAAAGATGTATCATAATGTCTGTTCTCTTAAATGTAGTGAAAACGATGTCCAAAACAGAATACGGGCTTTATATGCAAAGTGCATAACTCAATTGTTTTTGTCATTTTGATTCATGGAATTCTTCATCTCTTGAATGAGCCTGGGATATTGAGTTGGCACTTAACATGTGTGTGCAGACTTGGATTTCCATCAAAAATGCTATATACTAAGATTTAGGTAAAACTAGTTCACCTTCTTGAAGTCAGAAAGTGTAAAATTCGTACACTTTTGTGTTGAAATGGGCTTAGCTAAAATTTAGTAGGAATGCAGGTAGTAACTGCAAGTGGTGCTTAGGATGCATTTGCCGTGATGTGCTTTTAATAAAGACCGTTTCCTTCCATTCACTTTTCAGTTGTTGTAAGTTTCAATGAGTCCATCTGTGTACACAATGCCTCTAGACCATAATCACGCTTCACCCCTCTGCTTCCCCCACGCCTTCCCAAAGCATCTCCTCAGGTCGTCTCAATCCACCTTTTCATTTGTGTACATGCAGGTAACGTGTTTTGCTTATGTCTGCCCCTCCTCCCACTTACGTCTGTACTGCAGACATTAACTTTGTAATGTTTTTGTGGTTACTGTGCATGCTGACTGTTTAAAAGGGCATTGTCACAGTGTGTCACATAGGCCTGGAAGCTTTAGTAAGGCTGATTGCATAAACGTGTGTATGAGATTATACATGCATCTATCTTCATGTATTTATAGTTTTACATGTATTTAGATTTAGTCTAACATTACTATTTAACACTTAAACGTGAGTAGCATTAATAAATATTTATTCCTTTTTATGTGTTGGTACTGTGTCAACTCATCAAAATCATTTATTAATAAATGCTTTCTTGATTAGGCAAGTATTAGGGTCATTCATGCTGTGAGATTTCTAATGAGACCTTCAGGCTGCGCTTTAGCTAGTAATTCCTTAGTAATTCCATGCTAACATGACGGAGATAAAGAGAAGAGGAGGAATCGGAGGTGGAGGAGAAGGGGCCGGCGGACTAGAGATGAATGGCGTCAGTCTCCAGACACCGGGTGGTCCTTGAGTTCAGAGCATCCACTGTCCAGCTGTTCCGTCCTGGACAAGGCGGTCACTGAGCTCCGAACATCTTTAGGATCGATAACTAATGATGAACTTGCAATCACCCCAATCGATAGACAAGCCCTTTCCACGAGTGTGGAGGGACTGGAGCGCTGGCGCTGGCCGGGCGGGGACACCGCAGGGGCAGCGGACTGCGGTGAGGCCCAGCCGGGACCCGAGGTGCCAGGCACGCTAGAAGTGCGCGTGGATGGCCCATGCGTGCCCTGCGCGCACAGGGGCGCAGGTTGCGGGGCGCAGGTTGCGGGGCGCGCGGGGCTCCGTGGGGGCACCGACACTTGGAAGGGTGGTGTCGCGTGGGACGCACTCCGCGCTACCCTTGGCGCGCCCTGCTTTCCGTCGCGCAGACTGCTACGGTGGGCCCTGCGGACCTTCCTGTGGTCTCGTGCCCGCACGTCTGGGATGGACGAGGGCTGTCCCCGCAGGGCCCCGTGGTCGGCTCGCGCTGGCTGGGGCTGGCGGCGGGGTCTCCGCGGCCTCTGCTCGGTCAGCGCCTGCCAGCCTCCTCTGCGAGGCCCCTCGGAGCCTCCGCGTCATCACTGGGCCGGGGACGGACGCGTGACGCGTGGATGCGTGGACGCGTGGATGCATGGCCGCGTGGACGCGTGACGCGTGGATGCGTGGACGCGTGATGCGTGGACGTCCACACCCGCACGCTCCGCTTCAAGAGGCGCAGGACGGGGACATCGGGGACCGCGAGTCGGGATGGCTGACGGCGGCAGGACGTCTGTCTTCGCTCCGCGTCCCTCTGTGTATCTCTGCGTCTCTCTGTGCCTCTCTCTGGGTCTCTGCGTCTCTCTGTGCCTCTCTCTGGGTCTCTGCGTCTCTCTGTGTCTCTGCTTCTGCCTCTGTCTCTCTGTCTCTCTCTGTGTATCTCTCTGTGTGGCTCTGTCTCTCTCTGTGTGTCTCTCTGCGTCTGGACCAGGGCCGGCTGCCTCCCCTCCACCGAAGTGGAGAGACCAGACGACCGACGGCGGGAGGGGTCCTGGCTGCCAGGCATCCGGGACGCCCGTGCAGGGAAGGGCCACGCGCGGGACAGAAACGCGGTGCACGGGGAGGATCATGTGTGGGACAGAAACGCGGCGCAGGGAAGGGCCTGCGTGGGACAGAAACGCGGTGCAGGGAAGGGCCTGCGTGGGACGCCCGCGCAGTGGAGGGGGTGGAGTGCCTGCCAATAGGGAGATGCCAGAAGGCTGTAAACACTACAATAAAGCCCCCTGGGTGCTTCCGCAGGACCAGCGTGTCTGTGCTCTGGTCCTGGCGCTCCCTCCTATCTGTGGATATGTCCAGACCTTTATCTGCAAAAACAACCCATGGACATCTGTATATCCCAGCCAACTACAGATCAGGCTTGCTCTCTGTCTTGACACCAAGATGGACATCCACACTGCCATCCGCATTTTATTTCTGTATCTGATAAATACTCTGTACCTGGAGTGGTGTGGATTCTGATATCTGAAACTACGCCCATGCCTGTAATTGGATAGAGTTCCTACCTCCGTGTATGGACAACAGCATCAATCTTAAATCTAATCCACAGTTCTAACTCAGCGAGCGTGGCCATGTGTATGTGTGTGTGAGTAAATCTGTGTATTTGTGCACTGCAGGAAGGTGATGGTTGTAGAAACCTACACTGATATTAACGTGGGCATCAACTTAGACATTAACTGTAATCCATCCACTCTACTATGCATGTCTACTTCTAGTGTTAGCTCTACTCTTAGAAACTGACATCAGTATTGGCATACCCATTGCTCTTTGTTGCTCTCTGTAAGTCCAGTCTCCACATCTAATCTCTCTGTATCATTCAGTGCAAGGCTGTTTTGATGTCACTGAAATTGGCACCACCATTTCCATTGCTATATCTAATCTATTTCTGTGTCTACAGCTATGCTGATACAGATTTCTAAGGCCAGTCTGTTTAGATCTATCTTGTCTATCAGCACTGAGGCAAACTTCAACACTGACATGTGCTTCCGCTTTTACATCTAACTGAGATTCATGACTCTGCATGTGTGTTGGTGTTCATGCTGGTGGGGGTGTCCACTTTCATAGCTATGTACATATGCAGATCTGCCATCTGCATCTATATCTACAGTTACATGCACATATATCTAAATCTATATCTGGATGTAATCTTTCTGTATTGTTGTATGAGATCAACATTAACATGGAAATTACTAAAATACGTCTATATCTAATTGTTGTAAACATACACTCACATTTATACATATAACTGCACTTCCACATTTTTACTCTATATCTAAAGCGACTACATCTATGTCTACCTGTCCATCTATATTCACATGTGCAGTATTGCTTCTGTGCTGAGGACAGTTCTAGAATAATCTCTGTGCTTTCCCAGTCTCTGTCATGTGGGATCCTGATATTAAAGCATGGAGAAGTGCACTACCCACCATCAATCCCAATCAGCTATGGCATGAAAAGCATGCTTCATGCATGGTCAGCTAGGGATAGGGGAAATCTGTTATTGACTAAAGCGTTCTTTAATACTTGTTCCTTGAATTAAAATGCTAATGGAAAGCTAAGCCTGAACACATCAACTGAGAGGTTAGGGACACAAATTTGGGTTGGAAAGGATCGTTCAAGGATCATAGTGTTTGCTAGGTTACAGAGCTTTGATCTGTGTATTTTTCTGCGAAATTGACAGCTTTAGATTTTATATTTGTAAACTTATTTTTACCAATTTTGCATGTGGTAAAATATATGGGATATACTTCATTTTTAATGAACATCATTACAGGCTAAATGGTTCCAGCATTTGTTAAAATATCCATCTTTTGTTCTATTGAATTTTCTTTATTGATAGTTGATCTGCTGATTAGATATATGCATTTTGAGTCTACTTATTTTGTCACTTTAATCTTTGTCCAATTTAATCTAATATTATATTTGGTTAGTGTGCCTTCTTTTTATTTTTGTGTATTTTATTATATTTTTATTATTTTAAGTAGTTGTACAAAGAGGCTGCCATTTTACAAAGCAGTTGATGAATACAATACATTCAACTGACATATTTATATACACTTGCATGCCACTCAATGTATTTTCTTATAAGTTTATAAGCTAAACCTAGCTCCTACATGAACAGTAAAGCTTCCAGCACAGCCCTGTTCATTGCAGCCTTGTTCACCATGGTCCAGGTACGAATCATTTCAGATGCCTCTCAGTGTACAATATATATGTGATATAATAATATAGATAGTATAGAAAATATAGATATCTACAATATCACTACACATAATAATATCCATAGTGTATATGAATTTTACTCATCATAATGGTACCTATAATGTGTATGAATTTTACTCATCCAGTAGAGAGAATGATATTGTATCATTTGTAAAGAAATGGAAAGATGTGGAAAAAATGTGTTAAGTACAACAGGCCCAGAAGTGATAAAGGATGCATCTATTTTTTAAATTATTTTAAGTGATAGTACAAAGGAGTTGCCATTCACCAAAGCAGTTTATGAACACAGTGCACCTTGATCAATGCCACCCCTTTCCACATTCTCATCCATCCCTCCCACCCCACCCCTTCCCTCACTTTCCTTAACTTTGTAGGCCATACATTGAATATTGCACCTTCTTAACAAATGTTAAAATTATGCAGTCTTATGCTTCAGCCAGGAGCTGGTGGCACATGCCTATAATCCTAGCTACTCAGAAGGCTGAGATCTGAAGATTAGGGTTCAAAGCCAGCCTGAACAAGAAATTCCATGAGACTCTTTTCTCCAGTAAATTAAGACAGAAGTAAATCTGTGTCTCAAGTAGTAGTGTGCTAGCCTTGAGCAAAAGAAGCTCAGGGACAGCACCCAGGCCCTGAGTTCAAGCCCCAGGAATGGCACACGCACACACACACACACACACACACACACACACACACACACACACACGAATGTATAATAGATGTGATGCATTCCCTCCATTCTAACTTGTGCCACTGCTGACACATTTTATCTGTACGTGTCATGAAAGCCTCTTTGCCTAACAGTTACTTTCCATAGAGAGAGAATTGTGCTGGATTTGGTCAGGGTTTTTTTTTATTTTTGAAAATTTTGCTAAGCATTATTTCATTCTGTGCACAAATTCAAGGTTTATATTTTACTATTTTTATTTTCTATTTCAACAATTTAAGACTACTATTTTACGATCTTCTGACTTGAACTTTTCTCTGAAGAGAAAACTTTTGACATCTTTTTATGTCTTCTTGCATCTGTAACCTGATTTTTTCTCTGCCTGCTTTTGAAATGTGGTTTTTATCAATAGTGTTTTAGAAATTGTGTAACTGTAACCCCTCTGTACATCACCTTGACAATAAAATTAAAATTAAAATAAAAAACAAAAAAACGTGTAACATGTGCCTTGGTGTAATTTTGTGTTTATGTGTTGTGCTTTGATTTTGCTGGTTTCTAGAATCCTTTTATTTGCATTTGAATCAAATTTGAAAATTTTTAATCATTATGTTTTACACATTTTTCTTTAACCAATCAAATGATTTGTATCATTGATGCCTCACTAACAGAGCTAGGTTTTGATTCTTTTCAGCACCTGTATTTCAGTTTTGATGTTTTCTGTTGGCCTGTCTTTCGCCCATGGAGCTTCAAGTGTTCTTTATTGTCAAATCTATAATTAATCCTATCTAATAGGAGTGTATCTTGGACATTTAGTGTTATTGTCTCTAAATTTCTATTTTGTTCCTTTTCAGGATATCTCCTGAGGCTTTTCTTCACTTTTAAAGCTAGAGATCTAGTTTCAACAGTGGGTGTAACTTTTAAAGCTGGAGATCTAGTTTCAACAGTGGGTGTAACTTTTAAAGCTAGAGATCTAGTTTCAACAGTGGGTGTAACTTTGCATCTGAAAGTTGTAGGGTTCTCCACCAGCATCAGTTCTGAGTCACTTTATATAAGGTGATTTTTCTCAACGTGTCTGACATTTTACTCTTTCATTCCATGCCTAGTAGTCTCTGTTGGCTGAAGGCATTATGAATTTTAACTTATTGGACACTGGATATTTTGTGTAATAATCTGAAATTAAAATCCGTTTTACTGCCCCAATCTACCCTCTCATCTTAAGTCCTTCATCCTTTCCCCCCTCCATCTATCCCTCTCCTCCTCCTTCCTTCCCTCCTTTTCTCTTCTTTCTTCTCTTGATAGAAAAAAAATCTGCTTCTCTGAAGGAAGGAATTCTGTTTTGCATTCTACTTAGCTGTGGATTAATTTGCATCACCAGCTCTACAAAGGTATAATGAGCAGATTGCTGTCCTCATCCCAAACCTCTGCTAGATAACAGTGTGAGGCTCTGCTGATTCTTTATTCAATCGTGTCTGTTTATAACTTCTGCAGAGGCTGTGTTTTCATTTTAAAATGGCTAGAATCTAATTTATCTGGAGGCATTAGGATACATTTTCTCCTTAGAACTGTCAGTCCACACATGGCATAAAATGGAGGCTGACAGGCATGCGGAGGGTGGCGTGAGCCGCGCTGAGAGTCGTCTGCTTCAGCTCTAGTGTTCAAAGGTATTTTAGAAGTTTATCAATTTGTTTCTAGTTAGGTGGTACATAGGTGTCAGTGTGCTGCTTTGAACAATTCTCAGGGCTAGAATGATGCTTTATTACGAATAATAGGAATGCGAGCATAATAAACCTCACCTTTCAAAGAGGACTGCAAGGTGGGGCGGCGAAGGTGGTGGTGGGACCGGATTGAAAGGCTTTCAGCGCCTGGAAGATGCGCTGTGACAGCCGCCGGTGGGAAAGCCAGGGCACACGGAAACCAAGAAGAGTTTTCGTGACTGGGAATTCTCTTTTGGTTTTCTTGTGTAAACGAAGTTCTATGTGGGGTGAATTATGCTGGAGGAAAACAAGTACTTGAAAACCAGGAATGATCAGTACATTCTAAAATCGTGTTTGGAAGGGTGAGAAGACAAAAGTGTGACGAGACCACCAGGGACAAAGACTTCTGTGACACTGGGAAGCGTGCTGTTCTCTGTTATTTCTCTTAGTTAGGCTTGTTCTACTTCCAGGGAGAAGAGGGCATAACAGGGAATCAAATTTACTGCCCCTTTAGCTCTTTTGCACCCTGAATTCTGCTTTTTTATCTTAATCATCAGCCTAGGATAAGTTTAAAATAGCAGAAATATAGTCCAAATTAAAATAAAAAACAAAAGAACACCCACAAAACAATGTTCTGCAAGGGAGTTCTTAAAGAGAGCTGTAAGGAGGATGGTAAACAGCCATCACAAGACAAACAAGAGCGACCGTCCTTACCTTCCTAGCAAACTATCCGTTTGTTGGTTTCATGGCAAAGACTGAGTGTGTATGGACTTTTGAAATTTTATGTTTTGCAAAAGCAGGCACCAATCACATATTCTTCAATATACGAGCTATGAGCGTGTGGCTCACAGCACCAAGCCTCTGCACACAGTCATGCACACACAAACAATTGCTCCATGTGGTAGCATGTGAAGGGTCAAGCCTGCCTCTCCTTCCTGCTCTGGAGAACCCTCACACGTTCCCGAGGGACTTGCCAACAGCCTGGGCAGAACTGATCCTCGAGAGACACTTACTGGTGATTTAGCCTGGTGAAGAGACATGCTGGCATCGTAGGCTGCTTTCCCTGGCCCGGGACCCCAGCAGGACAATGAAGAATGAAGGACTCAAAGCCAATCAGAACATAGTCACTATTCTCAATTAAGTAGCATGTTAGGTCTGGGTTTTACCATTCATATCCTTTATTAGATTAGTTTTACAGCAGATACCCTTTATTTATCCAAGTTACTGAACATTTAAGGGTGATGACTAGACTCTGTTAGACAATCCTCTGTATTTATGGAGATGATCATGAGCTCTTTCCATATTCTATAATGATTGTGAATGTTTAATATTGACTTTCAAATGAGAAAACAACCTTTTATCCTACATAAACCACATTTGCTAATGGTATCTTACTTATATATCTTTCTTAAGTATTTCCTAATAGATTACTAAAAATACCATGACAATTATTGCACATATAATCACAAGGGATACTGGTTTCTAGTTCCCTTATTTTTGTTTTGCTGTGTCTGGGCAATTCTAACTTCATTAAATGAGATATGAGTACTGTGTTCTTCTGTTTTTTTTCCCAGACTCTAGAAAAAATGAAATAATTTTCTTTTTTTCTTTTTTTATTGTGAAAATACTGTACAGAGGAGTTACAATTACATGGGCATAATTTTCTGTAGGAAAAAAATTCATAGATTATATCATTAAATGTGTTTACTCATGTTTTTGTTTACTCATGTGTTTGTTCATGTTTATGTTGCCCAAATTTTGACAAAAATATTGCTATCATTCTATTACCATTATTTTAGTATTCTTTAAGTACATAGTAAGTTATCTATTTCCAATTCAAGTCTGGGTCATGTTAGTCATCTCTTTATTCATAGTGATTCATCTAGATCAACAGTTTCTAGTTGTACTGAACTGTTAAGGAATAGTTGGTCTTGATTTCTATTTGCTATTTTATTAATCCTTTAATTTTTTAAAGAATAAAGTATTTCAGTCCCAAATTTTTCTCTAGAATTGTTCCATTTACACTCACAATTTTTATAATTTGGTTCAAATATTTTTAATCTCTCTTGTAGTTTTCATCTTTTAATGTGTTTTAATTAATTTCCATATCCTTGAAAGGATCTTCTGGATATGTTGTTGTTCTTGATTTTGACCTAATTCTGTTATGGAAAGAGAATATGCTCACCTTTATTCAGAGATGTTATAGAAAATCAAGAGAAACTGCAATTTCTCTTTTAGGAATTATGGATAGTCCAAGCATACATTTGATACTCTATTTCATAATGCGTCATGATTTACTATTGTGTGAATTCTTAATTTATCCTTTTGTGTGTTTGTGTTCCGGTACTGGGATTTGAACTCAGTGCCTTATACTCTTGCTCAGTGTTTTTGCTCAAGCAAAAGGCAGGTGCCCCACTACTTAGGCCACGCTTTCACTTCTAGCTTTTTGCTGGAGATAAGAGTCTCTCAAAATGTTCCTGAGCTTTAAATCACAATCCTCAGATCTCGGCCTCTTAAGTAGCTAGGATTATAAGCATGGACCCTTGCAATGAGCTTAAGTTATCCTTTCATTTTATGAAATTTCTCTATTCATCTAGACAATATTGTTGCTCATCAAGCATACTTCTTGTGGTATTAATATAGTACTTTGATTCTGTTCTGACTAATTTGTCAGAGTAGCCTTCTAATTTTAAGTTTGTTTTTTTGTGGGCATTGAATGCTTGAACTTGGCATTCATTCATCCACTCTGCCTATCTGATAATAGGAGGTGGTTGAGGTGAGTTCAATTTAAGTCTTAAGTCTTATTATTTTTCTATAAATAAACTGTTCCTGGTTGGCTTGATCTTTGGTCTTCTCTTGACACCTTTCCTAAAACTTATTTATTATCTTTCCAAATATCTTTCTGTAGTTCATTAATGTTACTAATATCATTTAATGTCTCATCTTTTCTTTGCATAGTTTTGTTTTTGAGGTAAAGTATTGCTAGCGTTGACTGGGGTGGCCTTGAATTCAAGGTCCTTTTGGCTCCGCCTGCCAAGGTCATTAACATTTCCCTTTTAATAAGTCATTCTCACCATCCATTTTCATCAATTTTTAAAGTATGGCTTACTCTTGCTTTATAAAGATGTATTTAAGATACTGCTGGAAAGTCATTTCCTGCATTCAGCCTTTTCTCTCTCCAGAAAGTTTCTGTTTACCATATTTCTTGCAGCTTCATTCCCTCAGTATTTCCTTTTCCTTTCTTTACTCTCCTTTCCTCCCTCTCCTCCCTTCTCCCCTCTCACTCTCCTATTCTTCCCCCCTTCCTCCCCCTTCCTCCCTCTTTCTCCTCTTCCCTCCTTTACCCCTTTCTTTTGCCTTCCCTCACACTGGAAACAGTTTCTTCATTATCAATAGAATTAAGTTGAACTTCACTACATAAAGCATGTGATGAGAAACAATTGTTTTTCATATTTGCTCTGGTCATTGTTCACACAACCACATTAGTATGTAAAACAACCTTGCATTCTTCCACACAGACAAGCCTTCCACAGTGCCCCTTAGAGTTCTCTCCCCAAGGGCTCCCTGATTGTTTAAAAACACCAATCAAGATGGAATAGAGCTGCTGGGAAGCTTTGCTGTAATCTCCCCTTGCTCCCTTTTCAGTGTTTTAAAGTCTTCTTATGCTGCTGAGTGAAGATGTACTGATTTAGACAAGCCGGGGTGGGCCTCACCGAGGATGGTTTAGGGTGAGGGGGCTGGACACTCTGCTCCCTGTTGGGATGCCCGTGGGCCAGGGCCAGGCTCAGGGTGCCCGGGGTTGCTGGGGGATCTATAGCAAAAAGGCCCATTATGAGATCCGGGCACCACAGGGACCAAAGCAGAATTTAAACTTGCATCCTAAGCCTGTCTCTATTCAAGATAATAAGTGAAGGTTTGCAATCACTTAGACACACTTATGAAATCAAGCTCTGAAGGAAATACTTACTATGCTAAGGTGGAGAATTTTGTTAATTGAATTGAAACATATGAAAAAGCGCGCATTCACTCTGGAAAAGAGAAGCTATACCATATGACATGCTTGAAAGGAAAAATAATTTCCTTACAGCCCTATTTGGGAGTTCAAAGCTATAGACACCTCTGTTTTTATATAACTTCATGGCTGAATTTTCTTGTGGGAATGAACACAAACACATCGATAAACCCTCAAGACAGACAGAATGCCAGCAATGCTCTAACACGGGTCTAAACATTCGGTGGAAATATGTCTCTTCAGTTCTGATTTTAAATCTATGCACTCATTTATACTTACTGGGCAATTATATTATTCTAAAAACTACAAGAGGATGCTGTCAAATCATTCACAGTTACATCGTCTTAAAAGAACAGAATGTTTAAATTTACAGTGTAGACAATGTCTAGATGAATAAAATTATATTTTTTGTCTCTAAATTGCTGTAGAAGAGGTCCCTTTAAAACATCTCAAGATCATGACCATGGTTATTGTATGAAACCTAGTATTTTTTCTTTTCTAATTCATTTCATGAGGATATTATGATCTACAAGTCTGTACATATGTATCGTATATAACTGGAATGAATGAGGTAATTAGTATATGCTTACAAAATTTGACTTTTTTGGGTCGTACTGGAAGTGGAACCCAGGGCCTCACACATGCTAAGCAAATTCTCTACATTGGAGCCACACCCGCAGATCTTTTGTTTATATTTATTTACATTTTGAGTATTTCTTATTTTTTCAAGTAGTTGTAGGAAGGTGCTGCTGCCGGTCCACAAAGTGCATCTTGGACAAAGCCACCTGCCCCTCCCAACCCACCGTTTCCGTCACTCTTCTTCACCTGGGGTACTGTGCTGATTGTTTTGCCATGTAACAAGGTAGTTTATGTGTACAGTGTATCCTTCCCTGTGTTGCCACTTCAACCATCTTCACCCCCTTCCACCCACCCCTCCCCTCCTTTATACATAAGCTGGGCTCAACTTTGTGATTCTTCTTCCTTTGCCTCCTTGAGTGGCTGAAATTATCGATGTGTGCCTCCATGCTGAGTACTTATAAAGCTCCTTGGGGCTTCTTTTTTTTTATTGTGAAAATACTGTACAGAAGGGTTACAATTACATGGGCAAGATAGTGAATACATTTCTTATCAAGCATTGTAGCCTCCTCCTTTGTTTCCCCTTCCCATCCCTTCCCATCCTCTCCCGTCTCCCCATCCAATCCTCCCCCCACCCACCAAAGTTGTAAAGTTCGTTTTTGACATGACAACTACTTGTACTTCTCATTGTTGCAACGGGTCCACCTGTATCTCTATTTAAACGATTTGTTTTTCCCCTTCCCCTCCACAAATTATACTGACATCAAATACAGTGAAAGCAGGGGTTATACTATGGGGGAGGGACATACAAAGTAACAAAGAAATAGTCTTATAAATGTGTTAGAAACAATTGCATGAAAGAAAAAAATATTGAATACATATCTTAGGGTTCATTTCCCTAACATCACCTTATCTGACCTTTTCTGCTTGTCTCAGACATATACTAGATATTGCAAAGAAGGGAAACCATGGACCTATGTTTCTTTGGGCCTGGCTTACTTCACTTAATATAATTTTTTCCAAGCCTTTCCATTTCCTAACAAATGGAGCAATGACATTCTTTCTGATGGAGGCATAGAATTCCATTGTGTATATATACTACATTTTCTTGATCCATTCATCTACTGAGGGGCATCTGGGTTGGTTCCATATCTTAGCTATAGTAAATAATGCTGCAATAAACATAGTCATGCTGGTAGCTTTAGTGTGGTCTTGTTTGTAACATTTGGGTAAATGCCCAAAAGTGGGATTTCTGGGTCATAGGGGAGTTCTATGTGGAGTCTTTTGAGAAACCTCCATACTGCTTTCCAAAGTGGTTGAATAAGTTTACACTCCCACCAACAATACAGTAAGGTTCCCTTCTGTCCACATCCCCTCCAGCATCTGTTGTTATTAGAGCTCTTGATTCAAGCCATTCTAACTGGGGTGAGGTGGTATCTCAATGTTGTTTTGATTTGCATTTCTTTTATGGCTAGGGAGGTTGAGCATTTCTTCATGTGTCTATTGGCCATCCTTCTTTCCTCTTCAGAAAAGTTTCTCTTTAAGTCTTTAGCCCACTTGTTTATTGGGCAGTTGTTTCTTTGAAGATTTGTTGTTGGTGGATTTAATTTTTTGAGTTCCAGGTATATTTTAGATATGAGACCTTTATCCGTTGTATGGCTAGTGAAGATCTCCCAATCAGGGGGCTTTCTGTTGATCTTGCTAGTTATGTCCTTTGCCATGCAGAAGCTCTGCAATTTCATGTAATCCCATTTGTCCAACCTTTCTTTGATTTGTTGTGTTTCTGGGTCTCTATTAAGAAAATTTCGGCCTGTGCCAAGGAGACCTAGGGTTTCTCCTATTCCATCTTGTAATGTTTTCAGAGTGTCTGCTTTGACTCCGAGGTCTTTAATCCATTTGGAGTTGATTCTGGTGCAGGGTGATATGTAAGGATCTAGCTTTAGTTTTCACTAACCCCATTTAAGGGCACGCTAATGATCTAATTATCTCACAAAGACCCAAATGATTAATCCTAAAGTATGACTTAGGGTCGATAAATCAGTCAGACTATAGTAGTTCCCATATTTAATTTTTGAGTATTATTTACCTCCTACAATATGTTTCCACAAATAGAATGCCTCTGATGACCTTGGCATGCCTCCCCTCCACCACAGGAAGTAGGGGTTCATGGCACATGGTAGGTGTTGGGTCATAGGACCACGTGAGGCTTACATTATTCAGACTGTTCGATGCTTGGCTTTCAGCACCTTTGAATGTCTAAAGCCATGTACTCAACACGTGCCAGAGAAACAATGAGCATGGGACCTGTCCCTCTGGGCATGGCAGCAAACAAGCCACATGATGGCCGCCCCCCCCCCCATGTGGACAGCCTGGGACCAGCAGTCTAGGAGAAGGAGCACCTGGCCTCCTGTTCCAGAGCAGGAGGCCCCTGGTGGCTGGGGAGGGGGCATCAGCACGCCTGGTGGATGCCAGTCCCTGTGTGAGTGCATGACCTCAGGCTGGTGTGTGAAAAGCAGGGGTCTGGGGTGCACAGTGCAGGGGCTGTGTGTGCAGGGGCTGAGTGTGTGCAGGGGGAGTGTGCAGGGAAGTGTGTGCAGGGGGAGTGTGTGCAGGGGCTGTGTGTGCAGGGGGAGTGTGTGCAGGGGAGTGTGTGCAGGGGCTGAGTGTGTGCAGGGGGAGTGTGTGCAGGGGGAGTGTGTGCAGGGGCTGTGTGTGCAGGGGCTGTGTGTGCAGGGGGAGTGTGTGCAGGGGCTGTGTGTGCAGGGGAGTGTGTGCAGGGGCTGTGCGTGCAGGGGAGTGTGTGCAGGGGCTGTGTGTGCAGGGTAGTGTGTGCAGGGGGAGTGTGTGCAGGGGGAGTGTGTACAGGAGGAGTGCATGCAGGGGGAGTGTGTGCAGGGGGAGTGCATGCAGGGGCTGTGTGTACATGCAGGGGAAGTGCATGCAGGGGGAGTGCGTGCAGGGGTTGTGTGTGCAGAGGGAGTGTGTGCAGGGGAGTGTGTGCAGGGGAGTGTGTGCAGAGGGAGTGTGTACAGGGGGAGTGTGTTCAGGGGAGTGTGTGCAGGGGCTGTGTGTGCAGGGGAGTGTGTGCAGGGGGAGTGTGTGCAGGGGCTGTAAGTGCAGGGGAGTGTGTGCAGGGGGAGTGTGTGCAGGGGCTGTGTGTGCAGGGGAGTGTGTGCAGGGGCTGTGTGTGCAGGGGAGTGTGTGCAGGGGCTGTGTGTGCAGGGGCTGTGTGTGCAGGGGCTGTGTGCATGCAGGCACTGTGTATGCAGGGGGAGTGTGTGCAGGGGGATTGTGTGCAGTGGGATTGTGTGCAGGGGAAGTGTGTGCAGGGGAGTGCATGCAGGGGCTGTGTATGCAGGGGCTGTGCATGCAGGGGAGTGCATGCAGGGGCTGTGTATGCAGGGGCTGTGCATGCAGGGGGAGTGCATGCAGGGGCTGTGTGCATGCAGGGGCTGTGTGTGCAGGGGCTGTGTGCATGCAGGGGCTGTGTGTGCAGGGGCTGTGTGCATGCAGGCACTGTGTATGCAGGGGGAGTGTGTGCAGGGGGAGAGTGTGTGCAGGGGCTGTGCATGCAGGGGCTGTGCATGCAGGGGGAGTGCATGCAGGGGCTGTGTATGCAGGGGCTGTGCATGCAGGGAGAGTGCATGCAGGGGCTGTGTGCGCAGGGGGAGTGTGTACATGCAGGGGGAGTGCATGCAGGGGCTGTGTGTGCAGGGCTGTGTGTGCAGGGGCTGTGTGTGCAGGGGCTGTGTATGCAGGGGCTGTGCATGCAGGGGGAGTGCATGCAGGGGCTGTGTGTGCAGGGGGAGTGTGTACATGCAGGGGGAGTGCATGCAGGGGCTGTGTGTGCAGGGGCTGTGCATGCAGGGGCTGTGTATGCAGGGGCTGTGCATGCAGGGGGAGTGCATGCAGGGGCTGTGTGTGCAGGGGCTGTGTGTGCAGGGGCTGTGTGCATGCAGGCACTGTGTATGCAGGGGGAGTGTGTGCAGGGGGAGTGCAGCCCGTCCAGACAGAGGCAGCACTGGACGGCCTCTGGACTGCCACAAAATGGTCTTAGGCAAGGACCAAGGAGAAGAAGAGCCAGAGGGCATCTCCTCTGGTGAGCACCCTGTGGGGCCTGGCTCAGGCGCAGGGAGTGAGGAAACCTGGAAGAAGGGATGTGACCCAAACCATGGTGGCCGCCTGGGTGTCAGGATGGGGAAGGCAGGATGGAGCTGAGGGCGTTGGCGGTCTCCTCCCGGTGGCTGATGAGGTGAAGAAGGTGGGAAGGCGGGGCGGTCAGGGGTGGCATGAGCCTGGCGTTCAGGTGAGCAGGGTCAGGGGTGAGGAGGGAGCCAGGGGCCTGAGGAGGGCCTGGTAGGGAAAGGCTGGAGGGGCGTGCAGATGACTCCATCCATCGTGAACACTCTTGAGGAGATACAGATTTGAAAGAGGATGAGAGTGTTTAAGGTGAATGGCGCATTTGTGATTCAACAAAGAAGGCTGGTAATAGCTGAACATCTCTAAATCCCATGAGAGAAGAAAAGTAGGCAAACCAGACTTTAGAGAGAAGTAGTGATTGTGTCAGGTGGTCTCCTCCTTCTGGGCCTGGGCAGTGCCCGGCTCACACGTTTGAGCCAATTGCTTCAACCCACAGAAGGTGGTAATAGGAGGGGAATGCTGGCTTTCTGACTGAGCAACACAATTCAGTTACCTCCCGTTCACAGGCAACCTGTCTTCATATTCCAGGGTTCACCTGTGTAACTTGAGAAAGAAAATATTTCTCATGAAATCTGTGAAATTTAGAAACTAATGTTAATGTCTATACCTGAAGATGATTAATTACTTTTTTGTTGTCCCTTTTTGTTGTGACAAAACTGATTTTGTAGTTTCTTTTTCTTCAGTGATGGCCACCTTTCTTTTTTTTAACTGAGGAAATGTCTGGAGTGGATCTGTCCTGATTTGCACACACTAGTTTATATGTGTGTCCTTCTGCATTTAGCAGCTCCTTTTTTTTTTTCTAAAAATTTTAGGAGAGTCTCACACGGGGATCCAGGCTGTGACCCACAGGGCCTGTGCCTCTCTGACATCAAGCTGATTTTTCTAAACCCACAGAGTGATATTCTAGCACTTAATTTCGAAATGCAGCCTAAATCACAGAAGCCATAATATGTCAAATGATCCCACACTCGCAGGGGGAAAACAGTAAGTAATGAAAAAGCTATGATTGCTTTTCTGTCCTCCAAATGACAGTTATCACCTCAATGATCTGCTCCGGGCGGAGCGGTCTAAACCTGACACACTAAGGGATAACGTCATCTAACAGGGTAGTTACAAAAATCAATACAAAACCCATTTCAGAGATACTCTGTGTAAGAATCCTGGTGTAATGTTCATTTATTGAATAGGCCTGGGGAGAAAAAAACACAACAACTTTTCTGATATATATGCCTTACCTCCCAAGCAAAGGAATTCTGTAGGTAAGCAATAATTGTATTTTTCAATCTATTACTTAGAGTTGCCAGGGCTCAAGCTGGAATCTAATATATGGATGACGGCTATAACTCAATTATTGAGCCTCCGCAGAGTCCCAGTGCATTCCAGGAGTAGAACCAGGAAGCTGTGTGTGTGTGTGTGTGTGTGTGTGTGTGTTTGTGCACGTGTGCACATAGGCATGTGCGCACTCTTCTTTATAAGGTCCATGGAGTATTCAGGGACTGGCAAATTTAAACAACCATATTTAACTAGCTAATGCCATTGGTTTCTTTGTTGCTAAGTTCTTATCTGAGATTAAGCCTTCCTTAGAGAACATACACAGTCTTTGAATAAACAGATGTGCATTTGTCAGAAGGGGATGCGGCGCGTTGGGAGTGTCTGCTTAGAGGCCAGAGGTGGAGAGAAATTGGCTGTCCTCTTGCATCCACTGACACAGAGCCCTGGGCTTGTTAATCAAGGGCTCAGCCAGAGCAGCAGTTAATATGAGCAAGAGCTGAGGAGAGGTAGAGGTAAGGACGCCCTGTATATCAGTGTGCAAGGAAACATCTCAACAGCTGGTAAAGAGACTGTAGCTGAATGAGTGAGTGCCTCTTCTGGGAAATGCTAATGGAAGCTGTTAAATCAGCCTGGACTCCGGAAGTCCAATCATCTTAACCTTCACACTTTATGGCCATCCCACATTTCCATTACCTGCACATCCTGGCGCCAAATGAAGAGCCATCGTGACATTCTTCACGCCGTGGGATATTAACACGAGCACTGCATGAGGAAGGCCATGCCTCCGCAGAGTCCCTATGCGAATTTCACATTTACCAACAGTACTGCCGATTGAATTTAACAATGGATTGGATTTTAATGATTCTCTGATCATCCTCCCTAACTTTCCAAATAGGAAATGACCTAGAAAGCCTGAAGAGAGTGTACACTAAACTGTTAAAAGCTTCTGAAGTTTGGAAGTGTTTTGACAGCTATCCAAATGTTTATTTGTGCATTTGCTTGCACCAAGCGTGGTAGTCAGCGTGTCCTGTGAGCCCAGACAGTTGTAATCCACACCTGTGATGAAGCGTGCTCTCCAAGCCTGCTCTGGCGTCCAAATCACTGGCCAAGAGCATAATCCACGTTCTGCTAAAAGCCAGGGCCCCATCGCTACTTAGCTGGAAACATGAAGAAAATTATTTTCAATACTCTGAGTGCTGTCTTCATTTCCACGAAATGAGCTTTTGTTATCAGGGTTCTGTTCCTTGAGAGGCAAAGCAAGCAGATCCTTCAGCCACCCACCCCTGTCCAAATTCTGACTCCACTGCCCTTCACGCAGTCTGGGGCAGGGGCGCAGGTTCGGTCTGGGCAAGGGCGCAGGTTCGGTCTGACGGGCAGGGGCGCAGGTTTGGTCTGGGGCAGGGGCGCAGGTTCGGTCTGGGCAGGGACGCAGGTTCGGTCTGGGCAGGGGCGCAGGTTCGGTCTGGGGCAGGGACGCAGGTTCGGTCTGGGCAGGGGCGCAGGTTCGGTCTGGGGCAGGGGCGCAGGTTCGGTCTGGGCAGGGGCGCAGTTTCGGTCTGGGGCAGCGGCGCAGGTTCGGTCTGGGCAGGGACACAGGTTCAGGTTCTTTCTCTTATCAAGTGAGGTGAGGCAGCTGTGAGCCCAGAGATGGCATGGGGTCGGTTCATATATTCTAATATTTATATTTCATGTAAGTATATGAAAGTAATATAAGAACCCTATTGCCAACAGTGAGACCCATTGCTCCTCCAGAGGAAATGTTAGCTGTAATTTCCATCAAGCGTTTAGATGAACTTCCAGTTCCTTGAACTTCAGAGCATGAGTGTGACTGTGTTGTCTCTGAGGGACTGGTAGGTTTGGGGCCTCATCTGTAATCACATCAGAAGATGAGAGGAGCACGGGCCACAGGGCTGAGAGGCAGTTTTCTGCCAACTCCTGTGGCCCCTCGGTGGGAACTTAGAAGATGAAGGGGGTCCTGTGTGAGAGGTGTGGTGGGGTGTTGGCACTGCTTCCTGGTGGAAATGAGGGGTGCCAACCTCTATAGGCTTGGTGAAACAAATGAAGAAAATCTGAAATTCAGGACTGATGTGAGATAAAGTATGACAAGCATTTTATGTTTGGATGGCTTCCATCATTTTCATGTTTTGTCTTTAAGGCTACATAAAATACCTTCTAATCACCTATTTTTACAATTGCAGAACTATTTTGGAAATGGAAATCAATAAAACAATGGAGATTGCACTGTAAATTTCACATCAGATAGAATGTTCAGTGAAACCAAATGACTATTTCATGACACATTACAAACCTTTTTGTGTTATCAGCACATGAGCAATGTATGAAAATGTTGCTAACTTCTTTGAAAACATAAGTGACACTAACTGAAGTCAACTCATAATTGTTAAAATAAAAAGATGTCTTAGGTTATAACACCTAACGTATGTGGCTACTGGTTTCTGTGCTTTAATCGAGAGAGTCTAATCCTTCACCAAGGGACTGAACTACAGTAAGTCCTTCCATGTACTCACTTCAAAAAATATTAAGCAATGGACATAATTTTATATTATCATTGAAAACAGCCAAACTAATCCATTATGTTCCTTAGTGCTCAGGTCACTGATCAATTGTGTTGACTTATGTATTTTACTCCAATCAATAACAGCTTGAGAAATGGAAATGTCACTTTCTCTGTAGGGCTCATAAGTGCTCGGCATGGTGGTTGTGTGTTTTGTTCTTTTATGGTGCCAGGGATGGAACTCATGGCTTTGCACTTGCTTGACATAGCTCCCTGTGGCTAAGCTACATCCTGGCCAAAATGATGCCTTTAAGCTGTAATGTTTATACCTATTATGACTATTTTCTTCCCCGCTCCAAAACAATCGTTGATTTAAAAATCCACCATAGGTGATCTAAACACCGTGGTGTAGAAGTGAAACAAGTTGAGAGAGGGTGCGCTGGAAGGTCCTGCATGCTGTCCACAGCTACCTTCACAGCGCCAGCCATCAGACACCCGGACGGGGCAGTGACACACCGCAGAAAGATGCGCATCTCCCAAACAATGCTCTGTGCTGCTGCACACCTAGACTTGAACACGACCTGCCCGGGCAGGCTCCTCACCATCAAGGTTGCTTATAGAGAGTCTACCAATGCGTGGTCTCCCAGTTACCGGTACAGATTGGGGCAGACACTCTCAGCCACGTTCTGAAGCCACCTTACTGCTCAGCCATTTAGTGCCAAGGGCCGCGGTGCCAAGCCTCTCCTCTCCTTCTTGAAGCGAATTTGGCTTTTCTTAGGTTAATTATGGTTGATTTTTCCCCTTGAATATACTAGCTTGGAATCAGGAAAACTGAGGACGTTTCAAAGGCTCCATCAGGGAGGTCAGCCTGGACACTCATTCCTTCCAGATGGCCTGGAGAGAAGAGAGGGAGAATTGAACTCATACAACTTCAGCTTCCAGGAGTCCATGGAGGGCACTGCTGGCACTTCTCTGCATCACTACTTTTTTGTGACATCAGATCACGTGAAAATAAAATAAATTCTTATCTTGCCTTGATGCTTACTGAAAAAAATACACAAACATGAATGTCATCTGCTGATGGCATCATGAGAGTTTTTCATTTGAAGATTTACTGGCTCTCTCTATAGTCAAGACAGGTCCACAAGAGCGGCGATTCTCTATTTCAGTCTGAACTTGGGATGCACATTCCACTGTATTATTATTGAAAGTTCCTGACCTTGAGGAATGGGTGCAAAGACAGAAAGCACACTTGTTAAGCATTTGGTTTCATACTTGGGATATTGTGCATAGCTAAGAGGATCAAATACCCTGGAAACGCCCACCTTTAAGCTCACTCTGGACTAGTCCTCCTTGAGTAACTCAGGCTGGAGGGGAAAAGTAGCATGTCTTTCCTTCTCCATGAAGATCCCACCACCTGCTTGGCTGTTCTAGCCAACAAGCTAACAATAACCTCTAGTTCTACTCTTCTCTTTGTCCCTACCAGTCTTTCCCCTTTGTGCCTTCTCGACTTACAGTCTCTAGTCCAGATAGCCCTGCCATCGATAGTCAATGAATCAGTAAATTTCTGGGGATGTTGAATAATAATGGGCAGATCAAGACCAACCCTGACCTAAGAGAAGGTGTAGACTTGGGTTGTAGAGTTGGTCAGGGGTCAAAGGAGCCCTGACTAGACACCAAGGGTGTTCCTCTGAGTCACAGAGGAGTCAGATCCGTAGGTAGTCTGAAATTCCAGAAACCTGTGCACTTTCAACCAGTTAATCTTAGCTCTTCATCAGACACTCACCATTCACAGACCCACTGAGGCAGTACTATGAGAAATTAATATAATTCCAGAAGACAGAGTCCCTCTCCTCAATGTCACCGTGAGGCAGAAGTAGAATGTTATGAGTTCATCGCTAACGAGATGCTGGTGGACACAGAAGCTCAGAATTCAGATAGAGCCTGGCAGAGAGAGACAGTCACTGAACACGGACACGCACACTCACACTTACATGCATGCACACAGATACACACACGTCTGTGGAGGAGCGGTCTGCAGGACAGCTGGAAGCAGGGCCAAGACAGTCCTTCAAACTCCACAGAACACAACACACACGTAGAAGAAGAGCAACCGCTCCACACGGCAGCCAGGGAGGTTTTGATGCTACCAGTGTTTTAGGAAGGGAAAATCAATATCTGTATCTGACAGTTGACAGTAGGCTGAGTAAACGCCAGCTCTTGCTTTGTGGGCTATGGACATGTTATTTTCTATTTTCAGTGGAGAACAACACAACAGCAACAAAAAACCCTACTTCACTCTACAGCCTTTGAATCAAAAAATCCTACCCTAGGGTCAAAATTCCCCAGACCTGGCTGGAAAGAGGATTCTGTTACAGCTTTGTAAAGATATCTCTGGAAGAAGCATGGTGACAGTTCCCTAAATTCCTGAATATTCTGTAATTTTTTTTTGTGGGAGGAGAGGGAGTCAGTCATGGGGCTTGAACTCTAGGCCTGGCCGCTGATCCCTCGGCTCTTCAGCTCAAGGTGAGTGCTCTACCACTTGAGTCACAGCGCCACTTCCGGTTTTCTGGTGGTTAATTGGAGATAAGAGTCTCTTGCACTCTCCTGCCTGGGCTGGCTTTGAACCACAGTCCTCAGGTCTCAGTCCTGAGTAGCTAGGATTACAGGCGTGAGCCACGGGTACCCAGTTAATATTCTGTAATGTCACTAACAAAAGCACATAAACTTTATTCTTCTAGTCCTAGAAATAGGAATATTAAATGTGGTTGGTGACCTTGGGCTCTTGTTATCCTTAATTCCCACATCTCCATGTGGGTATTTAGCCACCTGCTTGGAGAGTGACACTGAGAGGTCCCGGGTGCTCGAGGGCTGTCCCTCAGGTCCAGGAGCAGTCCTCCTGAATGGGGAGGACCTTCGAGTCGGGAGGACTGCTTCGAGGAAGCAGGATTAAGCCATGCTTCAATGATCATGGTGAAAGCATTTTGATCTTCTGTGTTATTTATTTCCCTTGGAGTCAGTCTCCAATTGTCACTGAGTATTATTTCATTGTGACTGATGGTGAGTCAAAGTAACAGAATGAAAAGTCTCTGGAATACTATTTGTTAGAGGTTTTATTTATTTGTGAAGTTTTAATCAATGATTCTATTTGTTACCCTGAAGAGGAAGGAAAAAAACCTTCTGTGGTCTCTAAAACCATTGATTGTAGCAAAAAAAAAAAAATCCTTCACTCTTGCAGGGTTACTGCTTGCTTTTATCCGCCTCCAGCATGTATTCTCAAGTATAGGTGGATGATTTCCATTTCTAAGGAAATAACTATATTGGAACAGAAAACATATTTTTAAAAAGTTGTTGTTGATTTAGGTTTGATGCTGTGTACACACAGAGAAGCACTTACCAAATTAAAAAACAACAAATGCCATATCAGTCACGCAGTGACAACAGATCCCAGAATACACTATAACACTTGGAAACACTGGCCCCCACATTGGAAGCCTTGAAATAAAGACCCATATGTGAAGAGAAAGTAGAAAGGATCCACAGTGTCAGGATAGCCTGTTTTTGTCCAAGTCGAAGAGACATAAGCAGAAACTATCAAAGCGATAAATGATAGAGGATTACTAACTTGGATTCATGAATAGTATATTGTAGCAGAAAACACACACACACACACACACACACACACACACACAGAGGCAAGAGCCTAAGCTAAGGCCAATGAAGTCATGTGTAAGCATATATTTTGTTAAGACAACGAGGTCTCCATATTCTTCCCCCGATCCCCACCGGGAGTCTTCAGTCCACAGAATGATCCTAATTGAATTTTCCCTGTCTAAATGGAGCCTGCCCTGATGTGCACTTGCTTTGAGCACGATGACAGGTTGGGCGTCTCAGAGCTACAGCAATGAAGACCCTGGCCCTCCTTCTATTACCTCCATTATCTAAACAAATAACCTTGGACAAATCAATTTACATTAATCCAACCTTGTGGTACACAACTCTGCAGTTCTTTCTGAATATCTCAATCAAGATTCAAATGAATTTGCCTCAATATTAAACTAGGAAAGGACTTAATCTCCTATTTAAAACTCAAGTCCGTTGAACATTATCTTCAAATATAAACATTTCAATAAAAAAGAGTCAGAAATCCAAGCAGAAAAAAGAGATCATATGGAATTATAGCTTCTTTATATTATGAAGGATAGAATTGAAAATGTGTCCTAGATATATAAAAAATAAACCAAAGGGGAGAAATTATACTGTATATTTTTCATGGGCCTTCTTTCTCTTCCAATCAGAGCAGTCCTTCACTGTAGTGGTAATTTTTATTCCTTGCTGCTCAGGACTGGCAGGCGTAGCATCTGAAGAATTCAGTATGTCTCTCAATGTGTAGCGGAGTCAATCTGCATGGAAGAGTCCTTTCTTACCCCTTTCTGCTTTCCCCTCTCTATTTGCACTGAGCTGGCTATCTGTTCAGGCTTCATCAAGGTCTGTGTGTCTGACCTCATGGAGGACAGAAGGGTCTGATCTCACAGAGGATGGGTATGTTTGTCCCTCTTGGTTTGATGCTCAGCCATGTGACTCACCTAAATCAGGTCAGTGCAAGAACATCCAATGTGAGTAGAAACAAAAGGGGAAAACTGGGAAGGAAGGGGGAAGGGGTGCCATTCCAAAAGTAAATGTACCATGCAAGTATAACCCCTCTGTACATCAGCCACCCTTCTAGTAATGATAAAATATGTTGAGTATTTGATGGATCCTTACTGCGCCATCAGACTATGAGAACAATATCAGAATCAACCTGAGACCAAAGCCTGGAAATGTGTGACACTGAGTTGGCTGGTCAGACCAGCTGGGCCCAGCATATACCAACCATCTCCCAGGGGATGGAAAGAAGTGATTGTGGAGTAAGGCAATGGGTTTGGGAGAGATGGATGATGCAGAAGTGGCCGGATGATGTGGGGGCCTGTGCCATGTGCTCTGATAAAATCGATTTCTTCATTCTGCCAGGACTTAGCCTCTCACACATTCACTCTCATGCTTGTGCCCTTGCTCATCCTGTGAAGCGAGCACGTCAGAGGCTCCACAGACCCACAAGCCATTGTTGGTGCACGACAAGTCAATTTCCAGAGAAAACAATATTTAGGAAAAAGAGTAGAGTTGATTTAGGATCCCAAAGCTGGTGTTACTTTTGTGTAAGGTGCTGGTTCTTTTTGCAAATGTTGACATGCAATCATTGTCTGTCTCTCCAGGAGCCCCTAGGACGTGCCATCATATGATTAAAATCCATGCTGGAAGTCAAGAGCGAAAACTTTCTAAAGGTGGATGGTCAGGCCTTGATAACTGGCTTCCTCAGTGGGGAATTTCCTTGTCTTATGTCAGATGTCATTAGACACACATCCATTCATGCCAAAAGCACAACTGCGTGCTTAAATTCAGAAGCAATCCATTCACAGGCTGTGTTTGCAGAGTTTAACCATGTAATAAACTGTCTAGTTAGGGATACCATTAACTATAATTTGAATGAGAAATAGATGTTGTGACAAGACAGTAATGACATAGAATGTTAGGCAAAGGCTTATCAGATGCTGGCTTGGTGTTGAATGGTTAATATGTCCTACCTCACTTAATTATAAAAACTATGCTAGACATAAAACTTTCACTTTACACCTAAAAAGATGACTGATAAAGCAACTCGCCCAAACAAACCCAGCTGGTCGATGGTGGACAGGAACCTAAAGCACAGTCTTCCTCGCTACAATGTGCCACCTCTTTTACTCAGTCTCTGACACTGGCTGCTTGGACACGAGTGGACACCTCCCTCAGCACTTTCCAGCTGATATCCATGAAGCTGGTCCCAGAAAATTTTGACATAAGTTGAGGGAAGAGGAAAGGGATTCATTGAAGCAGATTATTGAAAGTATTTAGCTGGTCACAGCTGAATTAAAAATAACAGTGATGGACTGGGAAGGAAAAATATTTTGACTTAGAGGGACAATGAGCCATGGTTGTATTATTTTGACTTTTGTAAATGTTTCCTGTGTGACATTATGACTCAGATGTTACACGCAGGGAGAGGGTACCTGCTGTAGTTAGTACTTTGAAGGTACTGCTATTTTAAATTTTCTCTAAATATTTGGTGCTTGTGCATTAAAACGGGCATTTTTACATTTGTACTTTTTCATACTTTATTAACATTAAGAAATTCATTGGGCGTGGGGATTGTTTCCCCGAGGTGGCAGGTGATTGATGTGCATTTCCAGTATTTGCTGTCTCCATGGTTATTTTACATGTCTTACTACCAAATGCATGTCAACAATAGCAGGCTGTGTCTTGGAGTGACTCAAGTTTACACTGGAAAGTTCCCAAGAGTTTGTTTGGGAAACCTTGTTGTTTTCTTAAACACTGTTAGCAGTAGAGTTCTACAATCCAAGCGCTATGAGGACTTGAGCGGCCGCCTGTCTTCACCCTGCTATGAATTCAGGGAGAGCCTTCCTTTCACCAGCCTTCCGTTCCTAACAGTCGCCCCTCCTTCTTTCCACAGCACATCCCCACATCTGTGAGAAGCAGTGGGAAGGCTCTGGAGACCCAGGTTGCACAGGCCTGTGGGAGAGGAGGGGGCGGGCCCGCCGGCGGGTGGGCGTGGCCGGGCAGCCTAATTGTGAGCTGGGCCAGTGGCGGGTGGGTGTGGCCAGGCTACCCAATGGCACACCGGGTCAGGGATGGGTGGGCGTGGCCAGCATCCTAATGGGACTCGGAGTCAGGGATGGGTGGGCGTGGCCAGGCCCTCCAGGGCTGGGCCGGAGGTGGATCTAACAGAGCAAGTAGAGCTCCAGGAACTCCCAAGAAGGAAACCAAGTCCTTCTTGTCAGGAGTTTGGATCCCACACAGCTGGCGTCAGACTTGGGGTGACTGTCCTGCGTTAGTTGCATGCGACGTGAACGGGGACAGCGCGGCAGAGCTGTGCGCCAGGCCCGGACTGAGCCAGGCCAGGCCTGGCCCCAGGGCAGCGTCCCTGCGGGACGGTGTTCCACGCGGAACCCGCTGATCACCCGCCCAGAAGGGACTCCTGGCCCGAGTCTCTTGGGTGACTTTTTGACACGGAAGTTTCAAAACAGTAAGCACCCGTCTCTGCCAATTTCTGCCTTCAGATGCTTCTCACAGGCCAGCGTTGGTACGTCTATTAACCAAGGCCTTTCACCTCTATTTCCATCCAGGATCTCATGCAGTGATGAAAAGGAGGGTCCGCATGTTGTGTCCAATAACCTTAAAGAGGAAGGCTTTCTTCTTCCTCTGTCCCCTGGACGGCTCGAATGTAGCTCTCCTGACCGGTGGCGCCTGGGAGGCCTTGTCCCACAGGACCTCCTTTACCCCATCTGAAATCCTTCCAAGGAGGCTCGCCAGATTGCTCAGGAGCCATGCTTTATGCCCTCCACATCTCTGTCAGAGTCAGGCCTGGCGCACATGGGGCTGGGAGCCCAGGTTCCTTCTCTAGCAGAGAGATCTGAGGAAGGGAGAGGCCGAGGAGACTGCCATCAGGATTGCTCAAATGGAAGTCACTTGGTGAAAAACTGCAAAACTTACACACTGAAATGCTGAGCCAAACCCCATATCTGGTAGTGTTTGAAGAGCATAAGTGTGATAAGATCTGCTTCTTCTGCAAGGGCCCTTGGCATGATTGTCGAGTTCTGCATCTTCCCCAAAGCCTTCAGAATGGCAGCACTCTGAGTGCTATGAAACAACCTATGCTGCATCATTCCTAGAAAAGAGCCGCTTACTTATCACAGCTTTTTAAGAGCATGTGGAAAATAGCTCTCACTCGGGTCCAAGAGCAATATGTAACGTTTTATGGAGGCACTTCATACCTGACACACAGTATTTTGGACTTATTTTTCAACTGAAGGAAAGTATTGCCTTTCTTTTGGAAGATTCTTCACCATTACTCATTCTCAGACAGGGCTTATTTGTGTGTGGAATACAGTTTTTCTTCTCCTTCTTTCTCCCCTCTTAGAAACTGCTGCTTTCTTACTGAACTGTCTTTCCATGTTAGTCCAACCTGGAGTACAGCCTGGAGGAAGGCAGCCTCTGCCCAGTGAATGATGGTGCCCCCTGGCCAGGGGTCCTCTGGGGAAAGGAGGGGAAGAGCTTCCTCAGAAATGCGGGCTCCTTTAGCTCTGGGGCCAGCAGAGCGCTCAAGCACAGCTGTTCCTCCTGGAGGGTCTGAGGGGTAAAGCCCCTGGTACAGCCTGGCTCTCCACTGACCCCTCAGGGCCCCATCCTCAGCTTGCGGCTGTTGGAGGTGGTGGAACCTATAAGTAGTGGGGCCTAGAGGGAGGAGGTGACCTTGCTGGGGGCGTGTCCTGGGCCTAGAGGGAAGAGTGAGGTCACTGGGGTGTGTCCTGGGCCTAGAGGGAGGAATGAGGTCACCGAGGGCAAGTCTGGGCCTAGAGGGAGGAGGTGACCTCGCTGGGGGCGTGTCCCCAGCCTAGGGAGGAGGTGACCTCACTGGGGGCGTGTCTCTGGCCTAGGGAGGAGGTGACCTCACTGAGGGCGTGTCCCCAGCCTAGGGAGGAGGTGACCTCACTGGGGGGCGTGTCCCGGGCCTAGGGAGGAGGTGACTTCACTGGGGGCGTGTCCCGGGCCTAGGGAGGAGGTGACATCCCTGGGGGCGTGTCCCCGGCCTAGGGAGGAGGTGACCTCACTGGGGGCGTGTCCCCAGCCTAGGGAGGAGGTGACCTCGCTGGGGGCATGTCCCGGGCCTAGGGAGGAGGTGACCTCACTGGGGGCGTGTCCCCGGCCTAGGAAGGAGGTGACCTCACTGGGGGCGTGTCCCCGGCCTAGGGAGGAGGTGACCTCACTGGGGGCGTGTCCCGGGCCTAGGGAGGAGGTGACCTCACTGGGGGCGTGTCCCGGGCCTAGGGAGGAGGTGACCTCACTGGGGGCGTGTCCCGGGCCTAGGGAGGAGGTGACGTCCCTGGGGGCGTGTCCCCAGCCTAGGGAGGAGGTGATGTCCCTGGGGGCGTGTCCCTGGAGGCCGCTAGGACCTCAGCCTCTGCCTGTGGGTCTTGGCTTCCTGGCTGCCCACAGAGGGACGCGCCCTGCCCGCACCGTGGGGAGCTGGCCCAGCCCGGCCCCAGGCCAGGTCAGCCGCAGACAAAGTGAACCCTGGGCCGATTTCCTCAGGCCTCTGCGCCCGTGGTGGGGGCCGGAGCCTCTCCCGCCTTCTGGGGCCGCTCAGGCCCCCGGCCCACCGCGGCCCTCCTGTGTTTTATGGAGCATGAGGAGGTGAGCCCCGCGGCTGGCTGAGCCGGGGCCTGCGGGCGTCGGGATCGGAGGCGCTGAGAGGACGGAGCCGGTGGAGACCGCGACCAGCCTCCCTTCACCCATCCTTCCCTTGTTTTTCTTCATTTTGTGGCATATACAATGAATTCTTGACTGTACTCTCCCCGCTTCATCCCTCCATTGGTCTACCCCTTTCCCCACCTCTCCAAGTTCCCATTCCCTGATCATTATTTTGTTGATTTTGATTTAGTCTTTCTAAAAAATTACATTTTTCATTGATAGCAAAAGCTTCATATCTTTGTTGCTTTTTTTCATAGATGAAATATCTACTAAAAATATTATGTGTTTTTACTTTCCATTCAAGTAAATTGAACTTCTTTGTTTCTCTCTCTCATTCTTACAAATTTTGAGTTTTGCTCATTGGCCAAGCACCTCCAAGTTTCAACTCAGTGGTCAGAAAGTACTGCACATGGGCTTGCTTGGTGGCTCTAGTGTATAATCTCAGCACACTGAAGACTCAAAGAAGCAGGCCAGCTCACACAGGAAATTTCATTAGATTCCATCTCAGCAGAAGAAGCTACACATGGGTGCACATATCTATCTTCTTAGGTATGTTGGAGAGCATAAAATTGAAGGATCTTCTCCAGATGTGACTCAAGGCACACAGTGCATAGATTCTGTCTCAAAGTAACCAGTGTAAGAAGGGGCTGCATCTAGCTCAGTGGGGGAGCACCTGTCTAGTAAGCAGGAGTCCTGAGTTCAAATCCCAGTAACACAACAAAAATATGTAAGTAAAAAATAGGACAGAATGTGAATAATGGTAAATGTGTTCTGAATTCTCCTACTTGGTTTTTGCTGAATACGTAACCTTTGTATGAACTACCCTCATTAAATTTATGGGCAACTACAGCTACTTCATATGTGAGATTGAGAAACGCTTACTCAAGTCCTGCCCCATTCCAGAAGACTCGGCCTTGGAGAGTGAACGAGTCCAGGCGGTACTGGTTAAACACCAACAGTGTTATTGCTGCAAATAACTTCCCAAGAGTTCACCCAATCCGAGTCCCTGAGCCCCACAGGGAATCAGGGCCATGCTGGGGTCATTTCTTGTAAGTGGTCTGGGGGCACAGTAGCAGAGGAAGATCCACTCTTTTCTGATGAACGAGTATAAGGGTATTGGTTGGAGATCGGTTCTTATTCTTTGATTGTGAAGCAGGCATGTAATTGAAACTGATTTACTTTAAAATTACATTGTAATATCTACCAGCCACGACCTAGGCATATGAGTTCTGTCAGCATGCTCCAGTTCTGCAGTGTTGGTGCTAGTCCTGAGCCCAGCCCTGCAGCTCTCAATGGAGAGGGTCATCTCCCACAGGAGCCTCCAAAAGGCAGGGGTCCCCTCTGCCCTGCAGCCCTCCCCCACACAAATTGTTTGTAAACCGTCTTGTCCACTGCTCATTGTTGCAGTACTATCTGAAGATTTCTGACCACATTCTTATCACAGCAGTGATTTACACAGTGAGGAGTGTAAAATCCAGAGCTTTGAACCTTATCAAAAGGAGGGGAGTCAGGAAGAGGTGTGTACTATCTTCCCATCTAAAAATGAACATGCTCTGTTCATGACCTGATCCTACCACATTCCGCAGCTGGTAAGGAAACTTTATGAATCTCAACTTAGGGCTCCTTGTATTCATCAAGGAAAATATGTTCAAATTGGATAAAAATATAATTGCAGCCAAAATTGACAAGAACATCTGGAGAAGGCCTCTGTTCTCTCCTGGAGCCACATGGCTCCCGTATCAGCAGCAGATGAAGTTTGGGAGAATCAAAGCAATGGAGAAAAATTAAAGACAGCCCCGCGGGTGCTGTGCTGTTTCAGGTTTGGACTGAACACACAGCTGTGAGAGCAGGAACAGCGAGCATCTCCCTTCCCCTGCAGCCCCGGTGCCTGGCCTGGGCCAGACGAGGGTGAGATCGGTCCATCTGTGGCCACTCGACTGATGGAATTCACAGGCACTTCCATGTTCAGAAGACGGTAATCATGAGAGAAGCACGGCCTTCCCTCTCTTCCCAGCCTCCCTCTGCGCAGTCCTCCACCGAACACTCACGGATATCCCCAGGAAACATGAGTGTGGGCATCAGGGCCACAGCCACCAAGCAGGGTGGGCTTTCACCTTTCTCTATTGCTTTGTTTCTTCCAAATTTCATCTGATGCTGGTGCTGGAGTGCCACAGTTCAGCTAGCTGCTGAATCAGGACAGTTCAGAAGAACATCAGCCATTGGAGAAAGACAGAGAGAGAAAGATGGGGGTGGGAGGGAGAGGGAGAGGGAGAGAGAGAGGAGGCAACATATTTCACAGGTAAGCTATAAGGTATGCATCTCAGGGAAACATGTTGAGGAAGCGGTGTATGGAGTTATAGAGAACAGGTATTTCCAGGGTCTTGCCTTCTGTATTGGAGAACCAAAAGAGGTTAGCCCAGTTCGAAATCCCGAGACTCTAGAATTGGGTATGGTGACATAAACCCCAGGGCTTGGAAATAGAAGACTAAGAACCTTGCTTCAGTGGTGCAGCTGGAGTCAGCTCCTTCCATGCTTTGCTCTCTTCATGCCCTCGACTTTGTCAGAGGAGGCCTGGTCACCATGGAGAGGGATGTCAGTGGAAATGCTGATCTAGTCCAGAAATGCCCTGTCAGACTCACCGAGTTTAACTGGGGGTCTGCACCCCAGCTTGAGTCTGATTGACATATAAAACCAATGTGACTCGTCATTGGAAGATACCCCGCACTGGATCGAGTGGAGCCCCCATTATTGAGCTTGCCACAGCCCAGACACATATTCATTTGTTGAATGAATAAGTAAATATGGTCATGACTTCAAATTGGAGTAAAAAACAATTGCTGCCAACATTGACAAGAACATCTCCAGTTGCTAGGCTGCTGATAATGGTCTAAAGTCTTGGATAGAATTAGAGAACAAATATGTGAGATCGCACTCAGAAGGCAGCCATCTTCCAAGCATCTAAGTTTGGGTGAGGATGAGGATAATGGAAGAGCATTGCTGTCAGGCAAATAATGGCTTCCCCTAAATGTCCACCTCCACCAAAGCTGAAAAGCCTCAAGGTGCCTCAGGTACCACATCGGGAGACAGCATGGCTGCCCATGCCTCTGCATGACTCTCCTGTAACCCCAAGACTTCACAAGAGCCAACTCGGCCACGGTGGTGCACTGGTGGAAGCCAAGGTTTTGTGAGCAGAGCTGCTGAGCTGAAGAGTCAAGGGCTGAAGCTCCCGAGCCGCGGAAGGAAGCAGCTCTGCAGAGCCCCTATGCTAGCCCAGGGAGGCCCGCATGCTCTGAGCTCAGCCATAGGGTGAGATGTCTGCGCTGTTTTCAGTCAGAGTCCTTAGTGCATTACAGCAGCAACAGGGGACCAGCAGGAGGCAAGGAAAACGCTCTGCCCTGCACAGCTCCTCTGAGATTCAGACATTCAGGCTCCCTGGCTTTGGATCCGTAGGCATCTAATTCCGCCCTAATTTGGCCCAATCCAGCATGATTGGCACATCTCTAAGTAAACATCTCTAAGTGTTCAACTTGAAAATGAAAATAGCTTTGCCTAATTCTGGCTAAAGAAAAAAATACTGAAGAAGGAAAATTTAAGAGTAATGATTTCCTTTCTTTGATGTTTATATCAAATGCTAAAGAAGCTAATAAATCTGAATATGCAAATTCTTGAATTAGAGCCACAGTGACTGCTTTGCTAGGTTAAGACCTGTCATCTCTCAGTACGTATAGGAGTACACAGATATTAGCAGATACATGCATTTGCAGATGCAAATGTGTGCACGACTGACATTGTCATACGTATTATTGCATCCACAGCATTCTCTAGAGAATTATCAATCATTAGTAACTGCAGTTTCATTAATGGCTTTAAGGTTATAAATAAAGATAGATACAAGATCTTTTTCAGGACTCATCTACACATTTTAAGAAACACATCTATTGGGAGAGGCTTTCCACATGACTTAATAGTTAAAATGACTTTCTGGTATTCACTTCAGTATTAAGTAGCAAAGAACTGCCTGTCATGGTTGATTTCTTGAACAAAAACGCCCCATTTACATTAAAATGGACTTCTAAAATGATTTTGCTCTTTCCACATTGACTTTGGATAAGCAGAATGAACAACCCTCTTTTAAGGTGCCTTGTTCAGCTGCCTTACTAGCTATATAGTGAGGATTTGAGAAGGAGGGTCAGAATGAGATTCAAATGGATTTTCCTGGTGTTTTTTTCTTTGCATCACGATGTCTTTTTGCATGGCCAATTTTCATCACGATAAGCTCACAATTCCACTCATCATATTTGGTGTGGGCTTGCAGGGCTGGTCAACGTGCTATCCCGCCTGAACTTAGGAGTTGGGAGATGAGTCTGGGAACTGGCAGCATAGTTGGATAAGATTTTAGCTTATATTTTTGGATTTATTTATTCAGGAAGTGCAACACCAAATAAATGTGAGATTTAATTCAAAATCCATATGAGTCATTTAAGATCGATCACTTCTGCTAGTTCATAAAGAATCTTTCCAGTAAATTCATCCATTTTTTTTTTTGTTTTGTTTTTTGGTCATTCATGGGACTTGAACTCTGGGCCTGGGCGCTGTCCCTATGCTCTTCAGCTCAAGGCGAGCACTCTACCGCTTGAACCACAGTGCCACTTCCGGTTTTCCAGTGGTTTATTTGGAGATAAGAGTCTCATGGACTTTCCTGCCCAGGCTGGCTTTGAATCACGATCCTCAGATCTCAGCCTCCTGAGTAGCTAGGATTACAGGCGTGAGCCACCAGCACCTGGCTTAATTCATCCGTTTTTTAAAAAGTCATTGCCAAGCATGGTGCAAAGTAAATGTCATTGTTGAGAGACTGGTGAGAGAGCACACCAAGCATATGAATTCCTTCCTGGGCTTGGCCACGAGAAGATCAGAGACATCTGGCTCAGCGATTGACTCCGCCCAGGTACACACATGGACCAGGTTGCCCAGCTGGAGGAGGGTGCTTCTAGTGAGTCATCACACCGCCCAGGAGAGGCTCTTGCTCTCTCTCTGTACATCTCTCCAGCCTCCTGTCTTTTCACAGCTTCCCTGACCTCCGTGTCTCCCCGTGAGCCTCCATCCTCCCTCTTCGCTTGGTGTCCCCGGTGGCCCGCCACCACCATATCACCTGGGTTCATTGGTGAAAACATAGCTGTGCATTTATGACTTACACATTGATATCCCTGACCCCAAACTCTTACGTGCAAGCATCTTCATATTTGTCCACACTTCAAAACCAATAATTACGCCATGTAAAAAGTATGATTTTCAGGAAGCCCAAAGTATCTGTTCTGATCGTACCCAGAATTAAGAAGCAAGGCCATCTGTGTCCAAGAGCCAATGAATCCACCCCATGGAAAGGAAGAGTCAGCCTGGCTTGGAGTCCTCTAGCCAGCTCAGCTACTGCTTCCTGCCCCACCACAACTGGGCTTAGAGACTTCCACATGTAGCCATAGCAGGCATTGCTTCCCATTCCTACCACAACCACCCACTTAAAATCACACATATTTCCTATGAAAATGAACCTTTAAGAAAATCCCAAGTCCCAGAACCCCTCCTCTGCTAAGAGAAGGATCATGGCACCCCAGTCCTGCTCAGAAAAAATCCAGCCTCTACCATTCTGTCCTCCTGATGGGAGCTTGCATGGAAGAGGTGGTACAGATGCATCGAGAAGGGAGCTCAGATGCTGAATGCTCACCAGCCAGCGCTTCTAAATCAGAAAAAAATTTAAAAAGTTAAAATAAGATGGGCGCTGGTGGCTCACACTTGTAACCCTAGCTACTCAGGATGCTGCGATCTGAGAATCGAGGTTCAAAGCCAGTCTGGGCTGAAAAGTCCCTGTGAAACTCTTATCTGCAATTAACCACCAGAAAACCAGAAGTGGCGCTGTGGCTCAAAGTGGTAGAGCTCTAGCCTTGAGCAAAAGAGCTTAGGGCTGGTGCCCAGGTCCTGAGTTCAAGCCCCACAACCAACAACAACAACAACAACAACAAATTAAAATAGCATAGCACTGTGGAGATAAAGAGTTCCTTAAAGTTTTTACCTGTTTACAGTATAGAAAAAAATGGACAGCGGGAAATTGCCTACATGAGACTTCTACTCCTGAACTGTCAATCACAGCATCAGTATCAGAGAGCACAGTGTCCCTTGTGTATCTTTAATTCTAATGGAAATAATGTGAACTAATTTTGCTCAAAGAGCTCTTTAATTATCTCTATTGGAAAAACTTCAGCAAAAGGCAAAGTTCAAATACTAAGCTAATTTATAGTGTTTGAGAAATGCTTAATGCCTAAAAACAGTTAAATAAATTTAGATTTATTATGGGTAATAATGGATAATCACAACCATTCCAATATATTCCATGATGGCATAACATTACATAAGCTACATTATATTTATTATGAACATCTGGCATACTGTACTCTATTCAGATAACTTTAATTAAACCAGCCTCAAAGCTCCCATATAATGCCAAGGCAGTTCTAAAGTAGGAGAACAGGCCGGTGCAGTCAGGAACAGCTCCGCCTCTGAAGAAGGCTGTCAGCTTTGAGATTTGCAAATGGTTTCCTTTACAAAAGAGGGGCAGAAGATAACAGAGTTTTCAGACTCAGAACCATACCCTCTGAAGTGTGCTTTAGTCCAGCCTCCCCAAACTTGTCAGGTCACAGGCATGCCAATGGTTGAAGGTCAGTGTCTCCTGGGTTTTCAGACAGGAAACCATGGGCTACATGGTAGGTGTGGGTGCTCCTTCCTTCTCCTGCAATGGTGAGCTGTGAAGGAAGAGGGCAGGAAGGCTGTGAGCACCATTGTGTCCTTCCTCAGGAAAGGACTCTCAGGGTGGATGGTACACACCAGACACTCACACAGCACCTACTTCCTGAGCCCTGCTCCAGGTTCAAGTTATTGGGCCTGACCCTGAAAAAAATAACAGACGAAATCACTCTATTTACACTCACATGGTGTAAGGAAGACAATAATATATCTGGCAAGTAAGGATATGAGTTCGCAAGTAGAAAAAGAAATAAATAAGATTAATGAAGCGAGTGAAAATATTGAGTTCTGGGATAACAAAAGTCCTTATTCAGAAAGTGGTATCCCAGAAAGACCTTTTCCTGGCCAGGAAAGTAATCGAACACGTGTACTAACATGCACTCACACACAGATACACAGCAGAGGAGTCGCAGATATGCCTTGTGTATACTGAAGTACATATGTATGCACACTATCCCACCCGTGTACACACAGACAAACACACATGACTAACCAAATGCCCACAGGATACACACTCAGGCACAAAGTTCAGTTCATCTTGAGAATTCGATTATAAAGAAGGATGCAAAGCCTTTCTTTGTTTTGAGCAATAACTCTTTGTACTTGGGTCTCTAGTTAAATGGGTGGAAGAAAGCTTCTCGGTATTATTGGAAACAGAATATTGTTTTCCTCCAAGAATAATATTAGATAAAATGCATTGTAAAGACAGCTAAAGGTAAAGGAGCTTTGGCTGAATCATGGAGTGTGCTTAGAGACTGGTGCGCTGAAGTTCTTCAGCCATCTCAGGATTACTTGACGAGAAAGGAAAATGTGAGCTATAGATTGCCATCTATCTCCTTTGCTTTAGTCATCCCCCCAAAACAAAATTATGATGGGACAGGTTTGTTAATTATGATTGGCATTGACTCTCATTTAACCTGTAAAATAATCAATCGGGGTTTGAAAGACACAGAGGAGAATGGAAGCCTAAGCTTATGGACAGAGACTGGGAACTCAGGAAATATGGCCTGAGAGCCATCCCTTGGCGTCCACTTCCTCGACCTCTCTTGTGAGCCAGGGTTGGGAGGACTCTCCATTTGACCTACAAGCATTGTAGGTCACATTTTGCATTTCCACTCATAACTGTGGTTGACTGATTTTCTTTACTGGGCTTATCTGGTTCTACTAGCTGTTAAAATTTGTCATTAAGAAGCATTTATTCCTTTAATTTTTGAGAGCATTGAAATAGTTTGGGAATTTACTATTCATTTGGTTTGAAAGCCCCTAAAAGTTCAGTTTGCAATCATGTGGACACAGTCATTTGAGACTGGTGGCTTCATGACATATAATTTTTCCAGTTTTGAAACTTTAGTACTCTACTTTAAACTTGGGGGGGGAGGAGCTGGACACCCAAATTCATTAAGTTCATATAATGGCAATATGATTAGGCCCAAGGCACATTTTGATAAACTTACTAAAAGCCAAATACAAAGAGGAAATGTTTGCAAGGAACAAGATAAAATTGATTTTATATTCAAGATAAAATTGATTTTATATATAAGATAAAATTGATTTTATATACAGAGGAAGGTTTATAAGGCTATCAGTCAGTTTCTCAGCAGAAAATTGGACAGAATAGAGTATTTATACACACAGAATATTGAAAGAGCCAGGGGCTGGTGGCTCATACCTATAATCCTTGCCATTTAGGGGGGCTGATATTTGAGGATCATAGTTCAAAACCAGCCTGGGGAGATAAGTCGGTGAGACTTATCTCCCATTAACCACCAGAAAACCAGAAGTGGTGCTGTGGCTCAGATAGTAGAGTGCTAGCCTTGAGCACACAAAGCTCAGGGAAAAGCGCCCAAGCTCTGAGTTCAAGCCTCATCACCAAAAACTAAAACTAAAAATAAACAAATTAAAAGAAAGAATGAAGAAGGCAAAGATTTTTCAGTGAGTAAGCAAAAGGTTAATAGAGGTCATCACCACTAGACCTGTCTTACAAGCAATTTCTAAAGTTGAAATAAAAAATGTTAAGTAGCAGCAGGAAAGCATATGAATGTGAAATTAACTGTTAAAGTTACCTGCATATTATTCACATTATTATTTGATCTGTGGTGATCACATGTGAATCAACTTACCACTAGTATAAAAGTTGAAAGAACAAAGTATTAATAATAAATATGGCTAGAGAATAAATAATAAAAATTATGAGCTTTGGCACCAAAAGCATATTAAGTGGAGAGAGGGAGAGAAGACGAGCAGAACATAATTGCATTTTATGAGTCAGACAAAGCTCTTCAAGGTGTTTGGACAACAGGAAGCAATGATGCAGATCCTGTGATCCTCAAAGACCGGGAAGTTTCTCACTGAGGTCCTGGGTGGGGGACCCCACACGGGACAGCCCCACCGGGCCTGGATACCAGCACGCGATCGTCCTGATACATTCCAGCCTCACTTCTCAGCAGAGGCAGGGGGGCCTGGAAAACTGAGGTTCAATGAAAGGTAGAAGTACACGCCAGCCCCCAGCCCCAGTCAGGTGACCAGCGGGCTGAATTCAGGCCAAGTGCAGGATTAGAATAGGAGCAGATAGCCGGCTGTGGACTGCGAGGCTGCCGTCCCTGCACACCTCTCCTCTTGGTGTTGAACTCTCCGTGGCAGGGGAGGGGCGGGGCGGGCAGGCTCACCTGGGCGCTGAGCTTCCACGGCTCAGCTGGCCCCTTTCGGGGAAGGGCAGATTCCCTGCCCCAACAACAGCTCTGGTTCCAAAGAAATGAAAATGAATGCATCATGGGACTGGAACAAATAAGAACTAAAAGCAACTTAAAGTTCCATTTTCATTTTAAGTGTTTGATGATTGGTTTTCTTTGAGACAAGGGTCTCATTAGGAAGCCTAGGTTGGCCTCAGAGTGGTAACGCCTCTGCCTTCGCCTCTCCCATTCACCAGTGCTACCTTCTCCAGCCCGAGGACCCTCTAGGAAGACCTCAGTGTACCAAGACCAGGTACTCCCAGAAGACTTCGCGGTGATAATTAATACACAGCTTTATCACTTAAAAAAAAAATCAAACCTGGGTTCTGAAAAGAATGCTTATTTGCAATAAGAAGCATTTACTACTTTAGTAGACGTTGGTGTACGATGGATTTCTTGCAAAGGCTCTGATTTGTGTAGGCCGCTGATGATGAAATTATCACAGTTGCTCTCTTCTGGTGTGCACCAACTTGTGTCTTTCCCCATGCTCGGGTAGGTACTAGAGTCAGCGGTAGAAGGATATGCCGAGGGAATGCTCTTAAGGCAGCAGCGGTGGGTCAGGGTGAAGCTGTTGACCCCCAGGCCATGAGTCCAGGGCTCCTGGGATGTGGGGTGGGGTGGGATGAAGCTGCCTGTCCTACATGCCTGTCTCCCCTGTTTCCACTCTGTGGACAGGAGAGCATTGGCCCGTCCTACTCTGAGAGGCTTGCTACAAAATTACCCATCACCCCTGGAGGTCCAGAAGCTCAAGAGGAAAGCAAGAAGCTCATGGTCTGGTTCTGAAGGTTCTGGGCATCCCAAGAAGCAGGTGGCTCTGGCCGTGACCCTGGCCCAGAGCCTGAATGAAAACACGGGTCTGTGTGGGAAACTTGCTATGGTGACAACACTTGTAATCTAGTCAAGAGTTTATCTGAGTATTAATTGCTTGCTTTTGACAGTTGAGGTATCTTTATGCAATACACTAACCTGGGTGAAGAATGTATGGGTAATTTTGCTCAAAATAAGTTTCATTGCATACATGTAACACATTCCAGTCTAAGACACATGCATGCACTGAAATAGTTACAGCAGAAGAACAAATCAGCATGCCTATCAACTCTTATCATTACACATTTCCAACTGTGGTGGCCAAAGCAGCCATAATCTATTCATTTAGCAGAAGTCCCGACTACAAGTCACTGTTGTTAACAGCTGTGATCCGGATGTCTGTGCCACCATCTTCCAAGCCTGCAGATCTTCATCTTCCACCTCCCTCTCCTAGCTCCTTCCCTCCCTCAGACCTCGGCAACCACTGTGCATATCCCTTTGTAAATTTTTTCCAAATCTAAACATATTCTACAACCAAAAGTTACTTTAAAAATATTGTGTCCTTTAGTTACCTATACTAACATAAAAAATCAGTAGAAATTCAACTTTGCTGTAAATAAAGAACTCCTTCTAACTACCCTGTCCAATTTAAACCAGTTTTAGTTAGGCATTAATTTAGTATGCTTAGTACTATTAAAATGTGTGCAGCTATAGACAGACTGGAACAATTGTTTGGTTTAGAGATTAACACCAGGAAAGCAGCAAACTTTAATGTGCCCAGACACACTTTCTTGAAAATACTCCAGCTCTTTGGTTTTATGAAGAGTTGGGAGGCAGAAGATGTTATTACCTACGTGGATGTCTGTCCAAGAGGCTCTGGATTTCATTTGCCTGACCTGCGCCGTGATAGTCCTTCCAATGACACAGAATTCGGCACAAACCCCACAATGCTAACAATCTGGACTGTAGCTAACTACGAGTTACATAAATGAGACAATCCGTTGAACAGAGAGAGCTCAGCCACATTTTTCTTGTTCTAGTCTTTTATCCACTGTTGAATCCATTGAAGTTCCCGCTTGGGCAGGTGCATTATCTGTGGGGATGGGGCCCCTCCCACCTTCCTCGGGCATCCCCCTCCCAGGGAGGAGCTGGAAAAGGAGCCTCAGAAGCTACAGGTTCCATCTCAAACATCCCAGCAAGCCACATCAAGTCTAGTCACATGCAGAAAAAAGCCTTCCTAATGGACCTCCATCTGGGCTTGGCAATTGACTCCTGTCCCTCAAACCAGTTTAATTGCGTACTAATCTGAATTTAAGTTAGCTGTCACCTCTAAAAGGGCAGGCAGTGGAGTTCCACTGGTTATTCTGAAATAAAAATCAGTTCACATGTAGTTATGTTATAAATAATTATTTGATGGTAGCTCAGGACGCTTATAAACTTCCCATGATCAAATAATTATTTATAATGCAATTACACCCAGTAGTAAATACTAGAAATAAAAAGGATAATTACATTGGTTTAAACCCATGTAGGTTTATCTAAAAGTAGAACATAATATCCAGCAATTTGGAGTTTTAATTGAAGTATAAGTCAAGAAACTGTAATGTCCAGTAAACAGTGTGACTATGCAAATTAAACTTTTCTTTAGTGATTTTTAATTCCTCATTAAGTTATTGAATTTAGATATGCATTTTAAGGATTTCACAGGGATTCTTGGATATGGAATCACTGTGGAGACTAACGATAAAGTTAAATGACCTATTTAAAGACCCAGATAAAACCTTGTTCTCTAGAATAGATTATTTTTCAAAGCCCTTAGGCACAAAATTAAATAGACCAAGGAAATAACAGATTCAAGCACAGACGTTGACATGACTGATGGATCTGACAGGCTTTCACATCAATTTTTCCATGTTTCCTTCGAAAGTCTTAGAGGTAAATCGAACACTTATTGTTGAGTGAGGCTTTAAAAACTATGAGTATGCCCTATATTATTAGTTAAATTGTAGCCAGGCATGATGCCCTACACCTATAATCCTAGATTCTTAGGAGGCAGAGATCAGTAGTTCAATGCCAGCCTCGGCGAAAGTTCTTGAGATTTTTCATCTCAATCAATAAAAATCTGGTGGTGGTTATTCATGCCTGTCATAGCAGCTTGAAGGAACCATAAAGAGGAGAATTGCAGCCCAGGCAGAAAGGTGAGACCCCCAACTCCAAATTAACCACTGCCAAGCCAGACGCCAGTGGCTCAGACGTATAATTCCAGTTACTCGGGAGCCTGAGACCTAGAGGATCAAAGCCAGCTGGGTAGAAATTAAGCTACTGAATAGAAATGTAAGGTCTGTAAGACTCCATATCTCACTAACAAACTAAGACAGACTAAGGACGGCTCAAGTGGTAGAGTGCCAGCAGAGCAAGCATGTCAGTGAACTCTGAGTTCAAGCCCCTGGGGCTCTGAGTTCAAGCCCCAGGACCAGCAATAAATAAATAATAAAAATATGAATAAAATAACCAAAGCCCAAAGGCTGGGGGATATATTTCAAGTGGTAGAGTCCCTGTTGGGCAAGTGCAAAGTCCTGAGTTCAAACCATAGTAGCTTCAAAAACAATTCAGCCATCAGCCAATAAATTGTAGTGCTCCATTTCTTGTAAAGGTAGATATCTGTCTCTCTGGGAGAAAAGGTCCCCAGTACTGAGAAGTCAGGCATAGCACCTGCTGAGCTGAGCTGACTTCCGCCTCAGGACCTGGGCTTTGTCCCTGCATCTCCACTCTGAAGAAAGACTCCAAAGAATGGCACGCATATTGGACATCTTTGAGTTTTCTGTGTTTCAGGAAGTCTGGTTGATGGAAATATGCTTCTCATATGAAACCTTTAATGAAGTCCATGTGTTCTATGCACCTTCTATTTGTTCAATAATGTGAAGGCCCAGGCTGTCACACGAGGTCCGGATGCTGCCGGTGCTCCACAGCAGGGCATGCCCCTTGGATGTCCAGTCTTCTCCACTGAGAGGCCTGGTGTTGGGATGGGGGACATGGACTTACGGAAGGCTGTGGCCTTCTTGACTGGGAAGTGTGAGCAGCTTCTGGCTGGTCTTCTCCTTGTGCTGGCCTGCGTCTCTATGAAGCTTGCAGGACATTGTCAGTTCCAGCAGGATGACCATGACACCCACCCCGGAGCCCCACATCCACATGGCTATTAAGCACCTCAGGGTGAGAGGACACCTCCCAGCTTCTTGGGGGACACTAGAGGTGGCAGGTAAGGTCATTTCTGGAGAGCTTGAGAGCCCAGGCTGCCTACACAATGTGTGCTGTCCAGGGAGAGAACTCAGAATTAAGGGAAGCGGTGGAATCACCTGTGGTGTAAGTTAGAGAGATGTGTTGGTGTGGGATGACCAGTGATGACAAATGCACCCCAAAACGTGGAGAGGTGAGCAGTGGAGCTGGGGTAAGTGGGGGCTGGGAGATCAGTACTCCCGTGGTTGCTGTTCTATAGGTCTAAGCTTATTCAAAAGTAAAACGTTTATGTTGAACAGGAATACATCTAAGCAGTGACACTGAACGTGCCACAGGAAGTGTGGGGACACTCAGAGTTCCAGTCTGAACACTAAGCAAATTAAAAGCCTAATTATAGCTATGCCATGTGCTGGACAGACCCTGAACACCCTCACGCATCGAAAACAGAAACAACAGAGCAAGGCTCTGCACCACACCACACTGTCTACATAACATTCTTAGATGTGAAAGGTGGGCCTCATAAACTCCGCAGTGTAAGCATTGAGTAAATATTCAAGTACAACCCCGACACGTTCCAAACACTGCGCTTTTCCCGACCTATGTAAGTTGGATTGCAGTGGCAAAGAGATGAACACACAGAGCCCCCAGAGACTCTCATCTCACATGGCAAGCTGTGTCTAGGCAGACATGGTGCTTTACCTGGGAGAGGCCCGCCCTGGCTTGCCTCAGCCCAGGTGTTAGCTCCAAAGAGGAACCATTTTAATCATAGTCAATGCCAGGAGAATAGTCCATTCCTTCACAAGACCAGCTTTTTCTGCACACCTACTACGTGCACGGCCACATGAGACGTCTTCCTGTCACTGCATAGCAATTAAGTTTAGTATGAAAAAGAAAAATGCAAGAGGCCAAACCTCAATACAAAAATAGACCAGCAGCATAGGCAGGAGAGTACCTTCATCAAGGGTCTTTACAAGGGATCAACATCCTGGACAGAAACAATGTGCTCTGATCTGGGATAAAGTATGTCAGCCTGCGAACATGGCCAAGATCTCTGTTTCTCCTGATGGGAGGAATGGCTGCCTGTGTGTCTCGGCTGATTATCCCAAAGAGCCAAGCCAGCAATCCCATGAACCTGGGACATCCTTCGAAGCCACATGACTATGGAGATGGGGCCCGCATCGAGCCTTCAGCTGGCAACGTTGACCCAAGGTGTTTAGCACTGAGGAGTGTATTCACAAATGCAGGATTTGAAAAACTGTAAGAACTAGAGGCAGCCCGTTGAGATACATGAAGTATGACTACTACTACACTTGATGACGAGCAAAGCTGAAGTTAGCACAAGAACCTGCAAAAATGTTTAATGTGGATGTAAAAAGCAACATGCATAATAAATTAATCTAATCAAATTTCACCCTGAGGTTTCTAGCTAACCTAGGACTAATCCAGACACAAGCTAGACCATCACCCACTTCGACCACAGCTTTACCTTCTTCTTCTTTCATTCCAGTGGGATTTTTTTTTTGCTGAACCTAAACCGATAATAATGATCTACTTACATGGCCTGTTGTGTATATCTGTCATATTAAAGCCTGAGCTGTTTGTTTATCATGCTGTGATCTATAGCTTTCTATTAATTTAATTATACTAAAAGATCTTAAAAGCCTTGGGCTAAGTAACATGTCAATTAGAAATGAGTTTAACTTAGAATAAATATACATTTAATACTTGTAATTTATTGCTCTAAATACAAACAAAGCCCTCGCTATGACACAATCTATTATTAATTGCTCCAGTGCCTGAAGTCCAATTAAGTAAATCCATTTATATTTTCTTCAGAGAAAGTCGATGTTCATTCCTCATAGGAACTACTAGAAGCCTATGTGTTCCCCTCTCGTAAACGAGTACCACAAAGCCCCTCTCTGTGTGGTGGTCCATGCTGTATCGCAGCCAGCGAGGGAAGGGGAGCGAAGCCATTTGGAGGCTGGACACTCTCAGGCAAAAGCAGCACCGGCCGGTGCTGTGCTCCTGTGAGTGGTTTTCAAATAAAATATGATTAGACCTGATTACAGACTAATTAACTGCCTTTTTATAACATTTTTTAGCTTTCCCTGAGTGCAACTCTGATATGTATCTTAAACGACAATAATAATGTGTTCTTAGCAATTATATGTGACCTAAAAATAACTCTGGATAGCTTTTCTACATTGCACATAAAAACCTCCACCTCAGAGAGCTGAGAACAGATAGTTAATGCCTGTGGTCACGTTTTATGGCCCAAGTTATAAATAACATTTATAGTGGAAACCCTGACACAATATCTCATGTATTCATGCAGTTCTCTAAAGAGAGGTCAGGAGGTCAGAAAGGTTTGTGTGAACGTGTAAATAAATGTATTCAAAACTGTGTGTTCTGTTATTACACACACACACACACACACACACACACACACACACACACACACACACACACAGAGAGATGCCTTAGCAATCTTCTACCGAATGCTTCCATGCAAACATAATTAATTTTTTTTCGGAGGAATCTCATTTGCACTGTGGTATCTTGCTGTTCATTATTTCACATTTTGCTTCATGTGGTGCATGCCACATGAAGTTCTCTGCAAGCTCTGCAAGCGCGTGGGGGAAACCTTATTCCGTGTGACCTGAACCAATCTTAGTTTACACAGTGGAGGCACAGGCGAACCTTGCTTCAGGTGGTCCAGGCACTGGGAAGCCTGCTTGGGGAAGTGGTCCTCCACGTGCAGCCAGGCAGCCTTCAAGTGCTCTGTGCCCTAGTGCAGAAGAAGCCTTCAATCTGACCGATGGTAGTAACACTTGCTGTGGTATGCTGTGTGATACAATCGTAAGAAGCCAGACAAAGCACTTATATATCACTGGCCACACACTACTGGCCTTTAGGGATCTGAAGGAAACATAATCACCTACGTTTCCTGTCACGTGGAAAACAGAAGATGCTTTAAAGTCTGCATTCAATTTGATTTCTCATATCTAATAAAACAATAACGATAACACGAGCTTTGTGTCAGTTGCGCACACCTGTAACTCCAGCTAGTTGGGAAGCTTAACTGATTGGGAGGCCTGTGGTACAAAATCCACCTGGCCCGGAAATCTCGCAACACCCTCTGTCATCCGCTAGCCTGGTTCCATGGCTCACTGAGGGCCATCCTAGGCTCTATGGAAGGCCAGCCTCGGGAGAAGGGCCTGGGAGGCTTTATCTCAGCAGAAAGGAGCCGGGTGCAAGGGCTGTCACCTAATCATCCCAACAGCTATGGGAGCCTGAGAAGGTGGATCACAGTTCGGACATGTGCCAGGCAGGAAATGAGTCCCTATCTCAACATCAATGGTGACTAGTACGTTGAAGACATAGCTTAGCAAAGGAGCTCCTTCCTAGTGGTAAGCATGAGGCTCAAAGTTCAAAGAATGAAAAAAGAGTTAAGACGTGAATCAAAGACAGATGCCACCCCTCCCAAGCCAGTACACCACCTACTGAAATAGTAATTCAATGCCCGAGAGCAAAACGTTGGAAGTCTGTAAAAACACTTGGAAATGCTGAGACCCAAGCTGGAAAACTCTTCAGAACACAGATAAACCTCAAGGGTTTGAGCCAATATCTACTTAATTGATGGAACTAATACACCATCTCCTAGACTATCCGAACATGACTGTATCACTCTAGATTGCCAAGGTCTTACCTGCAGGGAGGGTGTAAACTTCCTGCTGAAAGGACACCAGGATTGCCCATTTAACCTGTGTCACTGGAGTGCATCCCTGCAGGTGGCCACACCCATGCCCCATGCTTATCATGAGATGTAGATGTATATCAACTGTAATATCCCTACGCTTCCGATGGCTGAACTTTGAATTTCAGTGGGGACTCATTGCACTTCTGTAGCCGCAGAATCTTGTGTTTGTGTTTCCGGATTATGCACGCAGAGTCTACACGTGCTCTTGGGAGCGTGAGAGACGATCCCTACGCATCTGGGTGCAGGAGGACAAGAAGAAAATAAAAGGCCAGAGAAGCATTTGCTCAGTGCAGTCTGTGGGCCTAAAATGAGAGGCGAGCTGCTGGCCGCACTAGATCTATAATGAATAGATCAGTGCTGCTTTGAAGGTTAGGCCAGTACATGTGTAATGTTAGTTACGGGAGTCGTTGCCAAGGCAGAAGGAGATGGTGCTACAGCACGGACTAGTGGCTCAGGCAAGGCTAGCTGCCCACGTGTGCAGGTCAGGGGCAAGCTGATAGGGCCATGCTTCTAAAAGTCCAATTCGATAAACGTACTCAAAAATAAAGTATGAGCCGGGTGCCGGTGGCTCACGCCTGTCATCCTAGCTATTCAGAGGCTGAGATCTGAGGATCATGGTTCAAAGCCAGCCCAGGCAGGAAAGTCCGTGAGACTCTTTTCTCCCATAAAGCACTAGAAAACTGGAAGTGGCACTGTGGCCCAAGCGGTAGAGCACTAGCCTTGAGTTGAAGAGTTGAGGGACAGCATCCAGGCCCAGAGTTCAGGCCCCATGACTGGCAAAAAAAATAAAAAAATAAAAAATAAAATAAAATAAAATATGCATGATGTCTATATAATGTAACACAAGTAATACATTTCAAATGTTACATTTAATGTAAATTTTAAATGCAAAATTAGTTTGTTTTATAGTATCTATGGATTGTTTTAATAAGACTATCTGTTTAAGCTTGTATTAGAACAGCTTCTTGAATAGAAACAGAAATTGTAAGTAGAAAAATGGAATTAGAATAATTAGAATGGAATATGTGAAAGTGTGTGTATGACAATGCTGACGGACTCCTCATACTGACCATGTTTGAAAGATGTTGGGCAGCCTCCTGCCTCAGTCTCACGAGTCCCTCGTGAACGCACAGGGAAACTTCTGCACCTAACAGGGTAGGAGCCTCCCAGTGGAACTCAGATTTGAACCCAGTCTCTGTGGGTGTTAAGAGCTGTGCTCATCTTTATGTGAGTTTGAGGTAAGGTGACATGGTCCTTAATAATGTACAGATATCGGAATTGACTCCTATACCTGAGTGTGTTCACACACACATGCACACACACACACACACATCAAACACATGGCTATATAGATGACTACTGGAGATTTTTTTCTGCTTCTAAAGTTTAAATGCCAGGTTTGTGTTAAGACTATAGACACATTCAATTAGCCCCATCCAACTGTATTTAAATTGTAAATTTCAGATGCTGGCACACAACTCTCATCTGGATATAAAATCTACTCTAGTAAAAGAATCAGCAGTGATTTATGTGCATGAGTAGTTTCTGTCTCCTTGAATTTGTTTATACATATTTCCCCCTAAAAGTGTCCATGCAACTCTAGCTGCATCTAGGGTGCTCCTAGATTTTTTTCTGTCCCTGAACTAGACTTAATTTTGAGTGTGTGAGAAGAATTCCAGCCACGCTGGTATATGCTAGAGAAATAGAGTTAAGCAAGGGAGAGAAATTCAGGGAGTTTGATTGAACAATAAAATATTCACAAAGTAAAGCCCACCACCACAAATAACTGAATTAAGGGAGGGGAGTGCCGCAGAGGCACCGCCCGCAGATGAATGATTGCTTGGGACATTATCGTCCAAAGTGGCCATCAGTCCACAGGGAAGTGCCCATCCCTCAGGTCTCTGTGACTTAAGAGCCTGGGTTTTCTTTTTTTTCACAACAGGGACATTAAAGATCTTTCATTTTGCTTTGTCTCCTGCAGTATCACCGCTGAAGGAAGTGTGCAGGGTGGCTGTGACGGGTACTAGGCTGCTGAACTTACTGTTTCTAGTCATTGGTCCCCAATTTAGTCGCCATTCATGCGGCTTTTTCCATTTGAGGATATTTGTTGGGGTTAAGCAATTGAGTTTTTGAATCATAAAGATGTGGCAAATTTCTAAATAGAAGTTTGCTCTCTTGGATCATGACTCTCACAGAGGAACACCTTTGAAAATATGAATTGTTAGCTTCTATTCCTACTGGCATTTCATGATGGGAAGAGAAACACTAACCATAGTATAATGAAGGCCACAGGAAAAAATTGAGGTGAAATTTACACACTCAATTCTGATTTGCAATCAGTCACAAATTTATAGTGTAAATGACATGTCAGAAAGTGGCCAGGAAGGGTTGCAATTTATTCATTATTGGATGTCCAATAAAAACAATTTTGAATGACAATGGATAATACATTTCAGAACCAGAAGTTTGTGCAACTGGTATTTTCTAAGACGTTATCTATTCTTGTCTCATCTTGTTAGTGTACTTGCTAATAAGACATAAAATAAAAATGTCACAAAAAGAATAAAGTCAGTTACGGCTGGTAAAACAGTAATAAAACCTTGGAGTAGAGCTGGATCTTTCAAAACTTAGAAGTTTGCTTGAATTATTGAATCCTAAACATTTTATGGTTGGCACATTTCAACACCTTCTCCTACGCTCTTCATCTCTCATGTATAAAAAGTTCTGTTGGGACTGCATGCAGAGCTGGTCATGTGACAATAGGCAAGTGCCCAAGGCATCACAGAGGCTGGAGTTACCTTTCCATGGGTGGAGCTGAACAGAAGAACTGGAAAGACAGCTGGACCATCTGACTCTCCATCGCTGTCTTGCAGAGACTGGTCACCTGCAGCCTATTCCTCTGTACCTCGGGGCAGGGACCTCTGGGGCCACCTTTCCCTTTTTGCGTTCAGTTCCTTCACACTCTGTGGTCACCAGAGGCTGTGAGTCTTACTGGAACATTGATACCCCAGGCAGGCTTAACATCCTTCTAGCATCAAGGCAAAGACATACTCAATATGGAATCTGCATATTCAATTATGCAAATGTAAGACAAAATGCCACTCCTGCTGTCCACAGAATCCAGATGAGTTTTGATGTATGGGCAATTGTTTCTCTAATCATTGAAGTTCCATTTGGTGCACAGAATTATTAATTTTCTCTATTCCCACTTTACTTAAACCTTAATTGTAGGCTGTTGAAAGCAGGCTTCTTCAGTTGATCAAATTATAATTTGTATATTAATTATGCAATTTATGTTTCTGTGTTGTTATCCCCATTAATTCCAAGTAGGTTGGGAGATATGGAACTGAATATTTTCTGCTCATATTTATCTCTATTTCTATGTCTCCAGATGCAATCATTTTTTTCCATAAAATCTTGGTTTAACAGAGCCTGATAGCTGATGTTTTGATCCAAGCCTTTCCTCCTCCTGTTTTTGATTAATAATGGCCATGTGTCTTCACTGTAGACCCTTCTGCCTCGACTTTCCTTCAGCTGGAAGAACCCACTGAGATTGGCAAACATTACAGATGGGGTGGACTGAGAAGCTTCCAGCCTCCAGCCTCTGAGTCTCCCACTGTGTTCTGCAGCCTTTTTGGGGGGGTGGGCTCATCACCTGCTGGTCTTCAGTCTTAGCTGCTGTGGACAAAAGAAAGAGGAGCCAGATGGCAGCAGTGAAACAGTTTGCAAATATGGTTTCCTTTTCCTGGACTATTGTGGTTTCTGTCAAGACACCCACAGCCCTTCTTGGTTGAGACGAATTTAGAGGGACATGTCAGCCTTCACTCACCTTCTCCACAGGGAAATGTATTCCTTTCTTCTGCTTCGATGGCGGCTGAGCCTGTGAAGGAGCCTTTTGCTCAGGAATCTGATCCTAGCTACTCTCTGAGTGTTCCACTCAGGCATGTGCGATGCACAGGGACTGGAGGTTTCCCACAGCACGCCATGTGTTGAGCAAGTAGTGAGTGTCCACACTCTTAACACAATCTCGCTTTGTCATTCATGCCCCAAGATGTCCACCGCAACATGCTGTAAATGCTGAGGATATTTCAGTTGGAGAGTCTCCATTTTCAGTGTTGATGTTCCACATCAATAGCATTTCCATTTTTCCTCTGAGTGGAAATAAAAATACCAGTTTGAACATGTTTTTGGGAAGAGGCTTCACAGGATAAAGTCATAGATCAGAAACTGCCACATTGTCCAGGCGTGGAGGGGCTGAGTCCCACTCTTCCAGCTTCTTCAGAAAGATCTCCAAGTCAGGCCCCCGGCAGAGGTTTGTGGACAGCTCATTGGGTCTCTTCAAATAATAACAACAAGAAATCATTGCTCAGTCACTTTGTTGGCATGTTTTCTTTATCTCAGGGCTCATGAAATACTGATCCATAAAATATCCCCATTTTCCTCTAAGTAGGTCTATGTTAGATACTCTGAACAGTAGAGCCTCCATGGGTAAGTTCTAATTGATCACATGCCTTTCTCATGCCAACAACTGTCAACTCTGACCAAAAAACTTTATGAGAGCAATTTATCTTTATGTTTTGCAAGAAGGATTTCAACAGTCATGCCATTCAGTACGTTTCTTTTTTTCCCCTTCAATAAAACCTTGTATAATACTAAGACTATTGTAATCCCCTCCAGGTAGCTATCAGACTTGGCACTAACTTTAGTTGCTGAAGATCCTTCTAAGGAAGAAGCACAGTACAATGAGACACTGGAGAGTGCTGGAGTGGGAGTTGCTTTCATGTTTTCGCAGGAGCAGCGGGTTAGTCATTTCCTGTCCTCCTGGCTGAGGCTCCTCAAAGAGACTGACAAGGAAAACTAAACACAGGGAAGGGCAAAGACAACTGAAAACCAGTCTTGCAACAGAGCCTGTGTTGACACAGGGCTGTGCTGTCAAAGACTGCTCTTCAATTGGTTAGAAAATGGAAATACTACAGGAATCTGTGAAAAGCAACTGTCAGGGAGGACAGTTCTTCTAAAAGAAGCGACTTGGCAGAATCCGTGCTCTGGAGGAGTGGATTTCACGTCACCCTCCAAGCAGTACCGAAGGATTGTGGGTTCACGTCACCCTCCAAGCAGTACCGAAGGATTGTGGGAAAGGCTGAGTCTACCAGAAGCCTTCCCTGACCTGGTGGCAAGTGTCTCACCCAGATCGGTCTGGACACCCAAGGCTCAGGGAAGTCCTCCTGCTCGGTGTCCCTGAGTAGACCAGCCACAGCTCAGCACTCACACGGTCTCTTCTGTCCTTTGTCAGAATTAGGGTCGGTACTGTACCTTCAGAGCTATTCTGCTGACGACCCACAGTGTCTATTACAGATCCAGTGTGACTTTGCATAGAGCCAACCTCACCCCTCACAGTGCTTCCGTCTACGAATACCTCCAGTTGCCTAGTGACTCATCCATCCGTGCATTCACTTACTGAGGTCTGTCAAGCCTCACTGACAAACCTCAGGCTACACTGAGAAAGATGCAGGAGCAACCTAAGGGAAGATCTAAGCTCTTGGGAACCATATATTCTAGGAGAGGAGAAAGAAAACAGAACACTTAAGAAATAGCAACACCAGGCTAAGGTGTAGCTCAGTGGCAAAGCGCTTGCCCAGCAAGTGCAATGTCCTGGGTTCAATCCCCAGTACCAAAAAAGAAAAAAAAGACATCAAGAAATATCATGACATGCAGAAAATAAGGCCTGACCCCTCAGAGTTTTTGTTTGATCCCTGGGGGGTAAAGATAGGGATGGAAAAGAGATTTTCAAAACGCTGTTTCATTTGACTAGCAGGTCAAAGAATACTTTTAGTATCTATTGTATTATCTTTTAGTAGTTGTACAAATGAGTTGCCCTTTATCAAATCAGTGTATGAATACAATGCAGTTCATGAAAGGGAAGAATCTCACAGACTTTTTCTCTCTGGATGGTTGAACCACGATTCTCATATCTTGGCCTCCTAATTAGGTAAGAATAGAGGCAAAAGCCATTGGCCCTGGGCCATTGAGCAATGTATTTTTTTTTTACAAAAGAGCACAACCTTCCAAGAGAAAGGGTAAAGTTGAAAGAACACCCAATATCCTCAAAGCAGCAAATTTGTAACTTAATTATTCATCCTTTTGGGGCAGGGGGTCAGAATTCTGTTGTGATACTTCATGCATTTCCCTCACTGTTCAGCTCAAATGAAATTCTTTTCCGTTGTCCATGGGTGGTGGAGACTCAGGGTGTTCACGGTGGTTTTTGTCAGACAAAGTGCAGAGATGAAGGGTTTGCTGCCATGACTGAAAGCATATGTGTTTAAGACTGCTAAGGGATTGTCGTGGTCTCAATCTTTTACCTTTACAAACAGACAACACGTCACCTAATGTGGATTCATTCTATACAATGCCAGTCTTTCTTTAATACTGTAAAATTCTTGTCTGGAGCTAATTTTATGATAAGTGAATGAATTGGCCATGAGACTGATGTAACACCGAACATCGAACTGGCAAATCTCCCCAGATGCTTCTGATTTCAGTGTTCCACTCAGGGCAGGATTCAGAGGACACGCTACTAATATAATAATATAAGGACATACTTCTAATATAAGCATATTAGGAAAGACTGGCATGAAACCGCTACGTTTCAATTTGCATGTGATTAGTTATTTTTAACACATTAAAAATAGAACAGAGCCATCTATTCTTATGGGGCACAGATTATGGTGAAAATTCTGGCTTGCTCTGCAAAGGAGCTATCTAACAATTATGTGGTTACCATTTTCGAAAACAATTTTTTAACGTTAATTCAGGACAGAACCTCTTCACTTTGTACTACAAAGTCTTTTAGCCCATGCTGGTTTTTTTTTTGCTCATATCCACTTCTTTTATTTATTCAATCCTTAATTATTTGCACTCGTTTCTTAGCCATCCAACCATCATGAACTTGTGCTTATGCTGATACTTCCTGCCAACTGCCTCACACATGGGAATATTATTAGGAAAGATACTCTAAATTTAATACACAGCAACAACTGTTTTGCTTTCATTATGTGGGGTAATATCCATAAATACACTCATCCTTGTTGGCACTTACTGCTTCTCTCTCCCCACTTGCAATGCCTAATTATGGCTCTCACTTGAGTAATTTGGCAAACGCTTATACAGCGTCTTCAATTAAAAATAAATAAAGCAGAAGAATGTTCTTTTTGTACTCCTCGGTTATTTTTTTTAATGTTATCCTTTGGATCTATTAAAGGAATCGTTCCAAATCTTCTCTTTGCAATGTAATTTTTCTGAGGGCAAATTGAAAATGTGTGGTAACGAGTCCAAGCAAATATTATGCTTTTCAACTCCCACGCTTCCTGTTGCATAAACAGGCTGAACGATTGTTTCATGGAGTTTTACGGAGAGTAGAGACTTGGTGTGAACTCATTCTTCTTTGGTGCAATCTGCAGGGCTCAGGGGACCCACAAATCCTCCTTCCATTGTCACTAGGCTCTGCAGGGCGGTGCCCCTTCCAGGCAGAGCTACGAGAGCCTACGTCGAGCACGGAGGAGGCCACAGACATGATCAGTTATTGTCATCCTATCTCAGTCCATCTGGCTATTCATGTGACGGGGGGAATACTAAGGATTTATTCAACTCTAATTGGAATTGTTTTGAAGTTTTATTATTTGACAGACTTAGAGTTTTATTGTTTGTCATAGTAGAAGGTAATGAAAAGGAAATGGTCATAAAACGTTCAACGTGTTACATCATACCGAGGGTTCTAAAACTAATAAGCAATAGATGAATTGTCTTAACATGTTGCTAATAAAAACCAACGAGTAATAAAATTGCATAGGGAGCAAAGTAAATATGTGGGAATGAATAATTAAAAGTGAAATGCAAGGCAAGTGTTTCTGAACAGAAAGAGCCTGCGCCCATATAACCTTTTGTTCAATGACACGATCGTGGTGTTACGTTGAAGCGAGAGTATCCTGGGAGAACCACAGAAGAAAAGCTTCCAGGAGTAGAGGATGGACCCCACCTCACGTCCCCATAGTCCTCTAAACCCCGAAAGAGAGCCTTTCACTGTCCTCCAGTCAAAGATCAAGGCCATTACTATGTTTGATGAGTTAAGGAGTTTGTTGCGTTTTGATGGGCGCAGGGTGAAGGAAGAAAACTCTTGTGGTCACAGAAAGTAGCTCATGGGAAAGGCCTTGTGCACAATCTCAGTAGACCAGAGTCTCAGGACATCAGGCCAGAGGATCCGGGTGGCGCTTCCTGGATTTGTGCATGACAATGAGTTCTGGAAATGGGGTTTCTGCTGAACCAGCACCTTCAAAAAGTTGCATTTTAGTAAAGTACACTAAAATGTACCTGTGAAACTACTGTCTAAGAAAGAGCAAAGAGGCCAGGCTCCAAGGCGTTGGAAAGAGAAAGTGGAATGGTGATGTGTTTTCTTTGGATTTTGCTGTTGTGGTACCTGGGTTCTATTATAGTATATTTCTATTCTTTGGCTTAAGGAAAAAGAGTCACCTGCTGTCCTGAGCTGACGTGTTGAGGATCACTCCATGCTGTCTGTCATTTTTTCCTCCATGATTCATAACAGTCCCCCTTTGTACAATATGATTTAATAAATGTCCTACTATTGTTCTTCTCAATATCCTTAGTGAATTTCAGTTCCTAAAACTAGAGGCAGTTCAACATTTTAATAAGATATTTCAATGAAAAGGACACCAAAAGTACATACATTAAAAGAGCAGGGTACTTGGAGAGGACAAACAGTGAACAGAGAACACGCATGGGCTTTGTGTGCATGAGACCCAAAGGCTGGTCCCATCTGTTCTTTGACTTCTTCTTACGTTTAGACATTTAGGAATAAAACATATGGGTGGCTTAGGGCCGGCCACAAACAGCAGACATGGAGAGGAACAATGGGTACCGTCACCAGTGATTCAGTATATGCACACGTGACAAGGGCTCTCTCCCTTGTTCTGATGTAGCAGGTCCAGCAGCAATCCCATTAGCATAACTCACAGCTAACTATCGTGGCTGGCTGTGTGTCCATAGTGTCCTGCGCTCTCTATGTGTATCAACTCACTTCGTTCTCATGACAACTAGAAGTACCTAGGACCCCTATTCACAGCTAGGGAACTGAGGTGGGCAGTTGTGAGAAACCTTCCCCAAAAGAGAACATATAGTGTAACTCACAGACAACATTTGGATTCAAACAACCAGACTCCACATTTGGACTCTCTGTACCCATATTCTGAACTTCAATCTTTTAGTACCAAAGTAAAAGGAAAGTTTGGTTCATCTATTATAATCTAAAAACTTTATTTTTTAAAAAATTCCTTAGTATACTACTGACTTCTCTGCTATTGTTACTTTTAATATTATATGCCAACATGACATTTGACTTTTGCTTTCACTAGCCGTTAAAAAGTGGAAGGCATATTGTCTTTCCTACAACAACCCACGAGACCTTTGTAAATAGTAAGTAGTGGATATCCCACCACATGGTGTAGATATGAGCCTTCATCTGGACAAACAGAATAATTAAATCCTGTCTTTCCTACAAGGATAACTATGAAACACTCCCTTTCTTTCAATCGATGTAAAAGAATCAGAAGTGTTGGGTGAAATGGAGAGCAGACATCTATCCAGTCTCTGCAAGACCCAAGTAAGCAGCCATGTCTGACCCTACCAAGCCCTCCTCACTCTCCTTCTGGTCACATCCACCAGCTTCCTGGTCCTTGATGGCAAATTTGGGAAGGAACAGTTGATGCCTGTCAGTGTTCCTTACCAGGCTAGGAGGGAACTTCCATACACTGTCAGCTTAAATGAAGTATAGGTTTTAAATAGAAAATTTTTTAAAAATCCAGAGACACACACTTGTCATATGGAAAAATATAGAATTTCAGAGAGGGGAGGAGGACAAGGAAGAGCAGAAAACCCAGTGCTGTTCTGCACCCTTCGGCTGTATGTCTTGCTCTTGGTACTGGCTTGCCGTGAAGTGCTCTGACACTAGTGCCAACGGCTTACTGTAATCCTTCCTCTACTTCCCTGAATCCAGCATTGATGGGACCAGAAGCCTGAGGGGCTACTCTTTTCTATCCCAAAAACAACACTCACAGTTTTCTTTCTGTGGATGTGTCTGAATGAGGTCGACTGCCTTTGTTTTGAGGAATAGAATGAACTATATTGTGTAGAACAATTGCTCTTTCTTTTTTGCATGAACTCTGAATTCTCCCTTGGCATTTATTTCACTTTTACCTAGAAGTTCCATTTCTCACCCTGACTTTCCACACAAACATTTCCTTTCACCTTACTACTCCTTTGTAATGTGTACTTCCTTTTTTTTAAATCTCTGTCTGACATTAATTGATGGAGATCTTTACATTTTCTTGCCCCATTTGTGAAAGCAAAAACTACTCTGAAACTTTTAGAATTTTACTGGGGACACAATGATCTCCTGTAATATTTAAATCAAGCATATCTTAAAACAGAAACTAAACTAACAACAGGAGAAATGAAGTCCTGTGGCACCCTCCCTACTTCCAGTAGAATCCATGTCTCTTCTTTTTCAGGTTTGCACCCCTGAAGTCCCTACAGAAGAAAGGAACCCCTAGAAAGCCCTTCTCACTACTGGTGGCACACAGCTTCCTGCTCCTGTGGATCTGCCCCTCTCATTTTCTGTGGCACCCTTCCTACTTCTGTGGATTTGCCCTGCTTTCTGTAAGTCCGCCCCCTGAGGGACACATATTCCTATTTCCTGCCCCCTCACTTCCTGTGGCACATGTCTTCCTACTTCCTGTGGATCTGCCCTTTCATTTCCTGTGGCCCCTTTTCTATTACCTGGATATGCCCTCTCTTTTCCTGTGACCCACATCTTGTCCAGTGTATCAGTAAAATGCTACCTTTCTTAGTAGGGGCCTCATGTGCGTGGCTGTAGATCTGTGCAAACAGTACTTGCAGTCAGAGTCTCTGATCTGTTTCGTACATTTGTGAGATCTACATGTGATTTCAGATTTCCCTGCTTTTAAACAAATTTCAGTCTCCAAAATTCAACCCAGCAGGCAATTTTGTCTACGTTGACTCCTTGGTATCTCTTCCACCATGCAGACATTTTGTAATAGAGTCATGTCTGACTTCTTCACATTGAATTATATTTAGAAAGGTCATTCTGAAGTGGCTTCCTTTTAAAGTTATGTGCTTCCTGGGAGCAATGCTTACATTTCTGGCTTTAAAGACTGAGACTCCGCAATGGCCCTGTGAGCTCTTTGTTCAGAGAGAATTGTATTTGCTGTGTTTACGTCACATGATGGATCTTCATGTGGATAGATCTCAAGGCCTTAAAGAGACAGAAACCAAATGAAAAGCTAGTGAAGGGAAGGGAGGAGGGGCTGTGTGCAATAATCAAAACTATTTTAGGACCTGACAAAGAATAGACACTGCTTAGGTAAGTAAGAACTGCTAAGTAGCTCTCTCAATGCAATACTGTTTCCAAAAAATAGAAGAACTACTCAAAAACAACAAACTCATTTTTCAAAAAGTCAAACTGATACAGGATAATGGTGGCTCATGCCTGTAATCCTGTCTACTTGCCAGGCTGTCATTTGAGGATCACAGTTCAAAGCCAGGCAGGAAGTCCATGAGACTCTTATCTCCAAAAAGTTGGAAGTGGAGCAGTGGCTCAAGTGGTAAAGCACTATCCTTGAGCACAAAAGCTCAGAGACAGTACCCAGGCCCAGGCTCTCAGTTCAAGTATGAGGACCAACACACACACACACACACACACACACACACACACACACACACACACACACACACACACACACACACACACACACGATTGGTGTTGAAGGCTGAAGAGGTCTGTGTGAACCAGTTGAACCACATCACTTGTGGATGATCCCTTAGCTCATAGCTGACTCTTCATCACATCCTGCTCTATAATACTTTTTAAAAAGCAGGCACTGTGTGGAGATTTGTTCTTGGGCAGTTTTCTGAATTGTAAAATTGAATATTTCAGATTGTAAACAGCTTTTATAGTGAAAAGCTTTTCATTTAGGTTTTGTGTTGTTCTGTTTTTAAATTTTATGTCATCTTTTGAGGATGATGGTAAAAATGGGCTCAGCTATTTCAAGGCCATGTTGACAATACATTGTAAGTATAAATATAGATGTAGTATATAATGCCACATCCTATGCGATCATGTCAGTCGTGACATCGATGTACAGATGAGAAAAGAATGTGAGAGAATGCATGGCCACTAAAGCAAGAACGGTCAAAGAAACGGTCTCACCAGGGCAGACGGAGAGGCTTCTCTTTGATTCAGTCACTATCCTCATCCTGGTGCCTAGCCTGTCATCGAGTCCTTTAAAGGATGCAGTTATGGCAGGACAAAAATTAAAACTATTTAGCAGCTTAAAAAGATGAGATGCAGCCTTATACAACAAAATGAGAGGATCTCACAGAAAACTATGATTATGGTAAAAAGAAACCTATGTCTTTCCCAGGTCATGCATATGGAGACCATGCATGATGCCTGCTGGGAAATCAGCTCAAAGCCACTGTCGACAGCTCCTTCTCAGAACACCGTCACTGAGGATGTCAGTCCTCATCCAAGGAAGGTAGTGTGGAGAAACTCAAGGACAGGGGCAAGCTATCGCCAGAGGGGGCGTGGCCATGGGGACAGCCACAGGTCATCCAGACAGAGGGGACGTGGCCACGGAGACAGTTACAGGTCATCCAGAGGGGGCGTGGCCACGGAGACAGCCACAGGTCATCCAGACAGAGGGGGCGTGGCCATGGGGACAGCCACAGGTCATCCAGACAGAGGGGGCGTGGCCACGGAGACAGTTACAGGTCATCCAGAGGGGGCGTGGCCACGGAGACAGCCACAGGTCATCCAGACAGAGGGGGCGTGGCCATGGGGACAGCCACAGGTCATCCAGACAGAGGGGGCGTGGCCACAGAGAGTCACAGGTCATCCAGAGGGGGCGTGGCCACGGAGACAGCCACTGGTCATCCAGACAGAGGGGGCGTGGCCACGGAGACAGTTACAGGTCATCCAGAGGGGGCGTGGCCACGGAGACAGCCACAGGTCATCCAGACAGAGGGGGCGTGGCCATGGGGACAGCCACAGGTCATCCAGACAGAGGGGGCGTGGCCGCGGAGACAGCCACAGGTCATCCAGACAGAGGGGGCATGGCCACAGAGAGTCACAGGTGATCCAGAGGGGGCGTGGCCACGGAGACAGCCACAGGTCATCCAGAGGGGGGGCGTGGCCACGGAGACAGCCACAGGTCATCCAGACAGAGGGGGCGTGGCCATGGGGACAGCCACAGGTCATCCAGACAGAGGGGGCGTGGCCACAGAGAGTCACAGGTCATCCAGAGGGGGCGTGGCCATGGGGACAGCCACAGGTCATCCAGAGGGGGCGTGGCCATGGGGACAGCCACAGGTCATCCAGAGGGGGCGTGGCCACGGAGACAGTTACAGGTCATCCAGAGGGGGCGTGGCCACGGAGACAGCCACTGGTCATCCAGACAGAGGGGGCGTGGCCACGGAGACAGTTACAGGTCATCCAGAGGGGGCGTGGCCACGGAGACAGCCACAGGTCAACCAGACAGAGGAGGCGTGGCCACGGAGACAGCCACAGGTCATCCAGAGGGGGCGTGGCCACGGAGACAGCCACTGGTCATCCAGACAGAGGGGGCGTGGCCACGGAGACAGACACTGGTCATCCAGACAGAGGGGGCGTGGCCACGGAGACAGTCCAGAGACCTGCGTATTAGGGGTTGAGCCATTTAGAAAGCCTGAATTTCTGTACTTAGTACAATAGAAAGGTATTAGTGAGATTTCAATGCCTAGGACCGACACACAGGCTTTGATGTCGGTTGGGAAGAGAACATTCTAGGATTTGTTCCCAGGCAGCCCGGGGAGGCGGGTTGGCCCCTGGCCAGCCCTCAGTTGGAGATAACGTGGCCTGGATGGGACCTGGCGCTGGGAGGGGAGCCCCGTGGAGAGCCCCGTGGAGAGCTGGGGAGAGAGTCCCGCGGAGCTACTTGGCCCTTTCTAGGATCATTAGAAATGCGCTTAGAAATGTTGGACTGAGGAATCGACACTGGCAGGATGGGTCAGGGTGCAGCTCTGCGTGCTTGTTTCTCTGGTGTGGCTGCTGTTTGAATCACAAAGCACACTCAGAGTCTCCTGCCTATCTGGATAACAAATGATTAATTATTTTTGTGGTGGTCATAAGCCATTTAACATGTGCCTTAATACCTGGCGCCATTGCTTTCTTAGAACAGCATAGAACAAAAGCTACCTGTTGAAAAGTCCTCAGAACCCCAATACTATTAATGAATCAGGGCCTTTGGGGCTAATAAAAGTTATCAGTAAACAACTTGGATACAGAAAGTGAGGTAAATAATGTTTTAATTGTTTCCAGAAGTTACTTGGAATCTGTGCCAGGTCCAAACGTGTCATAACACTTTTTGTAAAGTAAGTCCAGACTTCCACTGTGTTTTAACCTAATTAGTATGGATGGCAACTGACTAAGCAGCAATAAGGCTAGATTAAACATAGTGATTATTAAAAATATCAAACATTATACTGAAAAAAATGAAAAAAATTCTTATGGTTGAGATTTTAGAATCTATAAAACCTACTCAATTTTGAAATTTGAGCTATAGTTTGAACTTTTCCTATTAAAATCTTCACTTAGGAAGACTCTCACATTAGCTGAGACTCCTCTTTATTTCCTTTCTTAACGGAAATGACCAACATATTTTGAGAAAAAGGTTTTGAAGTTATGAAGGCTCCGCAGCTTCATGCGTGGGGATGGATGGAGATCCTGCTTGTGGATTGGTTGAAAGCAGACTCTCCATGGATGCTGCAGCAGAGCATTCACTCAAAACATTACAATCATCCAGTCAGTGTAATTCTCCTAAGACAACAATTATCTGGTAGACAAAATGGTCCACCGTGTCCACGGGGAAGAGAAAAGCACATCCTCGTGATTCACCCATGTTACAGTGTTCTGTGTGTGGTGGATGCCCGCTGTCGGCCCCTCCAGCTCATGGACTAGACTTCATGTTAGAGATGGATATGTCAAACCAGAAACCATTGCCCTCTCCTAAATTTCTTAATAGAAATTTAATGGTATTGAGGTAGATCAATACTTGAAGTCCAAACTTGGTTGATTCTAACACACACACACACACACACACACACACATCCCAGAAAGCCAGGTTAAACATGGAGATAAAGCCAAGAGATTTACACTTCCCAGGGTACTCTGAGACATTTTATTCCTTGACGTACCAGGAAAATTATGGAGTAGCCAATAATAGCTGTGCCTGGTGCTTTCTTTGACTGATGGTACCCAAGAAAGAGAATGGCAAAAACGTTAAGAGAACCTTAAAATCTGTGTGACTAAATAAAACTGTCCTTGCTTCTGACCAGCACAGCCTTCCAGTGCAGCCGGCAGGGCAGGGAATCCCACCCCGGCGTGTGCCTGTGCAGTGACAACACGAGAAAGCAACAGATACTTAAGAACATTCTGCCTCTGAGTTATTCCTCCAGAAAGCATGTCAGGGAAGGACCTGGGGGCGGCTTGCTCTCCATTCACGAACAGCTACTAAGGTCCAGTCCCTTTCCCTTTGTATTTCAAAGCCAAAAAAGTCACTTTAACTTTTGCTTTACATGAAAAGGATGTCCTAGAACTCATAGGTTTGGTAGTACCTGAAGAGTGAGCCTGTGCTCTCCGCGAACATGCTTCAGGAAAACAATGTCTTCCTTGTCTTTCCAAATACATCTTTAGCTTGGCTACCTTGTTGGCATATGGCCTAGAAACTTTTATTAATATAATAAAATAAAATAGTCTTTCAATTGAAAGGCTTTGGGCTTCAAGACTGACTGAGTTAATATTGAGCCTCTAGTTTTGCTTTAACATCCCTAGCATTTTCAACTACAGTGTGAAGAACAATCTCTGGTCTTTACTTGGACTACTTTGAGATGATGAAAAGTAAGAGAAGGATAAAAGAGGAGTAGCGAGGACACAGAATGGGAGGGGAATAGGGAAAAGAGGGAAAGACAAGGAATGGAAAGGCACAGTAAAAGAGAAGAGGAGAAGGAAGGCAGGGAGTGGGGGAGAGTAGAGGGTAAAGTAAGTTAACCTGTCACCTCAGACCTTCACAGGCTGAGATAGGAGGATTAAGACCTAGCAGGACTACACAGCGATAGGCTGTTTTAAGAGACTGACAGAGTAAGAGGGGAGAGAGAGGGGAGAGGGAAAGAGAGAGATGAGGAAAGAGGAAGAAGAAAAAGAGAAAGAGGAAGGAGGAAGAGGGAGGGCGAGAAGGGGAAGGGAAGCGGAGTGAAGTAGACGAAGGGAAGAAAGGAGGAAGGAAATTCATGGACATTTTAGCTCTCATTATCATGAGCGGTTTCCAATTGTGTTCCAGTTTGAAGAAGTATTAAGTGATCTTTGTGAACACTCTCTACACTAAGAGGATTCTATTTGTTACTGAAAGTGAGCGAGGGTACCATTAGTCTCATCTGAAGATCCCACTTCAGGAAAATCTGACATCTGATGTCATCACCCAAAATCTGAATTAAAAAAAATGATAGAAAGCAAATTGAGGGCTTTATAAAAAGTATACTTCTAATGAGTCCTTCTTCATGTTCAAAGGTTCACTTCATTCTATTTCATTCATGAATAACGTTTATGAAGAGACATTACAGACTTCTAGAACATATGTGTATTTTCTTCTAAGGCCAAACATCGTGGAATGTAATGAAAGGCTGCAGGGCTCTGCTTGGCTTATTCTTCAGACTGCTGGGTCCTGCCCAGGACCCCAGCCTATAACTACAGACAGAATGCCAGCTACAGGAAGTGGGTATCACCCGGTTGCTCTTTGGGACGTTCACACAGTGCTGGTCTTTCTTCAGGCCCTTTTCTCTGCAGCCTGAAGTGAACTATAAAACAGGAGCAGCACCATGTCGCTGATAGATCTCCACAAGGCAGGTTTTCCTGCACTCAGGGAGGCTACTGGGGCTAATGGAACCCATGGCCAGTGCGTAGGAGAGCAGAGTGTCCCCTGGCTCCTCCAGGCTTCCTAGCCTATCTATCAGATGAGCTCTAGTTCAAATTGCATCAGGAGATGTGAGTTGACACTGGGTGTCTTGGCTCACACCTGTAATCCTAACTCCTCAGGAAGCAGGGCTGAGATTTAGAGGATCCCTGTTCAAAGCTAACTGGAGAAGAAAAGTCCCCAAGACTCCCATCTAGCTAATAACTAGGCTAGTAGGTATGGCTCCAGTTGTAGAGTATCAGCCGAGCAAGGAAGCCCGGCAACAGGAGGTCGTGATTTCAGATTCCAATAGGGAAAAAAAGTGAGTTGTCATTAAAAGTGAAGGAACACCTTACACATCAGTGCTACAACCCTCTGTCACTCACAAAGCAAACCAGATTTTCCACAGGACACCCAAGAAGTGATGTTGTCTAAGAAAGAAATGCATTCTGACCAAACGATATAAGCAAGACAAAAGAGAATAAAATGTGTCCGGTGATGGATAGTTTTCAAGCTTGGCTGTGATGATTAAGACACTGGCTCCAACATCAGGTTCTGGGTGAGGTGGAGGCGTGGGGGATTGGCACACCTTCTTTCTTCTTCTTTGCAGTAATTCTGATTTAGGAGGGGTTCTGCCGCTGCCTCTGTATCTGTGGGGCCAGCTTGTGGAGAAGCCCACAGAGCTGTTTGTGGTTTGCTGGAGTTTAGAAATCAACAGAAAATTAAGACCAAGTGCTGACTGTGTGCCTGGAAGTCTTTTTATAGACGAGCTGTAGGAATGTGGATTCACTCAAGCATGCCCTTTGAAACTCTCTTCACTTGTACATTTTCCAGAACTCGCATAAGAAGCCTACTTCTCGGGTGCATACCACTACCAGATGGTCAATGCAAATGACACAACTGTACAGGCATGCGGGCATACCTCCACAGGGCTCCCTTTATGTGGGGACGCCGAGCCGAGGGAGCAGGAAAGCCCCAAACATGAAGGGGGGAAACTACAACTTCCAAGAGGAGAGGACTTTGATCCACCCCTGAGGCATCATTTGAAAAGGATTGTTGTTGAGTTCTATCTCCAGCCAGGTGTACACTCCCCCCACCCTCCATTCCCATGCACAGACGAATCCATCCTTCCAGCCTTCCCTGGATGAAAAGCACACATGCAACCACAGCGCCATCCAGTAACCAGTTAACCATGGCACTGCATAGTACAGGCGTGGCCATGTCCACACAGTTTCCCACACCTGAACCCACTGAATTCTCCCAACCAACCTCACAGAGAGGGAGGCTGCTGCTTTGTGGGTGAGAGCTCTAAGTCTCAGAGATTCTGGGACTGGCCAAAAGGGAGAAGTCTGGAGAAGTCTCTCTCTCTCTCTCTCTCTCTCTCTCTCTCTCTCTCTCTCTCACACACACACACACACACACACACACACACACATCATGTATTTTTTCTAATTCCCTCACTACTACACTAATACACTTTATTCAGTGAAATCCCACTGGCAATTTATTTTGCTGTGGAGTCACACTAAGGTGTGAGCAGTTAGGCTATCCTAGGTCTTCATGAGGATAATGGACAAGGTACAGAGTATTTAAAATATGGAGGCATGAATTTCACATATGTGATCATATATATAATTTCTATACATACAATTTCTATACATATGTGTGTCATATATATATATATATATGACACACATATGTATGTACATAGGAGACACAACACTTACACGGGAAAATTTTGATACCTATGTTAAGGCTTTGAAGCCCCCCAAAGGGGACAAAAAGATAAAATAAGGCAAACTTCCATCAAGCAATTGTAAAATAATGACAGTAAAGTTACAAAAAACCCCAGAAATTGTCAAGAGGCAATGTGAGAATACACACGCATGTGCGCGGGCACACACACACACACACACACACACACACACACACACACACACACACACACACCGCCCACTGTGTCCCCTCCAGGAGACACTCTTGGTCTATTGTGATGATTCAGCACTCTGGATGACTCACAACACTTCAAATACCATAAATAAAAGACCAGTCTCAGTGTTTAACTTCCGGGTTTGAAGGCCAGCAACAAAGACCAAGTGGGTTTGTTTCTTAAGCAAATGTAAAGTTTGGAGAAAGTCAATCAGCACAATTTTGCTTTCCTAAAAGGTTCTTCCAAGAGTGCTGAAGACATCAGACATGGGAGAAACTCCTCTCTGGACTGCTTCCGGCTGGGGAAGCAGGAAGTTACATAGTGCCGCAGACACTCCTGGGCCAGCCCCATGAGCTGAAGAGGAGAGGTGATCCACACAGTGACCACCAGAAAAATCACAGTGGAGAAAGAGACTACTGTGCAGGAAAATCACCAAAACTTCTAAGCTTCCTCTTCTGTAAAGGGGGAAAAATATGCAATTAAGAGAGCCCTCCTGTGCACTGTAAATACAAATACGTCCCAAGGCCTCCCTCCTCCCTCCTCCCGCTTGCAGTGTGTTTCCGGGCTTCCTCCAACTTCGGGCCTACATACATCTGATAGGCATATTTCACTTCCTATGTGCCCTTCTGTAAAAGCTCCTTAGAACATAGTTCATGCCTTTTGGGTTTAGTATGAGAATCCCAGAAACTTTGGTAAAAATACACCCTCCCTGACACTATTTTCTTCTTGTTTTATGTCTACTCTTTCCTTTTTCTTTCTGTTGAATAGCAATAAATAAAATCTCAATGAAAGAAAACAAAAGTCCAAACAATAAGGAAGAAGGAAAGCCATCAGAAGAGCTGAGTGCTGTGATAGGGAAAGAGCCCTGGTTGGGAACTGCAGGACCCCCGTCTTTGGAATACAGACAACCTGTCCGTACTGGGGAGTCATTCCATGTTTTCACATCCTCTGAGCCACAGTGTGTTCCGTGGCCCTCTCTGTGGCTGTGTGGAATGGGAGAGAGTAAAAGCTGAAGGCCAGCTGCTACCTGCCTCTCTCGGTCCCAGGTTGCCAACAGTCCTTTTCCCAGGCTGAGACCTGCCCATGCCAGCCCAGGTCTGAGCTGCAGGTTGTAATCAATGTTCCCTCGGGACTTTGACAGTGGACCTTCTGTCCTCTGATCTGCTACAGCACACACACGCACAGGCAGCATTTCGTGTTCAGTGTAAGCTCTCTGAGGACAAAGTCTGCTTCCCGTTGCTTCTTAGTTGCTTGTTTTGAAGTGTATAATTGTTAAAGGGATGTCAAATAAAAGAAGAAAGGATGCTCCTAGGGAAAAAAAAGAATTTCCTGTGAAGGTCTTAATTATGAAGCATAGCAATATTACACGTAAAGGACCTTGTCTCTGGAAGATCTTTTGGCACAAATGAGATCAAAATGCATGTAAGAGGAAGTTATTTTCTACTTTGGACAGTTAAATCTTGTCAGAATGACTGGATGGAATGGTGACTGTCTTATGTTACACAAGTTTGCTGGCTTTTTGTTATTGTAGGTGGGGATTAACAAATCACCAGCGCTAAGATTACAGTTTGATTTGGAAAGAAAGCTTTCTCATTGTGTCACAATAAAGCATTATTGTTCGTGGTGTTTTCTCATCCTGATGTTGAGCAGATTGACTTTGAGCTCCGTTAAGTGCTGCTACGTGCTGTCATTTTATCTCCAGGCATTCCGGAGCTGGCCAGTTCATTCCCTGTGGGAACAGGAAGGAGGTCTCCTTCCGGGAAGATGTGATGTTCAGCAGGGAGGGACACTCCAAGTGCCTGCTGAATTCAAGAAAAGCAGGCGCTTCTGGATTGTAGGGAGGGCAACAAGTTGCACAGTCACCCATGCTATGGAAATCTTCTGTGTTTCTACACACATGCCCTCACAGGAGTTGTTCCTGAACATTTATGGCTGGAAGGAAATGTGGAAGCCGATGTACTCCACGGCCCTGCAGGTTGGTGGGGCAATCTCTAACCCCCAGCCAAGCTGCCTCTGTCTCAGAGCATGGCTCTGAGGCACTCTTCCTGCAGGCAAGCTGGGGCTCTGGGAGCCGGCATTCATAGCCATCTGATGCACGGCAAAGGTCACAGGAGTGGCCACGGACGTGCCCCTAAGTGACCATGGGACTTCTCCCCCACGCCCTTTCCAGACATGTCAACTTTGAATTAAGCAGCACACTTCCACAGAAGCCAGGGGTCAGGAGGAAGTCTCATGAGAATGGATGAGAGCTACGATCCATTCCCTGTGAGTGAGTATCCTGTGTGTCAGCACACAGCATGGACCGGACCCCTCCAGCCGCTCTTTCTAGAAAAGCAAGGAAGACACTGCTGGGGTATCTTGGCACATTGTGGTACAACATGCATGTTTTGTCCTGAAGAGATAGATGGGAATCCGAACCCCAGGCAGTGAGTCAGGAAGGTGAGCGCATGTGGGAACAGCCTCTAGCAGAGGAGATCAAGATAAGAAGACTTATTTGGTTGGAGTGGCTTTAATCCAAAGACTGATATCATAGAAGAAAGACAGAACATCTGTATACACCAACACAGGAAAAAGGCTGTGTGATCATATAGTTCCAGACGAGGGTGGCACTGCATCAAGATGAGGTGCCCAAGGCTTGATAGCCACCACTGGCATCTAGGAGGGGCACAGAGGCTCTTCGCCTGACACTTCGGAGGGCACGGACCCCATGACCCTTCCCTGCATGACCCCAGAAACAGGACAGCATAAACACCTGCTGCCTGGCGACCCCTAGTATGTGAGGCTTTGTTACTTCTGCCTAGGAAACTAGACTGGAAACAGCTTTTGAGGAAATGCTGGCTCCTGTTTACTTCCTAATGGCTCATCTTCATGTCCAGTGCATCAAATCAGACCATAAAACACAAGCATGCCAGTCTCTCCAGTGCTGCGATGCTGGTGTTTGCAGTCTTGATCACAGGGAAAGGGGGCTGACGACACTCAACAGGATGAAGAGGGAGGGTGGCGTCTGACTGAGAGCGCCTACACTCAGACATGAACACCAGGTCTCTGTGACTCCCCAGCCAGGCCGGCCCTGCTCAGTCCTGCTCAGGTCACTGTTTTCCAGTGACCATCCCCTCCCTGTGAGCTCCCTGTCCCCTTTCACTGCCCAGACTCACCTGACCATCCGTCTGAAGGTACGATGTGCACTTTGGAGCCCCTTTGGTGATCTTTCCAAACTTTGTTCTCTTCTATGCATTCCTACGGGATTTGCCTGCAACTTGATAATACATTGGTATGATTTTACGATTTACTTTACCTCCTAGCATGGGTATTCAACAATGCTTCTTTGTAAGGATATTTGCAATGTAGCAAGATGAAAGACATTAGTCAAAGATCTAGATCAATTTCTATGTCATAGAAAAACCCTTCTGGGAGGGGGTAGTAGGTATAAGAGATTGAATAAATTGCTTTTAACGAGAAACCATCATCCAGCAAATCTGTGCCCCTCACATACAAACCAACACTCTTATGGTTTTGTACCCAAACTACTCTGGATTATCTTCTTTTAATACAATTTATATGAAGTCATCCAAATCAGGTATCCAACAGAACACATTTCTAATAACTACAAGAGTTATAAACCTTTTGAGTATTCTTATAACAGGGAAAGACAGACGTACAGCCAATAAAATCTATGATAGTGCATAGGTTGATTGCATTAAATCAAGCCATGTGCCGTATTTAATTGGTCCTTGGTAGACTATGGGTTTCCTGAAGGGAGTCAGAGTGCTGGCAGCGGCTGGTGCACTGCCACGACTTCGAATGCCTGCAGGACACCGTGTGCAGCAGGAAGGCTGCACTTGGACATACACATTTATGAGAATTTTCATTATACTCCAATCAAATTCACAGGACACAGTTCTCCTTCCGGAGATGAAAATTCCTCCTTGAAATGCAAGGAGGTTGCTGACGTACGCATCTGAGGAACCCACAAGCATGTGTTTTACAGACTGCTCGAACACTTCCCTTTGCTTTCCTACGTAGCGGTGAGTCCAGTCGATCGCAAACACCTCTCACATTGATTTAGTCTACCAAGAGACGAAACGTTTATAGATAAAGCACTTTTCCACTTTTTATGAAAATGGTGAGTTATCAACATTTTGCTTGAAGGCACCAGATACAGCCCTATCTTCATCCCAATCCATTAAATATGCCGGAGACCCAGCTGTCAATAGCAATGTGGAGTAAATTTAATTTCCAGAGTCAATATAGAGCCAGCTGCATTAGGCATAAGGTAATTCTGGCACATTATTAATTTGAGTGGCCATGTACAGCATTGTCTAGACAAGATATAAGCCCAAGTTTTCATAGGCAATCTGTACATAAAATGAAGTAGGCCAAGGTTGTAAAGAATACTAATAATACCGATCTGGCTTATTAACCGATATTGATTGCTTTTACTCGGACACGCTCCAGGAGCCTTAGAGGTGAAATGTTGAGATGTTCAGCAATAGCATTCTTGTTCCAACAAAACAGTAAATATTCCCAAGGAATTGCAAGGTGCAAGGTATAAAGGCTTTAAAAAAAACTGAATTTGCAATTGTCAAAAATTGATAGCATGATTCTGGATTTATGAGAGCCGAGGCGGCTCACTGCTGCTCACGGTGAGTTTGATTAGTTCTCGCACACTCCCAGGGAGCTGGGAGGCTCTTCTCTCTGATCACCGTCTCGGAGACCTCTCCTTCTCTGCTACATTAGTCACCGATATCAATTGCAGGCCTCCAAATAAGGTACGCGTCACCATTTCAAGGTTAAGAGCTGCCAGCCAGCCTAGGATCAGCAAGGTTAACACTGCGGTGCTTCTGGAAACAGCCATGCACGCTGCTGCAGCCAGAGGGTGGCTCTGCTGGCAGTCCACGCTCCCCCAACAGATGCCGGCCAAGCTAGTTCCATGTCAGGGAAGAGCAGGGGTGAGGAGCACAGGAGCTGCCGGAATATCCAGGCTCTGTGACGTCTCCACGTGGATTCACAGCCAGGGGTTTCTCCTTTCCCTTCTCTTTTTGTTTTTACTTTGTTTTTCCTCTTTGTTGAGCCAAATACTCACCATGTTGCCCCGGCTGAGATCAAATGCCTGACCCAAGCTCTCACATAGCTGTAGCTAGGATTCAGAGGTATGTGCCAAGCCCGCAGCTGCCTTCAGCAACCTTTTGTGTACTTTTTTTCTTTTTGAGACTCAGTTTCCTTGGTTTCAATGAAGACGAGATACTGCTCTATGTCAGGCAAGGCCCAACTCGCAGATGAAAGGTATTCCAAACAGAGTGAGATGAAAGCAGGAAGCTGATTGTGCTGGGCATGGAGTAGCAGTGGAGATTCACCTGGGCAGGAGACCACCCACCAGCCTTCACTGGACAAACAGAGAATGCAGAAGGCCCGTGCTGCCACTGAGGCGCAGAGGCACAGTGGCCCAGCAGGAGATTCCCGGGGTCTGGTTCCTTCCTCCTTCATTTCTCCCTTGTGCTCAGTCAAGGCAGAGAAGCCCCTCACTCAGAAAGCTGGGAAGCTTTCCCTCTGTGTCCCAGTCAGGGAGAAGAGGGACGGCCAGGCGGGGACAGCTGGAGGCTGGTAAGGAGACAGGGACAAAGGTCAGACAACCTGGTTCCAAAGGAGGAACCTGAATCTTCAACTCAGCCATGCTCCCTCTCTATCTCTAGTAAAATGGCTGGAAGAGAGAGATGCTAGCATCAGAGCAGGGTTCTGGTTAGGAAAGCGCAAGGCCAGCTCTGGCAATGGTCAGAGCTGCTGTGCGATGGGGCGAGTCTTACAGGTCCTGGGGTTTAGGCCCAGCGCTTGCAATGACTGTATGGTGGCTTTCCATAGCTGAGACAGAGACTCACGAGATCAATCTACTCAAGTGGTTTGCCATAAGGAAATCACAGGCCAAAAAGAAACTGTGATATCTTTAGATATAGAATAATACTTTTCCCCTTAGTTACAGCCCGCCTGTTCACAGTTATTTTCTGGTGTCCCGCACCAGCTATTAGAAGTGGACTTGCAAACAAGTCATCATTTACTGCATGCCTGGATTTGGGTAACTCCAGCTGTTTCTAGTATTCAACAGTTTCCTAATTTTTAATAACATGCTTTCCTATAGTAAGCAGATTTTAAAAATGTAACCTTAAAATACAAAATCTTCTGCTATTTGAACCAGTCCAGAAAGCCAAAATGATTTCAAGGAATGCATGAATGAAATGATTTCAAGGATTGCATGAATTCATTCAATAGATGTTTACCAAGTATCATGTCCCATTGTGCTTATTTAGGGCTATAAAGGGAAGGAAGACTCTTTTTGAATACTGAAAACAACACATAGACACACAATTTCTTTATGAGGAAGCAGTTGTGCCATTGGTGAATTATACTGAGAAGTGCCCTTACACTAGTTACATGATAGGGGAAATGCTTCTGCTAGAACACAGTGCAAATGCTTCTCACACTGAGTTCACTGTGCTGTCATGAAAATGGTCCCCGTGTCTTTCCTTCATGACAGGTGACAATCGTTTTGTGAATAGGCATCTTCATCAGAACCTTATATACACTGAAGTATTCTTCAACTGTAGTTAGCTCATTGCGATACACTATTCTCTGACTCATTTTCAAGATGGGCAAATTCCCAAACAATCTGGTAAATACCTTCTTACTTTACACATCTCTGACTTTTAGACATCGCATTTATGTAATCTTAACTTTCTTCCAAGGAGAGCTCACTTTTTAATTTATATACAGGATGAAAATTCTCAGTGAAATAAATAGAGTCCAAGTAACAAACTCCAGGGAAGGATCTCAGAAAAGACCTGGTGTTCTAGTGCACAGAGCAGCTTCAGGTCTTTAGGAGAGGCAGCAGGAAGGAATGTGAGAGCCGCCACTTCCAGCAGTCTTCTGAGCTGCATTTGCTAGGACACGTTGTCTTGACCTGTCCAGTGGATGAGCTACCATCCTCGAGTGTCTTCTTCTGCGGTCACCTCCATTCGTCTCAGACTCGTGATGAAGGCAGAGGCTCAAGGTGACAAGTGAACCTCAGAAAGTCTCTCTGCAGACTTAAGTTCAAATCCTGCTCCTGGTCCCTTCTCCCTCATGCTACTGACAAAATCAAACCAAAGAAAGATGCCAGTCTGTGTCAGAGGACCTGCAGCCTTGCCCAGAAATGGCCTGGGCAAAGAGAGCAGGCAAGAGTGTGGGTCAGAATGTGACTTCAGGGACAGGGAACGGCGAAGAGTGTCCGCAGCTGCCCCCTAGGAACAGGGAGAGTGGAGTCTGGAGGAACGTGGTAACAAGGACTCGAAGGCAGAACCTGGGTGCGCCTGGTCTACAGCTAACATGTGTGTGTGTGTGTGTGTGTGTGTGTGTGTGTTGGTGTCGCTGAGTGTGGGATGCTAGTGAAGCAAAGAATTCAGGGAGGTTTTACTTCAGAAAAGAGCACTGGCCAGGCGCTGGTGGCTCATGCCTATAATCTTCTCAGGAGGTTGAGATCTGAGGATTGTGGTTCAAAGACAGCCCAGGCTGGAAAGTCTGTGAGACTCTTATCTCCAATGAACCACCAGAAAACCGGAAGTGGCGTGGAGGTTCAAGTGATAGAGCACTAGCCTTGAGCTGAAGAGCTGAGGGACAGCGCCCAGGCCCAGAGTTCAAGCCCCACAACCAACAGAAAGAAAGAAAGAAAGAAAGAGAGAGAGAGAAAGAGAGAGAGAGAAAGAGAGAGAGAGAGAAAGAAAAAAACAGAACACCGGAGAGCACCCTGATTTGCTTCACAGACATGTGTATTTACACAAGTGCATACCTCAAATGCTTTCTGATCTCTCCCTTTGGTCAGGGGCAGCCAAGTTCACCTTGGAGAATTCCAATTACTGGATAAAAACTGTGGCACTGCCACACCCAGGGAATCCCAATAACCAGCTTGTCAGGTATAAAAATCCCAGGAGGCTCCGCAGCAAACCTGAGAATGAATAGCATGAAAAAAGCATCTTGTCAATATCTCTAATTGGGCTACAGCAGATCTTGGCAAGGCAATGCTCGGATCGGGTGGCATCAGTACAAAGGCCCTCGGAGAAGAGTCTGGGCTTCAGAGGTTGGTGGGAGACATAGGACATGAATTGTTGTTCTCCACGGGTCTTCGCTGGCCGGGTGGTGTGGGCCAAATGTGCTGGCAGAATGCTCTGCATCTCCTCCGTGAGCACTGGGCCTCGGCTTAAGCTGCTTGCCACCTGCAGAAGCTGAAGACTTTTCCTTAGAAGGAAATCCTCGCTGTCTTTCGCCTGAAATATGTTTTCTCTGGAATTTTATGACACATTTCGTCTCCTGCAATCGCTTCCTGAGTGAAGATGACTCAAGCCGACCGTACTCCTTTGCATCCCCCACATTCAATTATCCATTTATAGGAAGTGAAAATCGGGAACTATGCTGCGTATTTCTCTTCCCTCTGTTCTGAAGACTCCACATATGCACAGCCCGTTGACCCCTGTTATACTAGTTCCCACCCCTCCTTTCATGTTTCCTTTTCTTGGTTTTTACAAAGGATTATATAAGGGGTTCTCATTATAATGACTTTAAATCATTCATGCATTTTTCATCCGACTCTTCACGCATCCTGACATCTTGCTCATTCTTTTTGACTGGTGCTCTGCATAGAGCAGATGTTTTCACTGAGCTATGATGATTTTTAGATCTTATTCTCAGGAGGCTACAACTAATTCAGAACCCTTCAGCATAGATGAGGCGTTTAATTTATTCCTTCCAGGGAGTTTCTCCTTGTGCTCATCTTCCATGGGTTTCATCTGCCACCATGCTGGCCAATTACTGGGCTTTGTTCAGCCCAGGCCGGACGTGTTGCCTTCTTCTCTGGTCTTGACTAACCTCATAATTTTGTGTCATCAGCACATTTCGCCTGCTGTTACACAGTCACATTTAACATCGTTAGCAATGGCATTGAACTCTGCTTCCACACTGACTCTACCTCTGATCCTGGTGGGCGGAAAGAAGTGATATCCTCAAGATCCAATTTTCCACTGGTCCCATGAGGCCACCTTACCTGTCCCAGGTGTTCAGGAGGGTGTCTCTGAGCACTTCATCTTGCCTGCTGTTGCCTCTGCTCACACGTGCCTGTGTTGGCATCCTTACCGTCTCCTTGGTTTTCTTTTCCCTGTGCTGCTCCTGTGTACATTCTGGGGTAAGTCCAGCATGAGTTTGCTCACCATCTCCCATCCACCGTTGCAATCTACTTAGCCAAAAACAGTCAAAAGATTTCCACAGGAATCTCCATTTCTCTCAATGATGGTGTCTCCTTCCGGGTTGAACCTGAGCCTTGGGGAGGAAACTGGTATCTCCAGAAAGGTCGTGCATGACAAGGGAAACAAAAACAGTGGAAAGACCTCACAGAGCCCCAGTTCCGTATCAATGCTGAGGATTACAACAGTAGTCATATGGCAGTTCATTGTAACAGAATGGCTCCTTATAAATTGTTCCCTTTCATTAATCTCTTGTTGAACCCAACAAGAGATTAAATAAGACTAAATAAGTCTAAAGTCTGTGTGCATAGGGTAGAGCGAGGTGTGTGAGAGGCCCAGTACTGCCCACGGGTCTGGTGTTCGGTCAGTTTTCCTGGATTGCATGCTGTGGATAAGGGAAAACGGCGGTATTGACAGGAGAACACAAACCTCCTGCTTTCATGGTTCAGAACTTTAGCTCTCACTCGCCCCTAAATGTTCTGGATGTTCTTAATGCACCCCACTTTGCCAACTTAACACACACAGGCGTTGCTCTGTGTGCTTGTAGTTCGTAGTACTAGTCTCCCACAGATCTTCTTACTTCCTCTGTTGGATGTCTCCTCCCCTTTCCCTGCAAGCAGCCAGAAAACATGCTTGGGAGCATGCACGAGCACGCATGCACGCACACATACACACACACACACGCACATACACACCCCACGGGCTCGTTTAGATGATGAAGCTTCCTGTCAGTTGTCTAAAGTTCCCTGTCTTCTTCAACGAAATTTCTGCAGACTTGCCGTGCCCCTGCCCCCACGTCATGAAGTGTTTCTCGTCCTCTCCCTGAGCCCTGACTGCCCTGTCCAGCTCTACTCGCTGCCCTTTCCTGCTCTTTTCTCAGACCCCTCCTTCTGATCTCCCCCATAGGGCTTTTGCTCTTTTTGCTCTCATGGATGGGATGCTTTTCCCTTAATGGTCCCCTGACCTCTGAGCCTCGCTTAGCAAACACCTGATTGCTCTTTACTTGCACTTTTTACAATGAAGCAGCAGGGCAAAGAAGCAGGACTCATCCTGAAGCATAGTTAACTCAACTACCCTTGGGATGTGGTTGCTATGTATTTGGGACAATTCCCAGAATTCTCAGTCACCAAAGTTCACAAGCGATCCTTGCAGCTGGAGCATGACAGAGAAAGAAAAATGACCAAGACAACAGAGAGGGCAGCTCTGATTCCATCGTGAAGAGACCAGGGGAGGAAATGACCTACGAAGAGAAGGAAGTGGAGAGCCCCCAAGTGGGGGACCCATGAGTGCCACGGTCCTCCCCTCCTCCGTGGCCTCTGCTGGGTGACAGGGCCTCTCCTCAGCCAGTGTGGCTTTCCCCAGGCAGACATTCCCAGCGTCAACACCGAGGTGTTATGGATGTTCCCAGCCAGCCTTCCCTGTGGGGCCTGGACAGTTTTCATTCAGCTCAGCAGGGTCCCCAAAACCATGATACTAATTCCCCACCTTACCCCCGAAAAATCCAAAGCTAATTTGTAATTGTACTTTCAACAGACATTTCTAACATCTTTGCCATTTGAAACCACATTTATGACTTTGCAAACACTTTGAATTCAAATGCGCACAAAACACATTTCAAAGGTGGCAGGAATAGTTGAAATTAAATGCTTACCAAATTACTTGCAGAAATCATCAAAGATGCCTCTGCGTTTGATCTTGGTCTAACAAGAAAAATGTTTTTCATAGAGTCCTTATTATCATAAGAAAAAGTATAAAGATCTCTATTTATAGCATTTTATATGTATATTAGTAGAATGTTATACATTCGTGTTTTCAATTGCCCTTTTTATAGTTTAGAAGCGGAGGCTCCCTGGGGTTGAAATGGCATGTCCATGATTCCACTGACAAAGGGCAGAGAGAGGTTTGCACCCAGGGACCGTGACAATCAGGCAGACACCCACAAAACGTGTCCAAGTTTATCCCGTGATGCTTAGAGGAAGGGTGGACAAAGTAAACTGAGTCTGAGATCCACATTCACTTTCCCTGGCTGCATTAACGAAGTGGCACAGATAGGCTTAACACCATTGCAATCCCTTCTCTCAAAACTCCAGAATTCCGTGCAGCAGAGCTTTGCTCCCTCAAGGGCTGTGAGGGAGGATTCCTCCTCCACCCCTCCCAGGCTCAGAGGTTCCTGTCCATCAGTCCCTGTATCGTGGCTGCACCTTGCCAACTTCAGCATCTGTCTGTGCAAGGCCCTGTCTCCTCTGCATCTCTGTGTGCGTAACGTTTCTTAGAGGGAGCCTGTCGTTTAATTCCAGGCTGACTATAGTCCAGCATGACCTAATTTCCATAGAAGGCCATGTTCTGAGGTGGACATGAATTATGAGGAAGGGGCAAATAACCGTGTTGAAGAGGAGTGCAGCAGGGAGCATATGATCCTGTGGGACAAATTGAGCTGAAGAGTACTGTTGATTTTACCCACAAGAGAACTGAGTCTGGTGATGCTAATTTTGTATGCACAGGTCATGAAAAGCATAGGCATGCACAGATTTAGACTCAATGCATGCATGGCGTGAGCAGATTCAACACAGCTACTTCAACAAAGCTGTGATCTACTAGTTCATAGGCAATCCTGGGGTAGTTTACCATGTGTCTGTTGAGAGTCCTTTCGTTTGCCTACGACTGCATTCTGTCTTTGCAAATGGATGTCAGTGCCCCAGTTTTATAAGCATAGTAAGTGAGGAAACTGATATGGAGAGGTCAGGTGCATTGGCTAGGGTGACGGATACACCGCACATGTAGATGCCCCGATGAACATGGGCCCCAGGGGGACACAGGGAACCGATGATGTCATACATGCAAATGAGATGCTCCACTCCGGTCGAGAGCCTCTCTCCTCAGGAGTGTGACTGTCCCCTCACTGCTCACCATGCGGGGTTCCACTTAGAAAGCACAACCAAAGTACATCCTTAAGGGCCCCTGTGTGCTTCCTTTCTAACTTGATTGTGGACTTGGATCGTATGCCACAGTTCTGTGAAAGAAAATGCATGTTGGTTTCTACTAGGAAACAGAGGTGGTCAACAAAATCCCACAGAGATTTCTACTAAAACACCCTTAATCCCGGATAACTCTCATTTTCTCATTTTATTTTGCCTGCTCACTAACTGAGCCTGAGCCCCGCTAAGTAGGAGCTGGTTTCTGAATAGAATAACACTTTATAAGGACATGTGGCCTGGTTAAAACAGAGAATAGTATATCTTAATCATAATAACCCAGACACAGAGTCAGAAAGAGCCTCCTTCTGTCACCAAGTACCACAGATCCAAATGGCGGTGTGAAGATCCATTCAGTTCTGTTCTACTGGATGCAGACACAGGGCAGTGCTTTCCCTGCAGTGTAGCCTATCCATTCCATGGTGGCGCCAGGGACCCTTCTGACAGGCCATATTATGACCAAGTCTCATCCAATTATTTCCATTTTCCTTGGGAAAGCTACCATTAGCAACACTTTAGCAACAACTTCAGGCAAAACCCAAGGCTCTCTACCTCAGAAAGTCACACACGGTAGAAGAGCTGGCTGGGAACAGATGAGCACAATCTGAAGTCCTTGCCCTGGACAGCCACGGGCTGGTCATCACCTCCCAGAGTTGACAAGTGCTCTGTGTGAAGATATGCCTAGAAGTGCTCCCAATATGCTCCTCCATGCCTGTGTGCTCCTCCATGCCTGTGTGCTCCTCCATGCCTGTGTGCTCCTCCATGCCTGTGTGCTCCTCCATGCCTGTGTGCTCCTCCATGCCTGTGTGCTCCTCCATGCCTCCTGTGTGCTCCTCCATGCCTGTGTGCTCCTCCATGCCTCCTGTGTGCTCCTCCATGCCTGTGTGCTCCTCCATGCCTGTGTGCTCCTCCATGCCTGTGTGCTCCTCCATGCCTGTGTGCTCCTCCATGCCTGTGTGCTCCTCCATGCCTGTGTGCTCCTCCATGCCTCCCATATGCTATTGTCGATCTGTTCCTATAGAGAACTAGCTAAGCTATGCTGGCATTGACATTTCATTGTATTTATAATAAGCATGGCATTCCTCACACTCCTTGGCTTTGAGGTCTCATGCCATTAAGTAATTATCAGTATAAAATTGTTATGTGTGCAAGAGCTTTCCAGAGCCAGTTTCAAAACTAGTTTTGGGGGGAAACAGCTGAAAATATCTAATATGTAATTTCAGATAGAAAATATGCATTTCTTGAAGGTTTGGCAGGTGATACATGTGCTCACTTTTCACAAAAGAATCCAATGAGTGATTATATTTTAAAAGAAACTGTATACTATATTTATAAAGAACAAGTACAGAAGTCAAAAAACTATCAAAACTAGTGTGTGACCTGTTAGTGCCTTAAATCTTCCTTGAGTAAGCGCAGAGCTGTGACATCGTAGGGGTATTTGTAAGGAAATGTTACGAGCTTTCCATCAGTACTCCTCGTTCTGTATTTTCACCATCTACTCAAGTGGGTATTGGTCGATTTTGACCATGAAATGCTACCTCAGCTCCACGGCATGGTGGCGGCCTGCAGGAGAGCATGGGACTCTGAGAAGGAAAAGGCACACGCACCGGAGGAGGGGCCTGCCTGCATCCCGCGGTCAGGGGTCCTAGCTGGACCCCTGGGGCTTTCGAATGAGTTCAGGCCCCGTCCAGCTTCCTGGCAGTGGCATTGTTGCAGCTGGCTGAGTAGCATTGCTGTTCTGCAAAGATCTAACTAAGTGAACAGGAGGAGGAAGCTGTAGGGAGCACACAACACCCTATTTACAGGAGCTGTTTGTAGACCTGAAACTCCATCCTCCACCTACGAGTTCTGGGGCTTTTGCTTCTGAGGCACAGAGAACAGAGAGGACTGCGCGGAGAGCAGCTGTCAGCCTGAAACAGAGCTGAGGCTGGGCAAAATGGTGACCTCCAGACTTGGAGACCCCAGAGCACAGTCAACAGAGTTATTCTGATGCCAGCAGGTTTGTTCTTCAAGAAGACAGAGACGAATGATCTGCAGAAGAGACTGTCATGGTCGCCACTCCTACCACCAGCCCAAGGGGAAGGGCTGGCTCCTCTTGGCTCTTAAAGGGCAGGGCCACATCTTCTATTCCCCTGTGTCTGGATGCCCCCCCCCGCCAGGCCCTCAGTGGTGAGTCTACTGCAGAGCCTTCAAGGGGAGGCCGAGGCTTGGGGGGTATGCTGTTTCCCAGGGGTCTTCGGGATAGAGCATTAAGCCATGGAGAATTCATCATCAGAAATCCAATGCATGCTCCACTGCACCACAGAGCTTTGGGATCAAATGGACTTTTCCTAGATTTGGAACTTGCTCAGAAACTGCCCTCGTTCCTCCTCGTTGTCTCTGCCTTTTAGGGTGGGAGGCACACAGACAGAGAGGACTTTTAGTGCAGTGTCAGTCACATCTCCTGTTTGGAAAGACACAGCCGGGCACATTCAGGGTGATGTGGCCCCAGACACTATCCTCATTTTGCACTTTAAAGGCAATGCTGCGATGCCTTAATACTTTGGGGCCATTGGGATGACATTAACATATTTTGCATGTCTGAAGGACGTGAGTTTTCCAGGACCAAGGGCAGAATATGGTGGTGTGAATTATTGTGTCTTTCCATATCCACATGTCGAAGCCCTCACCTCCAGAAAGGTCGAGTCTAGAGGAGAAGCCTTCAAGGAAGTACTGAGGTCCAGAGAGTTCAGGAGGCTGGGGTGCTGATCCCACGGGACTGGTATCTTTAGAGGAGACATCAGAGCTCACTGTCTCTCCTCTGGGTACATGCACCATGGATGGGCCACAGAGAGAACGTGGGGAGAAGCATGACCCAGGAAGGCAACCCTTACTAGAAACAGAGCAAGCCAGCATCTGCAGCTTGGGCCTCTAGCTTCTGGAATGTGAGAAGCAAATTCTCCCTGTTGAGGCTGCCCACAGCGGGTGCATCGGATGGCAGCTAACACGGTGGTTTCAGGTGCATGGCTGCAGCCAGTGTCCCGTGGTTACTCTGCTTCCAGAATGCTGTTCCTGCCTGCATTTCAACCGGGACTCTGGGTGTGGGTGCAGCATTCCAGAGTTCTGGAACCATCTGCACTGCTGAGACCACTTTTGGGGGAAGATGTAATGACTGCGGCTGACATCTTGGTTTCCTGGTGTTAGAGCTAGGAGCAGGCGGTCAGCCACAAGATAATGACCCATGATGCAGAGAGATTATTTTTTCCAAGAATAAAAATCCGTTGCAACCTACACCTGTAGCTTTGCTAATTCGCATCTAATTTGTAAAGGAAACCATGGTTTCTCTTGAAGGCAAGCTGTCCCCACAAGCCATGGGGATGTCTGTGAAGTGCTTGCTCGGGTGGATTTCTGCAGGCCTTTCAAGACTCGAGCTTTCTCACCTCCAGGCAAATTACCAGACTCAAAATTAAATCTTTTCTTCAGATGTTTGACTACACTTATCCTGACAGGTAGGTGCTATGTATTTTTAGATTAAATAGGAAGACTTTTTTTTCTGTTTATACCCAAGCACCATGAGAATAAAGAATATAAATAAGCAATTATTGCAATAACTTGGTTGTTTTCATCATTTGTGGTGACAAGACTGCTTCATAGTCATTTGAGATGGCAAAGAATATATTCAAAATAGCATCTGATGTATTTCACTGCTTTTCTGACATTGCTCTGAATAATATCTATTTAACTTATAATTTAATTTATTTACATTTGTAATTAAACAGAACAATCTCGGAAAAGAGGCTAAACATTTAATTGTGTGGGATGCAATATGACAGTTCTAATTACTGCATGTCAAGGTTTTGTTTATTTTTGTTTTTCTTCTTTCATCTTTTCTTAGGGAGGGAAACTATTTCCAATTACAGCTCCAATTCTTCTCCTCTCATTTATTGCAATGGGGATATTTTAATGCTTTCACTTTTTTATAACTGCTTTTTGTCACAAGTGCCTCAAAAGAAAGTGTCAAAGTTCTGTTCCTCTTGCTGCTCAATACTGATAGAAAGTAGCACTCAGTGATTCCCACCTTGATTACTTTGTCAACTATTATATAAAAGTCTTGATAAAATGTAATCTTCAAGCTGCATTCTATCTATGGAGCTCTGAGATACCATGAGACATCTTGGGCAGAATCTTTCCAAACTGATTATTCTTCATACCATAGACTGTCTCTGGCAGCTGGCAGCTCCAGCACGGCCTCTAAGTTCAAGGCCCACACCCAGAATTCCATGTGATGTCACACGGATGAGTGACTTACATCCAAGTAAGGGCTGATCACATCTGGCTTGCTTCACAGACCATCTTCTGAACTCTCTGTCCAAGAATAAAAATCCGTTGCAACCGTTGCTTGAGGATTAGAACACGAAAACCCTTCCACATTGCTTTATTGTTGACTTTTGCCCAGTTGATTTAATATCTGTATGTATGTCTGTGTGCCTACGTATGTGTGTGAGTGTGTGTATGTATAGTTCAAAGAGCGACGATCACAGTATCTGTACACAGAAACTAGTCAGAGAGAGTTGTCACTGTAGGTTACTTTGGGTCATAAACTCTAATGATGTTTAGCTTTGTAACAAGGAAATCTGAGTTTACATTTCTTGACAAACACGGTAAGACAAGATTACTAGTAAGATTGAGAGATTTTTGGCATATATACTTGGTTGGCCCCAAAGAAATATTAAGACGACATTTGTGGGTCTTGCTAAGCCTACAAACCAGTGTGTAAAATATTTGACTGTACCTCAGTGTGCAACACAACTGAGCAGGGAAGTAAGCCAAAATGTGTGATTTCTCCTAAAAATCTAATCCAATAGCACAGGAGGCAGGAAGTGATGGACAGAAGGCAGGAAGTGATGGACAGAAGGCAGGAAGTGATGGACAGAAGGCAGGAGGTGATGGGCAGAAGCAGGCGGCAGCGGCAGTGTGGGTAAGGCAGCACTGTGAGGTGCTGGGAATGTTCTGAGTGTGACACTGTCTGTAGTTCCCATATTCGCTGCGTGTTCCCCTAAAATTAGTGGGTTTGTTGCACCTAAATCACACCTTAGCAGATGTTATTAGCCTAAAACAAGAGAGATAAAGAACTTTTAAGCAATTGCTTCAAATATTCTCAACATTTTCCTATTAGAAAATGTAAGAGAAGACGGTTATTGTGTTGGTTACCTCCTACCCATCCATTTATCCTTCTCATAGTCGTGTGTGTGTGTTTGTGTGTGTGTGTGAGTGTGTGTACATATGTGCAGGCACGTATGTGCTGGCTAGTGGGAATAGAGTCTCATGGTCTTTTCTATCTCATCTGGATTCAAACCTTCTGAGTAGCTAGGATTACAGGTGTGAGCTACCAGAATCTGGCGTTTTCCGATATTCTTTTATGCAAATATATAAAGGAAAGACAAATGACAGTCGGGAAATGCACAATGCATACCACAGAAGAGGCTGCGGGTGTGTTTGAGGTGGCGTGAGGCGCTGCTCCGCGATTAACCGCATGATTCTGTGACTCTTCCCCCGCAGCCCTTCCCCCAGGTCTGTGCTTAGAGGCACAGCCTTCCTAGGAAACCGTGAAGCTCTCTTCTAGAAGATGCTCTTTCTTCATGGGCTTGGGATGTTAACTATTTCTTGAACTTTTTGTCCACATGTGATCATAAGTGGAGGAATAAAGGAAGAAACAAAATAGCTCTATACTTAACAGTAAAAGAAATAAACACCAGAAGCAATTGCCTTTTGAGAAACATGATTATTTAAGAATTTCTTAAAGTCTAAACCATGAAGTCCTTACTTCATCCTCAAAATAGATAAGTAGCACAATAGTTATTATCACTAAAGCATCTTACTCATTGCAGTTCACCTCTTCTTGACATTTACATGTTATTTATTTGAATTTCACGCCTTGGAATCCTACAGTTTACAGCTACATTTAGGCATAACATTTAGAAACTTTAGTACGACAGTATTGTTTGAAGCTGGCTTTGAGTAGTATAACATGATTCTCACAGTAGCTTTTAATGAGGACTTAACACGCCCAAACAGAGATCTGCCTTCCCTAGGAAGCCGGCCGGCCAGCAATGCCCACAGGCACAGGAGGGTCTTGGCATATTCGTGCTATCAGCCCAACATCAACACAGCTGCGATTGCTACAGCGTGCATGAGGGTAGCAGGAAACCTACAGGATCTTACAACGTGCTTTGCCACGTTTGCTGGGAATAACGGCAGTCTTTTACGTTTGTCACATTAACCTTTAAATTGGATGTTCTCTTTACCTGTTCTGTTTAATGTGCTTACATTCCCTGGAAAAACAGATACACTAATTATGACACAGTATTTTTAGACTGAATGTTGAGTGCCAAGGAGATGGATCTGGTCAGGTTGTAGGAAGGCACTTGTACTTAGTTTGCTGCACAATGAGGTAACAATTGGAACATTTGCTACAACTCTAACGTGATAGAATGATTTAATTCACATATACCCTATATCCCAGCACTCTGGAGGTAGGAGGATTGAGAGTTCAAGTCTAGCAGCCGGGGCTAGGCAGTAAGTTCAGATAGTCTATACTTCATGGTGAGACTCTGTCTCAAAACAAAACAAAACATACAAACAAACAAGGACTAAAGACGCAGCTTGTAGAGCACTAAGCAGGTAAATGCAGGGCCCTGCGTTTCATTTCCCTGCACATCTATGTATAAGGCACGTGGTTATGTACGTGCCTGTGTTTATGTACATGTGTTTACATACACACAGCATGCCTCTGTCCAGAGTTTGCCTTGATGCTGAGCACACCCTAGCTGGGATGGCGTTCCGAGGCCCATCTGCAGGGTTTCCCTGAGGATTGGACGGAGACGCCGCGTTTCACATGCAGAACTGGTTTAACTCAAGTGCTTTGGCAATGGAGGCCAATGGAACCTCACTGACGGCCGTCGCTTGGATACTGCCACTAAAAGGAAAGAGACAAGAGGCAGGAAGGCAGGCAGGAGAGCGTCCCGAGGCCCTTGCATGGTGCAGCCTTGTGCTTTAGGCAGGAACGCGGAGGAAGCTCCCCAGTCAGGCCTCTGGATCACCAAATCTACGGCAAAGCGCCTTCTGCGCACCGGACCCTGAAAGCATGCTTCCTGTCATGGAATTGGCCATACGGTCAGATGTTCAGAATTGAACATTTCTGCTCTCTGAACCTCTGATTCAAGCAGAAGGAAGGCCCCATCTCAGCACAGAGCCATCGGAGGGGAAGGGTCCAGGAACCTGTTCTCGCTGCCTGCCTGTGGGCACCCTGCATAATGTGCAGCTCCGATCGGCCGGCGTGCCCACACAGGAGGCTGCTCTGAAGGTCATAAACAAGGAAATATTCTAGAGAGCAATAATCTGTGGGTGTTCTAGTGTAGTTCAGAGGAATACTGACTGCAAAGGCAGGCCATCAAAAATCATTTCTAATTATTTTAAGTAATATTTGGATCAATGTATTGTAATTTTATTAGCTTTCATGTTTATGTCTAAATTAGATTACTTTCATGTTTGTTTAAGCTCTTTTGCTTTTTAAAATGTCTCTTTCAAAGACAAATTGAGCCTGGTTAAAATAATCAATGGCTCTGTGGGTTCAATGTATGACACCAGCCAGGCCAGGAAGGGCTTCCTGCCGCCTCCTGGAGTAACAGCCCTGAGCCGGTAGAGCTGACTCAGAAGCCCTGCTGTGCCCCGGGTCACTGTCCCTCCAGACTGCTAAAAAGACTGCATCCATCTTTTCTTCTTTCTTTCTTTCTTTTTTTTTGGGGGGGGTCTGGTCTTGGGGCCTGAACTCTGGTCCTGGGCACTGTCCCTCAGCTCTTCAGCTCAAGGTTAGTGCTCTACCACTTGAGCCACAGCACCACTTCCAGCTTTTTTCTTTTTGCTTATGTGGTGCTGAGGAATCAAACCCTAGGACTCAGGCATGCAAGGCAAGCGCTCTACCACTGAGCCACCTTCTCAGCCCTCTTCTTTCCTTCTTTCTTTCTTTCTTTATTTTTCCTTCTTCCTTCCTTCCTTCTTCCCTCCCTCTCCCTTCCCTCCCTCTTTCTTTTTCCTTCCTTCCTTCCTTCCTTCCTTCCTTTCTTCTTTCTTTCTTTCTTTCTTTCTTTCTTTCTTTCTTTCTTTCTTTCTTTCTTTCTTTCTTTCTTTCTTTCTTCCTTTCTCTCTTCCTTTCTGTTGGTCGTGAGGCTCAAACTTGGGGTCTGGGCACTGTTCCTGAGCTTTACACTCAAGGCTCGTGTTCTACCACTTTGAGCCACAGTTCTACTTCCAGTTTTCTGGTGGTTAATTGCAGATAAGAGTCTCGTGGAGCATCACATACTTTCTTAGGCTTCATTTTCTCCATAGATACATGTTCACATGCAATTACTTTTTACATGGTGAGAATTTGAATGGGTATAGATATTATAAATGTGGTGCTTTAAAAATATAGAACATTTTTTAGGAATGTGGTATGTCTATCTCTTCTAGTATTTTATATTTTTATTTCATTGTAATTGAAAAGCTAACGTGTCTAAGTTGGATCCTAATGTAAATGGACCTTGAACTGTAAAGACATTATTTGTCCATACAAAGGAAGGAATGATTTGGCTTCTTGATAGTTTTCTGATGAATTTTTGTGAGTAGCACGGATCAGCTTTGGCGCTTATCAATAAATAGAACAGTACTGGACAAATCCTCCTGGAAAAGGCAGACAATGCAAGGTAAGGGAAAAGCTGTGGTCACCAGAACATCCGGTCAGATCTCACGTGGCACACATCCAGTCAGATCACACGCTGTACACTGAGCACACAGGAGAGGGGTTCACTACTCCTGATGTTCTGTGTGGTCCTCGAGAATCTGATTGGAGGTCCAAGTCCTGCCCCCAGGGCAGGAGGCTCGCTCTGTGCGGTGCAGCCTCTGCTCCCAGGGCAGGAGGCTCTCTCTGTGCGGTGCAGCCTCTGCCTGTAGAATTCCCTGGGCAAGCCAGGGCTGGGCTGTAGAACATACACTACCCTCTTATTGGGATGCAGTCCTGCTGGGCACAGCTGTGAGCTCCAGGCCTTTCACAGAGCAGTGTTCTTCCAGAATTTTCCCTTGGCTAGAAGGATGTTGAAGAGACGTAGTCCTCTGAATTTGATGGCCACCCTGGGTTCCAGCTCCTAAGGCCAACATGGAAACACATGACAGCCATTATGATCTTAAGATCACCAGTTTCTCTTGGAGTGATTTTTCTCAGCCTTCTTCTCACCAAGTGAGAAACGTTTGCTATCAGGTGTTGGCTCCTGTGGTTACAGACGTTGATCAATCACAAGATCGACAACTGACAAGCTGCTGGGCCAGGGGAGCTAGCACTTTAGTTTGGGCCTAAAGGCAGAAGGAATAATGTCCTCATTTGAAGACACTTAAGTGAGGAGACCCCTCTCTGCAGAGAGAGGTGAACTTGCCTCTCCACTCAAGCCTGCAACTGAAGCCTGCCACGTTCAGAAGACCAGTCTGTTTAACACTGTATATTTAAAAGTAACACTCATAGAAAACTCACCATCACAGGAACAACCAGACTCATGTCTGACCAAATATCTGGGTACCTACAGCCTGGTTATGGTGACACAAAAAAAAGTCCTCAGAATCATTCCCCAGGGGAGACCAGCCCACGGCGGACAGATGAAGGTACCACCGCCCCTGAGGAGCTGGGAGCCATCTGTGTGTCCCATGCTGGTCACGGCCTGCAACGCACGTCCAGCTCTGCATCCTGATGCATCCTGGGAAGGACACTCCTTTCTTGTATGCCAGCCCTGTCAACATATCTGATTATGTTCGCCTGGAGAAAAGAGTGGACTAGAGTTTGAAATTCACACTTAAACTTAGATCTCATGTAGTGAAAATCATCAATTAAATCTTTTGCTTTTTTCTGAAGACTCAGAAGGTAAAGAATTGAGAGACAATTTTTGGTGTTATCCAAATATGAAAAATAATATTTCATTTAGAGTTCCTAAAAATTACGGATTATTCATGAAAATTAAAACTCTGGAAGAGTAGCACTTTTATTATTTCCCCTGTGCAATATTTGGAACACACACTTATGCTAAAAAAAAAAAAAAAAAAGAAAACAAATTTGTTTACCTGAAATTCAAATTTACCTGGATGATCCAGGTGTTATTTGATAAATATGGATATATTTTAATTTTAGAATGTTGTTATTTTAAATTATGGATCCAAATAATATTTTTAAAATATTTTTATTTTCTTTTCTGTCATAATTGTACAAATGACAAATGAGCTGCAGTTCAACAAAGCAATTTCTTCCTTTTCTTCTTCTTCTTCTTCTTTTTTTATTAGGCCCAAGACCAGGACTCTACCTGAACATCCACTCTTCGGCAAGTGCTCTACCAACTGAGCTATACTTCTAGCCCTCAACAAAGCAATTTGTGAATAGAATGTGTCTTGTGAATAGAACGTGTCCTGTGAATAGAACGTGTCCTGTGAATAGAACGTGTCCTGTGAATAGAACGTGTCACCCTTTTCAACATTTTCACACATTCCTTCCCTCCACCTCTTCCCTCACTCTTTTTTTTTTAGGGGGGGGGAGGGTCCGGTCGTGGGGCCTGAACTCTGGGCCTGGGCGCTGTCCCTCAGCTCTTCAGCTCAAGGCTAGCGCTCTACCACTTGAGCCACAGTGCCACTTCCGGCTTTTTTCTTTTTGCTTATGTGGTGCTGAGGAATCGAACCCAGGGCCTCATGCATGCAAGGCAAGCGCTCTACCACTGAGCCACCTTCCCAGCCCCCCTCACTCTTCTTACATTGAGTAAGACACTTGAAATTGTGACTGCATCCTCCCCTCTTCCTTTCTTCATCTACCTTTTTCCTCTTGATTCCACGCTACACTTTCGAGTCCAAATAGTACTTTCATGTCAGATGAGTAAGAGAGAGTGAATTGAATTTTGAAAAAATTATTGGACTACTAATTAAAACTCAGTTTGAAGGAAATTGATTCAACCATATCAGCTGCATGGATTCAATTCAAGCAATAAATGGACATACATATTTCTAAGAAGAAACCTAATAGGGACACTATTCAAGATTCTCTGGGCTGCTTTTAAATGGTTGTTCACATAAAGGTTATAAAAGCAAAAAATACAAAATTGTAGATAGACAATTTATAATTTGAACACACCTAAAGTGGGGCAGGGATACAATCCAATGTGAGAATACGAATTTAACATTCATGAAGCTTTGGGTTTGAATCCCAACAGCACACACACAAAGAAAGCTGTCATAAAGCAACGCAAGGAACAAGGTTCTGAAAGGCTGTGATCACTAACTAAAACTGCATAGAATTGTGTATTTAGTAAAGGTCTGCATCCGGCATCCCGGTCATGTACAAATGCATGGCTTTATTTATTGGCATTCTGCTAAGCTACTTGTGACATCCAAAATTTTAGTCCACATTATCAGGTCATTTCAGAAGCTTTTGTGTGCCATCTCCCATAGTGAGTTTCTCCATTCCCCACCCTGGGTGACCTTTGACATGAATTCAGAAGCAAAGTCTCTAGAATGAGTCTCCAAGGAGACTGGTCCTTCTCAATGCATTTAATTACTACCCAGAAAATGTGAGTGATGTTATGCTGAAATCATAATTAAAACCAATCTACGGAATGTTTCCGTGGGTTCCCAATAAAATCAGGTTGCAATGCAAATATTTTCCAGCAAGAATTTTTGATGAATCCAAGATATTTTGTGGCAAAACCCAGCAGGTAAATCCCTGTGCGTGGTAAAATCTGCTCTGGCCTTTTTATCCTAACCCTGTGTTTTCCAGAATTTGTGAACATGTCATCCAGATTAAAAACACCACTCTAGAGTTGATATTTTTCTTCATCCTATCAAATAGATGAGCAAACATGTTAACAGTCATTCCAGCTGATTGACAGGGAAAGAAAGGACTGCTGTGTTTCTGTGTGTGACTTTCAGCTTCCTGTGGAAGGAGGTGGGTTTTCGAATGTTTTATGCTGTCTGTGATCTGGACAGTTTTCCTAGGAGCATGGATGTTGGCTTTTTCACTCACCTGGTGATGCTTTTGTAGCTGGGTCCCGTGAGTGGTGGTCAACTGCTTTGGGGTACACCGGTCACCCTCTGATTCAGGCCTCGGGTTCTTCCCCGTTCCTCCTTGTGCAGACAGAGCAGGCATCGCCTTCCGGGAGCCAGGAAGCAGACGCTAACCAGACAGAGACCTTGCCAGTGCTGGGACACTGAGCTTCCGGACTCCAGAGCTGTGAGAAATGAATTTCTGGTTTATAATGTTTTGCTACAGCACCCAGGGCACACTGGAGTTAGGTCTGAAAATTACCATAAACTGAATATGCTGATTTATATGCAGAAATACTATCACAAAATGGAAGCCCTCTTTACCATCATAGCGAACGCACAGCCACCTGAGCATGGTGCTCTCAGGGAAAGCCTGCAGCCGGCCTGTGCGGTTGAGGCTGGATGACGCCTTCCTGGCCTATTTTTCATGTCCAGTTAGGAATCCTGTACTGGGGCTGGGCACTATTCTGTAAGGAGATCACGCCTATCGAGGGAAGGGCACTGCAAATGTCACTGAGTGTCCGCCGGCTGACACTGAAAGTAGAGACATGGCCGGGCGCTGGGCGGCAGACTCCCACTGTAGAAAACACAAGGGCAAAACTACCCGTGCCCGCACAGAGCGCACCACAGTACGCCTCATAGCAGACTCACTCTGGGTGCCCCACGGAAGGCAGGGGGAATACCTGGAGAACACTCATGGAAGGTTCTAGAATAATGCTGGCAGCTGACCATGGAGGCTGAGGCCAGGGACGCAGCAGTGGAGGTGGAGAGCAAGCTCGGAAGATCAGATCAGGAAGCCGTGAGCACGCCCAGGTAGAAGGTGAACAGAAGCGCGGGGCTGAGGGAGCTGCAGAGCGCCGGCGTGGACACGGGGAAGACTCTAAGCTTCCACCTTTGTGGTTCTTTCTCTTGACCCTGCTTGCCAGTCGCCAGGGGTCCTTCAGTCCGGCCCGCATCTGTCCGTCACTCACTTTTCTTCTCTTTTTCACTACTGGCAACTTGTAAGTCTGCGCTCCCTGCTCATTCCACAACGCCTGCTTCCTTGCACCCATGTGAGATTCCCCCCCCCCCCCCATCTCTTGGACCTGGAGATTTCCCGTTCCTGACAGGACACAGAGACTTTCCATGCCACTCTCGTGACAAACTCCAGAAACCTCCCAGGGATCACCCGCAGCTTCTGCAGGACCCGTGCTTCACGTACAAGAAAATCCTTCATTCCCAAGACGTGTCAGAACTGTGGTTACCAGGCTGAGCCCTGCTTTGACACCACCCTTTCTCCGAGATGTCTGCTGGCGGCTTCTGGGCCCGGTGTGGCCACGGCTGAGGCCAACACAGCTCTTAAGTAAATGAAGGTCTAGTTCTGCTGAATCCATCAGCTAATTGCTCGGCATTCTGCTACAACTCCCTTGGCTAGAACTCCACGGAGGATGCCAAAATCACCATTATGATGGACAAACTCCACTGGAGTCAATCAATCCCCAGGTCAAGTTGCTGAGCAGCCGTGGGGCTGGGTGGCGGTCAACATCCTTGCTCTCTTTTCTTCTTTCAGAGAACAGCCAGGGTAACCATCCTGCTGTGGAGTGGCAGTGTTGGCTGCTCTCTGCGGCTCACCCCGAGCTCCGCTTCACAGAAGTCACTGGGCCTAAGCCGCAGACAGCCCGACTCTCTCCTCACATCCCACGCACCCACAGGAGGCCTACAGCCCTGTCCCTTGGCCTTGGCGGTGGCTGGGAGTCTCAGCGGTCGCCAGGCTTCTGCATTCTGCCCTTGCCCCGGAGTGAGGTCCAGAACACCGTTCTGTAACGCGCCGAAGTCCACCGTCCACTTTCCATTTTAGAAGCCTGAGGTTTCACCATTCTGTCTTTAAGAAAATCCAATTTGTCTTGACACAGTTCAGAAGCTGCTTTTGTTTGCTTGGTGCCCAGGGTGGCTTTGGGCGTGAGATGTTCTTGCTTTCAGCCTCCCGAGGGCTGGGATTACAGGCGTGAGCCACCACACTTCCCTCATAAGCTATTCTGGAGCTGAAGCAAACCACGTGTCTCTCTTTTTGAACCGAAATTCAGCTGTTCCAGGAATTACTTTCTAGGTACAACTTTAAATCTGCACCGGCCAGATTGTAGCCTCTTGTGCCGCATCCCTTCTCCAGAGAGCCTGGAAGCAGAACAAACCTGCAAGGTCATCACGGCCGCCCGAGGGTGTCAGGGACACACGCTGCTAGCCCGGGCATGCCCAGAACTGCGGCTCTGTCTGGAGGCAGCCGCTCCTCCGGCCCCCAGCCCTGGGCTCAGCTCCTCCGGCCCCAGCCCTGGGCTCAGCTCCTCCGGCCCCAGCCCTGGGCTCAGCTCCTCCGGCCCCAGCCCTCAGCTCAGCTGAGGGACTGTGGGATGGAGGTGGCCGCTGTTCTCCTGTTGGTGGGCTCTACTGGATTGTTAGCCTTCTTCGTGGCACGGTATCTGTTGTGGTGTTACAATTGTGTGGCTCTGTTTTATTACTTTCTTAATTTAAATTTTGCTGTAAAAGTGATGTGCAGGTGGATTAGTTACGTAGGTAAGTTATTGAGCATATTTCTTTTTGAACAGTGTTACCCTCTCCCTCATTTCCCTCCCTCACTGTCCCCTTCCCACCAAGTGGTAAAGTTCATTTCCAATGTAGTATCTAGTGCGTATCACTGTGGAATTGGTTCACCATTTGTCCCACCATTTCTGTGATTCCCCTTCCCTTTCTCAAATCAGATAAACTTACATACAAGACAAAGAGTACAGAAATTAAAACAACAACAACAACAAACAGTGACAACAGGGAATAAACCAAAGGGGAAAAAAGAAAGACAAGAAATAACTGCAAACCACAATAAAAAACCCTCTTATTTCATTTCTTGGAGTTCATTTCGATAAACATTTTATATGGTCACATGCGCATAGCTATTGAACCACTGTGATCCTCTCCTAAGAATATTGTCCTATGTTCTCACTGTGTGATGCTTAGTGCTGGAAAATGGAGAAAAGTTAACAGGGGACCGACAGAGCTCTTTTCAAAGCAGAGTTTTTGCATCTCACCAAACTATCTGTGTCTAGAGAACTACACCAAGGAAGCTACAATCATTATTCTCATTTGCTTTGACAGCTTCAAGATTTTAAGCTAGGTAACATGTGAATTAGTGTAAGATAACTGCATAATACTGTGCAAAATTTTAGCAGAGAGAGAGAGAGAGGGAGAGAGAGAGAGAGATTCACCTTTTGGTATAATACCACAACTTTACTTGGACTCAAAGCCCATGGCAGCCATACTTCGGTGTTGTATCAGCTTGTATTTTGGGATCTGCTCTGGGAGATGGGCAGGGAAGGAGGGCAGAGGCCCCTCTCCACGGCCTCTGTCAATGTGCAGGATGAGCTGAGGTTCAGTTATCTGCTTCCATGCCCACTGCCAGTGCCTGGCGGACGTGACGCTCTCTACGTATCAAAAGAGTGTTGTCTGACCACCAACAAGCATCGTCATCTTCTTCACAATGTATTCCTTATGAAACGCATTACTTCAAATATTTGTTCCCTGTTTTCACGTTGATCCAGTCCCACATTCTTTGTCTTTTAAGCTATCAGGAAGTGGATTGTTTGTCAGACTCTGTATGTTCAATCTGACTTGACAGACTGGGTAATGGGGTAAGAAGAACAGTATGTGTGCAACACTATTTTATTCCTCAATAAGACCAGCCAAAGAGCTCTCCTCTCCCAAACTCTGTGTCTGCAAAGTTTTCTATAGTCTGTGAACATTCTACCTAAAACTGACTATTCATTAAGAGTATGCATATGCAATTGCACATTATCAATTAGTCTGTGGCAGGACCAGACATGATGGTACATGCCTGTAGTCCCTGCTACCCAAGGGTTGAGGATTGGGAGAATCAGGGTTTGAATCCAGACTGGGCAAAATGTTAGGGAGATTTCATCTCAACAAACAAACTAGGTATGGTGGCACATGAAAGGTCAAGGTAGGAGGATAATGTCTGAGGCTGGTCCTTGGCAAAACAGGTACAAATCCTATCTGAAAACTAACTGAAGCAAACACATGCAAATACACAGGCATAGCCACACACACACATGTACACACGTGTACACACCCATGTACATACACATACACAGAAATGGAGGGGAAGCGTAGTATACACTTTTCAACCTGAGAGCAAATAGGGAGTTAACTGGTACTTTAGTGGTAGTTGTGCCCTACCTTTCAAGAAATTTTATCTAGGGAATATCTAATGGACATTCAGAGCAGAGAGAATCCTGAGAGCGGCACTCCTCCATTCTTCAGATATGACCAGACTCTCCTCTAGAGACTGAGCAGGAATGTCCTGAGCAGGAGGTAGGTGTGGGAAGGCCCAGCCTCTAATGTCCATCTTCTTGACCTCATTATTGCTGACCTATGTAGCATGCTGCATGCTTGCTGGTCAGGAGAACATCAGTGCTCCACCTTACGAGTTCTACAAGCTTCCTAATGCATGGTGGTTATTCCTTTTGTTTGGGGTAACCTCACATCCTGACATAAGCGAGGAAGCCAAGTTTTCAAAGACCCCGGACAAGCAAGCCCCTCATTGCAGCGTTATCTAGGGAGGGCGACGGGTTCTGGTGTGTTAATTTGCACTAAAATCCATGACCTGGGAGGCTGATTGATCGCTGAGGGCAGAAAACCAGCCTCTGGCCTAGTTTATTTTGTGAACTGTAGCCTGAGCTATCGCTGTAAGCCACAATGATATTGATTTGATATATACTAGATGGCTCTTTATGCTCTCTGGGAAATCCATTGTGTGGAGCCAGAGCCCGGCAGTGGGGGAGAGGCAGCTCTTTAAATTGAAGAGGGTTATCATGGTTTGACCCCTGGGCCACGCAGGTTACCGAGTGGCCTGGGCAAGGCCAGGTCGGAACAGGCCCCGGGGGACCGGGGCTCATCAGTTTTGAATGTCAGATCCCTTCAGAGGATTTGAGTTATTGCTAATAGGACTTGCTGGGGTCTATGACATTTGGATGCCCTATAAGTTAAACATCATAGCGCTCTCTTCATGTCATGGTGCTTTAAATTATGGCTGAGCAGAGCATGTTGGCTTTCGCGGCTCAGCATTGCAAGCCTGAGCAGGAGGCCCAGCCTGCCTCCTAGCTGGGCCTGCAGCACCACTATCGGAGCACTGTCCCGCCGTACTCGGCTCCCCGACCCATCAATTAGCTGGCTTGTCAGGTGCACTCCAGTTGAGGAAACACCACTGCCATCTTGTCTCTGCCCATTAGAAACCAGGTAGCCTTTGGCAACAGGCACAGTGAAAGTCCAGATGCAATTCTGACATTGATAGCTTTGACTGTTTTTCTTCGGGGGAAGCTGTACGGGGGCTGGGTGAAAGGTTGATGGGGAGACACATCACTCTTTGTGGACATCTTATGCATGGAAAAGAAAAGAAACTATGTCTGCTGGAACCGTTTGCCGTCATTTCTCCTCTTCAGGAGGAGCCCTTTGCTTGCAACGTCTCGTTTTGCCCAGAAGATTTTATTCTGTAATGGATGTTGTCATGTGGGCAGCAGATGAGGGATTGAGCTCTCAATTAGTTCATTATGACTGAGTCCAACTTTGGAACCTCTGGAAGATTCCGGGGCCCCTCTGACCCCGCTGGGCGGGCAGGCTGGCTTCACCAGCAGCTTGCCTGTATTTCCCGGGCACAAACCCTGCCCTGTCCCCTGGACGCTGGCGGCTGCTGGGGACAGCACCTACCAAAGCCTTCCTCTGCACTAGATGCCTCCCAGTAGGCAGTGAATCTTATTTGATTGGAAAGTAGCGCGAACTTCTGCTGGAAGAACGGGGTGGAGAATGAAATTCAGAGGAGCTGGACAGCAGGATCTTGGCCCTTGCTGCCTGCGATCTCAGAGCAGCTGAAGGAACCCTTGAAGCAGGCTGGGCTCCAGTGTATTTCCCTCCGACCTGCTGAGGGAAACCTCTTCAAGGAAGTTTTGAAATCCACTGTGGGGGGCCCACAGAAGCCTCTATTAGGTTCCTGGCGACTGCTAAAGGAGAAGCCTGTGTTTTGACTTGGAGTGCCACACTAGTCCTGGCCATACACATGTGTGTCGATGCTGATGATGCCCCTCGCGGGAAACACTCTCAGAAATCAGCGTCTGATGGGGAAAAGAGGGGACACTTCACCCCAGAAGACAGTGCCCAGAAAGAAGAGCTCTAGATCAGGGAGAGGGCCCAGGTTCCTGTTAACCTGAGAGCGCTTCCCCATCACTGTGTGGAAAAGAAAATGGCCATCGAGCTTCGAAGAGCAGATGTGGTGCTGAAGCAGGACCATGGTGGGAGAGGTCTCGGCCCAGTGCAGTCTTGCTGACCAGGAGGGACGTGCACACTCTCACCCAGGAACACCTGCTCTGCTGCACGTCTTCACTTATTATTTTTGCTCAGACTTCATTTATTACTTTGGTTGTTGCTGTTAATATTTTGCATCTAACTCATTTGGCCACTGGGAGATCGTGAACATGGATAATTCTGCCACTAGAGAAAAACAAGTGTTGACGAGACTTTGGCTTGCACCTTGCCTGGCATAGATACACAGGTAGACAGACTTTGGACAAATGAGGAATTACAGTATTTAAAAACCTAATCATTTTTTTTCTGTAACAAATCATTCATTGACTGGCACTGAACAGAGAGCCTTGCAGTACATATCACAAAGAGTATTTTATTATACAGAGAGCACTTACTTATCCAAAGTCGTGAGTTTGAATCTGTAGGATATTTCCATAGTTTGTTCTCAAGGAAGATGTGGCTGGGCACACAGTTTTTTCTTGTATCCTTGTGGGCTTGTGCCATTTGTGGACACACTCAATCACATCTGAGCTATGATCTGTTCAAGTCTTCATTGGAAATTGAGGGCGTGAAAGAGACAGGCCAGGGTCCTACTACTGAAACCTCTTCAGAGGCCTCCACAAGCACTGCACAATGACGTTCTACCTGCACACGCCGGCGGGCCCAGGGAGACCGTGCCCACAGGCATGCCTTGCCCCGCCTGGCAGACCCGAGAGTCAGGTGCCACCCTGTGATGTGTGTGCTGGGGTACTGTCCTGTACTGTTCAGAATTCAGTTTCTTGGTCTGGAAATCTCTTGGCATCCATGACGAAATGGGTCATTTACAGCTTGGGCCTCTTGTACACAAAGCCATCCGTATTGCCCATCTTGTTCAAAAATGGGGAGGAAATGGGATTTATAGAACCTGAAAATTTTCCATTTCAACAATTTTATATGTATGTTTTTATGCGTACACGTACATATACGTTGTCACTCCTAAACATCTTACTAGAGACAAAATACATTTATTAACTACATATCATTATTCTTCCTTTATTGTAGTCACCTCATTGATTTTAGAATCCAATACAATGTTCTCTGGTTAATATTGACAGAGAAGAAACAAATGATGTCAAGAATTGCACAGCCTGAAGAGCTAGCATCTGTGATTGGAAACACTATCCAACGCTGAGTCTTCCCATGAAGAATAAAAGTCCCTGTGCTCCACAAGATGCCCAGCGTGGTGATAGGGCTGGCAGAGCACTGAGAAGTACGGGGAGGAGTTCTCACACAGAAAATTGCTTCAGAATCAAAACACTGAGCAAATTAGCTGACTATAGGCACACAAGTATATACAACCAGGACTAAGATCCACACTGTGTTTTCTGATTCATCTTGATGAGTAGCCGATAGATAGATGATCATCAACAGCCGCCTAAATCACACACAGAGAGGAGGCAGCGTGACTGTGGTTCTGAGTCCTCTCGATTTCCCTGTTCCCCTGGTTGTTATAAAGTAGTGTCACTAGCGACTCTAACACCTTTGTCCATCTCTTTCCCCACCAGCCTGAGTAAGGCAGCAAGCGTGACCGCAGGCATGCCTACGGGGCCGGATTTTCCACTGGCAGATTTGCGTTAGCTCTATTGTTTCTATTGGAAAGTCTGTACACAGAAAGTGCTTTTAAAAAAAGCAGGGTTCATCTCCTGCTGAGGACAGGAAAGCAGAGCAAAAGCAGGGCGGCCACAGGCCCCTGGAGCCCGGGGTTGTGAACAGGTTAACCCAGCACGTGGGGGGCAGGAGGACGGGACCCTGGCGCAGAGCTGCTGTGGTGGCCCCATGTGAAGGGGCAGACGGGTGTCAAAATACTGAGGGCTTCGCTAATGGCGTATCCAATTCATGCGACTCATCCGTTCCTCAAGAATGGCCATTGATTCTCCTTGATGGGACCGAGTATGGAGTGGATCTTCACAATATGCATATCGACAAAACCCGTCAGGTAAGCCAGTGCATGCCCCAGGGGCGTGCCTAACGATCAATTCCTACAAAACCGCGACTTTCCACCCAACATTCCCTTACCTGAAACATGAGTATCTAGCTTACCCACTGTAGGAAGGACCCGAGAAGAGGCTCAGCCTCCCACTGTGGAGTGAAAATGACATATCCACGACAGCGATGAACGCATGATCCCATGCTGCTCCGCCATCGACAGCATCGCGTCCAGGACGTGCAGATCCAGGCAGACTGCCCCGCAGCGCAGCCCGGTGGCAGGCACACAGACGGTGGCCTCCACGCGTCCCCTGGGAGGTAGAGAGCAGGGAAGGAGAGTGCCTGAGCTGACCAGGTAGGAGGGAGCCTGAAGACCGATGGACTGGAATATCAGCCAGAAATGTGTGTATATGGCACTCAAGACAAAAGAGAAACTAGTCACCAGGTTGAGGACGACTAAGGCCAGACTCTGGCCTCAGGAAAATCCACTCATTGCCATAGAATGAAAAGTGGATGGTTTGGGCCCACAGGACCAGGAAAGGTGGGGGCTGAGAACCCAAGTCAAGCTTCCTCTTTGAAACGTGAGCTCTCTGAATACAGGCTCTTTGTCCATGGTGCCGATTGACAGGTGAATATTTGGGGAAAATAGCAACTGTGTCTTTTATTTCCTCTCATCACTTGTGAACAATGTGACGTGACAGTATTTGGTGTTACAAAGTAGCTTAGAGAGGATCTGAAGAATACGGGAAGATGTGTCCAGGGCTTGTGTAAACCCCGTGATGTAACAGGGGTGTGGGCATCTCCAGACGTAGGAATTGCAGGGTCCTGGGACCAAAGATCCATGAACAATAGATGATACCATGTGGTCATGAATTCACAATGTATCTTTACTCTTGGTTCCTCTGTGCAGTATTTGTGATAAAATGTAAGGAAAACAGAAAAAAAAAAAACCTCATGTGGAATATTTTATACTTTTCTCTTCAAATTATACTAATGAGCTTTGTAATTCTAATTGGTAAATTTTCTCTTAAACCAATTTTACCCACAGAAATACCAGTGAAACACATTTTTCAGGAAAGTAAATTTCTAAAATGCTAGAAATCACTACACATCAAACCATAAGGAAGTATATTTAGCAAATATTTGGAGGGTGTCTGGCTTAAAACCAGGAAGCATGGAAATTAAACCTTCGGGCCTCAAATTTAACATAACTTAAAAGTTCTACATGAGAGTTAGACTCACGGTGTTTCCCCTTTAGATAGCTTTTCAAAACTCATTGCAGCTTTGAATTATGAAAGGGGGGAAAATAGCCCCAAAAGAAATATAGACATTTTCAGCAAAGATTCATTCTCCAGGCCTGTAGAGCTCTCTGCCCCACTACAGAGACTATGCCTAGTGAAAAGCATCTGAGAAAGCACAGCTTTTCTACTGCTATAACTTGATCTTAATTATTCAGAAAAACACAACTGTGCAGGTCACTTACCCGTAATCAAAGACGGGTCATATTTCCTGGCTTTGACTTTGTACTAGAATTTTGCTGTCAGTAGTCCTGTCTGTGTAATTGGTAGGGAAAGCTAGCCACCATGTCGATGTGTTCTTCACTCCCAGTTTCAAGGCAGCGCTGATGAAGGTGGTCACAGGCACAGAATGATGGGGGACAGTGGCCTCGAGCTTCTATCAACCATGACTCCCCCCAGATCTTTGTAACGGAGCAACCTTTAATTTCTTTCCTGAAAGAAAATATGTTATGTTTTCATAATAACATTACAAGGCGTTCACTGGGTGAATTTTGTTTAAATTAGATGTGTGTGTGTGTGTGTGTGTGTGTGTGTGTGTGTGTGTGTGTGTGTGTGTGTGTGAAAGAAAATTCTTTTTCTAGCCAGGAAAATCTTAGAAGAGATATAGTCCCATCAGAACATTTCATTCACCACTGAGAAGATGCACCATATAAACCTTTGACTAGGCGATAGGACCTTCCACCTCCACCAGATTCCCAGCAGAGAGAAATGTCAGCATGGGAGCTAGCAGGGGGGTTTAATCTGTTGCATATCTGATAAATACACACTAATGCAAGCAAGAGACCAAACTACCCCTCAGAACGATCTGTCTGCAAACTGAACGTTTGTCTAGCTTTCTTAATGCATGTTGGTCCTAGGCCACAGAGTTGCCTCACAGCTGGCAACTGTTTCTCAAGAGGTCATCAGCCTTTATTCCTAAAAAGACAACTGCCCCCTTCTCCTTGACCTAGAGATGTCCTCCCTGGATTTCAGTTCTGTGTCTTTGACACACCTGCTTGCTCATGTCTGACTTAGTATGTTCGTGTACCCAAAATATAGGGCTTCTCAAGTCACATCTGGTCCACATCCTGATAAACTCATGACAATTTGAAAACACTGCAAGTGGAAAATGCACCCAACATCACAGCTTAGAAGGAGGGGACAGGGAACACTGGGGCATGCTGGGAGGATTCTCCCAGGATTTTGTGGCAGGCAGTCTGGGCTCAGGCTCTCTGGGCTGCTCAAAATCTCCAGAACACTTCTGGTTGTAAACCATGAGCCCAGGCAAACATCAAAACTCAGGATGCACGAACCAGTTTCTGTTTTGTTTGTTTTAAGTAACTGGATGTGTATCATGCTCACAATCTCAAAGTTTAAAAGCCCTGAGCCGACCCCTATGTCAGAGACAGTCTGTGTTATGAACACTTTGATCTCGGGAGCTTACTGAAGCATCAGGCCTAGAATGTGGCTGAATTACCCACAGATTCTTGGGGTTTTCTACCACAAACAGGCACTGGCATCCTTCTGAGGAAGGAAGGTCATTCCAAGTCTACTTGATTTTTTTTTTTTGGTCAGTCATGGGGCCTGGGTGCTTCCCTGAGCTCTTCAGCTCAAGGCAAGTGCTCTACCACTTGAGCCACAGCGCCATTTCCAGTTTTCTTGTGACTAATTGGAGATAAGAGTCCCACAGACTTTTCTGCCCAGATTGGCTTTGAACTGTGATCCTCAGATCTCAGCCTCCTGAGTAGCTGGGATTACAGGCATGAGATATCAGGGCCCGGGAGAGAGTATCTGATGTTTTCAATGTTATACTTAAAGTTTTCTTTTACTAATTCACATTAGTTGTACAAATATAAGGTTTTTTATGGCCTTTTCATAAAGGTATAATATATTTTTATCGTATTCAGCCCCTTCTTGCCCATTCTTCTCCCTCCTTCCATCTCTTGTTGCTTATCTTCCTCTTCTCAAGAGGTTCCTTTTCCTCTTCCCTGTCATTTGTTAAAAGAAAATGGAAATTCTGCGTGTGGTTGGAAACTTGCAGCATTTCTTGTTCTGATTCTGATTCATTTGGCTTAACATTACGATCTCCATTTCCATCCATGTTTTCTGCAGCCTGTGTGGTTTTGTTCTTCTTGTTGGCTTCATGATCCCTTCATCATGAACAGCCAGGCTGACTCTGTAGCTTTGCTACTGTCAGAGAGGAGGTATAGACGTGGGAATGCAGGGGTCTCTAGCCTGTGCTGACTTGCATTCCTTAGGATGTATGCCCAAGAGTGATATGCCTGGATCATTGGCTGATTCTATTTTAGCATCTTGAAGAACTGCCATACTGACTTTCCTAGTGGCAGCGCTACTTTACCATCCACAGTGTTCTTTTTCCAACTTCCTTCCCAGCAGTTTTTGTTTATTGTTGTCCTGATACTGGCCATTCTGACTGTGGTGAGATGGAGTCTTCCTGTTGTTTCAATTTGCAAAAGAAATTGTACATTTTTAATGTATCTCTTGTTCATTTGTCCATTTATTGACTGGATCATTTGTTCTTTTGGTATTTTTTGCCTATATGTGTGCTGGACATTTTTCCCTTGTCACTGAGCAGTGATTCTCTCCCATTGTGTGTCCATCTCATCGTTTTCTCTGCTGCACAGAAGTTTTTAACGTGAGAGACTCCTACTTATCTTGTTTGGCTATTATTTCCTGAGCTCTTGGAAACTTATTCAGAAAATCATTCCCAAGTGTGTATTTTGAAGTGGTTCCCTATGTTTTTCTTTATGACTGGCTGTCAACGTTTCAGACTTCCTTTAGATCTTTGACCCATTCCAAGATGATTTTTGTAGAGGTTGAGTGTTGGAGTCTGAGTGTTCAGCTTTCTCTGTGTGACTCTGCAGTTCTCTGAGTGCCACGTGTTACAGAGGATGTCTTCTTCATTGTTTGCGTTTGGCACTTTTTGAACAGGCTGGTGGCCATAACTTGCTGGTTTGTTTATGAGTCCTCTACTCTATTTAAATTGTCTTCAGTGTGTGTGTGTGTATGTGTGTGTGTGTGTGTGTGTGTGTGTGTGTGTGTGTGTGTGTAAAACGTACTCTTTTTACTATGGTTTTGTAGTGGAACTTGAAAGGTATTGTGATACCTCCAGTGTTGCTCAGATTGCTTTGGTTACTGCAGGTCTTGTTTTTTTTTTTTTCTTTTTGCTGGTATATTACTTTTAGGGATGTTTTTTCTACTTCTCGGAAGAATGTCATTCAGATTTAATGGTGAATGGGCTGAACTTGCAGGGGACTTTGGACAGCATAATCATCTTCATGATATTAAATAGGCCAAACCATAAAAATGGGAGGTTTTTGTTTTCATATTTTTCCTCTTTTTAAACATTATCTTTAAGTAGTTGTACAAAGGCGTTGTCATCTAGCAAGGCAGTTTATAAATGCACTGCATCTTGATCAGTGTCACCTTTCCACATTCCCACCCGCCCTGCCCCACCCTCCCCTTCTCTCACTCTCCTTAATTTTGTGGGATAGAAATTAAATTGCTGACTCTCCCTCGTCTCCTCTTCATTCATCCAGCTCTTCTCCTAGACAGGTCTTTCCACTTCTTTACTAACAGTACAATGTTATTCTTTCCAAAGGATGGATAACATTCCATATAGACCACATTATCTCCATCCATCTGTCCATGGAGGGGCATTATCTCTGAGCTTTAGCTACTAGCCTCAGAAAGGCTGATGCTTTTATTTAATTTTTATCTTTATATTTTGGTCGATCGTGGAGCCTGGGCACTGTCCCTGAGCTTTTCACCTGAAGGCTGGCGCTCTACCACTGGTGCCACAGCGCCACTTCTGGTTTTCTGGTAGCTAATCGGAGATAAGAGTCTCTGGACTTGCCTGCCTGGGCTTGTTTGGAACTGTGACCCTCAGATCTCAGCCTCCTGAGTAGCTAGGAGTCTTCCTGTGTGTGCACAGAGCTTCTGTTGAGGTTCTCATTACCCCCCAGAATGCTACCCTCCACCTTTCCTCTTTCCAGCCACCTTTCCTGATGGCCAGAGGAGACTCCCATTCATTGTAGGTAGGAACATCCATTGAAGCCAATTTATTCATACAAAGTTTGAAAATTATGTAAATTTGTTTCTGATCATTAAAAAACTTACACTGATGGTATTTTTTTTTGTCTGTCCTGGGGATTGACATCTGGACCTGGATGCCGTCCCTCAGCTCTTCAGCTCAAGGCTAGGGCTCTACCACTTGAGCCACAGCACCACTTCTAGTTTTCTGAGTGGTTTATTGGAGATTAGTCTCATGGACTTTCCTGCCCAGGCTGGTTTTGGACCTCAATCCTCAGATCTCAGCTTCCTGAGTAGCTAGGATTACAGGCATGAGCCACCGGTGCCTGGCTTATGATGGTATTTAATATTGTCTATTGCTGATTTGATCCATTTCTTTCTTGGAACTAACTGAAGCTCCTTGTATATTAATGTGCTCTAGAATGTAGAACTTGTAGCAAATTTGGGGGGCTACATAAATGCCTTGCTCACTCCACTTTCCAGTGCACATCACTTCTCAGAAGGATTATTTCTGTGTCTCACATCACCACACAATCCTGGCACCCACTGGCCGCTGGTGATGGCTAATTTCAGATGGTTCACACCAATCTATTTCCAAACACCTTTTTCTCTCTGTGGTACCACTTCCTTTGTGGGTGACAAAATCAGGTTTTGATCATGAACTTTGAGTACATGGTTCAATCTAAAATTTAGAAATACTAGTTTACAGTGATGGCAATTTAATTGCTTTTGATGAAACTAATTAAATTGTAGATTCTGTTAAAAGAGCAAAGGGCTGCAAATGATACATTGAAACATAACTTACCTTTTGCCTGGTTGCTTAGAAAACAAGACCTTAGTTTAAAATGTCATGTTTAAATAAATGTTGCTTTAATAACAAAGGCATTATCATCTTAGAGAGAAATGACTGCTTTCAGCACAGAAATTTTTGCTCTTTGCTACCTCACCTTTTACACTCAGTGACAAGGGTTTTTTTTTTTTTTCAATGTCACACATTGTAAATCGAAAGAATTTTTAAGGGGTGGAAAAAGCCCAGGACGGGGTATAGACGCTGTTATGCCCACTTGTGGCTAGGGTACTAGATAATTACTCAGACCTTCTTAACATTCTCTCATGTTTGTGGTATAATTAGGGCTCTCTCTGAGAAATGAGGCAGTAAAGTCTCCCTGAAGAATGGCCAAACTTGTGTGCCAGAATATTGGAGTATAAGGGCTGCGTTTTGTTGCTTTTTATTATAACATGTGTTACATTAACTCACTCACCTTTAAAAAGTTTTTTCCCCTCTATCTGGAGGTTGCCCAAACATTTTTAAGTTGTTTCCTCATTTTTACTGATTATAGGAAAACCTCAATCGTGTCCCCAAACTCACATTTGAATGATAATAAAAAATCATATTTCACTGCTAACAGTGTTGGCAGAAGGTTAAAATATCACTTTGAAAAGCACTTATTCACCTTATTCACAAGACATCCTGGCTGAACTGAGACATGCGGTTAGTTTTCATTTCAATTTGTTTTATTTGAAATAAAAAAAGTAATTTGGGTCTTTAAGAATGCAACTTAAATAGGTCCATAAAAACAAACTTGAGGCAAATGCCACAGGATTTTTAGGATCCAGGGGAAAATATTACAGGGGAAAAAAACAGCTAAGACTCCCTGGATTTTGCCTGATTGTGAGCACCTGAGTGTTGTGCTGAGGGTAGAGACTTGGATCCCCGGCCATCCACGCAGTGTCGAGGTCAGGCTCCCGTCAAAGTCAGAGAAGCCTGAAGCTCATGATCCAGGATCTATGTATGGTACTTAACAGACAGTCGGCGAGGAGGGTCGTGAACAGCGCCAGTGTCTGCCAGCCCTGGCATGACACCTCAACCCTTAAGCTTCACTTCAACACAGACATGGGAACTTATCTCTAACCCTATGTGGCCAGAGATGGACTTGCATATTGACGCTCTTGCGAGTCCCATGAGCTACAAACTTGTGGCCCTGAGACAATGTCCCCATCTCAGAGGTCTGTCCCTGCAGGACTTCTAGAAACGTTAAGGGTAGACAGGGTGACCACATGAGTTGTGTTGTCAGAGGTCAACAGGATGATCTCTGTGCTGTCTGCAAGCTATAGCTTACACTCTTATCTTCCCACTCTTCTTCTCCACCAACTCTCATGGAGAATGCCGGCCTCAGGTAGGTGTCCAGGGCAGATTGCCAATTTTCAGTCCCAGCTGCACGGTGGGTCTTGAGCCTCTCATTATACAGCAGCGGCCCTGCTTGCCTGCTGCGCCGTGGGACATGCACGCCTTGGTCTGTACGCTCATAGCACAGACCAGGTGTTCCACAAAGGTGTCAGGGGGGAGAGGTGCAAAAGATACTTTTGTTAGATTGCAAATTTTCATGAGCAGATCCGATAAGAAATGATACAAATGTACCCAAGTTTTCCACGCTATGTTGCCAGCATCCAAAAGCCTGTACCGTTCTCTGTTGAGGGTAAGTCTCCTCTCCAGGTATTTCGCTGTTGACCCCTTGAGATTCTCCTCCCGTTCTCCGTCAGTGGTGCGTGCTCTGTGGGTCCAAGGCACCACAGGTGCACAGAATCCTGGCGCCAGCCCAACCCATGACGGGGATCTCCGGGGTTTGGTACCCTGAAGAGTTGCCTAAATCCCCTCTGTTCCCTGGACTTCTAGAATGGAGCCGGGCACAGGGCTCAAGCTCCAGAACTGTCTGCGGGACAAAGGCTGGATGGAAGCAGAACGAAGCCGCAGGGAAGATGCTTTCTCTGCGCTCCTGAGGGGGAGGACCGCTCGGCCCCAGTGTCAAGGCTCAATGACCAGAACTCCTGCAAAGCACACCAGAGCATCGCTTCAAGAGCCTTTACCAGAGTGAGGCCTGGGAATTAGCTCAGAGACTTGCTTGTTGTCTTCCCAATGTCACTTTCCGTCTTGAAACTCTGTGTGTGTGTGTGTGTGTGTGTGTGTGCACGCGCATGCGTGTGTGTGTGTGTGTGTGTGCATGTGTGCACACATAGCAGCAGCTCCTGACTGAAGAAGGCCGCACGGTCCAGTGACTGACCGCAGCCCCGGTGACTCCCACTCACGTGTGGTCCGGGGGGTACTCAGTAACCACTTCCCACAATTTTGTTACATAGGCACCGTAGCCCTACACATACAGGGCCAGTGCGTGGACATTCTGGTTCTAGCAAACCAGAGACGGACATGGTGAATACACTCCAAATTTCACGTCAGTGGACATAAAATATGGGTTCTGACAAGGTTGGTGGCATTCGTGTCTCCTCTTGTCTGGCATGGACCCGCGTCCCCCCGTCACTGGTCTGCATGGCCCAGGCAGGCGTGAGCGAGGCTGTGGTCTTCTGAGGAGGAGCTGCATGCGTGACGGTGACCTGGAAGCGGCCGCTCTTCAGACTGATTTAGAATAACTTCTTTGCTGAGTATTTTTGGACCTGAATGGTAGCATGAGCTTCAGCTAAAACTCCATATGGATGCCAGCTTGAGACGCAAACCCTCCCGCCTCTCCCGCAGGACGGTGCTGAGACTTGCTGGTGCCCCCTGCTCCTTCTCGGATCAGGGTCTGTGGTTCTGGCACGCACACAAGTGTGACCACCAGTCCTCCGAGGGTCTTCTCTCAGATTGCTTGCGTTGACTTTCTGAAGCACACACAAAGTACAGTGCAGATCCTCATCTCTCAGCATTGGTGCAGAGCAGAAGATGTGTCCCCTGGTGGTCAGTGGCTGGGTTTAACGCCAACCGGAAGTGCTGCGTGCTAGTCTCCACCCCACATCATTTCCTCAATGACATCAAGTGTGTGTGACTTTCCCAGAGGCCCCCTTGGGGCCCCGTCCCACAGAGTTCTCCCTAGTCAAAAGACTGTAACTCTTCCTTTCTTGTCATCTGTGTTCCCTGTGTCCTGTCCTGAGACCCCGGAAGACAGAGATGGCAGAAAACATGCCTGTTTCACACTTCTGCTCAGTGCATCAATCCTTGGTCTTCAGTAAAATGTAGTTGTTAGTTGGCTCATTGGGGTCTAGGTGGAGGACACATGGATGTATACAGTGGCAGATGGATGATGAATCAGATGGATGCTGAAGAGTCATGTGAATGGAGGGAAGATAGAGGGTACAGGCAGATACATGAGGAACAGGGAAATAGATAAAGCGTGCAGGAGTAACGGGCACCCCTTCTCAACACATGCCACTCCTTGGACCACCTCTGTCTCCTGAGAAGCAGCAGCAAGATGCTCAACGTATGGCTAACTTTCCTGCAGGAAAGCATGGCAAATGCTTTGTGTGACAATCAGCACAAGCCACGGCACGATTCCCTTCTGTTGTCACTCATTTCCTCCTGTCCACTTGTACTAGGAGCAGAGCCGGAGTCTGTATTCTGCATCGACCCTGTCAGCCACACAGGCTTCTCCCCCAGGGGCAGGGCTGGACCCTCGCTGTGTGGATGGCTCTGGACGAAGGAGGCAAAGGGAGAGGAGGCTGAGGCCGAGGAGCCGACCCAGAGCACGAGAAGACCAGGCTGCCTCTTAGAGTACTTCATGCAGGTGAGACACTCTAAATTTAAAACATTAAGGGAGGCTCGTTCGTCATTGCTATATTCAGACTGAAAGTCAGATTTTTCCAGATTATGCTCACACTGGGGCCTACAAAATAGAAATGAAAGCGAGCCACAGAGCAGGGGTGAGGAAGAGGGAGCGCGTTAGCTGATGGGAAGTGCACGTAAAACTCAAAACGTTAACACACCTTCGTTCACCTCAGGTGAATTTATAAGTGAAACTTTTTTCTGTTGTTTTCATTTTCAAGGTTACAAATTCATTAGTCTATTCCCGGGAATGACTGCTTCAATTCAAAGGACTTTTTAATAATTCTGGTAACTCTAATCTGAACCATTATGTCTAATTTCTTAATATGAATCCAGAAATATTGGTGACCTAATAAGTTTTACAGCCCTGCACGCGACTTCTTTACGAAGCTTATGCCATTATGTAATATGTTATAAAGCAACCTGAATGTTGTAAAACTCATTAGTTTTTTCTCTTAGCGAAAGTGCATGATAGCCAAAATTTTAAGTGGAAAGCTATTAAAGTTCCAGAAATCCCAGCCTTACATGAGGTTTTCAGGGTGTTTTTTTTTTTTGTGCTGGTGTCAGGGTTTTTGAAGCTGGCTCTGTGGGAAGGTACCACCTTTATTCAAGGGAGTTGCTGCGGATCTTACAGGTTTTTTTTTGTATTATAAATAGAGTGAAGAAAGCAGGATGAAAAATTAGGAAACAACTGGCTCAAAGATGAACCCTCAGGAGTCACACCTCATGGGTGAGCACAGATCTGCACACGTGCTGAGCTGAAGCTGTGGATGCTGACCTGCTCTGAGATGCTCTCAGGGTGGGGACTGAGAAAGGGCTGGCACAGGGTCCGCGTGGCCCCAAGGCCGGGCTAGCGCAGACCTTGGCACGGCTCTTTTCCCCCAGAGCTGCTGCTGGCAGACTCAGTTTCCTGGTCCTTGGACAGTCAGCACCACAGAGCTCAGGACGTGAACTCTGAGCTGCCCTTGACCTGACGAATGGTCTGGAACATTGCTGGGAGAAGTCAGAACAAGAGTGAGCAATAGTAAACACCGAGAGTAGTGATATGTCCATCAACAAGCAGACCAGTTCCTTGGATCTCCCTAGGCCAACTTCAGACCCAGACCCCAGGCCCCAGCTCTGAGAACTTGTAAAACAAACCACAAACAAACAAAAACCAGCCCTCCCTCCTCTCCATCCTTCCCTCCCTCTTCTCTCTCCTCTACCTTCTCCCTTCCCCCTCCCTCCCTCTCTCCAATCCTCCCCCTTCCCTTTTTCCTTCTCTCTCCCTCCCCCTTCTCCCTCCTACCCCCTCTCTGTCCCTCTCTCTCTCCCTCTCTTCCTCCCCCTTCCCTCTCTCCTTCTCTGTTTCTCTCCCTCCCTCCCCCCTCTGTCCCTCTCTCCCTCCCTCTCTCCTCCATCCTTTCCTTCCATTCTCCCTCTCTTTCCTTCTTTATTCCCTCTGATCTTTTCAAAAGATACTATGTTGTTCTAGTGTGGTTTTAGTGATGATGCTGGCCTTGTTTATTGGAACTGCATTTGGAAACTGCTGTCTTGGTCATCTTTACAGTCCAGGAAGCTTCAGGAGCAGAAACGGTTTCTGATGCAAGAACTTCAGGCAGCACCGAGGACCCTGCACCCTGCACCCTGCACCCTGCGCCCTGCACCCTGCACCCTGCGCCCTGCACCCTGCACCCTGTGCCCTGCACCCTGCACCCTGCACCCTGTGCCCTGCACCCTGCGCCCTGCACCCTGTGCCCTGCACCCTGCACCCTGCACCCTGTGCCCTGCACCCTGCGCCCTGCACCCTGTGCCCTGCACCCTGTGCCCTGCACCCTATGACCTGCGCCCTGCACCCTGTGCCCTGCACCCTATGACCTGTGCCCTGAACTCTGTGCCCTGCACGCTGCGCCCTGTGCCCTGCACCCTATGACCTGTGCCCTGCACCCTGTGCCCTGCACACTGCACCCTGTGCCCTGCACCCTATGACCTGTGCCCTGCACCCTATGACCTGTGCCCTGCACCCTGTGCCCTGCACCCTGCACCCTGCACCCTGTGCCCTGCACCCTGTGCCCTGCACCCTGCACCCTGTGCCCTGCACCCTGCGCCCTGCACCCTGCACCCTATGACCTGTGCCCTGCACCCTGTGCCCTGCACCCTATGACCTGTGCCACACCCTGTGCCCTGAACCCTGCGCCCTGTGCCCTGAAGCCTGTGCCCTGCACCCTGCACCCTATGACCTGTGCCCTGCACCCTGTGCCCTGCACCCTATGACCTGTGCCCTGCACCCTGTGCTCTGCACCCTGCACCCTGTGCCCTGCACCCTGCACCCTGCACCCTGTGCCCTGCACCCTATGACCTGTGCCCTGCACCCTGTGCCCTGCACGCTGCGCCCTGTGCCCTGCACCCTATGACCTGTGCCCTGCACCCTATGACCTGTGCCCTGCACCCTGTGCCCTGCACCCTGCACCCTGCACCCTGCACCCTGTGCCCTGCACCCTGCGCCCTGCACCCTGTGCCCTGCACCCTGCACCCTGTGCCCTGCACCCTGCGCCCTGCACCCTGTGCCCTGCACCCTGTGCCCTGCACCCTATGACCTGCGCCCTGCACCCTGTGCCCTGCACCCTATGACCTGTGCCCTGAACCCTGTGCCCTGCACGCTGCGCCCTGTGCCCTGCACCCTATGACCTGTGCCCTGCACCCTGTGCCCTGCACGCTGCGCCCTGTGCCCTGCACCCTATGACCTGTGCCCTGCACCCTATGACCTGTGCCCTGCACCCTGTGCCCTGCACCCTGCACCCTGCACCCTGTGCCCTGCACCCTGTGCCCTGCACCCTGCACCCTGTGCCCTGCACCCTGCACCCTGTGCCCTGCACCCTGCGCCCTGCACCCTGCACCCTATGACCTGTGCCCTGCACCCTGTGCCCTGCACCCTATGACCTGTGCCACACCCTGTGCCCTGAACCCTGCGCCCTGTGCCCTGAAGCCTGTGCCCTGCACCCTGCACCCTATGACCTGTGCCCTGCACCCTGTGCCCTGCACCCTATGACCTGTGCCCTGCACCCTGTGCTCTGCACCCTGCACCCTGTGCCCTGCACCCTGCACCCTGTGCCCTGCACCCTATGACCTGTGCCCTGCACCCTGTGCCCAGCACCCTGCGCCCTGTACCCTGCACCCTGTGCCCTGCAGCCTGCAGCCTGCACCCTGCGCCCTGTGCCCTACACCCTGTGCCCTGCACCCTGCACCCTGTGCCCTGCACCCTGCAGCCTGCACCCTGTGCCCTGCACCCTATGACCTGTGCCCTGCACCCTGTGCCCTGCACCCTGCGCCCTGTACCCTGCACCCTGTGCCCTGCACCCTGCACCCTGCAGCCTGCACCCTGCGCCCTGCACCCTGTGCCCTGCACCCTGCACCCTGTGCCCTGCAGCCTGCACCCTGTGCCCTGCAGCCTGCGCCATGCACCCTGCACCCTGTGCCCTGCATCTTGTGCTGCAGCCTGCACCCTGCGCCCTGTGCCCTACACCCTGTGCCCTGCACCCTGCACCTTGCGCCCTGGGCCCTGCAGCCTGCACCCTGCAGCCTGCGCCCTGTACCCTGCACCCTGTGCCCTGCAGCCTGCACCCTGCGCCCTGTGCCCTACACCCTGTGCCCTGCACCCTGCACCCTGCGCCCTGCACCCTGCGCCCTGCACCCTGTGCCCTGCACCCTGCGCCCTGCAGCCTGCACCCTGTGCCCTGCAGCCTGCGCCATGAACCCTGTGCCCTACACCCTGTGCCCTGCACCCTGCACCCTGCGCCCTGCAGCCTGCACCCTGTGCCCTGCACCCTGTGCCCTGTAGCCTGCACCCTGTGCCCTGCACCCTGCGCCCTGTAGCCTGCACCCTGGGCCCTGCAGCCTGCACCCTGCACCCTGCGCCCTGTGCCCTGCCCCCTGCAGCCTGTGCCCTGCACCCTGGGCCCTGCAGCCTGCACCCTGCGCCCTGTGCCCTGCCCCCTGCAGCCTGTGCCCTGCACCCTATACCCTGGGCCCTGCAGCCTGCACCCTGCGCCCTGCGCCCTGAGGCCTGAACCCTGCACCCTATACCCTGTGCCCTGCACTCTGCACCCTGGGCCTTGCCTGCACTCTGCACCCTGCACCCTGTGGCCTGTGCTGAGCTGCTGAGATGTGCATGGCCTCATGCAGCCTCAGTTCCAGGGCTGCAGGTGGGTCTTTAACTCTTTAATGTCAACATCTACGTCAGGTGGTTAAGTCCCTGTGACAGAGACTTCTGAGGGAACATTTTTATAAACTATCATCAACAGTGTTCCTCTCTATTTTCAGCAGCTCACATGGCCACAGAATCTCTGTGGAGATTCCTGCTCACATGTACAGTGGAGACCTGGAAAGTTCATGATCACCGTGATGATGGTGATGGTGGTGATGAGGATAATGGTGATAATACCAACAATGATAATGGGTCAGCAGACAAAAGGGACAGGAGGGAGGAGATACTGGAGGTGGAGAGGATCGAAGGACGTTACATACATATGTATACACAGGTGTGTACACATGTGTGTGTGTGTGTGTGTTCATATACCAGAACAGCTCAGTGAAATCAATCTACCAAATGCTCTTTGCAAAGGGGAGAGAAGAGTGAGAATATGGGAGAAGGCGTGCCCCACGCACTCCTTTCTTGCATATGGAACTATTACAATAAAAGCCCCTCACACTACACATGTATGCTAATTCAAAAGAATGTAAGTGTAGTTTTAATCTCCATTCCCACTCTGTGGCTTGCCTTTGCTTTCTCTTAGTAGACATGTCCCATGAACATAGAGATCCTCTCTGCGCCAGTATTCTAGCTATGAAATGGAGAGATCAATATGTTCTTGCCTTTTAACTTTCCAAATATGACAGCAATTATTCTTCTGAAGTATTTGAGGTCTTTCAAAGGAAAAGCCTAAAAATGCAGGAGGATTTCCTTTACCTGAATTCCACCCTCTGCCTTCTTTGCCCTTTGGCTCGCTCACATAGCCTCTGTTTCTAATTCTGTTGCCTATTTTTCTCAGTGCCTTCCTCAGATGCTCTGTCCTGTGACCTGTAAGATGGCTGAAATGGGGTCTCTTTCTCCCATTCCATTTCTCAGAACCTTTCCAATGGATAAAGTGGGGTTTGTGTGTTTCCTGCCACAACTACCTGATTCAGAATTGCTTCATGTGTCTTTCCAGTAAGTCTGGCGGGGTGGTTTGTATTTTAAATTCTTTATTTACCTATATAAATCATAGCACAGGCATTATTTGTCTCCAGAGTAAGTTTTATCATAAACTCTTAAAAATGGATTTGCGGCAGGAGCAATTTAGTGTTTGTTTGGATTTTTGCAGACGCTCAGCAGGCTCAAGAACTTGGAGGAATTTTTTTTTTCAGAACTCCTCTAAGGTTAAAAAAGAAGGCAACTTTTATAGCTCTGCAAAATAGGATTCCCTGCCTCCTAGAAACCTCCTGCAGCTCCTGTCAAAATGCTTTATTTAGCTGCTCTTCGCATTCTGAATACTTCATTTTTTAGGGGTATAATTTGTATGTGGAAAAAAATGTATTTTTGCCTTATATTGTATTTCATATATACATTGCATCTGACCACTTTACAAGTGGACCTTTAATTTCACATGTTCTTGTACAAATTAGCCCAGGCTTCTGCATGAATTTTGTGGTCCAGAAAAATCCGTGAAATCAAACTTTAGACAGAAAAATTGTACAGTAATCAAGTAAAAGACATACCATGTGTCCAATAATACTCATTTCTTTAAATCAGGGATCAACAAAAAGTGTGGTACGTACACGTGGAACTTTGCTGATCAGAAAGCATGATACTGTACCCTTTGTAAAGAAACGGACAGACCTGGACAAAAACAATGCTAAGTGAAGAAAGTCAGACTCAGAGGGACAAAGGATGCATGTTTTCCCTTCTATGTGGAAGCCAGATTTTGCTTACGAACTTGTAAGTACACACACCGTGAGGTAGGTAAGTGTAGACAAAAGTATTGACTGTGATACGGTCCATTCAAGGGGGAATCACATGGTGTAATTCCTGAGAAAGGCAAAGTCACAGTTCAGCAAAATGAAACACCAGGATGTGGGAACTGCAAAAGTGTGGGGTGGGGTACAGACAAAGGGGGGGGCAGGGGGAGATGACAAAAGAGGAGGAGCAGGGGGCAGGGTGCAGTCAGGAATCCGAGGCAGACCCTCCAAAATTAAGAAGAGTGAGGGAAGGGGTGGGTGAAGAGGGGTGGGTGACACTGTTGGAAGGGTGACATCGATCAAGATGCGTTGTGTTCATAAACTGCGTTGGTGAATAGCAACTCCTTTGCACATCTACTTACAGACAGTAAAATAAAAAGATCCTTAGGTCTAACTGTAGCTGCAGGTGACAGACGAGGCGGTGGCCAGGGAGTCCAGCCTGGGTAGCTGCTGGCCTTCCTTCACCCTGGTGGAGACTCACCCTCCCGATGGATGGTGCTTGGCTGAGTCCCGAGGAAGCTCTGGAAGCCACGAGGCTGTGTTCTACCTAGCAGCAGAGGGGGAGATGGAGGGCACACTTTGTCCAGGAGGCTGGGTGGAAGACCCGTGTGGGTGGTCATGGGGCTGGCCACATCCTCACAGCTGGAAGTGACTAGAATGTTCTTCCACCAGCAGAGGCCTGAGCCTGGCTGCAGCAGTCAGTGTCCAGCCCCAGCACCAGCCCAGGTGGGTGACAGTGTGGAGGGTTCAGTGACTTCCTTCCATGTTCCAAAGGAGACAGGGTGAGCTGTTTTTTCTACACCTCAGTAAGACATCTTGAAGTGTGCGTCTGCGTGGGATGGATGGAAAGGATTCCCTGGGCAAAGTCCCTGGGGACTGGAGTTGGCTGTCTCCTCCTCCACAGCCCCCCCCTCAGTTCCCCCATCCCCACCCCCTACCCCGCACCCCTCCGCCTGGGTCAGAACCACTGGTGTGCACCCTGGGATTTGGGTTTAGAGAACGGTGTGCAGCTTGCTCATACAGGTGCGAGTGTGCATGCCACGCATGTGCACGTGTGTGCCTGTCTGTGTGTGTGCTTCTGAGCATGTGTGTCCATGGGAACTGAGTGCATGTGCATGTGTGTGCATTAACGCATGTGTGTGAGCATGTTCGTATCCACGAGTGTGTGTGTGTGTGTGCATGCGGCAGATGTGTGTGTCTGTGTGTCCACAAGCCAGGAGCAGCTTGCACAAAGCCTCTTAGGAACAGCGCACTTCTCTTTCCCAGGGATTGGAGTTCCAGAAGAGAGGCCCAGATCCCTGGCCCGCACTTCCCGGATCCTCCCCCCCACTTCCCGGATCCTCCTCCCCACTTCCCCCACTTCCCGGATCCTCTCCCCCACTTCCCCCACTTCCTGGATCCCCCCCACACTTCCCCCACTTCCCCGATCCCCGTCCCCCCCCCACTTCCCCCACTTCCCGGATCCTCCCCCCCACTTCCCGGATCCCCCCCCACTTCCCCCACTTCCCCGATCCCCGTCCCCCCCCCCACTTCTCCCACTTCCCGGATCCTCCCCCCCTTCCCCCATTTCCCGGATCCTCTCTCCCACTTCCCCCACTTCCCGGATCCTCCCCCCCACTTCCCGGATCCCCCCCCACTTCCCCCCACTTCCCCGATCCCCGTCCCCCCCACTTCCCCCACTTCCCGGATCCTCCCCCCTACTTCACCCACTTCCCGGATCCTCCCCCCCACTTCCCCCACTTCCCGGATCCCCCCACACTTCCCCCACTTCCCGGATCCCCCCACACTTCCCTTACTTCCCCGATCCCCGTCCCCCCCCCACTTCCCCCACTTCCTGGATCCTCCCCCCTTCCCCCATTTCCCGGATCCTCCCCCCACTTCCCGGATCCTCCCCCCCACTTCCCCCACTTCCCGGATCCTCCCCCCCCACTTCCCCCACTTCCCCGATCCCCGTCCCCCCCCCCACTTCCCCCATTTCCCGGATCCTCCCCCCCACTTCCCCCACTTCCCGGATCCTCCCCCCCACTTCCCCCACTTCCAGGATCCCCCCCGCCCCCCCCCCCCCGCCCCAGGCCTTAGGGAGAGAAGGGCAGAGGAGCTCAGCCTGTGCGAAGGGAGGGGCACACTTCAGAGAGCCGAGGGCCGAGCAGCGTCCTGCCCTCGCTGCCCACGCTGCCCACCCGAGCCCTGTGCGGCCAGCAGCAGCAGCTCGGCCGGGGACAGCCGCGAGCCATTCTGCGCGTGCGCGGCGCGGGCCGCCCGGGTCGGCGGGAGCGCCGGCTGTCTGCGCGTGCGTGGCGCGGCCCCTAGGCGGCGCTGGCGCTCCACCAGCCTCTGCCCGCCGGCGCGGTCAGCCCCGAGTGGTCAACCTGGCGCGGTCAGCCCCGCGTGGTCAGCCCTGTGTGATCAGCCCGTGTGGTCAGCCTGGCATGGTCAGCCTGGTGTGCTCAGCCCGGCACGATCAGCCCCGCATGGTCAGCCCGGCGTGCTCAACCCCGCATGGTCAGCCTGGCGCGGTCAGCCCGGCGTGGTCAGCCCCGTGTGGTCAGCCCGCGTGGTCAGCTGCAGCCTGAGCCTTCCCTCCGGATTGGTTTGCATTCTGGCAGTGCAGCCTGAACTTCCGGCTATGAAGAGCAGCAGGCTTGCACTCTGGGGGCCTTCCAGGCCTGGCACTGGACTCGAACTCACAGACCACCAGTGGGGCGGGGACTGCACAGAGCATAGCACCTTTGCCAGAAGAAGGACCCAAGGGTGGCTTGGTCCTCACCCCGACCCGAGGGACTGGGTTTTCTGATTTCTCTAAAGTGAAAATGGCTGAGCTGAGTTGTTTCTACTAAGAACCTTCCAGAACATCCATCCTTACAGGCTAACTCTGGCCTTGGGCCAGTGGCCTCTTGCCATTCCTCCACATTTACGCCTCCAAAAGGCAGCAATCGGGCAGGGCCGAGTCCTGGCAGTTCTGGAGGCCGTGCAGGGCAGACCCGGGGTGGACGGGCTGGACAGGGGGCTCCAGGTGGGGAGCATGGCCAGTCCCACAGGCACCCCTCCGTCAGAGCATCAGGAAAATGAGGGACGGCTTGTCCACACTCTGCCCTCAATGACTGAAGGGCTTACCGTCCACCCAGGACAGCCCACGGGTGGAGATTCATATGTGGTGACAGAAATGGGAACTTAAACAAGGTTCCTGGGCATAGGCCGCTGTCACTCTCCATGTAACTAACCAGTGTGGAGAGAAACGGCGTTCTAAGTGCCGGCTTTGCTGGTGGAATGGCTGGGGGCGGAGGAGCTGGGAGGTTTGTGGTCAGGGGTGACGGCTCCAGGCCATGGCCCAGGCCCAGACCCAGGCCTACCTATCTGGCTGACTGGAAGTCTGTTTGGCCAGGGCCTTTGCTGCCGCGTATAGCACAGGAGAGTGCGTGCGCACAAATAATACTGTTTGCGTTAAAACATGTGAAGCCAGAACAAGTTGGACGAGAAGTTTAGGTGATTAGATTATGCTTTTCCTTCTATTTCATTGCAATGCGGTCAGTCAGACAGCTGAACAGAGTTAAGAGCTACCTGACCACCACTGGCTGCCCCAACAAGGATGAACCCCACTATTTTGGGGGTTCACAGGCTTGGGCTTTCTGCCCACCCATCCAGCTCCACCCTGGAAAACCGGCCCTAAGCAGGACACCACCACAGATCCACCGAGCACAGCAATGCCGGCACCCAGTGGAGTTTCCCTCCACTTCCATGAGCAGGCACAGCGGATGCCCAGGGACCTCTGCGTCACACTGCCGCTCTCGGCCCTGCCCACCGTGTGTCCTGCTGCCCAGAAGTGTCCCTCGGAGCACTGCTGTGGGAAACCCTCCGCAGCCCGGAGCCACCAGGAAAAAGGCATCCTGTGCCCTCCGTGGGACAGCCTGCCCTTTTCTTGCCCTGGGAAAACAGGCAGAGGGTAAACTGCCCATCGCTGGTCCAGGGCAGAGTGGACCAGAGCTCTGCACTGGGGTTGAAGCGCTTCTGCTCTGGTGGTGGTGTGATCCCAACGCTTTTCAACCCCAACACACTTCTGTCCCTAAACCAGGGTGGCTAGACTGGCTGAAATGGCTTCAACTGAAATCAGTTCTTAGAGTCTTTGATTCATTTTTATTCTTATTATACTGTTTCTTTCTCCTTAAGAAACCTGAGCATCCAAAGTCCCATTGACATTTCACAGTGGTATTTGTTGATCCTTATGGTGATATAGTTGAGCTTTTAGGCTTTGAAATTTGCAGTTCAATGCTTGAATCATTAAACTTCTGTTTCATATTTTAACCACTGACTAAAGAATGATGTTAATGAAACCAGCACAATAAAAGAGTCTCCGGGTAAAATGTTCATAGAATAAGCATTTGTCCTGGTTTCTGCATTGTTACTGTGAGGACTATTTAATCTTCCTTTGGAGCCTGTGTGCTACTAGACATGTAGGCGTGGCATCCATGCATCACACATGGTTGCGTGTTGCGTGTCATTACAGAACACGCCGGACACGCAAGTGGAAACCTCTAATTCCACCCAGGTCATTCACAGGCCCCATTACTGTGCTTCTTGAGCACGGTTGATAAAGGTGTGCAACTATTGCACATCGGGTTTGCGAAAACGGTTTGCAAATGTTTGGGCACACGAAGAGGAAGGAGGAGGATAGTGAAGAAGTGAGAGAGGAGGAAGGCTGACACAGACAGAGTCGCTGGGGGAGGGTGGGGAAAGGAGCGGAGCAGCTGGGGGGGGGCGGGGGGAGTGGGATGGAGCAGCTGGGGGAGGGGGGGAATGGAGCAGCTGGGGGGGCGGGGGGAGTGGGATGGAGCAGCTCGGGGAGGGGGGGGAAAGGAGCGGAGCAGCTGGGGGGGCGGGGGGGAGTGGGATGGAGCAGCTCGGGGAGGGGGGGAAAGGAACGGAGCAGCTCGGGGAGGGTGGGAAAAGGAACGGAGCAGCTGGGGGGGGGAGTGGAATGGAGCAGCTCGGGGAGGGGGGGGGCGGGGGGAGTGGAATGGAGCAGCTGGGGGGGGGCGGGGGGGGAGTGGAATGGAGCAGCTGGGGGGGGGGCGGGGGAGTGGAATGGAGCAGCTCGGGGAGGGGGGGGGGGCGGGGGAGTGGAATGGAGCAGCTGGGGGGGGGGCGGGGGAGTGGAATGGAGCAGCTGGGGGGGGCGGGGGAGTGGAATGGAGCAGCTGGGGGGGGCGGGGGAGTGGAATGGAGCAGCTGGGGGGGCGGGGGGAGTGGAATGGAGCAGCTCGGGGAGGGGGGGGAAAGGAGCGGAGCAGCTGGGGGGGCGGGGGGAGTGGAATGGAGCAGCTGGGGTGGCAGGGGGGGGGGAGTGGAATGGAGCAGCTCGGGGAGGGGGGGGAGTGGAATGGAGCAGCTCGGGGAGGGGGGGAGTGGAATGGAGCAGCTGGGGGGGCGGGCGGGGGGGGGGAGTGGAATGGAGCAGCTCGGGGAGGGGGGGAAGTGGAATGGAGCAGCTCGGGGAGGGGGGGGAGTGGAATGGAGCAGCTGGGGGGGCGGGGGGGAGTGGAATGGAGCAGCTCGGGGAGGGGGGGATGGAATGGAGCAGCTGGGGGAGGGGGGGGGAGTGGAATGGAGCAGCTCGGGGAGGGGGGGAGTGGAATGGAGCAGCTGGGGGGGGATGGAATGGAGCAGCTGGGGGGGCGGGGGGGAGTGGAATGGAGCAGCTGGGGGAGGGGGGGAGTGGAATGGAGCAGCTGGGGGAGGGGGGGGGAGTGGAATGGAGCAGCTCGGGGAGGGGGGGGAGTGGAATGGAGCAGCTCGGGGAGGGGGGGATGGAATGGAGCAGCTGGGGGGGCGGGGGGGAGTGGAATGGAGCAGCTGGGGGGGGGAGCGGGGGGGGGGGAGGGGAGGCTGAGACTCCAGTGAGCGTCCCGTGGGACCGCTACCCACGCCCGAGCCCGGCCCGGTGGGAGACGGCACACCTCACGTTGTTGGTTTTTTTAATGAGAGAAATAGGCATTTCACCACTTTAAATGGAAACTAACAAATGAAAAGCGCCGGGAGTTTTGGCAGGTGAGAGTTTCACTGAAAGGAGCAGGATGTCCTCCAAGTGCCCGCGCGCCTCGGCCGAGGGGACCAGGCCGCAGCCTCGGCCGAGGGGACCAGGCCGCGGCCTCCGCCGAGGGGACCAGGCCGCGGCCTCCGCCGAGGGGACCAGGCCGCGGCCTCGGCCGAGGGGACCAGGCCGCGGCCTCGGCCGAGGGGACCAGGCCGCGGCCTCCGCCGAGGGGACCAGGCCGCGGCCTCGGCCGAGGGGACCAGGCCGCGGCCTCGGCCGAGGGGACCACGCCGCGGCCTCGGCCGAGGGGACCAGGCCGCGGCCTCGGCCGAGGGGACCACGCCGCGGCCTCGGCCGAGGGGACCAGGCCGCGGCCTCGGCCGAGGGGACCAGGCCGCGGCCTCGGCCGAGGGGACCACGCCGCGGCCTCGGCCGAGGGGACCACGCCGCGGCGTCGGGCCGAGGGGACCAGGCCGCGGCCTCGGCCGAGGGGACCACGCCGCGGCCTCGGCCGAGGGGACCACGCCGCAGCCCGCGGGTTCGCTCCCGGCGCCTCACCCCGTCCCGTCGGGCTGTGAGTCCGGCATCGCGGTGCGGCACACGTGGACTGCTTGTTCTTCAAGGCTGAAGATTCATGTGTACGAGACAAGTGCTCCTCCACGGAGCCACGGCCTGAGCCTCGGTTCCGTGGCCTTTGGTGGGGTGTGGACTGTGTTGTGTCCCTGCCACAGGTGTCTGGACCCGAGTCACACCCCGGTGCTGGTCCTAAGAGTCCTTCGAGCCACGTGGCTTCCAGCCATGAACGTGGGCCAAAAGCGCAGCCGCGGGTGTCCACGGGGTGGGGTCTCCCCAGCTTGTTTGTCTGGAGTGCCCACTGCCCTCGGTGCTCTGGGGCCTCCTGAAGGACAGCCGTCTCAGTGGGGTCGGCCAGTGAGTGTCCTCCTCTGTAAAGACCCTACTGCCAAGCAAGCTCATGTGTGCTGGTGCCTGGCCTCGGGAAGCCCACATGTGTGTGTGTGGGGGGGGGGAGGACACACTTGGAACCATCAGCCTCAGATCCTGAGTTTGGACACAAGCGCGGTCCATGCCAAGGCCCACTGCCCACTTTCAGAGAGAGACGTAAAGCAATTTCACCCAGGCCTGTCCGTGCACGTCCCTCTTAGCCTGAGCTCTGTTCCCGCCTGCCCCGGGCCACCCCGCATCCCCCACGTGACTCCTGGGGTACCAGTTCTAAATGAAAGAGGAGCGAGCTGGGTTGGGATTAATTACACACAAATGGTGGCTTTCATGGTTCGCAGTAGTTTCTGAGACAAAGAAAAATCAACTATATCCTGAGACATTTATAATTTATGCTACTCAGTTAAATTTTTCATTCTTAATATGGCACCGCATTAACCGATAAGAAAAAAAATCATTGTTTTTAGCCAATTTGAATGAGAGAAAAGACCATTCTGATATTTAGTAGCAGATTCACAAAGATGCGTAGCTCTAGAAATGCATGCTGATAAAAGAACCAGAGATAAAAAAACACATATGTATTTGTAAAGATAATCAAAGTGCCATTTATTTAGAATAAAACATTTAAATCAACCCACATACCCAGTATTAAAGAGGTGACTAAATACCTCAATGCATCTTTAGAGCAGACCATTCGTCCACTGAATTATATTCCCAAAGTCTGATTTGCATAGGGAAATCTGGTTAAACATATTTTCACAATTGTGTATCTACAAATCAGCTGTGGCTCTAAAAGTAATTACCACTGGGTCACTCAAGGATGCCATTACAACTGATGGTGAGTGTCTTCTGGATAGATTTTTGTGTTCTGCAGGCACCTCATAAAGAAACTGTGTAGAGCTGCGTGGAGAATAGAAGTAGCCATGCTGCCCCGGAGGTGCAGCCCAGGGCCTGGCACCGGTGAAGGGTAGGGCCAGGGCCTGGGAAACGGGCAGTGGGAAGCAGCTTTGACACCACCTTGCACACACAGGTGCCCGTCAGGAATTCCTCGGCCCAGCTTGGTTCTGCAGTTTTAATGAGAAGTCGAGGTGGTATTCCTGCTGCAAGATTCAAAAGGAAAACTTTCAGTGAGGCAGAAGTAAATGTTTCAGCCATAACACTGAATTACAGAGAAGACTAAAGCATGGAGAAAATCTGAAGTGTTGTGACTGTAATAAAAAAGAATAATTAACACCGAGAGAGGAGCCTTGCCCGATGGCGCAGAGAGAGCAGCTGGAGAATTACCCATCCAAGTGCCGAAGCAACCCAGATTGCTTTCAATCACAGGGCTCATCTCCTGACAACTCGCTAACTCCTTATTCCAATGTGACGCGAGCAGGAGTAGAGGCTGCTTTCTTCCCATCCATTCTCTTTCCCACAAACAACACGTGGAGAGAAATTGCCTGGGATTTCCGAGGTGGGCCCTGAACTCCCCTGGTAACCTAAGCAGCGTTTAGTTAACTCTGGGAAGACACATCGCCCGCCTCTCCAGAGAGGTGCATCCGGTGCCTTTGTGTCCATTGACCCTCCTTGGTGGGGTCGAGACTGCAGCCCTGCACTGCTGGCCTCCCGACACCACGCAGGTGCGAATCTGAGGTAGGGGGTACACCACAGTAACCCCCACACTCCTCGGACCTCACCCCGGCTGAGCCCCGCTTGGTGCTAGGCCAGGCCCTGGCTGCATGAGGCCCCATGACCCAGGTGAGGCCAGGGCAGAAGAAGACATGGATCTATTAATCTAATAGAAACTTTTACTTCCTCACAGTTGTGTTGCGCTCATATGCACCTCCAGTCCATTGGAAGGGAGAGAGGGCTTTGTTCTCAGTGGAGAGAGGAGCATAAGGTTGGAGTGATAGCAGACAGGGAGATAGAAAGCCAGGGAGCAGCAGCAAGTAACAGGAGCCTCAGGTCTGAAGGCCCGTGCATGCTCTGTGCTGCATCCATCCACAGAGCCCGCTCCCCACCCCGTGGGGGCCTCCGTTTAAACCGCTGCTCCCAGACAGTAGCTATTCAAGTTGTTTTAACAAGCACACCCACAGATAGGCCCTGGAGAGGTGCACACTCACGGCCAGTTACACTCTGAGAACTTTTGTGACCTTGCTTTGGGTTCCAACGGATCCTCATTCCCTCCCCTGGACAGCTGTGCACCAGCTCCCCAGAGAACCACCTTCCTCCATGCAAGTCAGCGGCCCTGACTACCATGGGTTCTTGTTCTCAGTGGGACGCTGTCTGTTACTTGATATTAGTTTGGTGATTTCTGGGACCCACAGCAGAGCTGTGCTCCTATGGAAGTCTCTCACTCTGGGCATGGAGAAATGCTGAGAGAAAATTGGCCACGTCTTTCTAAAAATGGGTAAAATTGCAGAATGGACTCTTCAGGTGCACTGGGGTGTAGACATCACAATGAATGTGATTTTTAAGTGATTTATCCACAAGCTCAGCCCTGTACCAATTGGATGCACCCATATGCAAGATGCAGCATGGAGAAGAGGAGGGCAGAGCCTAGGGAAGCAGTGCCCCCAACAAAGACAAAGGAGAAGCCTGCCAAAAGAGCCAGCAGAGCGACTACTCACAAGGAACGTTACTCCAGCCCCAGGGAGGCAGGTCATGGGAGACTGTAGAAATCAACAGGACGTATCCATACATCAGTTAAATTCAGCCGGAAAGTGAAAGGAACAAAGGAATGTGTTAACTTCACTGTGCGTCATTTTGCCAAGAAGAAACCCCAAGTCCTGCACTGAGTACCTAGTTCTGAAAACTTTTCAAGTAAAAGAAGGAAGGAGAGAGGAGAGAGACAGCTAGAGACACAGGAGAGCACATACTCAAATGCGTGGCCATGAGCAGGAAGTAAAGGCCAAGTCTTTCTGAGCTCTGTGTACAGGAAGAAAACAAGTGGGAAGCAGCTACTTTTTGGTGTTTCCTACAAGTCTGCAGGACTTGAAGCTGTGCCAGAGCCAGCTGCCTGTAACAGCGGCAGGAAAATGCTGGGACACTGGGCCTGGGACAAAGTCAGTCATGAACCCTCCCAAGTATGAATGCCTAGAATTTTTGAGGAATGAGATAAAACGTACTGACTCAAGATCTGAACTTGAATTAAGTCAGTACAGTTCAAACTGTCACATACATTTCAACACACATAAGAATGGTTGAGGCTGAGACTCTGGCGAAAACAAGCAAGCAAGCAAGCAAATAAAGATTCCCTGCTGGGAGAAAAATCTCAGCAGGAAACAGAAATGGTAAAATAACCTGCCAAGAGTTTCAAGGCTATATTTAATAATGCAGAATATGGAAATGAAGAGATATGTCTGAGAGAATCATAGGATACATTTGATATGGAACTGATCCAGCTAAAAATCTTGCAACTAAAACACATGCTTCAAATAAAAGAAACTTGTAAGGTAAATTCTTGACTAAACACAGCGAAAGAGAGAATCAGTGAACTGAAGAACATATCAGAAAGGAGATGTCAAAAGCAGTTAGATGAAAGGAACAATGGAGAGACAGATTGTATTGAAAGTGGTAACAGCCGTGGAATTCCTGTGGTTCGCAGACATTCAGCACAATTCCAGCACGGAAACGTAAAATGAGTAAAAAAAGTGTGCCTTAGGTATATTGTAACAATGACAATATAAAGTAGAAACTGAGGAAAACTTAATATGTCTCAAATTAAAAAGAACAATCTCACATTTGCTGATGTGAACAGTCACAATGGAATTAGCCATCTTCTAGACATCATGGGGAAAAATTATCCAAAGTGCTGAGAAAATATAATGGTAGATGCAGTGTTCACTCTCCCTTCTGTTGAAATATGAGGACAAATTCTAGGCATGTCCAGGCAAATAAGAGCTGGAGTTTAGCTGAGGCCCACCCTAATGAATTAAAATAGTTACTAAAGAGTGTGATTCATTTAGAAAATTATTTCAAAAGGAATAAATATACAGAGATAATAAATCAACAAACAAATCATATTATTAACATAATTCCTGGTTAAAAAAAACACCACTTATGTTTGCTTCAAAATGGAACAAAATAATCATAATAACAAGTAAAACGGTTGTTTGGAAGTCAGACCTTGCTAGGTTCTTGCATGTTTAAAAGGAGACACAATTAATGAACTTCAGTAAGTGACAGATGGATGTTTAGAAGCAAACATAATGGTGGTATGATGATGGTACTTAGATCGTGTGATGGCTGACTAGGTTATGGACATATGTAACATAAATATAATACATAAAGTATATGTGCTATAAGTGCTGTGATTGCTGACTAGGTTATGGACATATATAACATAAATATAATACATAAAGTATATGTGCTATAAATGCTATGCATTTGTGACAGTGCTGAAATAATGGACTGGAAAAATACACATAAAATTAATGATTGCTTTAAGTCTGAGGAGTAAGACGGAGAAGGCAAACAGGACTGGGAAGGAAGTTGGGGAAATGCAACTTCTAGGTTGTCTTACAGTTTCTATGACTTGAGTGTCTACAATACTCTGAGTAATAAAATGGTGTGCCTTCAGCTGCTTGTCTGGTGTGGGCCTTCCCCGGGGTGTGGCCCTTGGCTTGCTCCCACAGCTGCTGGGCGTGTGACTGGTGTGGCAGTCATTAGGCTTCCTGTGTGCTGGCTCCATTTGGAGCACTTCACCTCCACTGACCCCAGCTGAGCCTGGACGGCCATGCTAGGTGGGTAGGCCCTGGTCTCCCATCGCCAGACGTGGAGGCTGAGTCACCCGGAGTCCACGCCAGCCTCCACTGAAGATGCCAACCCTTCCTTCGCTGGGGAGCTGGACTGCACCCTGCACATACCTTGGGCCAACACTGAGAGGCTGGCAGTATGCCCTACCCTGCCCCGGCCACAGCAAAGCATCTCCAGGGGCAGCTGATACTGTCTAATCTGTGAACTCACTCACAGGTGGGAAGCTGCCTTTCACGACGTTCCCCTAGCTCCATGCTGGGAGCCCATGGGTGTCACCGGCATGGATGCACAGGACAGAATAACACACAAAGACAAAATAACAAACAATCCCAGGAATGGGGGAAACATACTTTTGACAGTTTGGTAGTCTTCCCTCCCATTATTTTTTAGTGCATTTATTTCACAAAATATGAGTGACTGAATAAATAAATATGCATTTCCACTTAGTATTGATGATGAGTAATCTTCCTACCACTAACTAATTTTCAGGTAATGTAATTTTAACACTTCACATTTCATATCACCACTTAACATTCCATTTTAGGACAATGGAACTGAATACATTATTGAAATGTAGCCTGCCTCAAATATTTCATCCCCACCCCTTGCAGTGAATTAATTCTATCCTTATATAGTTCGTGTGTTAATTCCTTATGGAATAAATTATTTCCAGATTAAAAGATATTCCCAGGTAAAATTTTTTCCTTGTATGTTTTTACAGATGCCATCTCCCAAATTTCATTTCTAATTAAAATCCTATCCGAAATGAACTGGGTTCCAATGTTGCTAAGCGTGGCTGAGCTGTGCAGTGCGGCCGATGCTGGTGGCAGGTGCAGGCGCAGAAGGACGCTCAGCGCAGCTCACTGTGCCTGTACAGAGGTGCATGCCACATCTGGCTCTTCTGATGAAAACTGTTGGTAGCTAGGACAGACCCCCACCTGAAATGGAACTCGAGAAGGAAATGTCCCAGTGGAAAGGAGAACACAAACACAGGGAGAGAAGGGAATTGGATACCATGATGTCTGCACATTTTTTCAAAGCAAACAAATACCTGATTACAAACTATAGTAATTTAAAATCATAGCACTGGAGGTTAGTACCTCTAAGAAATTTCTGTAGAGATTTGGGGCAGGTTGAAATACTTTAGTGGTTGCAGCATTTATTAATTTGCCTAATTAATGCAAAGTGTGTGTGTGTATGTGTGTGTGTGTGTGTGTGTGTAGAACTTGCACATGGTTTGTCAGATTTGTTCTTATCCTAAAGATGCTTCCTAGTCAAGCTCTACCTTGGCTCTACTGAGAGGCTGTAGTGTAGGAGGTCCACTGCTCACTCCTGCCCTGGGTCTGACTGCCTTTCCTGTTCCTGTGGAAATGCCACGCCCAGCGTCAGGCCAGCACCATTGGACTCAAGGGTGTGGGAATGTTGGATGGAGATCCTCGGTCACTGAAATGGAAGATCAAGCATCTCTGGATAGACTCAGGTTCTGTCCAGGCAGATGGCCAGGGGGAAAGTGTGGGCACCTTGTGGTGCAGGCTCGAAGCTCAGCTCAGGTTCCCGTGGACCGAGGGTGACTCCGCAGATGGGCAAGTCCGGGATGTCCTCTGAGCCAGCCACCTTGGAACATCTTCCAGCCTTGGAGAAGCCATGGGAACCGTGCCTTCAGCATCGAGCCTGCATGAATGACCAGCAAACAAGCAAATCGGAACCATGGTAGGCAAAGACTTTCTGAGTAGACAGGAGATGATGCGAAGGTGACTCCAACAAAAAGCTCCCTGATCTTTGCTTGCCTTGTCTTTGAAATCAACACAGATGAGCCTGACGTGAGCCCTTGGGAATTACGAGCTGGATGGAGTTCTTGACTTTCTTGGCCATTTGGCATGTGGGATTTTGGAAGACCCCCACACTTTATACTTGTCGTGGAAAAGTATTTATATTCATCCTCGTGTGTGTGTGTGTGTGTGTGTGTGTGTGTGTGGTTGGATCTGTGCACATACAGGGACTATAGAGGTGAGCTGATGAGAGAGGTAGACTACGCACACGCTAAGACAAGATGGAAAGGAGACTCAGTGGATCCACTCAGGAAAATCCCACTATGATTCCACCGTCGAGTGTAGACAAGGTTGTCTACCCTAGTGACAGCTGCATTTGGCTGAAACAGTATTGCACTCAATGCTGGGCCACCCTGACCAAAGGAGGGAAAGTTATGAGCTTATTAAACCGCGTGGCCGCCGCTTGATTGAGTATCTGGGTGCTGAGCTTATTTTCCCCTTCTTTGAATTCACACTTCATCAACCATGATAGCCAAGCTCTGGAACAGATTTTGTGGTTCGCTGGACCATGGTGATCTACGAGCCCACAGCAGGCCGAGGACTCTCAGAAATCCTGAAGTGGAGAGGAACGCCACTGGGATTGGACTTCAGAACTCTTGCCCACTTTTCAAGGTGATATGTGAAGGTTCCATTTATTAAACCTACCTCAACGCACCTACGGAGCACCCGTGAGCTAGGCTACATGACTCTTTAAACACTCACCGTCCCTGATTTTGTTCCTAGTCTTACGATCAGAGTACAAAACAGTGTGTATTCCTTCTGTGTTTGTGTAAAACATATACAAATTCACTGAGATAGCTTTTAAAGCAGGAGGAAAGAATTGCACGGTTACAGGGGGGCTGCGCTTTCAGACATCTGCTCCCCCAAGAACATGGGAAGGCCACCACTGCCGTCCTATTGAAGTCCAGGCTCATAAGCCGGACACCACGAATCACCAAGAGCTTCAAGGTGACCCCAGGAGCGGGCATTCCCGCCTCCCTGTGCAGGACCTGGAAGTGTGTGTGTGTGTTCCCCCCACGTGGCGGACTCCAGACACACTGCCCTTTAGGACCTTCTGAACTGTCTGGCAGGTTGTCTTCTCTACGACGTGCTGGGGACATGAACTTGGGTGGGTGTGCTGAAGAGGGGCTGTTCCAGGCCACAGCTGAGTTGGTATCACTGTCTCCAAGGTCCTGATGAGAAGGGAGCTGAGGCCATCAGAGTATGCTGCTCTCCTGAGCCAGGGCCCACGGCTCTGAGGTTGCCCCTCCACGGTACCTAGATGGTCTAGGTCATGCTTTGCTCTCAGTGCTCTGGGCGTAAGTAACCCGCAGGCTCAGCCCTGCTCCTCAGTGACAGCGGAGGGTGAGAGGGCGCTACTGAGAGCCGGGGCAAACACCACCACACAATACGATAAACACTTCTGACTGCTGAAACAGACACACCATGTTGAAGCTACACACTGTCTAACTTGACACCAGGACGAGCAACGCAACGCATGGAGCTGTTTGGTCCTAGTCCTTGTATCTGTGGCTCCAAACCAGCCCGACTTTGCCTCTAGGGGGCCCTTGTGGAGGCTTGGATACATGTTTAATTTTTTATGTTGGTGCCTTTGGTGGGCTGCTAAAGTAAGTGGAGTCCTGGGGTGCTGCTAAAGCTCCATTAGCATCCATCTACAATGCCAGTCCACCGAGGTGGGGGGCACTGGTGCAGGCCCAGGAGCTTTTGTGGGCTCTGACTCTGGTAGCCTCAGCGGCTTCCACCCCTTTGACTTCTCAGAAAAGCAAGCTGTCCAATCGTACCTGACACTAGCCTTCGAAAATGCTGAGATTGGAACAGTGGAACAATCGAGTTCCTTGTCCCACCTGTTAATTTCACATCCATCTGCCCCCGTCCCATGTCTTCGAATGAAAGAACGCAGCCATAAATGTATGTGTGTGAGACTGCAAGTGGGAGCTTGAGGAGGTGAATGGGGATGGGATGGGGGAGGGGGAGGGGACTGACTGATTAACAAGCAATGCACACATGGACATGTTAAATTGGAGCTCCCTCGTGCAACTATTAGAAAACAATATTTTTTTAAAATCCATAAGATAAATCCTGTTTAAATCTAAGTTGCTTTAAGTTCATAAATGTTTAGATATCCAAGAGCTCTGTGCTATAGGAAAAACAGATTATATTTAATTTCTCTGCTGAAATGTGAATGGAAATTTGAAAAGCTGAAGAACAGGCTCAATTGGTTTAAGTGGCACACATGGGCTACAAAATCCAAAAGAAAATGAAGAATGAAAAAATGTCAGAGAAGTTCACACATACCAAATGCTTAAAAGTTGGAGTTATCCTGTCCACTGAGCTATTGAGGAAACAAAACAACCTAGAACAGCAACACTCATTTTCCCAACCAATAGAACACCTATCTCAGGGGGCAGATGAAGTGTGTTAAAAAAAAATTTGGTCTTTATAGTCTACGTGAAATGTACTGAAAGCTCCAGGCACTGCTCAACCTTTCAAAAGAACTTGATAAGCAAGTTTATGAAAGTTTTCCTTTTCCCTCACATTGCCTACTCATAGACAGCCAGTGATAGAGCATGAACCAAAGCAGACTTTGCAAGTGGAGGAGGAGGGGTGGGGAGGAGGAGGAGGAGGAAGAGATGCAATAAAAAAGAAAGAAAGGAAGGAGGTAAGGAAGAAGAAAGGAAAGAAGAAAGGAAGGGAAGAAGGAAGGGAGGAAAGAAAGAAGGATGAAAGGAGAGAGGGAAGAAGGAAAGGAAAAAGGATGGGGGAAGGGTAAAGAAGAAATGAAAGGAGACAGGAAGGGAGGGAGGGAGGGATAGCAGGAGGGAGGAAGAAGGGAGAAGAGAAGATCTTGGGATGGATGATGACCTGCTACACTGTTTCCTGGTCTTTGCAGAACTTCTACTGCTGAGGCTGAGGAGGGAACCCTATCAATAACTTGGCTCATTAGTCATAAATTAGAATATCACTTAGGCCGAAAATGTCAATGAAGCGAGCCCATCATTAGCAGCTTGTATTCCGCACCGCAGTCCTGTGTTTGCCGGATGCCCACAGGAGCAGAGGCTGTCTGGAGAGCGCCAGAGGACACACAGGGGACACTGGATGCTGTCTTTTCTTCCCTGTGGCCTGGAACCTAACACAAATGTCCAGTACTTGATTAAGAGTGCTTTCCTCAATGACGCTGAGCTGAGGTTTCATGTTTGAGATCCAGGATTCTAAAGGAGGTTCATTATTTGTTTCAAGCATCGAACTTCCAAACATCGATAACATTATTTTCCAGGGAAAAGAGCTGGTATGCTTATGCCTGGAGACATACAACAGACAGTTGTGGATTGAGTTAAGACACGACTTAAAGCATCTCAGTTACAAATACAGAGAGAGGATGAAATGCGAACACAGTGCGGTCTTCGCTCGGGTTTTTCTCCATGCTGGGTAAATTCTGAGCCCCTGATGTTAGTAGTCTGCAAATTGAGCTGCGGCTCTCAGACCGCTGCCAGGGTGACTGCAGACATGGCTGAGGGAGCCTCCCTGGAATGTGTGTCTGTCCGTTCAAAAATCACATCAACGGTGATGCGGGACTACGCTCTGGGTCTCTCCAGTGAAGGAGCCAGGGAACAAAGACACAGGATGTTCCCAGAGCCAGGAGACCCCGCTGACCGCAGCCCCTGCCCTGTCCCTCTCTCCAAGAACACACCAGGCTTTCCCGGGCCCACAGTGGGCATGCCACAAGGCAGGACAAGGAGGAGACACATTGAAAGTCCAACCTTGAGATCCTGACCATGAAACATTCCCATCTCTCCAGCCCATTGGCTTGGTTTGTGGGAAACTCAGTGTCCACCTCTTAGAGCTTGAGACCTCTGAGCTACACCTGAATGTATACTGGGCCAATCTGGCTGTGATTTGACTGAAAATAAGTCAAGGTCCTGCTTTTGAGATCCAAGAGATAGTGTTGGATTTCACAGGAGTATCCCAAATATTTGTATAAAATAATTCTCAAAGTGTCCCATAAATTTGCTTACACTTAAGCATTTCTCTGTTACATAATATCTATTAAAAACATTTGGCCTCGGTACTCTAGGGAAATGACCCGAGAGTCTAATCATTCAGGAAATATTTAAACAAAAAACAGTCGCAAGAGCTAAGGGACCAACCCTGTGTACCATCCTAATTAAAATAAACTCAGGCACAGAGATTGCATCGGCTGTGCGGCCAGGGACAGGCGAGGGAGGCTGACTCCCCCATTTTGGGAGAGGTTAATATAATAAGGAATGAGGTCCTACTCAGGTTTGAAGAGCACCTTTAATTGTTTGGTAATATATACACTCTGAAGTATTTCTCCTCAGCCAAGTGAAAGAGCAAAGATAAAAATATTTAGAGTGCAGATAAAACGCCGCCTGGGCTGTGAGGGTGACCTCGCGGGTGAGTTGTGAAGCAGTAAAATGTAACTGAGACCTTAGTGAGACCAAATGGCCCAGGAGTACGCTCATCAGCCGCACGAACGCAGTGGCCACTGCGTTCCTGTGTCTGATGAATAACTAACGCCAATAACAATTTCTTCAAAATTAACCAAACGGATGCCTCCCACTGTCCACGTGTCAGAGCTTAACAAACGTCTCTCTCATTTGCTTTCGTGGTCACACAGGAAGCAGATGACACACAGGGCTGAGCCGACCGTGAGGGGCTGGACACCCCACAAAGCGCGGCCATCGTCCCGTTGTTCTAAGTTTTCTACATGCACCGCCTCAGCTCTTTGTGGGATGTCGGAAAAGGACAGCATCCTATTTTGTTGCTGAAAACAAAATGGAGGCCCACGGAAGGGCCTAGCGCAGCAAAGTCTGGGAGGGAAAGCAGGTCCTCTCCTCCCACACCTGCCGTCTTCACCCCAAACACAGTCACCTGCGCTGATGAAGCAGAATTACAGAAGAATACGACGTGCCGAGTAAGATTTCAGCTGCTTAACCCTTGAGTTCTTACTCTTAAAAATGGAGTTAAAGATCCAGAAAGAAGCAAGAGGCAGGATGTCCAGGCAGGGCACAGGGGTAACGTAAGAGTTTCCCGCAGGGGTTGGCTGAGTCCCGAGTGCTCAGGGCTTCCGGTGCATGGACTTGCTCTGAGAAAGGAGAGAAGGAGGAGCCCTCCCAGGGAGCCAGGAAATGTGTTTGCTCCTGCCAAGGAGAAAGCAAACCCAACTCAGTGAGTACTGGGGACAGGGTGCAGACGCTTCCTGCAGAAGGATGGCGAATGAAACTACCGTAAAACAAGACACAATGAGATCAAGCTACTCCAGGCATCATACTCCAGAATAAAGCTCAATCATTCTACCAGGAATACAATGCTGATCCAAAAATCCACCAGGGTAAAATTCACAAAGACTGACATCTAGAAATACTTACCAGTCATACAAAAGGCAGGAGAGGAAAAAGATCAATGAATCCAAACGGAGCCAAAGTCGACACATGTGTTGGAATCAGCAGATAAAACATGAAAACATCTGTGACTACGGTCTCCATGTGTGCTACATGTTACGTAGAAATTCAGAAATCAAACGTGATATACAGAGAAAACTACAGTGCATCAGATGAAGACTGCTCTGCCATGATTAGTGGCACACTAGATATTACGAAAGAAAACACCTGTGAATTTGAGCATATGGCAAATACACACTGGAGTAGATAGCACCAGAACTATTAAAATGAGGTCGACAAAAAGTATTTGCCAAACAAGCAGAGCACCATTCAATAGAAAAACTAATTCAAAAAGCCCTAACTCTGTATATAATTGGAGTGTAGAAAGCTAAGAAGGGTCAGGAGAATGGAAAGCATTTTCAAGCTCTGATTAGAAATTATAAACCCACAATGTGGTAATTTGGTGACTGTGAAATCCTAAGGAGTTTGTTTGGTAAAATTACAGCCCCCAAAAGCTTAATGAGCCCAAATGCAAGAAAAGCAAAGAAAACTATAACAGCAATCAGAGCAAACGTCTCGAAATCTCTCTGTACTGGCGACCTGTGCGCGTCACACGTGGCCGAGAACGGGGTGGTGAGAAACCGTTTCCTGTCTTTGAGAGGCTCTGGCCTCTGACTCCGGTGCAGCAGAGGTGCGGCTGGCTGCCTGCTCGAGCGGCCTTCCGGAGGCCGGGTTTGCTGTGCCAGACTGCGGAAATGCCAAGCAAGCCTGGGCCTGCTGCTCAGGGCGTCACGTCCTCTGTGGGATGAGGGGTGAAGCAAGGCAGGGGAGGCCCCTGGAACACGTCACCTCTGAGCAATCGGAGCCGCTGCAGCTGCAGCTGCACCAGCCGTAGCTCCCTTCCAGAGCTGGGGTGCCCCGGCATCCCCTGATTTCAGGCTGTGCTAAGGATGCACACCCACCCGGCGGGTGAGGGACCACGTAAGCCGTGTCTCCGGCTCTTTTCGATTTAGTTTCTCTTTCAGGTGCAGTCTATGTTTTCTTTTGACTGAGCTGGCCTTGGACCACAATCCTCCTACTTCTGCCTCCTGTCTAGCTGGGATTACAGGCATGACCACCACTCCCAGCCATCCAGGTGTCTTTTCCTGGTTATACTATTCAAGTATCATTGTTGCTTCCTTACTTACAGCTAACATGCCTGTGACCCTGCGACTCAGATGTGTGTGGTTCTTACCAGACTGATGCCAATGGCAGGAACTTCTGAGGAAAACTGGGGGTTCTCTGAACTTGAAGAGCACCCCAGTTCTGCCAACAGAATCCCCATTGTGAACTAAAGAAGCACAGATGTATCCTTTGGCAGAGGAGCTAAGAGATCATGGTTTTAACTCTTTTTCCTGGCTGTGTTCTAATCTCCACAAGCCAGTGTTCTCAAACACTGGGTAAGCAGAAATGTTCTAGAAGTGGTCTTTCACAATGGAGATGCCCAGCTCTTTCTTCCCCCAGAATCCTGATTCAGTAGGGTGTAGGGGAGGGGGAGGCCGGACCTCCAAAGCATAGGGAAGGAGAGTGAAATTGAGAAGCCACTAAGGGCACAGTGGTGCTTGCTAGCGGCCGGGCTGGTGGGTGTCTGCAGGACGATTTCAGCGATTTAATTACCTAGAGCCACACTCGAACACCACTATTTGGCCATAATGATTGTCATATCTAATTTTATAGAAAAACTTCAAAACTGTTTATGGCAACAATAAAAGGCACTGGTCTGTTTAACCATTATCCACATATCAACAGTGATGCCTCTTATAAATTTCAAAACCCCTCTGAGACTCTAGAGATAAATTTGCCCCGACCTCGGCAGGAGTTGGTGTATTTTCTACAACAGAACCAACCACATGGAAGCAACGGCTTCTTAATATTTGGCAGGGAAGAAGAAATGCATGGATTAAATTCAAAAAGGAAGGAAGGAAAGAGAAAGGGAGGGAGGGAGGGAGGGATGGAGGGAGGGAGGGAAGGAAGGAAGGAGAGAGGGAGAGAGGGAAGGAAGGAAGGAGAGAGGGAGAGAGGGAAGGAAGGAAGGAAGGAAGGAGGGAAGGAGGAAGGAAAAAGGGAGGGAGGGAAGGAGGAAGGAAGGAAAGATGTAGAGAGGGAGAAAGGAGGGAAGGAAGGAAGGAGGGAAGGAAGGAAGGAAGGAAGGAAGGAGGGAGGGAGGGAGGGAGGGAGGGAGGGAGGGGGAAGGAAGGAAAGAAGGAGGGAGGGAGGAAGAGAGGGAAGGAGGAAGGAGGGAAGGAACTCTCTAAGGTGCTGAGGATTAAGTCATCAGAATATGAATGAATGTAAGAGGCTCAGTCAAGTTGTTCATTTCAGCTTTCCCTGCGTGCCCCTCTGTGTGCACGTGCACACACACACACACACACACACACACGCACACGCACACGCGCGCGAGTGCACACACACACACTCACACACACACACACACACGAACCTTAGCCTTGTCATTTTTCTCTATTTTCTGAGTCCCTTGGGCAACCAGCCTATTACTGTGGACACAATTCTCAGAGGCCTACTGGGCAGCCTGTCTCTTTTCCAGATCTCCGGATCTCATCTGCCAGGACACTAGGGTGGAAAGGGAGATTTCTAAAGCTCTGGAGGGCTCCACAGTTACAGAAGCCTGAAGCCTTTTAATCTACAGATCCCTCCTCTTGTGTCTTACCATCGGTGTTCTGCACCTGCGTAGTGAGAGCCAGCTGCACAACTCACCAGCCTACGGAGACGGCGCCAGGATCTGGAGAACAGGGATGGAGTCACTAATGGTTCCGGATGTGTGGAGAGTCTGCGGCCAGCGATGGGAGAAGATGAATGTCTTTTGTGCAATGCTGTCCGACACAGGAGCAGAGAAGTTAGGCTCTGACGGTGATGGTTTGAAGTTTTCTGAGATATCACTTGTCTATTTCTTTTTGTGACTTCTGGTAAATCAAGTTTTGAAAATTCTGAGTAATATTTCTTACATTCACTCCTGTTCTGAGGTTAGATTTTAAAACCACTGATGTTGGAATGAATGGCTTTTATGTTCAATAGGCCAGACATGAGAGTGTGCAGACCAGGGAAGCTGGTGGTTGACAGGAATGTGAGCTGGTTCTGCCGGTGTGGAAAATGACATGGAAATGAACAGCAGAACCGCCCTGCTGTGCAGCAACCCACCTGCAATGCTACTTAGACAAAAGTTTCCATGGCTTGTCAAAGAGACAATGGCACTCTCTTGTTCCCGTTCCCTGCAACACTATTCACAAGGTCAAGCAGAGGAACAGCCCGTGCATTGATGGGAGGATGAACAAAACACGGTGTGTGTACATCATAGTCTTAAAAGGGAAACTTCTACCATTTGCAACACTACAGGTGTATTGGAGGATCCTATGCTAATGAAAAAGGTTAGATTCCAAAAGCCACATTCTGCATGCTCTCACTTATACATGGAAGGAGACACACCACACTCCCAGAAGCAGACTGTGAGAGGGGGCTAGCAGAGGCTAGGTTGGAGAGTATGGGAAATACTATTCAAAAGTGCAAAACTTCACTTATATAACCTGTGTCAATCTACTTCCTTTTGTATTCTATCTGTTGCACAGGGTGACAAATTCAGCTAATAGTTGAGGTTGTGTGTGTATGTGTGTGTGTGTGTGTGTGTGTGTTTTCTTTTTCTTTCTTTCTTTTTTTTGTCAGTCATGAGGCTTGAACTCTGGGCTTTGGCACTGTCCCTGCGCTCTTCAACGCAAGGTGAGCACTCTACCCTTTGAGCCACAGCACCACTTCTGGTTAGTTTTCTAGTGGCTTATTGGAGATAAAAGTCTCACAGACTTTTCTGCCTGGTTTGGCTTTGAATCATGATCCTCAGATCTCAGTCTTCTGAGTAGCTAGGATGACAGGTGTGAGCCACTGGCTCCCGGAAGAGCTTGTGTAAGTTTTAATGCCTCTAAGAAAGGGGATCTCTAATGTTCTCAGCAGAGGGGCCTTCCATCCAACATTTCAGGTGATGGAGGAGTTGGTTGACTTGACTTACCTTTCAACATCATATTCAAAAATACTACCATAAGAGCACATGGTAGTGTGCATAATGTCAACCAAAAATAAAAGTAAAACCCACAAAAACCATAACATCACCTTATAACCCATAATATACATAGATATAATTTATTAATGGATAATAACATGTTATAAAAAAGAGCTACAGGGGAAACATTAAGCCAATCTAATAAAAAAAAAAACCACTTGTAGAGGTTGAGCAATTAAAGAAAATTACATCTGAGTTATCTAGTCTTAGTATCACTGACTTGTGAATGAACTGTGATCAGTCTAGACACTAATCAACGAGCTTTCCCCCACATGACAATCACAGGGAATCATAGCTTCTGAAGTCACTGGATAGTTTCCTCTTCATAGTTGAAAACCTGGTCACTCAAATCACCACCAGGCAGGTTGCCCTCCGAATAACCACGCCCGAGCCCAGGAATAATGACTGGTTGTGATAGTCATAAAAATCATAAAGCAGGGCTGGGAAGGCGGCTCAGTGGTAGAGCTCTTGCCTTGCATGCCAGAGGCCCTGGGTTCGATTCCTCAGCACCACATAAGCAAAAAGAAAAAAGCCGGAAGTGGCGCTGTAGCTCAAGTGGTAGAGTGCTAGCCTTGAGCTGAAGAGCTGAGGGACAGCACCTAGGCCTAGAGTTCAGGCCCCATGACCGGACCCAAAAAAAAAAATCATAAAGCAAAAAAAAAAAATTATAAAGCAAAACTGACTCATCTGCAGACAGTGGCATGTACTGGATCTGAACTTTCCCTCGGATGTCAGGTGTAGAAGGCTTGGCCCCTACACAGCTGTGGTCAGAGGCGGAAGCCCCGGGATGGGAGGGGTCAGATGAATCCAATCATAGATCCCTCACTTCTTAGGGTGTAGGGGGGATTAATGGATTAATGAATGGATTAATTCAATGGATGGATCCAATCCTAGATGCCTCACTTCTGGGGTTGTAGGAGGGGCTGAGTGGGAGGGAGTAGCTTGTTGGAGATGTGTCTTTGAAGGTCTCTTTTGCCCCTGGCCCCTTCCCCAGTTTCTGTGTCTAACCCTGTGAGGTGAATGGTTCTGTCTACCATGTACTTCCTGCGTGATGGTCATACACACACACACACACACACACACACACACACAGACCCACAGTGATGCAGGCCAAGGGAGCTGACATCTCTAAGCCATGCGCCAAAGTGACCTCTGCCCTGCACATAAGCTTCCCGCGGGTATTTTGTCCCCATGATGGGAAGATGATTGGTCCAGGCAGTTTGGGCACTTGGGGCTTTCCTGCAAAGGTCAGAAAGGTGTCTGAGGTCGGGCTCTTTCCCAGCCCCTGCCAGTCCCCTCAGCCTGCTCCTAACCCCACAAGGTGCTGGGAGAGGGCAGAGGATAGCCCAAAGCTTCAGAGTCAGTTAAAAAACACAAACAAACAAGCAAACCACTGCCTCGTGCCCACTCACCTAGGGCAGACGCACTGTGCTCAGGACCCCACTGTGTGTGGAGAGGACCGAGGACAGATGGAGGCACAGGTGAAGGCTGGGCGGTGAGGCTCCGGGGCTGGCTCTTCATGAGACTTCTGAGGGTCGCCCTGGACGGCCTCGGGAGGAACCCTGACAGCCACGTTTCTCTCTCTCTGAAGCGCAGACCCCTCAGGGAAGACCCTCAAGACCCTCAAGCTGAGGACCAGGAGCAGCACCACACAGTGCCCGTGACAAGTGCAGGTGTCCAGCTATTTGAGTCCAGAGGATCTGAGAAGGCTCTGAGGGCATGTCTGCACATCCACGGTGTGCACACCTCCACCCCCCTCCCTGTAGAACCTCAGTCCACCACGCTCGCCCCTGTGCAACACACATAGTGTGCCCGCCTTCAGGTCCCCCTCCGCGAATACAGTAAACTCTCTTCCACCTGAACAACCACGTGGAGGTCTCCTTTCTCCAAAGCCAACGGGAAGAAGGATCAAAGGGAAGAAGGAAGAAACCGATCCCGGTGGATGTGGATGGCAGGTAGGGATGCAGCGGCTCCTCGCGAAGGGGCAGCAGCGGTGGCCGTTGAAATGAACGCCTCTCTGGCTCATTTGGCCTCCGTGGGGGAAACAGGCCTAGAGCGCGGCAGCCCTGGGCGTGCCGGCCGCTGCAGGGGAACCGAAGCACCCGATGTGTCACACCAGAACTCCAGCCTCACGCTGACAGACTCAGCGCTGGCTCCGTGGCTGCCCCGCCTGCCCTGGGCTCAGGCTGCTGTTTGTCTTTATCCAATAAAACGTGTAGGGCACCGGCCCTGTTCCCTGTAACTGGCTACTGAAAAGACCAGGGGCAATTCTGATCCGAATTAGCTACCGAAGCAGGAGAAGGAAGCAGAGGCCAGGCTGGGCCACAGTAAGAGTAGGAGCCACCCCTGGAGGCGCGCAGAGGAGAGGCCGGTGTCTGCCCACACCTGCCACGTCAGCCGGCTGTGGCTGCTGAGCAAACTCCTGTGCGGCCTCTCTCCTCTGCCCTCCACTTTGTGCAAAGGGCCCGAACTGAGACCATATGCAGAGAGACAGCCCCGCGGACGAATAGAGCGGGAATTATAGGGACATGACTCCCATCTGCTTCTCTTTCAATTTGTTTCATTAAGAAATTAGCAGTCAAAACGGAGTTAGAGCAAACCTTTTCCCGAGCCATCCACTCGTGTGCTAGAATTCATTTGCCACCTACTGGTTTAATGCTGTTTGAGCTTGAATGAAGGCAAACCAAACATTATAATGTACCACACTGCTCAACCTACTCCATATAATTAACACCCTGTAATGTCTGTGCAGGAGATTGTATGTCTCTTTTGGGGAAGAGGCTCTTAAATGAGTAAACGAAATTCAGTTTTGACCTTACCTGGAACAGGCGGAGTCCAGCCGTAAGGTCCCTGGGCTTTCTTCCCAGCCCTGCAGCCTGGAGGGGGGGTCCTATGCCTGGGGTGCTCACTGGTAAGGTAGGCTGCTCCCTGCTGACCCCCTGCGGGCTGTGAAGAACTTCCCTGAGTTAAAGCACTCAGGACAATGGGCTGGCTCAGTTGGCTACCATTGTTACCTCTCCCTGACTTCCTTATCCTAGCTAACCTTCTCCCCGGCCCAGCCCTTCTTCCTACCAGAAGACAAGGGCATTAGTGCATTTGTTTATTTAACACATATTCTTGAATCTGGGGGGGGGGGGGAGGGGGGATGAAGAGATGATATAAAATGGCCCCCTGTCCTGAATGCACTCAGAAATATAAATGTGGAATGGACATGCAGATAGGCTTTACCTATTCTTCCAGAATGCAAGGGCAGAACAGAGAAGACCCAGGGCTCCAGTGAAGCAGCCTGGCTCAGGGGGCTGAGGCTCCTGGGGACCAAGAGGGCCACGGGACCCTGGGCGGCTGCACACGCACGTGCATGCGGTGTCTCTCCTCTGCAGAGCAGAGCGAATAGCACGTGGGGAAGTGCACGGTCCATTTCACTGAACACTCTGGGCTAGTGTGTCTCCAAGACTGAGTCACAGTCCAGAACCAGCTCAGCCAACCGACTCAGATCAGCGTGGGAGTTTGCAAAGGCCAGGGTCCCTTGGCCTATGAAGAAATGAAGGGGTCATGAAGAAATGAAGCCGTGAAGCGTGGTGGGGGAGGAGGACCCTCGCTGGCCAGGGGCAGGCAGCCCCTCTGAGTGGGCCGGCATGCGGCTGCAGGCCGAGTTGGGCTGGCACCCGACACGGCCGTGGACCGGGCTGCAGCGGCAGCGAGGGGATCTCAGGGCTGCTGCGGACACCACTCGGGGATGATGAGTGGTGTGCAGCTCTCCTGTGGACAGAGCCACACCGTGGGAAGACGTGGGCTGGGAGGGACAACCAGCCTGCGGCAGCCATTGTGACATATCTCACGGAAAACCAGCTGGCTTCTGCCTTTTGCCTGCCGGTGCTCTGGGAACACGGGTGCTAGACCGACAGCAGCCAGGCCATTTCCGCACCCACCACCTCCATCTCAGCCTCTTCCTGCTATCCAGTATCTATAAATAACCCTTCGAGGTTCCTGCCTAGTAGAAAAATGACTTCTCTTTCCAGGACTTCACTGAAAGGCCACCTGTACTTGCTAACATGCGCTCATAAATAAGCAGAACGGGTCCATGTCCACTGCTGGTGTTGACGGGAGTGCTGTCCACTCCTTTTCTTTTGAGTTTCCTTGTCACTGAATTCTGCCAGGACCCCGCAGCGGGGTCTGTCTGTGGGGATTGCAGCGCAGAGGAAGCTGTGGCAGGCGGTGGCTAGGCTGAAGGATGACCAGTGCTGGCCCGCGCCTCCTTGCGGTGGTCGCTCTCCTCTGCGACCTTGGCAGCACCTCAGCCACAGGTGGAAGTCTCGCTCAGATGTTCTGCCATTGCTGGAAATTGCCCTTAAAAACAAGAAGTGTGTGAGGTGGTCGAGAGTAACGAGGCTGAAGGAGTAAGTGTTAAATCAGTTGTTGTCTTTGTATGATGAAACATTTCTGGGTGAGTCTCACGGGAATGTGTGTACAGATGAAAGCACACATGCATGTATCACACACATATGCATGTACACACACACACCACTGTGCTTAGCAGTTGTGAACCACCGCAGATGGGCTGGATACGACTCCCTTGATCTCTGTCCTGCTCTGCCCCTCCGTGCTGTCTGTCTCTGCCTTATGTCCTGTGTTCCCAGAACCATCTCTTTTGGAAGCCACAGTTCCAAACCTTCTGCTGTCACCTCGTGCAAGAGGCCCCCAAGTGTCCTTTGAATACTGACCTTGAAAGGCAAGGTCGTTGATCGGGAAATGCTGTCGGACATTACCATTAATCATGAGTTGAGTTGAAAAAGCACTGTAGTCCCAGATTCTCATTTCTCTTATCAATTCTCATTCCGCTCTAGAGTTTTCCAATTTCTACTTTTCTACTGTGCCATTACAAAGACTTAACTCTGTGCTGCCCTTGTGTTTATGAACGGAGTTCAAGTTTTGCTCGTGTTTCTGGTATCTACTTGGCCATTCTCTTTCTGTTTGGTTTGCCTGTTGGTTTGTTTGCAAGCTTCCTGCCCTGGCTGCACCTGAGCCGCCATCTGTCTCCCTCAGGCTTCCTGCGTGGGATAGAGATGGGCGGGAATCACTGGTGCTGGCCTGTTTTTATTTTTAACCCTCGGGTCACAATGATAGATATGGTATCCTTGCAGATGCTGTGGCTGCCCTCCACAAGCCTGAAGTTCCTTTCCGATCCTCCTTCTGGAAGTCTTCCCACTCTGGATGTCTTCTGGAGGGATCTCTCTGCCTTCTGTCATCTCCTCCGTCTTCTCTACCCACTCTACCGCATGGGGCTCAGACATCGCTCTTGTACACAGCCTAGACCTGCTTGGCACTAGCCACTTCCGTGGAGCTCCGACTCCCACAGTGCAATGTGGGTGTCACGAGCACGGGTGCACGTGACAATTCAATGTAGAACGTGCATCAACACAGCCTTTCTCGTGGCTTTTGACAGCTTGAGGCTCACCACACATTTCCTACCGGGCCAGCTGTGTGGTTCTTTCCCTCACAGCTGACTTCGTTCACTTGGTTCTACGGGATTCCTGTCCTTCTACCTAGAATGCCGTCGTTAGCCGTCACCGATTACTGCTCAGCGAATCCTACATAATCCTTCAAGACTGGAGTCCAGCCGAGCCAGTGTGACATTAGAGCGGCGGCCCTCCTTCTGTACCTCACCACAGCCCCAGTCCCTCACTTGGGGAGTTTTCTGACCACACTTCGGATGAAATGTTTCCTTGTGGTAGATGCAGCTATAATTTGGAAGCAATTTCTGTCACCTTTAGAAATGGCACCAGGCAATGAAAAATGCTTTGGTCCAAAACTGGACATAAATCTCTGCAAGGATCAGCACAGAAACCTTCCCTAAGCACATAAGCTGCTGAAATCTCTCTGCCTCTTTGGAAAGTATACAGCAGCTTTCTAAACTGTTGTCAATTCATACCTTAAATACTAATATTTTTTAAATTAACAGACCTATTAAAGCATCTGGTGCAAGGATGTCAGAATGGCTATATTTTATTAGATGGGTAGAGAGGAGAGAGATAACCAAGGGGGAAAAGATGCTCCAGAGACCAGTGATCCTGCCATTGCTGACAACCTTCCAGAAGGCTCCATAGGGGCTCTGGGGACAGTGGGACAGAATCACATGATTCGGTAGGCAACTGTTATTTATTTTTTTGGTCAGTCCTGGGGCTTGAACTCAGGGCCTGGGCACTGTCTCTGAGCTCTTTTACTCAAGACTACCAATTTGAGCCATAATTGTACTTCCAGTGTTTTGAGTGATTCACTGGAGATAAGAGTCTCACAGACTTTCCTCTCCGGTCGGGCTTCAAACTGCGATACCCTGATCTCAACCTCCTGGGTAGCTGGATGACCGGTGTGAGCCACTGGCCCCCAGCAGCTCCAGTGAGTGCTCAGTGCCAACGTTAACCGTGCTGACTCATGTCACCCTAACTTTGTTAGAAGAAGGAGGAGTAGCGGAGCGAGAGTATTGCTGACTCCTTTGCAGTTATCAAACTGCCTGGTGAGGATGGGTGAAGTAAAGACACTTTCTCCAGCAGTGACCAGAGTGGTGTCCTTCTGGGAGGAAGGCTGCCCCAGCTCCTGGGCACCTGGCTGCAGATTCAAGGTTAGACACCCAGCCTCCTTTCAAAGACCAGATATTGCTTCTTCACTACCACACATCTAGGGGGCCTTTGCCGGGGTGTGGATTCTTGCTTGCTGGTGAGCACGATTGAGGCACCGAGGACAACTGAATTGAGATTCTGAGTGTGAGTGTGAAGGCTGGTATGGAGTTATTTGCTGTCTTTCCCCAGGTGTAGTTGTTAAAAGACAGCTAAAAGGTACCCAGCAGCATTGGGCCTGGTTCTAGGCCTCAACTCTTTGGAACTGGAGGGGAGGCTCGGAGTGTTGTGGATGGGAGCCCCGCTTGACCTCCCGAGAAAGGTCATGGCAAAGATGATGACAACAGATAACTACCTACTGTGTACATGAGGAGGAAAATCCCTGGTTAAAGTCTGTCCACTTCCTGTGCATTTTCGTTTTCCTAACTGTAGGCTGGGTTTAAGCCAGTGCATATAGATGATTGTAGTGTTGAGTATCTGTTTATCGGAAGATGGACTCAAGCTGTGGGAACTCTGTGGGACACCTGGCTGGCCGGGGCGGGCCAGCGGCCTCCCTCCTCGCGCCACGAGAGGCTGGGGCTCATCGCCGCCCTGCAATTCTGCATCTGCAGTATTCTAAGAGAGCCAGAGAAATGAGGGTCTGATAATCCTCCTCCACACCCCCGGGGCAAAGCGATGTCAAACTAACGCAGCACCGACTACACGTATTGAAAACTGACCCTGAATTGTTTCTGAGGAATATGGGTGGGAAGACCTGCAATGGAAAATGAGGGTGTTGGCAGCATTGTTTGCACATTTTCTTTCCTTCCCTGAAGTACCGAGAATTGAACTCGGGGCCCTGAGCGTGCCAGACGAAAGCTCTACCCCTAGATCAACATCCCTAGTCCTGTGTGTGTGTTTTGTCTCCGAGGTGGCCTCTGCTAACTTTTTCCTGGGATGACTTCACACGGTGCTCTTCCTGCCTTGGCTCCTCAGGAACGGGACTTGCCGCCGGTGTCGCCACGCTTCCTGCCTGTCCCATTTGGGACCTCAGTCACTCCCTTGAGTAGTCGCGATGGTCTTCCCCGCAGGGCATTCGCTGTCAGAACCTCTGATGGGCCGTTCCAGACCGGGGAGACAGAGGGTGAGCGCTTCCCTGCCAGCCCCGGCTCTGCTCACATCCAGACATCTGCCGCAGTAGAGCGTATTCCAGTGTGCACACTCCCAAGTACAGAAAATATGTTTTCACATAAACAAAGGCAGTAATTCACCAAAGCACTAGATCTCATTGCTTTTGCAGATGGCAACTCTGTAGCCTCCCATTGGATTTATTTTTATCCTAAGGTTTTAATGATTCTACCACCCATTAACATGTTCTATCACCTTTTATTCAAAGACAGAAAAGAGATCACATTCCACTCTTCTTTGAATGGTTTTCTTAACCATGCTACAGTCTGTCTAGTTTGGCCTAAGAATGCTAATCAGATGAAGGGGGGCGTTTTGTCTCCTGGGGCTTTGCCCTGCCCTCCCCATGCCAACCCTGAGAGGGTCTGCGTTCTCTCTGAGGAGTTCTGTCAGTCTGGTCTGGATGGTGTCTGTCAGCTCTCCTTGCTCTGCGATTCTTCCAGGACGGCCAGATGCCTCTTTGGTTCCTCTTGATGGTTCCTCCCACCTGTGCCTGTTTGCCATGCTTCTGTCTGCCTTCGGTGCACTCAGGCCTCTTTACAAACAGTGAACTGCCATAGCTCTGCGCCTGCACATGGTGCAACGCCGGGCAGACTCCCACAAGCCAAGAAGTTTCCTCAGGATAATGTAACTTCTGATCATACAGTTTGCTGGTGTCAGCGTGAAAACAGAACCAACAGCGCTTTCTCACTGTGCACTAAGAGTCCGCGCTCGGCTCGCGGCCCTTCCATGAACCGCGGTGTGTCGCAATTTGGGAGAACCACACAACTGAAAAACGGATCATGCAAAACATCTACCTCTGCTTCTGAAAATATGAAGGGGATCACGTTACAACTGCTTCTTAGCAGTGCCTGGAATGGTCTTGCAGAAGACAGGCCTTGCCTGTGTGTTTGCAGAGCCTCTCTCCAGGGCTCTGCCTGGTGCCTGAGCCCTCGGTGAAGAAAAACCCATGACATGGCAGAGCCACCTGCCTGGATCAGCCCCTCTGCACAGTCAGTCATCTCCAGGAAGAGCCTAGAGCATCTCTGAAATCCACTGGAGTGTTTGGCATTGCGCTGTGCATGCCCAGCCCTTTGGATGGTGCTGGACCGAAGTAAGGAGGTCTGGCTGGCACCATATTGGCCACATGGTGGATGGTAGGGTCTGAGATCTTGTCTTCACGCTGGGGGAAGGAACCCCTGCTTCCCAGGTAGTGGGCGTGCCCAGACCCCTGGAGGCAGGGGAAGGCACTTGGCTGATAGGTTACTGAATCTGTCAGTCCAGTGCCTGGGACTGGGAATTTCCTGTGGACCTATCTGCCCTCTGTGCCGACCTATTTAGGCCCAGACTAGCCTAGCTGCCAGGACTCCATGCCACGTGTGTCTCTGTGATCATGTCCTGTGTCCTGTGTCCTGGCTCGTCTGCATCATGGAGTCCCAGTCCAGCTCTTTCCATGGAGCTGAACTGGCTTGTTGGAATTGTTTTTGTTCTTTCTTTCCTCTTTAGCATGTTTCCTAGCTTGGTGATATGTATTTGCGTGCTGCAGGCCTTTGTAACCACGGGCGGCCTGCAGTTAGCAGTTAGCAGTAACTGTTTCCTAAAGACTCCAGTGTTCTACATTTTAAGTGCCTTCTGGAATGATTCACCTTACAACATGACTAGAGAGAACCCGCAGAAACACGCGGGCTGTGACGTGGAGAGCTCTGGGTTGTGTCTGCCCGCAAGGGACCCCAATACAGTGCTGGGAATCCAGTCCCCCAGTTCATACACTAATTGTGCAAGCAAGTGGCACCTTGGGGAGATAATTAGGATGAGAGGGAGTCAGGCAGGCTGGCCTCTCCTGAGGGCCGGCTTTTGACCTGTCTCAGAGGCTCCAGGACCCACCATGTCGGGCCTTCCCTGGCTTCTAGAACCATGAGCTGAACAAACTCCCATTCCTGTGGAACAGCCCCATCTTGCAGGAAACCGACCAAGTGCTCCTTCGATCATGTCTCTTCTGGCACATCTGGATCTACCGTCTAGGAAGGACACGTACAAGGTGGCCTGTTTTCCAGGAAACGTGCCTTGCTGTGGAAGACCCATGTGGGAGCCTGGACCCAGCTGGCTTCCCCACGGGGCTCAGAGAGCCGAAGAGAAGGGCACAGATTTCTCTTCTTGATATAGCTGGCTTTATTTTCGCATCTTGACTCGCCTTTGTAGACATGATAGAGTGCAATTGTGTGCTACCCAATTAGCCCAACCTGTGCCTTGCTCATAAAACTTTATGCAAACTACTGCTCATGGGCTTGGTAGTGCAAGGAACAATGATAGGCTTATAACTCTTCAAGATTTTTTTGGCAAATAGCTAATAAGAGCTCTTTTTTTTTTCCCCAAGACCTTCAACTGATGGAAAATAGAGGGAAAAGAAACAAGGCCTGTAGTCTCGCATAGGCAATGATGACAACTCCATTAATAACATGGATCATTAAAATTTATAAAAAGCTATTCTTAATATAGGATATAAATACATTTCTCAGGCAGAGCTATGAAATTTATAACCTTTTTATTGTCACCAGAGGACTTTCCTGCCGCTCCGCTCTGCCACCGTCTGCCCTCTGCCATAAATCACCGTGTGGTTAATAACCTAGATTACAACTACCAGTTGCATTTACGGAATTAAATATTGACTATGTGAAAATGTTATTACATTTTTACTGATCGGAAGACCGCAGAACAGCCCTGCAGGACATGTAGCTGGACAGAAATATCTGTGTAATCTTTGTTGGAAACACAGTTATGGGGCGCTCAGTAACAACTGATGGAGTTTGGAGCAACGAGGAAGGAGGGGAAAAACACTAGATCCTTAATTTTACAGCAGGCCAAACACATTGGGGAAGGCCATGGAAGTGAAGCAATGTCGATCTTGGAGTCTCTAGGCCAAATGCATGAAATAATTACCAAACTGAGGATGGTTGAAAACTATAGTAGCCACACAGTCTCAAGTTTATTAAAAATATTGGTAAAATTCCCAACAAAAATCAGATACTACACAATATCAGAGTTGACACATTCCAATTTTTTGTTATTTGAACAGAACTATTGACTCTCCAATTTCTAAATATTTCAGAGGCATTCACTGCTCACTTGGGAAAGCACTCAGAACAAAACTTTTATTCCTAAAAGCGGAGAGCCACATATACGAGTGTCTCCATAGCACGGCTGCCATTAGAGCGTTGCTTGCTCTACCGCGAAGACCCACAGGTTAGCTTCATCAGCCTTGCAAGAGCTGGCTTGAAGACTAATCACAGTCGAGTTCTTGTAGCTCAGAACAGAAAACATACAGAGAGAGAGAGAGAGAGAGAGAGAGAGAGAGATCACTGAAAAGTCATACACAGGGAATTGACACAGAATCAAAATCTGTTTTGTATAAGAATTCCCATTTTATCACCTCTACTTTCCTTAAGTCCAGGGGAGATAATTCACTCGTCAATTGAGCTAGGATAGAATTTAATTGTTACTGAGATTATGGTTTTCATATAGCATTTTTTTTCTTTCTACTTTTCACTAATTGCCATTCTGTTTAATGCAAACTCTACATTGAAGTGATCTACAAAAACCCTTTAGTTGGTTGTCATTGTGAACAAGACATTTTACACAGCACTCTAACCTGGAAAGTTTATTAGAATTAATTTACAAAGTTTACAACTTGACAAGGAAACAATAATTTGTATTATTAAATTTTAAAAAGCAAATGTATATTGCCACAAATTAGACAATGGCCAGGTCATATGACATAATCTGCCAGGTGATTTATATTTCAGTAACAAGGGCATTAATGACCCTCACTGAGTGACAACTAGCTTCCACAAACACACAGAGGACAGAATTATTCCAGCCCACTAGAACTGATAAATAAGTGAACTAATTTTGACTGTGAGTACCATTGGATAGTTCGTAAAGGCATGTAGATCCTCATGGAAAACAGTTCTCTTGTTTTTAGTAGTAACATAAGGATTTTTTTATTTGGAAATTGAGTATGTGTATTGTGAGATGAAGTAAATAAGTAATAATATAAATGTTAGGCTAATGCCATTCTTAGGGAAATTGGATGGAAGTATATAAAGATCAAGAATAAACGTGTATAATATCACATTTATTTTTTAAGCTTTTTTTTTAGCCTCATTCACTGTGTATATTTATCTCCTGGCTCTGAATTATAACAGACCTCAGGGCCGTGGTGGATATGGCCCACATTCCCGTTTCCTCTGCACAGTGCCTGGGGTCCCGCCAGGCACCCTTGGAAGATGGAGCCAGCATCAGGGAAACTCACTGACCAAGCGTGGCTGGGAATTCTCGGCGCTCCAACACCAAGACAGCTACTAAGGCTTATGACAAGGACAGGCTCAGGATGAAGGGGCTCCCTTTGCTCTGAGGATCAGCTGAAACACCACGTGGGAAGGCTGTAACAATCCCTTTCTGTGTTCTAGAAGGCTCCGGGAGGTTCTCCTTGCAGCCCCCTTCTAAAGATGTAAATGGAAACCAGCCTCTGATTTCACTTTCGCTGCTTCTAATTTGGGAGGCCGTGCGTTCTGTGTGTGCTCATGGGCCCTCCCTCCTGGGCTGAGGCTGTAAGGAAATGGGAGCATGGGAGAATGAGCAGGCCAATGTCTGTGGAGCCCTCTTAGTGTAAGTAAAATCCCAGAGACGAGTCACAAGTAAAATCCCATCTCCCTGGGGGCCAAGAAGGCCTGGTCCTGGTTTGACACCAACGCCAATCTCAGTTACTTCCCAGCTCTGCCCGTGCTGCCTGTAGACGCGCGGGTGATCTGTGGCCATGCTGGCCATGCGTGGCCAGCGAGTTCAGCTCAAGCCTCTGCTCTGCTCCTGAGTGTGCATTTGGCTGTAAGGTTTTCTTATCTGGATGTGCTAACCTGAGAAACAAAAAGGCAAAGGAGGAGTATAACCCCAGTCTCCACTTGGCCTCCGCCTGTGCTGTTGGGGTATCTCTTCAATAGGACAGCCACCCGACGAGAACTCAGGGCTGACAGTCAGTGTGTGCCTATAGCAGAGAAGGTAACCTTGCCACATAGGACCCTCTCACCCTTGCCTGCAGGACAGAACTCTCTAGAGTGCCCACGAGGAGCCTCCTGGCTCTCCAGGTGTCTGGCCAGGATGGAAGAGATGAGATATGACGTCGGAAGAGGATTAGGGTCATAACTGCAGGAGCTGGAGGCTGGGGTCTGAGAACAGTGTGCAGGAGACAGAGTTCGTACCATGGGAACCTTGGACAGAAACATTGAGATCCACCCAGGAGAGCTTCTTTGAAGAGACCTCCTGCTTTGCCTCCAGACAGCACTGGCTCCCAGACTCCACCCAAGGGCTTCTTTTCTGGACTAATTTAATGTGTTCTCTAACAGAGACTCTGGCCATGAGCTGTGTAACTGGCCAGGAGTTCTGCAAGCTCTTCCAGTACATTGTTAATGCCAAGGGGTCGTGGGTGGCAGAGATGAGGACTCCTAGCTGAATGGAATCTTGCACAGCCTCATGCAGGGTTCTGCAGAGATTGAGATTTAATTCTGCCTTCCATGTAATTTAATTATCCAAATAACTTGTGCACGTGGGCCACGAAGTTAAATGGCTCACCAAGATCTTTTGTAATAACAGCTTATTACAAAATAAGGAATTTCCCTGTCCTCTTCTACCTGTGATTAGATCTAGAAACAGCCCAGGATATTATCAGAGTTTCTATTATGCCACTCTTCCATTCTTCCCTTTGAAAGTACGGGACTGACTCCATTTGTCCACACCCCCTCACCCTTCACCCCTCTTCTTCCCGTTTATACTTTTTGCTATAATTGCATTTGTGATTCCTGTACATTTTTTTCTTGCTTTCACTTAAACCACCAGTTATTTGTTTCCACATCCTTCATCTTTTTTTGTGCCAGATTGTCAAGATTTAAAACAAATATCATTTTCCTATACAAAAACAAAACAAACAAATGAAGTTATTTTTCCTATTATTTCTCCATTGTGACCTTTCCATGGACCTCCTACTTCCCTGCTCCCACCAGGGCTGGCTGCTTCCCGGACTGTTCTAGGCCTCAAGGGCATCTCTTTGGCTTCTGCACAGCCTCTGTCTCATGAGTGCTTGTCTTCTCCCCCTAGCTCATTTCTTCAGGTCCTCCTGCAGCGCGCGTGAAAGGCACAGATGGCTCCTAGGAGGTAATCTCCAGTCGAGTGACTTCCTCTCTGCTTCACACCTGTCATGAGAAGAGCTGTGGGTAAGATTCCAGGGAAGAAATCTATGTTCATGCTCATTTTTTACTACCCCCACACCTGGAATATTAGATAATCTTTTCATTCCCAGAGCTCTAAAATTGGGTAGCAAGGTGTTGTGTATTAAAAGAATTTGATTTGTTTATTGTCCTTAGGTTTTCAATTCCACTTCCTACTGACAGGTCAATGGACACTTCCATTTTGGTGTCAGATTTAATCTCGCCAGTTTTTCAGTATTAGAGTTTCCTAGCCTCTCTGTCTCTGTTCTGGCCTTTGTCGGTCAGATTGTGAAATGTAGGGATGTCGCTACCAACTTTACCACATCTTTTCTACCAAGTTCATCTCACTTTTTGGCCCAATGTATAAAAGATTTGTTGCACAGCATTTGCTTATCCTAGTCTAAAAAAATCTAGATACATGCATATAAACAAGTGTATTTGTATGTGTTATACGCTTTGCTTATAAACACATTTCAATGGCATCTGGCTCTTGGTTTTTGGACTCCATGTCTCCTTCGACCTGCTGTTCCTCTGTTCTGTGGTAGTTGAACTCCTTTTTTTTTTTGCCATCTCTATTATTCTGGTCTCTGGTTATCCTCAAGTGTCTGGTACATCTTGGCCCACCATGACTATTTAAGAAAGGGATCTGAAAAGGCCTTTCCAGGCTAGGATGGAGACAAGGGAGATGATGGAGTCTGGTGAGGACATCTTGTTGTGGTTGATGGAGGGGATCCCAGGATGGAGGGAGTGGGCGAAGTAATGGGATCTGGATGGATGTTTTGCTGTGGTTGATGAAGGAGGATGGTCTCCATCACTCGGAACTTCTGCTCATCGCATCTCTGTTTTTCTGTTTTTCGATCTGCCTCTTCAGGGGGTAGTGTTGGTGTCTTGCGGAGAAGGGAAGCAGGCTATGGGCAGGAGGTGGGAAGGAAATTGAGGGTCTGCATGATTAGGAACATAATCTCTGCTAGCCTCTCTGTTGACCTTTGCTGCCTGCAGAACCACCATTCAGCAGCCACGGGCTCTCCTCCTCTGCTTGAAAGGACAGCCCTAACCTCCCTCTTCCCCTACTCCAATTCCATCTTCCTGTGCTGATACTTTTTTTTTGGGGGGGGGGGTCATTTGTGGAGCTCGAACTCTGGGCCTGGGCGCTGTCCCTCAGCTCTTCAGCTCAAGGCAAGCTCTCTACCGCTTGAGCCACAGCACCACTTGCAGTTTTCCAGTGGTTTATTGGAGATAAGAGTCTCACAGACCTTCCTACCTGGGCTGGCTTTGAACCATGATCCTCAGATCTCAGCCTCCTGAGTAGCTATGATTGCAGGTGTGAACCACCGGTGCCCGGCCAGTTGATACCTGTTTACCCTGAGCAGGCTGACACAATGAAAGAAGCACAAAGGTCCCATCCATCCATGATTGTGGCTTCTAAGGTGTTTTGTGTTGAAGCAAAGTGGTATAGATTCGACACATTGAAATTATTTGCTGAGAAAGGAAGGGGGAAACTCCTAGCTATGTTCATTAAATGAAAATACTCAAACCATATCTTCTTCTATAACAAAGAATGGAAATCACATGCTTTTAGGTTGCTGTTTAATCGGCTAGTGAAAGCTAAGTCTCCTGGGATATGAGATGCTTTCTGCTCCTTGCCTTGTCTTAATGTTAAAACCTCCTTGGAAACACTGCAAATATATACATACCTGCAGGCTTTCTTTTTCACCTGAGGTGAGCAGAGGCTGAAGGTATGAATGCTCGCAGATTATTTCCAGCAGTGCAGTGCGGACCACAAAGCCTTGGCTCCGAGCTGGGCACTGACTGGGCTCCCCTGACACACCCTAGATTGATGGCCACCTCGATTGATGGACAGGGTTGCAGCCGTCAATATCAATTGTGCAGACTGACAGCAAGGAACAATATGGACTGTGTTTGCTGTGCTGTGATTTGTTTTACAGAATGTACACAGACATGACCTTACACCCAGGTATTAACTTACATGCTGCGAGAACGTGGCTGATGTTAAGTTATGTCAAGTGTTTGATTCGAGCAATACATTACAAGGAATTTAAACGCTGTCCTGTGATGCATGCCAGAGAAGCGTCTCTCTGTATACCACGGAGCTTCATTTCAATATTACTCTTAATGAAATGCAGAGAACAATGCGGCATCCCATTAATACCAGGCAGCCATGCTGAGGGTCTGCAGAGAACACACACACATGCAGATCAGGATGGAGGGGTCTTCCCAGAGGACTCTGTGCATTCATTACTTTAACTTTAAAAGGCCCGGTGTATGTGTGTTCCGTATTTTTTTGAGTGTAAACTTCTAACTTTGTAATAGGTCTATCCTTGTCACACGCATTTTATCCCTAAAGATTTTATATTTAAGGCAGTTGTGTATTTCCTTCATAATGGTACAGTGATTTTGTACCTTTTACTTGTTTTATCTTTTTTTGTTTGTGGAGGGAAAGGGTTCTTTTTGAGAATGCTCAGAACTGCCTAACACATTTTCTAAATTAATCTCTTCTCCCCCTCTTCAAACCTCACAGAATCTCCAAAATTTAGAGCTCCAAGAATCCCTTTGGTATATTTTAAAAGCAGACGAGCCTGGTTGGAAGAAGCCTGCCTTCTTCTCGCCCTGCGGGGCCTGGCTGGTGCTCGCGGGGCCTGGCTGGTGCTCGCGGGGCCTGGCTGGTGCTCGCGGGGCCTGGCTGGTGCTTGTGGTTCCTGGATGCTGGGAGTGCATGGTGACTCAGTGGATAGGAACACCGAGGGGCGGGCAGCACCCTGGCCTTCAGACTGGACAGGGCAGCGGTGTGATGTGGGCCAGGTGCAGTGGGGGGGGGACAAGCTGGACCTTGTAAGGAAGGGCTCTGGGCCTCCTGTCCTCCACCCCCCACCCCAAGGACCAGCGGCCTGGCCATGAAGTCTTCTGGGACTCCAGGCACAGACAGACTTGCTCTAGCCTTAGGATGAAGCATTGTCAGGCCACCTGAGAGGAGTCAGAATGTGGCTTGAAGTGAGGCTTTTATGTCTGGATGTTTATGGACAGTCCTAAATCTCCCCTGACCACTTGCTCAACCCGTGACGCGGTGTTGAATGTAAGTCAAGCTGCAGCTGGACACACAACAGCCCAGCACGTGTGACAGAGCCCCATCGCTTCCGGGTCACTTCCAGAGCTGCGTGGAAATGTGTCCTGCTCCTGGGACACCCCAGGGGCCGGTGGGGCTGGGGCTAAATGTGGGAAGCCGGGCACCACAGGGAGACCCCGAGTGCTGCTCTAGGGGAGGACTCGGTCTCCCCGGGGCCTGGGCGTGTGGCCTTGGGCAATGTGCTGGTCCCTGAGACTTGTCAGCGGAATGAGGGCAGCCCTCCTCTCCTCTCCCTCTCTGCCCAGAAGAGGCGCTGGCATCTGCTGGCCCAGAGCAGCACATACCCAGGCCAGACAGACCGGGAAGACAAAGGTGGCTTCAGAGGCGCTGTTGGGGGGGGGGTAGCAGGAGCCCCCCACTTTATGGAGACTTGTAAAGTCTGTGTCGGCACTGGGAGGGAGAGGATGCTCGCAGCACAAAAGGAAGCAGTGTGGTCTAATGTATGCGCCTGGGCCTAGCTCCCACCACCGGGGACCCACACCACCTTGGAGGAATGAAAAAGAGACGTTTATTTCATTCAGAGAAAGCAGTGACTTCCAGCACTGTGTACAGCCAGCCGGCTTTGAAAGGGCCTTTTATTATGCAGGAAGAAAGCACCGCTGGTGCAGGGGACGCTTTGGGGGCCAGGCTCACACGCCTAGCAACTCCAGGCTGCCACCGCGGCTTTCCCAGTGCCCGGGGCCGGCCTTCCCGTCCAGCCTTAATTGATTGGGTTAATATAAACCCCAGCCCCGCCGGCATTTGTGAGGCCTCCATAATGAGGCTGTTGTGGGCTTCTCCCTGCCCTTGTGTCCCCCTGTTTAGAAATGTGTCACTCCACACAGTTCAAACGTGTGAGCAAGTGAAAAGAGCCACAATCACTTCATTAATGATTTGTAAACAGAAGATCCCGAGCGGCCGCCACCTGCGAGGGCTCCCGGGTGGGGCCAGAGGCTCAGCCCAGACCTGGCTCCAGAGGGGAGGGGATGCCCGCGAGCTCCCACACCAGGGCCCTAGGCTGGCAAGGGACATGAGATTAGGATGTGTGGTTGCGATGACGTTGTTGTCGTCATCATGTCAGCCAACAGAGATGACACTTGAAAAGGCAGGTGGCAAATGGGACAAAATGGCTGGGGTGGGAGCCGCCCAGGGATCTTGATATCAGCTCACTTTCTAGTCCCAGCTCTCCGGACTGTGACCCCTCCCACTGGCCCACGGCAGCAGCCCTGTGGCCATTTCCCAGGGGGAACTTGGTGAGCAGAAGCCCCTCCTTGCTTTGGAGAGGAAAGTCAGGGCTCAGGCTACCTCCTCCCTCTCTCCTTCTCTCCCTCTGTCCATTCTTCTCTCCTTCTTTCCCTCCCACCTTCCTTCCCTCCTTCTTTCCTTCCTTCCCTTTTTACTCCCTTCCTTCTTTCCCCCTCCTTTCCTTCCTTTCTTCACTCCCTTCTTCCTCCTTCCTTCCGCCCTTCCTTATTCCTTCCATCCCATCCCTTTTCCTTCCTTCTTTTCTTCTTCCCTCCTTTTCTCCCTTCTTTTCTTTTTCCTTCCAACAGGCCTCTATCCCTCCTTTCCTCCCACCCTTCCTTTCCTTCCTTTCTTCCTTTTCCTCCCTTCCCTGCCTTCCTTTCTTCCTTCTTACCCTTCTTCCATTCTTCCTCTTTCCCTTTATCTTTTTCCTTTCCTTCCTTCCTTCCTTTCTTTCTTTGCCTACTTTTTCTTTCCTTTCTCTCTTTCTCCTTCCTTCTCCCTCTCTCCTTCCTTCCTTTTCTTACTTTCTCCCTCCTTTTATTTGCTTTTAGTGATGTCGTTCTTATAAGCACAGCTATCTAGCTATTTCCTTAGACACGTAATTACACTCCCATTTTTAGAGTCAGACCCATGTGTTCTTGGGTATTTGTGGAGCGCATTTATTCCAGGAGCCTGGAGAGGGGGAGGCCTGGCCTGCCTTTCTGTCTGGCTGTGGGGAGCCACTGTGCTGTAGGTGTGGCAGGCTTTCCTCAAGGAGACAGGGCCTCGCTCACCTTCTCAGGATAGTAAGGGCCCCTCTTCTGAAAACATGTGAGGCTGAGCGCTTACTCTCTGGACTTCCTGTGGCCCCAGCCCCTCCACAGAGGCTCCACCCAAGCTGACTTGCAGCAGATGGGCAAGTGAGCGGAAGGAACTGGGAGCTCTGGGGACTTTAGTGCTTCACGTAGAACTGCTCGGTGAACACTGGGTAGGAATACTATACACAGTAGCCTTTGAGTTCCTTACGGCTCTCCTCTTCATAGTTTAAATCTTTAAAATGCATTCAAATTCATTTTTCACTGAATTATCCTCCCACCTGGTGTCGGCAAGAAGCTGCCTCGCTTCCCGGTGACTGCATGTGTGATGGTGGTGTGGCGCGACCCCCATCGTTCCAGGGCCCAGGACCCCTGCTGCAAGCGCTTTCTCTTATCTCTGCAAACTGCCTCTGTCAGGAGCTGTGGGCAGGAGTTCAGGGTCGGGCTCACGAAGGCAGAGTGGGGCTCGGACGCTCAGCTGTCCATCCCTTTCAGTACTGCTAGGACGTTGGTGACCTCCAGAAAGATTGTAAGCGGAAGCTTCCGGGTGGAAGGGGTCTGTGCACGAGCAGATTCCAGCGGCGTTTCTCACCATGTTTGTATCCCTGGGAGAGGAACAGGAGTCAGGGGCTGTGGACACAAATGCTCTTCGGTCAGATATCTCACTTTTGCAGGACATAGCCCCCGCGTTATGGAAAGGACAGGTTTTCTAGGAAACTGGATAGCTGGGGTTGACGGTTTGGGTTTGGAACTAGAAAGAAGTCCTAGCTGTGGTGTCAGCTCCTCCGTCTTCTTTCCCGTGTGCAGTTCAAAAAGAAACAAGGGTAGCTTGGCCTGCTTTGGCGGGGTGAGGTGACCCCGCAGTTCCATGGTGGCCTGGAGCTGCCCTGGCTCGAGCCTGAGCTCCGAAGTGTCGTCTGTGTCATCTACGAGCACAGAGGCAGCACAGACCCGTGGCCTGGCAACAGGCCCAGAGTAGGTCTTCCTTCTCAGTCTGAGGTACACCTGAGCCGGCCTGGCCCCAGTGAGCGCAGCAGAGCCGCTCCCCAGCCCATCGGCTTCCTGGAGGACTTCCACTCCACCTCTGGTGGCTCTGTGACTCAGTGGTGAAGGCTGCAGAGACTTCTCCTCCAAAAACTGTGACCCCAGAGGCCCGCTGTCTTCCCTCCTGCCCTTTTCCTATCTCCACATCTGTGCACAGTCGGAGGTGTCTGTGCCGGTCCCAGAAGTGGAAGTGGGGAGGTGCGGCATGGCCTTGAACGCCTGTGTGCTCTGTGCTTTGCCGATCACATGCAATCACCACGCTGCGCGGCCTCTGCCTGCCCTTCACCCACCGTGTCCGTGTCCCAGAGCATCGCCCAGCAAATCGGGGACAACCAAGCCCCTCTCCATGTCAGACCATGCAAGGGCGTGGAGCGTATTCTTAGAAGTATTCATGACAGATAGCTTCACTCCACTTGAAAGTTCTAGAAACAGAACAGGATACTATTTGCTTGGAACAAACTCTGTTCAGGAAGCTGCTTAGGAAGCTGGCTGCCTGTGTCTCTGGTCATATTTGTGACACAAAGTGAGTGAGTCAGGCACTGCCAGGTCCCTATGAATTTTTTAACACCACCGTGTGTGTGTGTGTGTGTGTGTGTGTGTGTGTGCGCACGCGCGTGCATGCGTGTGCACTGTGTTTGGACAGGGCTGCAGCACAGCACTTGCTGAAATTCTTGTTCTCTACAGAAGTTCCTGTCTTCAGAACATCAAAGAAAGAGAGAGACTCTTTGGATAGATGGAGCAGGAACACTGACAATAACCAGACACCGCTTTTGTGGGTAAGAAATGCGTCCCATGCCTTCTCTAAGTTTGGGGCACATCTGCTGGGCTTTGGCCTGAGTTTGGTGACCTGGGTCTCAGGGACTACAGTGGGTGAACTGCAGCGAATGCTGAGTGCCGCTGAGCCAGGGGTGCAGAAGAAATGGACCTCTGCTTGTACGTGCCTTGTTCCTAAGCCCTCTCGTCCACAGGGCAGTGGGGTCCAGCTGCCATGCTGTCCCCTGTGCTTGGAGCTGCGAGCTGACATGGGGGGGGGGGGGGGAGGGCTGGCTGAGTGCACAGGCCCGGCTTCATTCATGTCGACCACGCAACATCAGAATGCACAGTAGAGCACACTCTCTCTCCCGAGTCTCTGCAGTGTTTGTGGTCTCAGAAGTCGTGCTCTGCTCTACAGTTTTATTGTTTTATTCTGAACACATGCTCTGGGACTACACATGGAACCTTATCCGGGGCAGGCAAAGAGTCTTGGTGGAAATGCATCAGTTCCCACAGCGAGCCGCGGTCACAGCTCCCTCCTCTTCGGAAGCTGGTTGGGGAGCAGAGACAGGTTTCATGGACACCCGGGTCTTTGTGGGGGAGCCATGTCCCCTCCGCGTGGTGCCTCCTCTCCCACCCTCTCCCTTCAGGAGGACAGGCAGCTGTAGCAGCACAGGCTGCGTCCCTGATGCAGTGACAGAGCCAGCGCACCCCTGTGGCCCAGCCCAGCTCACCCCGGGTGCTTCCTAGAGGGATGAGGGAGTCAGAGGCCTCCCTCCTGCCAGAGAGGACCAGCGTGCATTCCTGGCTACACCAACAAAACCCAACTATTGTTGAGTAATGAGACAGATACCTGCAAATAGCAAACAGAAAGAAACAGAGAGAGAAGCCAGGGCAGGCACCAAGTACCAGGGAGCTCACAGAGCCAGCTCTGAGTCTGCAGCTATTCCGGATAGAGCCAAGTTCTCATCTCCTCTTCTTGCTCCCCCCTCCCTCTTTCTCACCCTTCCTTCCTTCCTTCCTTCCTTCCTTCCTTCCTTCCTTCCTTCCTTCCTTCCTTCCTTCTTTCTTTTCCCTTTCCCTCCCTCCCACTTTCTCTTCTTCCCTCCTTCCTTGTCCCTTTATAGTACTACAAGGTCTTGTCCAGTTCCTCCATGTCTCTGAACATGAATCTCTCCATCTGTAATTTTTTGAGAGAATGAACTAGAAGATCTCAAGATTCCCCATTCAGCTCCTTAACTTTGTAAAGTTAACCTAATTTTACAAATGGGGAAAGAAAAGTCTAGTTAAATAAGTAAGCACAATTTAAATGAATTTTTAAACACTTTTTAAATCACTTACCCAAATATACTAAGGACAGAGCAAGTGTAAGTTTATAGACTCATACAGCAAATGCTTTCTCCTCTAAGCAAATGCTTCCTGTTCTCAGTGCTTTGCTTACCAATCCCCTCTGGTGATGCCCACAGTCTGTCTGTCTTGCACTATACCTCTTTGAGAAACGATCTCACTTTTCCCTCTTCAGGTGATTTAGTCGTTTCTTCAAGAACAAGAACCAAACCTTCCTCACCTTGGTGCAAGCAGGTGCTGGCCTAGAGCAATGTGCTTCAGCAAACTGCCCTGCCTCAGATGAGCAGGTGCTGGGGAACCGCCTTTCGTTTAGACCTGACAGGTCTCCTTCCCAGGTTTTGGGTCCATTTCAATTGCAGAATTGATCTGTTTGGATATCATTGAATGAGAAGGCAACGATTTCCCCTGAATTATTCCTTCTTGAGGCAGCTCGTGAATGCTTTTAATTGAGTGTGCCATTTCCTTTATACTTCTGTGTTTGTTGTCTTGGATATTTCAGGTTTATATTAAATAGCACAGCAATATTGAAGGGCTTGGCCATCTGCACATAGAATTCTGAAGCTTATGTCAAATGTGAGGCCTTAAATTCCTGTGGGTCTTATTTAAATTTCATCACAGGGTCTATCTTCTAAGTTAGCTCTTTAACGATTTGCAAATAGTAGTGGCGCTCTTAATTTTAATTCATGTTCTAAATCAGACCTTATGTTCCAGTCGATTATATCTTAGGGACTTATTTGCCGAAAGTATTTTGGGCTAGAGGGCTTTCTCTTCTTGACAATAAAGGATTTGATATATGTAGTAGTTAATAAAGTGGGTAGCAATTATTAATATAGTAATTCTTTACTGGTTTAACTGAAACCAGAGGTATAAATGTTTCAAGATTTAGACTTATAACATGAAAGCCAAATTAAAACAAGTCCAAGAAAAAGTCTGTGAACTTAATTTAGTTGAATTCTGCATTTTCAAAGGGAGTGAGTGATTGTTGTTACTCAGGGTTGTTAATTCTTTTTTTAAGTGTGCTTAAATTTGAATTTCTGGAATTATTAGTCTTTCATTAAGCCACAAAGTCAAAGCCAGTGAAAATGGTTTGGAGTACAAAATGGAACATTGTAGCAATAGACTATGCCTCCACTTGGCCAACTCTCTTACACTTGCAGCTTGCCAAGGAGAGACTGTAATTGTGGGATTTCAAATTACAGCCAGAGGAAATTGCGTGCTCACCTTTTCTTATGTGCAGGCAATTAGCAGACCATATAAAGTTTAGTTGGAAGTGCAGGGCTCTAAGCCTTTGAGAAACAAAACAGCTTTTGGCTGTGAAGCTACAGAATCTAGGAAATATGAAAGACTGAGGGCTCTTGCCTGTGCTTCAGCCAGCCCTGGTGACATTCTGGGGCAGGGAAGGAAGACAGAGGGCCCAGGGGTCCCCCTCACCTCTCACGGGCAGTGTCACACAGCAAAGCGCACTTGAGTAAAAGAGCAGCGAGCATCCCCTGCAAAAATGAAATGCACAAACAGACCCAATACCAAATGGCTCCATTATTTTTTTCTTTTACAGGTCTTTACAAGAGGTGAATTAAAATTCTCTGTGGGGGAATTATTTCCTAATAATGTGATTTGAGGTAGATGGAAAAATGTAGGCTTTTTTTTCCCCCATGCAAAATGGGCACCATGGGGCTGTTTCTGGGGCTCTCCCTTACTCCAAGGCAGAAGCACGAAGGGCAGCCTGCAGGCCAGGGCTTCTCTGCCCTTCCTGCTAGGCTGCTGTAGGGACACATTTGTCTATAGTAGTGCTGATGTCCGTGCTTCAGGTAAAGGCCTTCTCTGTGTGCAGTGTCTCTTCTCCATCTACAAAGAGTTATTGCACAGGTGAACATCAGAGTGCTTATCTCTCAGAGTATCTGGTAAACTGAACAAGTCATGAACTGGACATCAGGAGAATGAAAGCATCTTCAGTGAATCAGGAACCATTTTAAGATATACAAATACCTCAGGGCAGTCAAAATGTGTAAATTAGAAATGATTTTGCATTTGTCCAGTTATACAAAGCATATATTACTTTTCTGCATTCAGAGAAAACAGTACTACGCTGGAGTCTGTGTGCACACGTGTGTGTGTATGTGTGTGTGCAGGAACTAAAGAGCTTCGGTGTAGTAACGTGTTTGAATACAAGGATGCCTAGCTCTGTGCCCCCCATTTTGGGAACCCTAAAGTCGCAGGGAGAGAGGCAAGCACCGGTCCTCTGAGCCACACGCTTTCCTCTTGCTCAGCAAGGAAAACATGGTTTGGCAGGCAGGGACATCGCCCAGGTAGCGCACACCCAGGAGCAGGAGCTGGCCCTCGGAGGCCAGCGTCGTGAGCACAGTGCATGCTCCAGGACGCTGGGGGCAGATCCTCTCATCCCTTTGCTGCCCACACCACAGGAGGCTTCCTGTGGTGTACCCGAGGCCTGCTAGACTTGACTTGAAGGGGTGAAATGGGGTGAGAGTTTTTCCAAACTAGGTGAGGGGTTTGAAAGATACAAAAAGTTACCCACTACCAGTCTGCCTGTCGAATGCTGTTAATATTACTCCATGCAATGTCAAACAACCAGCCCTGGCCAGGGCAGGCTGCAGAACGGCTCCCAGGGGCACAGTGCAAATGCACAGTGGGAGGGCGGGCAGAGCCCACGAGTCCCACACCTCCGGACCTCATCTTTCCCTCATGGCTGTGCCCAGTGTTCTTGGTTCCCATGGAAGTTGTCTTCGGCTTTATCTGCTTTCTGGGAGATTTGGCTTCCTGTATCATGCTGCTGTTATTATCCGGGACCAATGGCACCCCACTGGCCCCCAACACCTGGCTGATTTGCAACCCCAGTGGGGTGTCCTTGGTTCAGGGTAGATGGGAACCTGGTCCATCTCAAAGCAGGGCTCCAGGCAAGGACATTAATGGTAGACTGACTTTCCTTCAGAAATTCTGGGTTAGTCCAGAATTTCCCCAGCCTGGGGGCCAGTACTTCTGGGACAGAGCGGAAGAGCCAAAATGCCACAGCCTAAGCCTGGGTCTGAGCAGCCTCCCCTCGGTGCTGCGGACCCCAGCCCTCACACTGGGGGTGGCCCCCACGCCAGCTCAGGGTGGGTCACATCCGGGGCTGTGACCTCTTCGCTGGCAATGACATCATGGGAAGATCCCAGGCAAACAGCCTCCTTTCGCAACAACACAAAGCAAAACCTGCCTACGTGCTGGATTTGAATAGAGGCCTTCACTCCAACCGCAGCTGGGCCACAGAGATGAGCACACCATGGCTGCAGCGCTGAAACCCCAAGTCTTGTCTCATGAAAATTTATGGTGCTCTTTCCAGCGGTGGAAATGAGTCCCCTCACGAGCCCTTCCAGACAGACTCATAAAACAGAAGCTCATTCAAAAAACAACAACAACAAAAACCCAAACCCCTCTGCTTTCATGAAAAACGATCCACCATTAAAACTGCTGGGATGGCATGGAAACAGACGAAGAGAAGAGGCTAATAAATTCCAGGGGAAGGCCTAGGTGTGGGGATGGAAGGCCCGTTGAGCACTTGTGCCTGAGGAGGGATGGAAGGAGGGAGTGTGCATCTCAGCCAAATGAGGCCTCACGTCCCTCGAAAAGTCACCAAGCCAAGCCCCACCAGACCCAGCCTCCAGAGCCTTACTTGCTCCTGCTCCTGCATACAGGTACTTCACTGCACTAACACAGGCTTCCTGGAAACCTTGATGCCTGCGACGGACCAGCTCGGCCGGAGCACTGGGACCGACGGGACAGGGATCTCGGGATAGGTGGGCAAAGGAGTCGGCGAAGTGACAAACAGACACAGACTCAAAAGAGTTGCATCTGAGTGTATCTTTATTGAGGAGAATTAACATTTTTATACAGTGTGTGATTGTGACATAGATTCTTTGTTTATTTAAGCACGTAATCAATTTTTTTAAAGGCAAAGCATTGATGAATTACATGAAAATTGATGACTATCCCACCAACTGTTTAAGCTAAGTGGTGCGAAACAAGCCTAGCATATTGTTTAATAGAATACGTCATCTATTCAGCCTTTTTATGTTTAATAATTAACAAACCTAAGACAGGGCTGTACTTACATTGTACTCTTTTTAATTTTATTTTTGTCCAACTAATTTCATCTTTATAAGCTCCTGTATAAGGAAATGGTTCTTGGTTGGTTCAGGAAATATGTTACTAACTTTATATTTTGTGTGAAAACACCATCTATTCCCTATAACGTAAGTTGGACCAAACTTAATCATAACTGTTGGGAGAATCTTTCTTTTTCTTTTATAACCAGAGGTCCCTTCTTTTTTAGAACTCTCTAAACTACTGGGATAACTCTTTCTAACTGAGTTTAATTCATTGATTTTGTCTGTTGGACATATCTGGAAATTTTAAGTCTCTATATTTACTATGCGTGAGCTGCAAAACCGCTTGTGAAGTTGTAGGAGTTTCTGGAGGCAACGTCACATCAGATGATAGATTGTTTGGGGGATTGCCCACATTTAATCTTTGGCCTTAGTCTTTATTACTTAGAGAAGCCGTCTCTATTGGACTGGAAAAATACAACATGCTCTGTTCGCGGATCAATAGAAAAATAGCCAAAACGAGAATAAAGGCAACGAATGTACAGCCAAGAAGAATATAGTGAGAATAAAGGTAGAGGTTCTAAAGGTGCAGCCAAGTGTATGGGAAGCCTTGAACCAACACCCCCTTCCTGAGGGCATGCTTCCTTGAAGCTCTTTGTCCAACGCCATCTCTCACGCAGACTCCGCAGAAGGTGGTGTGACACCCACTGGTCACAGAAAGATGTCCACTCAGCTGGAGATACCAGGAACCACTGGAAGTGCAGAAACTTAAGCGTTTGACCTTGTTTCTCTGGCCACAGACTATTCATTGAACTTGCAGTCCCTTATTCTGTTGTCGATGTCAAATCAGAAGCCATCTATCCACCACAGGCAGCTTTATGGAAGTGCCCCGCCCTCTTTGCTGAACCCAGCTAAGGACTCCTTGCAGACACATCTTCATGGCTGCTTTGCCTGCTGTGATCTCTGCTCCTTTCCAAATGCTTGCTTCGGCAGCTTCCCCTCCATTGTGCCTCTCGGACTGGGTTCCCATGGTGGTTGGATACTGAGCTGCTTGTTAGAGGAGGAAACAAGAGTTGTTGTATACAATGGCAGGCCTGAACTGGCCTGGAGGCAGAACAGATGCTCTCCCAGGTGGGACTTGTCAGGGCACAGGGCAGGCATCCTGCCACTGGGCCCTGGGTCACTGTGGTGAGCAACAGTCACACTGGAACTTCTCTTTCTCAGAGAACAATGGGTTAAGTCTGACCAAATTGTCTTCTCTAGGGAATCCGGTTCTCCACCAACTCCTGGGGGATGCCTGGGGCTTGAGTCTATGCCAGGCTCCACTCCTGTCCAGAACCTTTCATTCCAGAAGTTTCAACCAAGTGTATGTGGTGTGGCAGATGCCTTATTGTACCTTGAGCAAAAGCTCCCTGAAGGGGGCTGACTTCCCCAATGACTGCAAAACGGGACAGGACAGACAGACAGACACGTCATGTTTCAAAGATTACCGTGGAAAAGAAAGAGCAAAAAGTCACTGCGTGCTTCAACACCACCAGACACCCTTGAGTGTGATAGGCCGTGTAAGATATGCATGCGTGAGCACTTGTGACTGCATGCTCATTGCCTGTATGAGTCACTTTTTATTTTCAGGATTCAAAATAGCAATCACTTGGTGCTGCAATGTAACCACACCAACAGGCAACAAGTAACAGGACAATAAAGACCAAGGCAAATTGAATGGAAATAGTTTGTTGTTTTGATAGTAGGTGAAATATATATACTACAACCATTATTCTGCCAAGTATCAAATCTTTTAAGTGGCTTTAATTAAATTGAAAAGCAGGAAATGTTTTGGAAGCCTTGACAATAAAAATTCTCTCTGTATGTATCACTCTGTCTCTCTTTCTCTCTTTTGGTTATTTTGGAAATAAGAATCTCACAGACTTTTCTGTCCAGACTGACTTCAAACCACGATCCTCCATATTCAGCCTCCTGATCATCTATAATGACAGGTGTGAGCCCCTGGCACCCAGCCCAGAAGCCATTCTCTCCAAGATGAGAAGTAGGTAAAGAAGGGTGACCATGAAGTTCTGTCACTGGGTGCTTTTTACTCAGGGGAGGTGACAGCTGAGGGCTGGGCAGGGCTGTGAGGTCGATGGCTGATTAAGAGCAGTCAGTAAGTAAAAGGCTTTTGTCTTCATTAGATCCATGCTTCAACTCGATACTAGCTGGTGCCCATATCAGTTGTGGTCCCCAATTCTCTGCCTGTGTGACACACAGGGAGAGTGACACATAGGACTATGTGGAACAGATTAGATGCAAACCTCTCCCATCTGCTCAACCACCCATCCATCCACCCATCCACCCATCCATTCATCCATCCACCCATCCACCCATCCATCCATCCATCCACCCACACTCACACCTATCCATCCACCCACCCACCCATCCATCCACCCATCCATTCATCCATTCATCCATCCACCCACACTCAAACCCATTCATCCATCCATTCATCCATCCACCCACACTCACACCCATCCATCCACCCACCCACCCATCCATCCACCCATCCATTCATCCATCCACTCACACTCACACCCATCCATCCACCCACCCACCCATCCATCCACCCATCCATTCATCCATTCATCCATCCACCCACACTCACACCCATCCACCCACCCATCCATCCATCCATCCATCCACCCATCCATTCATACATCCACCCACCCATCCATCCATTCATCCATCCACCCACACTCACACCCATCCATCCACCCACCCACCCATCCATCCACCCACCCATCCACCCCCACCACCCACCCATCCATCCACCCATCCATTCATCCATTCATCCATCCACCCACACTCATACCCATCCATCCATCCACCCATTCATCCACCCACACTCACACCCATCCATCCATCCACCTACCCACCCATCCATCCACCCACTCACCCATCCATCCATCCATCCATCCATTCATACATCCACCCACCCATCCATCCATTCATCCATCCACCCACACTCACACACCCATCCATCCATCCACCCACCCACCCATCCATCCATCCACCCATCCACCCCCACCACCCATCCATCAATCCACCCATCCATCCATCCATCCATTCATCCATCCACCCACACTCACACCCATCCATCCACCCACGCATCCACCCATCCACCCATCCATCCATCTATACATCTACCACCCACCCACCCACCCACCCATCTATCCATCCACCCACACACTCATCCATCCAACCACCCATCTACCCATCCATCCACCCATCTGTCCATCCATCCATCCATCCACCCACCCACCCACCCATCTATCCATCTATCCATCCATCCACCCACACACCCATCCATCCATACAGCACCCATCCACCGATCCATCCATCTATACATCTACCACCTACCCACCCACCCACCCATCCATCCATCCATCCACTCACCCACTCATCCATCCAACCATCCATCCATCCATCCATCCATCCAACCATCCATCCCAAAGCTGGAACATTAGTGGGCAGGAGAGATAGTTGTCTGGCCTGCTTTTTCCCAGGTGTCTGTGCTCTGTCATCCACGTCCTCAGAGTCGCGTGACTCTGGTTTCCTCACTGCTGTTACCTAGATAACAGAGGCTGCCATGTGCTCTCTCTCTGGGGAAAATATGGCTCCTCTAATAAAACTTGTAGTAATCTTTTTCCTGTGCCTGCCTACCTCTGCGTGGTCCCCTGGCACGGATATGACAGATCCGTTCACTGATCCTTTCAGTTCCCACCCAGGGTCTGGCAGACAGAGATGCCAGATTCTGGCTCTGGAACACAGTACCCAGCTCTGTCAAGGGTCCCTTTTCTCTCAAGAATGTGTAAAGAGGAGCAGAGCACACCACAGAAGAAGGAAGGGAACTGGAGCGCAGACAGCCAGAGGCTAGCATTTCCTCTTTTGTACTCTTCCTCTGGTTGTGATGTTTACTTTGAACGAAAATGCGCTTGCAACTGCTATTCCTTCATGTCCACAGGTGACACTGGGATCCTGTCTTCTAAGTAATCATGGCTTTCAAACCTATCTTTTGTCCACCTGTGGCCCCTTTTGAGTTTTAATTAATAAGGTTTGTGTGTACATGGGCACTAGTGTTCAAGAACTGCCTCATGACTCGTGAAAATGGAGCTGAGAAGGGAGGCCAGTGGTCACCCCCAAACACAGGGAGCAAGGTTGGACACTATACCCACAGACAGACACGGCCTCTAGGCTTGCGATAGACCGTGGTTTCCTGGTTGATGCCCACAGTGGGCAGGACCTTGTCACAGGTCCTACTGGAGGCCTAGCCTGGCACTCTGCAGATTCCCACAGCCATCCACTGTTCCCATCAGAAATCAAGGGAGCTCATCTCCCTTCCACCGTCTATTAGTTCAATGAAGTAAGGAGCATGGGTGACACGAATCGGAGACCAGGATCTACGGTTGGCTCCTGGAAAGCCAGGTAAAGGAAGTAATGAATAACAAAGTGAATCAATGCAAGAGAGTGGGAAAGAAGGAAGGGAGGGAGGTTATCACATGCATGGCACTCCAGTCTGAAAGGAGGTTGGGCTAGGAGGGAGACTTGATATTTTTCTGGCCCATCCTCTGGAAGAAGGATGCAGAACAGCTAAACAGCACCCAGAGCCCTCACCTCTGGAGGGAGATGGCTTCAGACCAGTCACTTGCACTCGTGTGTGTGTGTGTGTGTGCACGTGCGTGTGTGCAAGTGCATATGTGCACATGTATGCACCTGAATTTTTGCATGCTCTCATGACTTGTTAAGACTTAGGAACTTCCCCATTCTGCCCGATCTATTGACATGCTTAATGGTTTCATTCTAATAACATAACATTTTTCAAAAAACAACTATATTTTCTTCCCTTCTCTCCCTCCTCCTCCTCCTCTTCTTCCTCCTCGCCCTCCTAATTTTCCTCCTTCTCCTCTTCCTCTTCCTCCTCCTCCTCCATCTTCTTTTGACACAGTCTTTCTTTCCAAAGAGGAAGACTCAGAGAATAGGATTTCCTGTCTCCAGAGATAAGCAGGGAAGATCTCCCTGGGGCTAGGAGGCTACTTTGGCAACAAAGCCCAGGGAGTCTGGGGGAGAAAGCCACACAGTATGCCAGCTCCTCATTTAGCAAAGACAAAAAAGGGTGTCTGTGAGAGAAGACATCAAAAGGCCTTGGGTTACAAATCAGGCTAATGATCTGATAAGGGAATCCCTAAACCCGAGTCTCCATTGTGTCCTCTCCAGGGAATCCCTAAACCCGGGTCTCCATTGTCCTCTCCAGGCCTCTCTCATTTCAACTTCAGCTATTGAGACCCTGCTCTTCCCAAGGTGCCTTTGAGAAAGAAGCATTTGTTATTCTTCTCGTTCAAAGACGAGTTCTAAAGAGCTTCCCTGCTTCCCTTTCTCTTTCCTCCTTAAAAGAGAGGGACAGAAGAAGGGAGGGGAAAAAAAACAGGAGAAGAAAGAAAGAGAAGAGGGGCGGCAGGGTTAAGTGGATTAATCACCTCCCTTACACAAAGGGAGCCTGGGGAGAGGACGGGCAGAAGTGGGTCTTTATCCCCCTCGGAGTGGCTGCGAGAAAGCTTTTCAGATGCACATTTTCCTTTAATGACTTAATCACCTAATTAGCCGGCTTGCCTAGGCAATCGGTGAGTGCCTGCTGGGCTCCAGCCTAATCACCCTTACCTTTAAGTGATTAGGTGAAGATCTAGCTGGAGGAGCAGCCCCTGGACTTCAAGATCTGGAGATAAAGCCTGGAAGAAGAAACCCCAAAATAAACCCATTGGGCGGGAAATGTGAGGGGACTTTCATTCTAAATCCTCTCTTTGAAACCCGAGGCTGAGGAGGCGGGGCGGGGCTGCACCCATCTTTGGGGGCTTTCCTATCCAGACGTGTGCCCTTCCTCTTCGTTGGTTGATAGTTCTCTGTTATTTTTAAAGATCTTATAATTGCTTTCCCAGCCCTCCTGCCAAAGCTTCCGTCTGTGCGTGTTGTAAGAACAAGATTTTGTTGGCTAAGTCCTGAGTGGTGGCCACGAACGTAAGGGTTCTAAATCCGGGCCTCCCGTCTCTCATGGCTCCCAGTGCATGCGGAGGGCTGAAGCTCATGTCCCACTGGGGCTCAGGGAATCCTAGGGGCCAAGACCACCACGCAGCCCACGTTCCGCAAGCCATCACCCCACCACCACCGGTGCATGCTCTAGGGGCCAGGGACTGGGAGGTTGGGCGCCCTCCCTGACGGGAGCAGGCAGGGGGCAGCAGGCAGGGGGCAGCAGGCACAAAGCCAAGCTTGGCCCAGGGCACTGTCTTCTTGAGGACACACAGCCCAGAAAGTCTCCATTCAGGATCGCCTCCCCAGCCCTGGTTTCCAGGCGAGGGGGAGGGCTTCTCCCTGATCACCCCCCCCCCTTGCTCCTGACCAGCACAAGAGCCAGGCACCCCAGGAGGGGAGCTGGGCGCATGGTGCGTGCATAGTTTACGGAGATGAGGACAGGAGCTACACCCATCTGCCTTCTCCCTCTGTGCCTGGGTGGTGAACATCCCTGAGGATTCCATCTGTGCGGCAGTAAGGGCCATGTTTTGCTTCCTGAGATCAAGCACAGAGGAATCACCACTCTCCCACTTCCACTGTGGGTGTTCTCCAAATCCTTGCTGGAAGCAGAGGTGTCACTGCACCAGACAAATCACAGAATGACTGCTGCAACTTCCAGTGTGGCTACAAGAGCGGCCCCTGGGGTCACACCGCTCCCTGGACTCGCAGAACCAAGAGTTCAAGCTCGGACCTGGTGCCCAGAATAACTGAATTCTTCTTGGCCGTGAATTGATGAGGGCATTCAGACCAGGAGACGGGGCAGGTGCTCACACACCTAGAGAAGAATGATGTTGAGCTAACTGGCCATCAGTGAAGAAGAAAGGCCTCTCATAGGTGAGCAAGACATCGAGCCCTTGACCTCAGGGGGCCTGACAGGAACTTGGTGACCTGAGAACCAACACACTCAGAGACCTGGAGACACAGTGCATATACCTACCTGCAATGGAGCTATTTCCCCCAGGACTCCAGTGTGACAGGTAGATTGAGATGGTTCATGTACTTTAAATATGTCATGAATTCCTGAACCTGACTGAGCTTTGCAACAAAAGCCAAACCATGGAGTTCTTTTCAAAGAAGAATAAAAAATGGATCAAACCAATCTTGTAAGAAAATGAGATGATCAGGACAGGCATGGTAGCTCATACTTATAATCGCAGCTAAGGAGGGTTTGAGATCAGCAAGACCAAAACCAAGAAAACAAAACAAAAACAAACGAGTGAGACTCTAAGTCAGGTAGTGCACTGGGTGTGAGGTACACAAGTGTGAGCAGCAGGGAAGGCTTGGGTAGCAGGGTCAGTTGTTGTGCAGCCTGCCGAAGCAGACAGCTCTAGAAACTTTGTGAAAGATAACTAAAGAAAACAGTGCTGACCACGTGGCAGATCACCTGCCTAGCTAGCCTGAGGCCCCGAGTTCAAATCCCAACACTTTCCCCAAAGGAGGGAAATCATCTTTCTGTTTTCCACGAATCCAGTTATCCTCAATAATACAAAGACAGCTAAATGGCATTTGGACTACACAGGCATTTGGACATACTTAATTTGGGCTTGCCATTTGTTCAGTAGGAGAGATGTGACCAAATTCTCTTTGATATTGCACACATCAGGCAAGGAAGAATTCATCTTAGGAATAAATTGCACACACTCCCGCACACACATACACTCCCCCCTACACTCCTACACACACTCATGTACACTCCCACACACTCACGCTCACTGCCCCCCCCACACCCATGTGTGCATGCGCGCGTACGCACACACACGCACACATTGCACACTCCCACACAGGTACATTCTCCCACACACACACTCATGCACACTCATATACAAGCACACACCTTTACTCCCCTGGAATTAGTTTGGTTCTAGGGAACAAAAGTTAGTAAACTAAGACCTGTACCTCCTCTCCAGCTTCCTTTCAGTTTCATGCCCTGCCCAGCATTCTAGTCCTTCCTGTGGCCCACTCTCGGTCCCTGCTGAGGAGTTAGAGGGTAGGATGCCACTTGAATGGCTTTCTCTCCTGATGGATATCTCTCCCATCAAGGACAGGAAAACCTGCTGTGTAGGAGAACTATGGTCTGCGCAGGGCCCACACTTAACGGGGTCCATGGATGCCATGATTTCCTCCCAGGCAGAGGCCAATGGAAGGAGGAAGCAACTCCTCCCATGACCGCTGCACAGGCTCAGAGAAGTATGGGAGCAGTTCTTACCCTCCGGTCCTCAGCCAGTGAAATCACCAGTGAAGAGTTGGGCGAGTCCCGAACAAGCAGTCCTTAAAACCACTCCGGACGACCCAAACAGCCCTGAGCAACAGTCAGACCCATTGAGCTGACAGGGTCATGGGAACTCCAGGGTCCAGGTCAAACCTGAGCTCACTGGGGTACAAACAGCGTGGGTCCTGGCAGACATCACAGAGACCAGAGGCCCACCCACAATACTGAGAGGTGTAGAGTGCTTGTAAGCTTTCTGTACATCTAAAACTATCCTTTTTTACTGTCATGTTAAAAATCACATTTAAAAATTAAATGTCAAAGCCTTATTCAAGATTAAGCAAATCAAGTCAGAAGCTGGTGACTAGAGGTATACTCAGAGTATCCCATCCTTTATGCCATTAATCCTCCCATGTACACTGGAAATTTGTGTAGGGGTGTGTGTGTGTGTGTGTGTGTGTGTGTCTGTCTGTCTGTCTGTCTGTCTGCCTATCTGCCTTCTTGACCTTCCTTCATAAAATAAAATCATACCTTGTCATTTCCCACTCCAGCGTTGAGTCCAACATACACTAGAGGAAGTCCCACCCCACCGTTGAAGTTAAGAGCAAAAGCCTTATTTCCAGGCTCCAACCCTGTTTGTCCTGAGCTGAGCCCTGAAGACCAGGGCCTGGCCTCCTTCCACAGCATGGGCTCTGCCAGGCCGCATGCTGCCCTCTCCCCTCCCCTCCCTCTGTCTGCACATTCTCAAAGCATTTCGCTGGTTCTTTCTTTTCTACATCAGGTCAGACTGCAAATGCATTCTTTCTGCACAAGCTAGTATACTGGTTAGGACAATACCATCTCCTGCCAGGATTCTGTCATTTACTACTAATTCCCATTCTAGTTTCCATTCTGATCCACGATGCTCCTCATCTACATTGATTATCCTTCACCAGGCAGTGGAGTGGTGTTTACACTTAAAGATAAAATCATTCCTCTCCTGAACCCTCTACATTCTCCTTGCTGCTCTTAGATGCAAATCTGGAGTCACCAAAACTTCAGACACTCCTGCTCCGGGACTGGGCTCACATTCCCATCCAGCACCTTGGACTCTTCAGCTGTGGACGCTGCTTCCCTGTCCCTGCTCATGCAAGGATACTAGGACAGCCCTCAGACCACGGGCCACCTGGCCTAATGGGACACTGCTGAGCTCTGTTCCTCCAACAGTCCTGCTTTATCTCCTCGTCAGATAATCCAAGTGCCCACAGCGTTGTCCAACTTCTTTTCAACCATATGCTAATGTCTGGTTAAATATTAGGGTATAACAAGCAATTTATAAATGATCCTCAAATGGATGGTAAATGATTTAATGGTTCTCTCTCTCTCTCTCTCTCTCTCTCTCTCTCTCTCGATCCCTCCCTCCTCCTCTTCCTCCTCCACCTCCTTCTCCCCCGCCTACTCTTGCTTCTTCTTCCTTTTTTCTATACCAAGGTTTGGACTCAGAGTCTTGAGCCTACTCAGCTTGGTTGCTGAGCTGAAACTCAGTCTCTTAAGCCATTTCTCCAGCCCAGCTTTTTTGGTAGTTATTCTACAGATAGAGACTCATAGGTTTTCCTGTCTGAGCTAGCTTCGAACCATGACCTCCATCCAGAGTGGGGCAGATGACAGGAATTTCACTGACTGAGTCCATTCTGGCTGCCATATCCCTGGAGAGGGAAACCATCACATTGTCTGTTGCTCTCTGGCTTCCTCCATGCTTTGTTAACACCCTCCCTCCAAGCCACGCCTCTTCCCTCGCTCTTCAAATGTGGAGGACAACAGGGCAGGCTGAGGTGTTCTTGGAAGATTCATAGGGAGCCCACTTGCAAAGCCCCAGACTTCCCCTTAGTCCTGGGGCCACACAAGCTGGTTTCCCTTGTGGGCAGCATGGCCTCTTCCAGCAGGAGGTGCATCCTCCACCCCTCCTTCCTGACCCTCTTTCACTCCATTACTGACCAGAGTCCCTGCTCCCTTTGTGCAGTCTCTGCTTAACTTCACAACCTCTACGAAGATGACTCTTCCCCCCGACTTTCTTCCTGAAGCTGCTCCTACCTCCAGACCAGCGCTGGGTGGCCGCACTGGCCTCCCGTGGGCTCTCTGCCGAGGGTCTCCGGGACCCCTTCATCTTTTCTCAGCGCTCTGCAGTAGCACTCAGATCAGAAGTAACCCACCTGAGACGCTCACCTCTGCTCAAGTATCCACTCTCATCTGTCTCTGGCCAGGTGCCCAGCACACGCGTGTTAACAAGGACTGTTGACCACAGGGAATCAAGGTGTGTGTTTGTGTATGTGTGTGCATGTGTACACGCAGGCATATGTGAATGCATGTGCTGGTGTGGGCACACATGTGTGCTATGGGCATTTGTACATGTGGCATGTTTGTGTGGCTATATGTGCCATTGTACAGATGTGGATAATATACATGTGCACATGTGCATTTGCATGTATCTATGCTTGTGCATGTGTTTGTGTGTGCATAGCTGTATGTAAAGCATGCTCAGGTGTGCTGACACGTGTGTGCATGTATGTGTGTGTTGCAATTCATAGTGCTCTCTCTGCTGATGAGCAATTGACATACATAAAACCTGAAAGACTTGGAGGCAGTGGGGGTGACACCAGCGGCTGTGGCGTCACCTCAGGACAGGCTGGAGCCCAGAGCTCGCTCCACAGGCCCCGGTGGACGTTGTCTCTCAGGCCTGGCCTCACCTCCTGTGTCTAAGTGTGGAGAAACATGGTCCTTTTGGGTTCCACTAGTGTCTGTGAAGACAGGGCCATCCTCACGTTCTCTAAGACATCTGAGGTTGCCTTAAAAGCTGGGGTGTGGGGTGAGCCCACTTAGGGATGGAAACGCGCCCGCCCAGTGCCCAGGGAGCAAGGGGATCTCAGGAGCACACAGAATGTCTGCATGTGTGTGCATCTGAAGGAAATCCCAGGTGTGCACAGAATGTCTGTGCCCGTGTGTGCGTACAGAATGTCTGCATGTGTGTGCAGCTGAAGGAAATCCCAGGTGTGCACAGAATGTCTGCATGTGTGTGTGCATCTGGAGCAAATTCAGATGTGCCCAGAATGTCCTTGCATGTGTGTGCATCTGAAGGAAATCCCAGTGTGCACAGAATGTCTGCACCTGTGCGTGCGTACAGAATGTCTGCATGTGTGTGCAGCTGAAGGAAATCCCAGGTGTGCCCAGAATGTCTGCATGTGTGTGCATCTGAAGGAAATCCCAGGTGCGCACAGAATGTTCTTGAGTATGTGTGCATCTGAAGGAAATCTCCATTCCACCCAGAATGTCCACACGTATGTGTGTCCTGCCTCCTGGTCTTGGGGAGGCTTCGAAAGACCACAGGAGCTAAATGAAGTTTTTGCCCTGTGAGGGGCCAGGATGACAACACCGAAATTGGCTCCTGTTTGTCTGCAGGGAAGCTGGTTGGAACGGCGATGTCCACTCCTGCCTGGGGGCCTCACATCTGCCGTGAAACCAGAGGCCCCGCCATTGTGCCCAGACCAGCGGCTCTATTAGAAACATTCAACGCTTCGCCACAGCTACTTGGCGCGTGATGTAATTCCATTTTCCCCGTGACGGCAAGAAAGGGAAATCAGGTAATTAAATGTGAGAAGTCAGAGGCCAGCAGGGAGCCTTTCTGCTCAGTTAGCTTTCTCAAGACGGCTGCCCAGCTGGGGCATCTTGGGGGGACTCAGCGAAGGGCACAAAAGCTGGACACACCGTGACGCACACAGAGCTGGTTGCCAGGGCTCAGCAAGCCAGCCATGTCCTGCTCAAGTGTCACCACTTCCCGTCAACTTGAAAAGCTGGGGTGGGTGGGACCTCTGTCACACAGACATGCTTTATGCTCAGGGACCCCATTGTCTGGGGCAGTTGGAGTAGGTCCGGGGGCGTGGCTGGTGCCCAGAAGTGTGCAGGCAGGATGCGGGGAGGTCAGCAAAGGGAGGGCTGGGAAGGCGTTTGAACCAGTGATTCCCTAGCTTCCAACCATTTCGTGTGTAGTTCTTTAGCGATACTTTATTTACTGTCTAGAGGCTTTGGCGTTAGCTCTGTATTTAAAGAGTGAAAACAATCTGGGAAATCTGTTGCAGGCACTAAAGCCACAGGGTCAAATTTACACCTCCAAACTCTCGCTCTGTGAAAATGCGTCTCCGGCTGATCTTCAAGAGTTGTAAAAAGTTGGGGAGCTGCCCTGCCTCCCTGCCTGGGACCAGCAGCCAGGCTGAGGAGCCAGAGGCCGAGGGGAACAAATGAACGTCAGGGGAGGCCCCGGGAAGGGCCGGGCTGCACCTGTTCTGCTGGATTATATTGGGGTTTAATATAAATAACTATGTTTGACATTTCAATTTAGTTCTTACAGACTTTAATACATTTTTGTACTGTATTCTTCTGCAGATAATTTACTTCCCAGTGTTTCTTTATAATAAGAACTATGATGGGAAAAAATGTTCTCATTTATGTGTAAATTTTGTTAACACCATAATTTGCATAATCATATTCCCCCAAAGATGTTGTTTTTAAACTTGGCATTGTAAAATTTTATAAAGAGTCAACTGTATCTGTTTTTAAAAAGTCCATTAAATCAGAATGTGATGTGACTTAATTTCTTTTGCTTTTTTCCTTTTCAAAGCCAATGTTGACAGAGATAGGTCCCAAGGACGAGAAAGAAATGGAGTAATAGAGCCATAGTCAAGTTTGGAATAACTTGACTTAAAATACTCCAGCCAGATTGGAGTAAGTTTGTAGGTCTTGGAACAAGGACCTACCCCACAATCCTAAAGGGACCAATCTGGAAAGGCCAGTGGGGGGTACTGGGGGTGAGAGCTGGTGTCTTCTCTTCACCGTTGTCCAATCAGCAAGTGGGGGGGTTCCCGGTCAGTCCTTTGCTCCTCTCCCCATGAGCTTCCGACTCTCCTTAGCAGGTCTCTGCAGTGAGATCTCTGGTCCCCAGGCTGGCCGGGCCTGTGTATCCCCTGCACACACCCGATGGCAGTCCACCTGTTTTCAGAGCAGTGGGTCCCCACAGGCTGTGCATCCTTCACATTAGAGGCTTGGCCTGGGCCTGAGTCTCCACTCACCACGCTTCCAGCCCTGTGGGAACACACTCGGTCCCTGCCCTGCTGCTGCCCGTGGAAGGAGAGCACCCTGCTCACCAGCCCTGGGTGGGTAAAAGGAGGCCGTCTGGGGAGTCCCAGCCTCAGGAACAGCCTTTTCTTCCTAGACTCCACCCTCGCTATTGATCATCCCTCATCAATGAGCTTCTAATGGCTTTCAATAGTGAAATAAATGATCTCACCGTGGCACAATGTGTGGGAAGCCCGGTGATGGACTGTCACTGTCTGTCCTGCAGGGGTGGAGGGTGCCGAATGATGCCCCGGGGCCTTGGGCTCTGCTTCTGCTGAGAGATTCCCCTGTGGACATTTTCTAAGCACGGCTGGCCGCGAGTGTGCATTTGTAAAAGACAAACAGGACCGCTTTCTGATCTTGTTAATACAAGATGCCAGTGGGGAGCGGGGTTTTCAGGGCTGAATACAATTACTTCTTCCTGTTTGACTCCGCACATGGCAGCTGGGAGCCAAATTTGGTGGAGAAAACCAAATTTCGTCTCGTTCTTCCTGACACGAAGTCAGAACAGCTCGTTGATGAAATCTGCTTGCACTGAGCCCTTCTTGTTTCTGCGTGTTGTACACAGAAGCCGTGGGCACGCGGCGTGGTACAGAAAACCAAGCAACAGAGGGAGAGGAGCATGGGACAGAGCATGTGTCATTAAAGCCCTCAGGGAATTCTGAACATGTGCAACCTCCTTCACCCCCAAAGAACCACCCAGGAGTGAGGGACGAAGGACGGGACGTCATCTTCCCCACGACACTCTCCTTACAAAGGATGGGCTCCTAACATTTAGAAGAACGAAGAAAAATAGTATCTTTACAAGGATCAAACTTGTTTCTCCCATTAAGGAAAAGTGTTCTGCTTCCTACCAAAGGACTATTGTAACGAGCTCACGCGATAAAGATGTGGGAGAAGCTAGCACCACAGGCTACGGAAAATGGGAGCGAGGTTGGTGGCTCTCACCATGAAACAAACAAATCACAGCTCTGCCCGTGGTGTCCATGCAAGGCAGACCTTTTACTCGATGGCATTAGCAAAGCCACATTTCTCTTGAACACATTTTCTACCTATTTGAAATATCATGAAGCCCATTATGATCTTAGAGCCGCGGGACCAGCCCTGGGTAAAACCTCAGCCTGGAAAGGGCTCAGCGGCCGCCGCACACCGTGTGACCGTGGAATCCTCTCGTGCTGGCCGAGGGCTCTGCCTCTCATACACCCGTCTGATCAGAATGTGTCTCCTATGAGCCAGAAGTCAGATGCAGGACGTCTGGCTGTGGCGAGAGGAGAGGGTATCACTGGAGAAGTCAACTGTCTAGTGAAATCAAGAAGCAGAGCAGGGCTGGATGTTCGGCCGGGGTTAGGAGTTTATACCTTTGCCAACCAGCCTGGCTCTTTGGCTTGGAGCTTTGGAAAACAGATAGGCCAGGGAGCCAGAGAGCAGATCCCTCGGTGTGAGGGAGAGCCCTGGGAAACACGGAAGTCGGCGTGAGGGGCCTGGCTTGGCGTGAGGACAAGCGGATGGCTTCAGTCGCTGCTAGAATGCAGCTGCCCGGGGCTCCCATGGTCTTCCAGCTCTCTCATACCTGTGTCTCCTGCAGGTCTACCGCCCATGCTATGAAGAGGAACTCACTCACCCTGGCAATAAGTGACCAGCCAGGAATTGCAGGGGGCAGCTGGAGGATGCCAAGGCTGGCATCCCCGGTCTTGCTGAAGGAGACAGCAAGGTGTACTTACAACTCCAGCAGTCTAGAACCTGCCCTAGCAGAATGATCGCACGACCCCATCTCAACCAACAAGCCAGGTGTAGTGATGCAATCTATGATTCCATCTATGTGGGAAGCACAGGTAGAAAGCCAACAGTCTAAGCCTGGTTGTGGGCAAAATGTGAAACCCTAGTTGGAAAATAAAGCCCCCAAAGGGCTGGGAACCTGGCTCAAGTGGGAGATCACCGGCCTCCTCAAGCTTAGCTCCCAGGATTCCAGTCCCAGGACTGAAAAAGGCAGGAAGGGATTGAGCCATTGACTCTATTTACTTATATTGCTCAAGAACAAATGAAGACAAAATGTAAAACTTCAAATGTATGAATAGCTAGGGTGACCGAGCCTCAAAGCACAAGCTAACATGCCGTCTTAGTGCCCAACTGCCGCTAGACACACTGTCTGACCAGACACATCATTTGTATTAATAACTTCATTGCTATCATAAGGCTACACATGACCCCTCAAAGCAATATAATTTGTTAATATAACCAATGACTGAGACACAATCAATATAAATCTAATAGTTAATTTCATATTTTAAAAATAATGGTTGGGCATAATAATCTAATAATAAGGCAAAATTCAAACTTGAAAAATATTTTTCAAGCTTCAGTTTGTCTAAGGTTGTTGGTAAGTCAGTTTACTAAATATGTGCATGGATGGGCTAGGAACAGAAGAGCTATATTTCCAAAGCACTTCTTATCTTTCTTCTCTTTCCCTCCTCCAAAGCATTTCTCCTCCAACATTTCAAATGTAAGTTAATTCCTGCTGAGGATACAAACCGCTGGCAAAAGTCAAATCTTATTTTTTAAAAAAGAAAAAAAATGGTCTGATCAAATGTTGTGCAATTGTAACAGTAGTGAGATACTGACGGTGCGATTGATAGCATCCTCCTAAAATATACATGCTTAAGCTGGGTTTGCTGGTTCATGCCTGAAATCCCAGCTACTTGGAAGGTGAAGGAGGATTATGGGCCGAGGATGGTAGGAATAAAAAGCATCTGAGACCCTATTTGAAAAAAACAAACTAAAAGCAAAATGACTGGGGCCTGGTGAAAATTCTAGCTTTACCAAGAGCAGGGCCATGAATTCAATAATTGATATTGCCAGGAAATAAAAAGACGAATTTGACTATCACGCTTGTGGCCGGACAAGAAGGCCCTCCTTGCCCCTGGCCCCCGCCTCTTCTCCCCCAGGCAGATGTCTGCTGCGGAAGTCTTTTCTCCAGTGGCCCTCTGACCCCTCTTCTTTCTACCCATGTGGGCTTAGGGTAGAAACGGGATCTGCTCATTGCTTTAGCACTTGTGCAGACAGTGCTGCCCCACAGCCAGGGCATGGAGAGCGACCATCTAGAGAAAACCACAGGGCTCTGCATCTGCAAGCTGGCCTTCAGCCGGCCTCCCCCAGCCGGCCCTCCTCCCTCGGCCTTGATGGCATGCCCAGCACAAATCTGATTCCAGAGCCTCCCACGGGCATGAGGAGTTCAAGGCTGACGTCTGCCCTGGCACCGGGCAGCGTGGAGAGGCGGTAAGGTGAGCTCATGGGACAGGAAATGCCCGACAGGCCTCCAGCCTCCAGAGCAGTAGGAAAATGCGATCTCATCTCATGCCGACCTTGTTCCCTGCCTGTCCCCCTCACTTTCCAGTGCTCACCACAGCTCCAGACGGTGCTCCATCAGCACACAGCAAGCTTTGTGGCCCCCGTGTCCCTCTATTCTGGCCACAGAAGTTCCCTGGGCTCTGCTGACAGCGCTGCGATGCTCCTGTCCCCAGGGCAGCCAAGGACTTTCCGTGCAGTCAGAAGAGAAGCTGGAGGCCCAGGTGAGGACTCCGAACTGCCCCGGTGTGGTGAGGCTGCCTCCTAAACATGACCAATGGGCTTGATGATGCAGTTACCTAGAAATAGATTCCTGCACACACTGAACAGACTTCCAGATTCACACGGCCGGGCTGCGACTTTCCTCACAGACAGCTCAGGACTTCCTTTTGAGCAGAAGAATTTGGAATACCTAGTTGAAGGAGCCTCCTCGTGTGTGTGTGTGTGTGTGTGTGTGTGTGTGTGTGTGTGTGTGTGTGTGTGTGTGGCCTTTTCACTGCCGTGAAACACAAAAGCACAACGTAGGAGACTTGGCCAGCCATAGGTCAGGTTCCTTTGTTCTTCCCCGACTGAACTCTGCTGAGCAGCTAGCAATTTGGATTCTGGGGCAATGTCTACCCATTGCCACTGCGTCTGTGGCTGGAGAAGTGTATTCCTAACTCACCGTCTGCAGCCTGAGGCTACACTGTCCACAGGCCAGGCGCTCACTGGCATCTCGGTCCTGTCCGCATGGTGAGTGGATGGCTGGTGTGTACAGCACTGTTAAAACGGCGTGAGTTCAGTTGTAAGTGTCTCTCCCAAGGAAACACTCAGAATGAACACATTCTTATTTGACCCAGAGGCTCTTAGAGCGTGTGTGGTGGGAACTTATACCCGAGCCATCCTAACAAGTGCAGGGTGATTTACAGTACCCCACCAGTTTCTCTGGTGTAAATCTCCCTATCACGGCTGATTTCAAGCTACTAGTGGTTTGATAACAGGCTTGCAAATTCTGGATCCAGTATCAGCTGGCTCTCCCAAGCCTGCCTGAGCTGATGCCAGCCTCTCCCAAGCTTGGTGCTCTGTGCGACTCAGGGGGACACAGTGTTCTGCCTGTGTCCAGGTATTCTTACAGGCTGGCGTTCCTGCTCTTTTGTTCAGCCCCAGATAGGCTGGCCACAGTGATACACAGGCTTGCGACTCCCACGTCCCTAGTTGACCCCAGCGTGAGTCCGGGAAGGTCAAGGACTCCGGCAGGTCTGTGAGTGTGGTGGGCCTCGGGGCCCTGTGGCCAGGGCCAGAGCTGCCAGGCATCTCCCTCCTGGAGGGACCCGGACACACTCAAGGCTGGGCAAGACACTCTCCTTCTACAGGTGAGCAACGTAAGTCCTTCTGAGACAGTAAATAGGAAGAGAACAGCACAGGCTTCAGTCCATGTGTCTCGCACACATGCTGAATTGTGGAACCAATGGAAACTGGGAGCGGCTCCAAGGCTGAGCCTCCTGGAGCTGGTGTTTACATGTGCTTATGATGCTCATTTACATAATTGCTGGTATTTGTGTTAATCTGAATCTTTGTCTTCATGTCTGTCACTCGGGCGTCTATTATCTACCTTCTCAAAGACCCTGTTTTTAGGATAAATATTTTCTTTCAGTCCTTCTGTCCCTGCAATTGGATGGTTAACATGAAGCTCAGACTCCATGATTTTTAACACAAAGTTCAGAACATCTTAGTAGTCCGGAGTCTTTTGAATTTTATATTAGCATTACAAAGATTCTCCTTTAAAGTTATGCATGAATGACATTAGAATTCAGAAATGATGCTTGTCTTTGTGGTGAGAATATTTAGGATGCTTCAAGTGATAACGTGTGTAGATTTGCTATCATTAAATTCTCTGATATCAGTTTAAATAAAAGGGGAAATAGGACCTGTCCCCTGGCTTATTTGTGTGTATGTTTGCTTTTATAAGTGGATCATAACAGAAAGTTAGGAAATCTTTACTCTAGCCAGATACCTTTTACTTTGCACTGTGACACCTGCGTGCAGTATGCCAGTCTAACTTCAATAGCGATTTTTAATTATCATGTGAATCTATAAGTGAACTTATAGAAAAATTCCTCTCTCCTATGCTTCACTTTTTGCAAGCATTCATCTACCCCTTTTTACGCTTCCAAACTCACCAAAAAAAAATCCAACAGCACAAATTCCATATAGTTTTGCTTGACAGACATAGTTGGAGAGGAAATTCTTCTCTGTGAGGTCCAGCTGTTGTTTTCTGAAAGAAAAACCACCTTAAGACCACACCATACTACCAGACCCGAGTTCTCTCAGGCCCGGGCTAAGGAGACCATTGGTGGAGAAGTGTTGGACACAGAGCAGGGCACGGCTCATCCTTGTAGGCTTCCCTTATCCATTGTCAGCAGTTGTCAGGCTATGTTGTGTCAGAATTCGTATGTTTGGAGTTGCTTGTAAAGCATCTAGTGGATATTCATCAAAGCCAGCATTGTCTTCCACACGAGGACTGTCTAATTAGCAATGAAAGAGCCTTTAAGAGCCTGGCCCCCAGACAGCTAGCACAAGGTGCATTGTTCCATCTGCCATCCCTGTGAGAACTATTTCCTTTGATGAGCTTCTGGAACAGGGACACTGAGCTCTGAATCCAAGCTCGCAGTTGCTAGGCAGATTCTCTATGCCTTCAACCACTTTAGCTTTAGTAATTTTTAAGATAGGGTCCTGACCAATCAGGAGTATGGTCCTCCTATTTATGCTTCTCATTGGCTAGGGTGACAGGTGTGAGTCACCACATACATATTTTTCTATTGAGAGCTAGTCTATTGAAACTTCTGCCTGGGCTAATCTCCAACCTTGATATTCTGGATTTCAGCTTCCTGGTAGCTAGGAGGACACGGGTAGGCCCTATACTGTGTTGAACATTGTTATACCTATCTCTCATTTTCTCCTACTTTCCCTCAAGTTGTAAAGTTAATTTCTAACATAGTATTTTGTGAGTATTGCTGCTGCATTGGTTCACCCTTTGTCCTTTGTCTCAACATTTTGTGACTCTCCTTCCCTTCTCCAAATCAGATATACGTATATACAAAACACAGGGTACCAAACAACAACGACAACAGGTATTAAACCAAGGAAAAATGAAAGCAAAAAGAAATAACTTCACAAGTCTGTTAAAACCAACAACAACAAGAAAAATAAACAAAAAAACTTCTTCTTGCTACATCAAAGAAAGTTTGGACAAATGGGATTGCATTAAACTGCAGAGCTTCTGCATCACAAAGGATATAGCTAGCAAGATAAATAGAAAGCCCACAGGCTGGGAGATCTTCACTAGCCATACAACAGACAACATACAAAATATAGTTAGTGCTCAAAAAATTAAATCCCCCCAAAACAAATCTTCATAGAAACAACTGCCCCATTAATAAGTGGGCTGAAGACTTAAAGAGAGACTTCTCTGAAGAAGAAATAAGAATGGCCAGCAGATACATCTCTGGCCATAAAAGAAATGCAAGTCAAAACAACATTAAGTTTCCACCTCACCCCAGTTAGAATAGCCATTATCAACAAAACAAATAATAGTAAATGCTGGTGGTGATGTGGCCAAACTGGAATGCTACTATACTGTTGGTAGGAGTGTAAACTTGTTCAACCACTCTGGAAAGCAGTAAGGAGGTTCCTCAAAAGACTCCACATAGAGCTCCCCTATGACCCAGCAATCCCACTCCTAGGCATTTACGATCACAAACAAGGTCATACCAAAGCTACCATGTTTATCACAGCATTATTTACCATAGCCAAGATATGGAACCAACCCAGATGCCCCTCAGTCGATGAATGGATCAAGAAAATGTGGTATATATACACAATAGAATTCTATGCCTCCATCAGAAAGAATGACATTGCCCCATTTGTTAGGAAATGGAAAGACTTGGGAAAAATTCTACTAAGCCAGGCCCAAGGAAACATAGGTCCCATGGTTTCCCTCCTTTGTGATAATTAGTGTCTAGCAGAGTCCTAAAAGAGGATTACAATGGCTATGTACCTATGAATATATAAAATGATGCTAATCGTTGGCCGCAGTGACCTGCAGGGAAGGGAGTCCCTGAGTCCATCCCCGAGGCTCTCTGACCACCAGGCAGCAAGTGTTCCCGCCCCCACCTGGGGTGAGGCAGGAGGAATCCTCAAGCACTTCTGTACTTGAAGAAGAATAAAGCAATTTCGGGCATGTGTTCTGTGTGTTCTATTTTATCCCCAAACACATGCTAATAAGAACACTCATGATCTCCTTCTATAGAGAGTCCTCAAAAATTGGGAAAAATATAGTCAAGCGCCAGTGGCTCATGCCTGTAATCCTAGCCACTTGGGGGCAGGAGGTGGGAAGCTGAAATCTGAGGATTGCAGTTTGAAGCCAGCCAGAGTAGGAAAGTCCATGAGACTCTTATCTCCAATAACCTACCTCCAAAAAGCTGGAAATGGAGCATGGCTCAAGTGGTACAGTACTAGCTGTGAGCAAAAGAAGCTTAAGATAGCACCCAAGTTGTAGCTTCAAGCCCCAGGACAAACTGAGGGAAACAGAAATGACATGCTCACACACACACACACACACACACACACACCTATCTCTTTTCTGGAGAGACAAATAATTATCATGTGATGTACCACATTTGCTGTCCTACTTTCTAAGCTAGACCATTTTCAGATGTCAGTAGACCCGGGCTGGGGCGTAGAAGCCATCACTCACATCAGCTGTGTCTCTGGCAGGCACCCCTCCTCTTGTGAAGAGTCCAAATCTATTCACACACGCAGCTGAACGGGAGAGGGCACAGGGTTTTCTGGGGAAGGAGGACTAAGTGCCAAGAGTCGCTTAATTGTTGCCTCCTTGTCTACGCATAGCATCTGTTGACATTAGTAATGTAATTGCAGCGATAATGAACTCTCTGACTTAGTATCTAGAGAATCAGCAGTCAGGACATCTCATTCTTCTTGCTTTACGTGACAGCCTCTCCCACGCTGAATAGAAGGTGCCTGTGCAGACATTGTTTCAGAGAAATGAGGCAGCAGAAAATAAACCTCCCAGGCTTCTCTCCCCATCCCTTCCCTCCCAGGGACAGGGAGCAGTCCGTGTCTCTGGCATGGTGGTGAGGGGTCTTTTTCACCAGGAACAGGTGCAGTGCATTCCGGGGCGGGCTTGCTCCGTCTGCATGAGGGGAACCCACTACGCCTGAGGTAGGCTTCACTTCCCCTTTGGTTAAAAGGAAACCGAGCAATGTGGAGGCTGGAGGTGAATTTCAGTTTCTAGACAGACCAGCCTGAAGTTAACAAAGGAGAACCATTGGTGTCCTGTCAGCTGCCTGATGCCTCATCTTCTCCCCCAAGAACTCGGCTGGGGAAACCGCCTCTGCCAGAGTGAGGGTCCTGCATGGGCTGGGTGCCTGTGTGCCGGATGAGCCCCTTTCCCAAGGAACAAGGGATGGAAGAGAGACGGGAGAGTGTGCTGAAGTCAGTAGATGGATTTTGTTTCTTTGCCCTCATCTTAATCACCCTCAATCTTGGAAGTGGAGGGTGTTCCTCAGACCTGGCTGGCCCTGGACTTCCGGAGGCTGGAGGCTCAGACAGCACAGCGGGGAAGCTGTTTCCCTCTGCCAGCCTCGCCCGCCCACACCTCGAGGCTCTGAGGTTCTCTCTCGTACATCTTAACCTAGAAACTCCGAGAGATCTGTACTCACCACGAATCAGGTTGGGAGTCCAGATATTCCACCAAAGTCTCATCGAAAGCCAAAGTTCACCACACTGGGTTTTCATTTCTTTTTCCTGTCTCAGTTCCACACACACGCGTACATATGCACGCCCCAGGGGCCCAGGCAGAGATGTGTGAAGAAATAGAGCTTTTGTCTGGAGGAATATTAATTAGGTAGCTTCCGTGCGCTTAAACACAAGGCTGAATATCACAGTGCTGTTTGTCACCGATGCCCTGTTCTCTTTTCACTGCCTAACTCTGCCAGTCCTGACGCCGGTCCCTGCCTGGAAACTTTTCATTAGTTTTGTCTTCTGTTTGATTTCTATAAACAAATAGACATTTGGGATAGTAAGGCGAGTCTGAAATCAGATATAGTAACTGAAACTGAATAGATTGGTGTACATGTGTATTTGTGTGTGTGTGAGCACACGTGTGCGCTTGTGTATGCATGCACACATGAGTGCATGCATGTGTTACCAAGAAGATATTGTCCAAAGTGTCAATGAGTCTTGAATTCGGGACCAAAGACCTGTATCTGCTGCTTTCTCTGCCTGCAGCAGATCCTAAGAAAGGGCAGGAACAGCAAGGCCAAGGACCACATTACATTCCCAACGCATCGCACTCTCCACATTATTAGCAGACTAAAATACATTTAAAACATAAATTAAAGCTTGAATAATTTCCAGAAGGTTTTGAGATTCACTAATGAACTTTGAGACTGTCTTTGGGGCAGGGTGATTAGAATGTATGACTGCTTAAATTCCTGCAATATTTATGAACTCGTGGGAGATTAAGTGCATGGCTCTTCGTTCAGGTCATTTTCTCCCCTGATGAGGTAGAAAATCTAAATATGATATTCAGCGGTTCAAGAAGGATACCAATTAGAGGTGACTATGGCTTCTCAGAGCACTTTTAAATGTGAGCCAATTTAGATCAGAATCCAGTAATCAATATTTGTCCTCTAAAACACAACAAAAATTATTGATGTAGGAACGGGTAACAAGTTTGACAAGAAATGTACTTATTACCTTACTCATGTAACTGTACATCACCTTGACAATAAAAAAGCCATAAAAATAAATAAAAACGTTGACATAAAAAGAGCTTATGAGGCTTACCTCTTGCTGGGCAATCTTAGGGGAAGGTAGTTGCACACAATGCTAAGAGCAAGTCACACAAATATCACACAGAGACAGTGACGGCAGTGGGAAGCTGCACATACAGCAAGAACTAAATGCTAATGCGGAGCTTTCCTCAAGGCTACGAACAAAGAAAGGTGTCTTAAAATAAAAGCCTGCACAGAAGGCACAACTAATCCGAACATGAGATAAATATTAGAGCCAATGCTGGAAACAACTACAGAAATAATTCCCTGCTTTCTGGCCTGTCTTTGTGAGCAGCACCACTTAACTGCTCCACATCCTTCAGCCAAGGGGACAGAACATGCAGAACTACCCCGAGCTCAGTACTGTGCTAGACCTGCCTTCGCTAGAAGGGACTCGACTGTGGAAAGCCAAAGTGATACATGGCTATGGTAATACCCCAAATTTTATTTCAACAGGTCCTGAAGACACTGGCCAGTGAATTCTAAGCCCAAATGACTGTGATTTAATGATTATAATTGGAGTGACGAGTTTTAATTATATCATTAGCAAAGGCTGTTGATACATTTCAATACAAATATTGCTATGGTAGATGAGTATGAAAATTAGACTTAGATGGTCTGAGCCCAAGTACTTTTTTAAAACACTTGGTAGATACATGGCCAGAGTGTGTGCCTGAGTTTCTCTGAATCTTGCTGTCAAAATTCTCACACTTGTGTCTATTCATCCACGCTACAGGATTTATGAGCAGGTTTTCCATGATTGCCCACCAGGTTCCTGGCACTTTGCTCGATGGTGAACGGTTTAAGACCATACGTAAAAATAAATTGCTCAGAACCAGGATAAATATAAACAAAAAGTAGATTGTTAATTTGATCTTTTTTTTAAAAAAAAGATAGTTCTACTTGATGGGTTATGACACAAAATAACTGGGAAATTATGAAAATGATACAATGTTCCTTGAGATAAATTTCCATCTCAGCACCCTACAGAAATGTCTTTCTATCTTAGTTGTTGGCGACTCGGAGAATTGTGAAGTAGCCAGCTATGTGGAATGCCAGTCTTTATGCAAATGAGTTTAGACCGACATGTGATCGAAATGCAACTTACTCGAATAAAGTCAAAGTATGTGTTAGCTAGTGAGGGATGAGTGACTATCCGAACACACTGGTAGACATTAAAGACTCTACAGAAATAATTACCTGCTTCATGAGCGAAGACTTCTTCCATGCCATCTGAGCTGTAGTGAGGTTTGTTATTTGATCATGGACTTAGAGGTCCAGAAGAATAACACGCAAAACCGTCTTCTTGGGCTCTGTCTGGGAATAGTTTTGCCTCTGGCTGTGGATTGTGGATTGCTTTCTGAGAAAACACAGGGACTCTGAAATCGATGAATGTCCTTCCTTTACCATCTTCACAACATCCAACCCAAGAGGACTGAATTAATTAAGTTCTTTTATTTGAATCAGTCAGCATTACATGGGATACTGCAGTGGAGGAAGGCTTTATTTCAGGGTCTCTAGTTAAGAATAAAGGCAACAGCCAGGGTACTTCCACTGCCAATTCACTTCACAAAGAGCAAAGTGGGAGTGGAGGTCTTGCAGCTCGCTGTGCATTTCTGAGACTGATGCTACAGACACCTCCAGGGCCAGGAGCATGCGTACTGCTGCGGAATGCTCCCTGGGAAGAATGGAGCCCAGGACCCTCTGATCCCTGATTGAGTAGCTCTGCCCAGTTCCCTTAGGGACTTCATAAGCAAAATGGGTTTGGATCACTACCTGGCTCAAAGTTGTGGTGAATATTAAACTAAGCCATTTAAAATCTCACCGTAATTCCTAGCTCCCAGTTGGTTTGCTTCCATTTCCTTGTCTTCTCCAGGGCTTGGGTGTTCTTTCTTTATAACTAGAATACTCTCTTAAAGCAACATAGTACTATTTTCTATCATTCAATGCCCAGAATTTTATGCCAAAGGAACTGTATTACTTTGAGTGGTTGGAGAAAAAAAAAAGCCTGGCAGGTGGCTGAATCTGTGGTGAGCTAATGTCTCAAAAGTCTTTCAAGGGGGTGAAAATAATTCCCAAGAATATTCATAGGGCTTAGAATAGGTACCAGCAATAATGGGGCCTGTGGAAATTATATCTGGCCCTCTGATTTTACAATTTGATTACAAATTCTGATGTCTCAATTATAAACAGAATTTGAGATTATTAAAAATGGATTTTTTTCCCTAAGTATCTACAATTTCCTCCCATTTTTCATTCCTTTGCTATAAAATTTAGGTAATGAGAATGCTCTTGTAAAAAAAAGGACTGGCTGGAACTATTGGATAGTAAAACTTTTTTCAGACTCATTACATAAATGAAAGGCATTTTGCTCGAACATTTATTGAGGTTTTTGCAAGTACAACACTCTATTTAGGCAAAGCAGAGCAAATAAGGAACATATTTTTGCTTTAAAATGTACGTCTGCAGCAGCCAGCATGAAAGGTCACAGAGGCAGGAGACCTTGTGGGGTTCCCCGACATGTGACCCTGGAGATCTGGCAGACTCTAGTCACTGGGGGGTCTGAGCCGGGTGACCACTGGTGAAAGCTCAGAGAGGAGAGCCACCAGCGCCAGCCCTTCCGCCAGCGAGTGAACAGAGAGGCTTACCTGGCTTGCTTGTTTGCTCTGCAGCCCACCGCATCTCCTGTGAGTGAGCACAACTGTCTCACCTGTGCACAGCCTTCTGTCAGCGCAGCGACTGCCCAGCCCTCACGGGCTGCAATGCTTGCATTTGACGCGGCCGAGCCCTCTGTGGGAGGCTTTGTGAAGTGGACGGTGCAAACAGAACGATTTGTTCGCTGTTCACTCTGCCAATCGGCTCTGTCCTAAGACCTGGCTGCCTTGGTCTTCAGGGCCCCTGCTATCCCCTCGCCCCATGAGTGGCCATTTCCCCCAGGGTGCTGCAGGGGTCAGCAGCGTGCACCTGCTCCCGGCCCGGGGCTCCCAGGGAGCACCGCCTCCTTGGCAGTACCCAGAACCGCCAGTGATTGGGAGATCTCAGCTGCTCAGGGAGCCCTCAAGTGTTTGTGGAGGTTCTGGGTCTCAATGTCACAACGAAAGGCTTTTTCTTTTTCCACAGAAGAACACATTTTCTCCGAAGTGTAACGATGGCTTTGATTTGAGGTTGAATTCATTTTAGGGTTTCGAGTAGTGTGTTCATTGCTGGGCCTCATCTTGGAGCACATTCTGAATGCATCAAAATTAGACACAGGGGCTGCCCAAGAAACTTCAGAAGAAAGAACCTCTGGCTTCCTTCTGCTCAGCTGCCTCAGTTTCCCACAGGGATCATTCTCTTAAGAGAGTCAGAAGAGAAGCCTCACCTCCCACCCTGTCTCCTCTCTGGTGACTTATCTTCTAGATGTCTGTTTATGTGCTCATTAGATGCCTCCTCAGCTGAAATCTCTGTGAGTTTTTGGTTGGTTTTCCCACTCGGTTGTACTCCCCCAACGTCATCATGTTATGACCCCTGTGCTTCTCTTCTAGGCCAAAATCTACCTTCTCCATGGTCGGCTGGGCATCCATACCCTGTGGGTCACTGCGAGGCCTTGCTGAACCTGCAGCTCCCTTTCCACGTGGCCTTCTCCCTAGATGCCCAGTTTCTGATGGGACATCGCGGCCTCCAGACAGGAAGCTCTCAGAACTCCACGACCCCAGGACGCTTCCTCATTCTCTCCATTCTGGCATCGCTTCTTCCCAAGCACAGTCCCCGGGCTGCCTCCCGGATCAAGGAACCGGGTTTCCAGCAACTCCTCAAGACTCGGCGCTCTCTCTAACCTTGCAGCCGTGTGAGTAGGTGATTCTCGTCAGCTTCCTGACACCTGCGCTGCTCAAGCAACGCTGGCTGCTGGTGGGATTGCTGATAAATGGCGATCGTGCCCAAAGCGGGGGGCTGTCATTGCTGCTGCTCCTCTGCTGCTTCCGCTCACAGCCCTGCTCCAGGGCCTGCGTCGGCCCACACTTGGAGCTTTGAGAGATCTCCCCGCAGTCCTTACACTTACCTCCCAGCTGAGGAAATGGAGGCCCGGGGAGATTAAATGCTGAACCCAAGGTCACAGAGTGCTGAACCCAAGGTCATAGAGTTCTGGACACTTGGACGTTATTTGTAGTTCATATGGAGATGATGTTGTTTGGTTCTCAAAGTAAAAAAATAGGTATATCTTGTATTCTTAGAGTGGATTTTATAGTTGGCTTACCTGACAGCACAATGAGGGATTGATACAAAAGTGTAGGAGAAACAAATCACAGCAGACAACGGGTGATGAGCTTTGGTCCCATACAGAAGAGGCGCAGGTGCTCTGGCTCACGGACTCCAGGCCTTCTTGACTGGAGCGGCTCTTCTGACTCTCTCCCTCTCCAGAAGTGTGAACTGCCCAGCCTCGCGTCTCTCTCTTCTCCCTTCCCTCTGGAATCTCCCTACCTCCCCGTGTCCCCTGCTGATGGCTTCTGAGCTCCACCCCAGGGCCAGCCCCTGGTCCTCACCCTGTTCTGTCCTGAAGGTCGGCGCCATCGCTGTGACGCTGGTCCTGGAACTCCCAGTGGTGTCTTCAAATCACTTCTTTAGGAAGTATTTAGTGGAAGACTATTAAATTAGGTGCTACAAGGCAGAAAGCTAATGAACTGTATTTCTACACTGAAGGCCATGGATGAAAAGTAAGCATGCCCTAATAACTTAAACAGTGCCTCCACAATATATGGTAGAAGCCTGAATTTAGGATTCTAGTGGATTTGCAGCTTCGTGTGGCTGGAATTGAACTGCAGTCCCTCCCACCCACTCAGCATTTGAATCCAGCACCCCTCAGGTACCTTCCTCTGCTCCTCATGGCTCACGTTCTCACCGATCCTGTGCAGTGCTGCATGTGCAGGGCAGAGTGCAGATCACAGGACGAGCCAAGGTCTCAGAAGGGAGACAGAGTCATGACCAAATTCAAGCAGCCAAAGCGGCATCCAGAGCCCATCCTGAGACCTTCATCTCTGATCCTGCTTCCAGGTGTGTAAAGCAGGATGTGCATGCTATACGCACAGCTAGACTTGCCTCAGAAGCAGAGATGAGGGCCCTCCCACAGCAAGAGCTTGTTGCTTCCTAATGCTGTCCTCTTCTACAGGTATTATAACCTGAGCCAAACACAAAGGTCCTGTAGCATGTCACAACATGAAAGTACAATCTGCAAGACCAATATCCAGGAACAGTGTTCAATACAACCTGCAAGACACAACACACAGGAACAGTGTTTAATACAACCTGTAAGACACAACACACACTAGCAATGTTAAAACACCCTGTGGACACAAAAACATCCTTGTGCATGCTTATAGAAGCCTATTCCTGACCACTCTCCACTTGGCTGATGTGAATTTACTAAGGAAACAATCATTTCTGCAGCCACCTGTGTGCTTGGTATCGCCATCCCTGCTGAAGAAGGAAGTGACACATTTTGAGAGATGGTAGAAAAGGAGCCACAAGCTGGTCACCATGTGTCACTATGTGACTCAAAGCTGTCCATTTTCAGTTTTACTCAGTGGTTGGCTAACTCACTCCGTTAAATGAAGTCCTACAATGTGCCACCGTAGAGAACGTTTCCTCTTAAAGCAAGTCATGAGAGGTTCATGAGAAGATCCTTCATGGGTGGTTCTTGGAACACAGCATGCTGATACATCACTGGCACCAGAGAGGGAAGGGGATCGAGCAAATGGTGCATGGGACCCCCATGCCTGCCTCTGACTGAACAGTACCCTCAATCAACTGGGTAAGTTCCATGTCCTGAACTTGAACTCCAGGGGTAGTATGTGTCTCCGAGATGCACGCACCACTGTGGCCACATCCACACTGATGTCCAAGCCTCAGCTTTCTGCTGACACATTAACTAGGAAAATGAGAAGCACCCTCAGCCTGACTGTGGGAATACCTTTCAGGTGGACGGCTTATCATTCTGAAGCTGCACACGGGAACACAGAAGCAATTTAAGTTGAAGCTAGGAAAACACAATTACTAAGGCAGTTCTTGATTGCATTCATGTGGTCATGGGTGATTCATGCCACACATTCTGGATCAGAACAATTCCTCTGACCACTTAACGCTACAGCTCAGATGCTGCTGGCTTTACCACCGAGTCCCAAGAGCACTGTTCTGCAGGAGACGATTCGGAATAGAGCTTTGTGGTGAAGGAAATGGACCATTACTGTGGTACGCTGTCAGTAGTAACTAGTAGCCATTGAAAAAGTGAAATGTGTTTTCTTTAATCAAGATACAGATATACATATTTACATTATATAATCAAGTATATATTATATATACATAGGACATATGTTTTAGCTTTTTTCAAATATACAGTTCCCTGGCATTGATGTTGTTCAACCACCATCAACATCTATCACCAGGTAGATCCTTTTGTCACACATTAAAACTTTGTATTAATAAACAACCACTGTAGGCATCCTATAGAAAGGTAACGACTCAATTATTTCACTTACCATACTGTATTCAAGATTTAACCCTCTGGTAGAATGTATCAGAATTTCCTTAGTTTTTGAGGTTGAATGCTATTCCGTTGTGTGTATTGTCACAATTATTTTTTCCATTTATCCATGAGTGAGGACAAGGATTACCTCAGGGTCTGGCCCTGGAGGCGGGTGTACGATAACTGCGTGCTGAAGAGGTATTTCAATGTCTTCAAGTGTGACTCTCCAGGTGTGACCGGTGCAGGCCACCAGGACCATGGGTGTGAAGACTGCGCCTTCCTGGGTTACTGCTCCAGGTTGGGAAGAGGAAGTGGATGCCAGGCCAGCTGCTCTCCAGCGGGTCTGGCTGACTGTTTGGAGTTGGACAAAGGATGGAGATCATGTCTTCCCTGCTGTCCCAGCTGGGGTCGGCTGCCCCTTCATCCTTTTCTTCCATTCCGGCTAGGTCCTCTGAAACCACAACCCCAGCCTGTCCTGTTGGTACGGAATGAAAGGCTCATGGCAGCTCCCCTGCGAGGATCGATGCCCTGGCCATTACGCCGCAAAAGAGGCAGCAAATCACATTTGCGTAGATTGTCAGCCTCATTATTATAAGCAGATGGCGGGCCAGGCACTACAATGAGGGCCCAAAAAGACTGACATTATTTCAAATTAAAATCTATAATGCTAATACGCATCCCGGTGCTTTTGTACAGGCTTGAGTGCATTAATCTTCTGAATGATTTGCCAATGTGCTTGCTGTTTTCACATGAGTGGAGCTACAAGGAGGGCTTTTAACTGAAAATGGTTAACATTTACTCATACAGATTGATAAAAGCTAACATGCAATTTTCTTTACTAGTAGTTCCCTAATAGGAATTAATGGGACATTTTAAAGAGAAATTCCAAGTTCAGGGAACCCAGAAGAAATATTCCCGCAGATGAGAAGCAAGTCCGTGCAATTCTGCTTACCACGACTTCGTCAGATCTGGAGATTTATTCCAAACACTGCAGCCATCTGCATTTGGCCAGATGTGTATAGAAAATGCCACAAAATGTAAAGCTTAGCAGCACGGCTTTGGTTTAAAACAGATTTTTCATAAGCAACTCTGGAATTTGTGTTTTTCAAATTGAAAAAAGGGAGAACTTGAAAAGATTGTTTGCTGTCTTATAACACTTCTATAAACAGTGACATTTTCTGCTTTCAAACTTTTAAGTTTTGTTGTTTTTTTTTTTGCCATATACACGAGTTTTTTTTTCTTAGAAAGTGATACATCAAATCTTTGCATAATCACTGGAACTGAGAAAGGCTTAGTGACTGAATTTATGGGCTATGCTTTGTTTTTTTAAAAGTGGTTTCTCCAATGTATTGTTTTAAAAATTCATAATGAAATTAAAGTATGTATATAAATATCATGGTAAACAGAATGTTCTAGTAGAAAACTTTTTCCCTTTTTTTTCTCCTTTTTTAATGAATAGGAGGATGACTTGATTGGTATAAATCACATCCAGTTGAATTCATTTATAAGCTAAAATAAAGATATTTTCCCAGCAAGCTGAAAACTCAATATTTTTTTTTATTTTACTGAAAAAGGTCTTCAAAAATGAGTGTGACATATTTTTTATTAATTGTAAAGCTAAGGGATGGTAGATTTGGAGGTGCGTATGGTGTTGACTCTGAAATGACTGCGACTTCCGTTCTTCCCAGCAGGAGAGGAGAGAGAGCTCAGAGCCACAGTCTCCACCTCTAGGAAAGTCTCCGTAATGATTCCCGTAAGGTAAATTAGTTTGTCTATATTGCCATTAAAAGGGCCAGTTACGTACCCATTCAATAAAACCAAGTGAGGTAACGTCTTATTTATATAATAATGCAAGCTTTGGCCAGCCGGTTACCGGAGGGTAGCTACAAACCCACAGAGATGTGACGCTGGCCTCATAGCTCCAAGGAGCCCCTTCGTTGGGACCCTTCCTGTCCCTTTGCAGAAAGAGCCAGTCAGGACATCGGCAGAAATCAGCAGCTTTGGGAATCATTTAAACCAGCAGAGACTGTGGCCCAGAACTGACACTCTTTGGGCTGCATACACTATAAGCCTGGGAACAAGTAGAGGACTTGGGCAGTTGGGCAAGTGGAGGACTTGGGCTGTGGAGATCAGGGCTGTCACCTCCGGCCACCGCCAGGGTGACAGCCCATTGCTTTGGGAGGACAGTGTGGCTACAGGAATCTGGAGTGTCTCTTGGGCAGGATTCCAAGGTTCCTTCCGCGGTGTGCATTTTCTCTACGGGTACCCATCCTGGAGTGTGTGCACTGCTCTCTCTAGGAAGGGTGTCTCCTCCGGTGTACAGCCACGCACCCCAAATGGCTTCATACAATAGCGGCCTCAGAACGAGAGCACTAAAATCACAGCCGTCTCTGTCAGGGCAGGTTCGTTCTGCAGTGCTCACGCAGCCACACCGACCTCGCCACACATTTCTCAGGGCTCGTCCTTGCTGGTAAGTGACAATGACAGTTCTGTGACAGCTGGGGAGCCACCTGCCAGCGGCGTCCTCTGGGTGGGCTTCCGTTCCTTATCATAAAGAAACACCCCTTAATGCCCATCCCTGCAGCCTACTCAAACGTCAAACCCGCCCACAAGGTTCACCATTGAAGCATACGTGCCGGGCCCTTTTGCCAATTATGGCCTGCAAGGTCCAAGTGCCCCCCCTCCCCCCACCTTTGGAAGCCTTCAATAACCTTCCAAGACGTATGCGATACTCTTTTTTATGCATCTTCTTGTGTTTTCGCCATCTGAAGCTTGCTGGTCTTGACTGGATTAGTCCCCTGGAGAAGCAGTAGTGTCAGTAGAAAAAGGCGATGTGGGCCGGTAACCCTTGACACAGGACAGAGCAGCCGAGAAAGCCGGGCTCTGAGCACGTGAGTCTTCCAGGGCCTCCATGCGTCATGACATGCTGCTGCTCCTCTCTTCATTCAGACCAGCTCCAACCCTTCCAGCCCCTCTCCAGCCTCTGCTGCTAAGGCACAGTTCTTCCCGAAGACCCTATTTCTCTCCTGAACCCTCTTCTGGAAGCGCTGATCCTCATCTGCCAAGTAGGCAGAAGACATCTACCCGAGGCTGTGGTCATACGTTGAGCTACCGTGTAACTGTCACTTGATTTAGAATATAAATAATCTCAAATTCTAGCTGGGCAAGTAGTATGAACAAATAGCAAAGACTTAGTCAGTCACAGGAACCAAGCTTCTATCATACCAGGCTGTCAACCGATGGGATCATGCCCAGGAAAGCAATGCCTGCTAGAACCAGTCGGGCCCGCTCTGCACTGGACTTTCAGACCCATCATGTCTTTATAAATCCCCTCTGCCTACTTGGCAGAGCAAATCCTGGAATGCGATCTGCTCACAAGAACGGCCAGGTTCATGAATTGTGTTTTGTTCACACATGAACTGTTAAACTTAAGTTATCTAATATATTTTTTAATGCATCTCAACTTGGGAAGTGGCTTGATGTTAACAATGACCTTTCTGTGATCAGATCTATAGAGCTGTTCTCTGTCCTCATTTTATTGGCTGTAATATGTTTGAAAAGGATTCCACTCAAGAGGCGGAGATATCTCTTCCTGGGGGCTTCTTCCCCCACTGGCTGTTCCCTCATAGGGGAAGAAGATCCGTCTGTATTTCCCCCGTTGCTTCCGCCCCCCCTCAGCAGCACACCAGCATGCTTTGGGACGGGCCTCCTCTCGTGTAAGTCTTTCCGGACCGCAGATGTTTGGTGGTTTTATTCTCATGACTTGATCTCAATATATTCAACACATTCCCCTGTGAATTTTCCCAACAAGCCCCCCCGCTAGGCAGGACAGGAACTTTTATTGTTTCCTCCCATTTCCCAGGTGGTGTGAAGACCAGCTCAGTGTGCCTGGTGCTTCCTCTCAGAAGCTGTGAGTGCCTAGCAGCCTTCGAGAAGGAACTCTGTTTCCATAATGACGCATGGTGTTTCTTCTTACTTTCTTATGGATGGCCCTCTGGCCATCAAAGACCCTGAGTCTGAGCCTTCGAGGGCATGCTCTGTGGAGGTACAAGGCGGCCAGGCCTCGGGACCACAGGTAGCAGCTCCCGGCAGGTCAGCTGTACTGTCTTTCAGACACTCGGCTCCTCTACCTTGGAGCACTGGCAGCGAAGAGGACAGGTCTGCACTCTCTCTGGGTGGGCAGTGTCGCGGTTAGCATCAAGGTCCTCTCAACCTCCCATCAGCTTTCCCCTGGGCCACAGCCCTGGCTGCTGAGGCATGCCATTGTCTGCTGAGGAAGACGCCACTCTTAGCCATCTGACCTGCCCACCGAGTTGTGGCGCCATTGTTTAGACGCAGGGCAGTGCCAATCAATTTGGCCTTCATGCTGGGATCATACCCCTCCGTGTTCATGCTGTCACTTTCCATCACATGCTTATGAGGCCTGGAAGCACCACCTGGATAGTCTACCATAAAGTCCCAGAGTCATTTAGCTACAAATTGATCAACTATCTTTTTGTCCACTTTTCCTCGGTCTGGACTTGATTATTTCTAATGACTGCAAATGTTCCTCCACATTCAGATGTGCTCTGCTCCAACGGCCCCGTTCCCATATCGTTCCTGGCTGTAGCCAGGATCAGCAAGTACGGACTCACGGGTGAGTTCACAGCCCAGGGCTGGGACATTGCCCAAGCTCCTCCCCTCACCGTGCAGGTTCCTCCTGGAACCAGGGCTGAGGAGAGGAGCTGCTGGCTTGGTGACTATGTCCACGTGCGTGTGCTTAGAAGTGTTTTCCTGCACCATTGGCACGTTGCGGGGTGTCTCTGCCTCTGGAGGGGGTGCGTGGACTGCTGCAGGGAAAGGGAGATGGCCGTTCCAGCAGCAGGCAACACTCGGGTCTGCATCCCCGCCCAGGCCCTGCCCCTCTCCAGACACCCCCCCCCCGACCTCTGGTCTTCTGGACACCACCGCCCGGGCCCTCAAAGGTGCAGGCTGCTGAAGAGAAGATACGTCAGCCGGCAGCAGGAGCAGGCCGCAGGCAGGTGATCTCTGACCTGGCTCTGACTTCCCGTGCCCAGAGCGCCTCTGCTCTCTTCCACAGAAGAGGAACCTGACAGAGCAGAGGTCCCACCGCAGCCTCGCAAGCATCCTCTCCTGATGTATTTTCACAAATTAGAGGCACTTTCTTTCTACCCTTACTTCTCTTCAGAAATACTGACGTATTTCCCAATTTAATTTGACACACATTCCTGTCTGGGGCTGCTTGCTTCAGAGTCTGCAAGGCCAGGCCAGGCCCAAGGCAACCCCAGATCCCTGGCCCCTGCCACGCCGGCCGCGGTCACAGGTGCCCCAGGGACCGTGCGGTGTGGCTGATTTCTCTCTCCTCTTGAAAGAACCTCCACCAATAAACTGGCCAGGATTAAATAAAAATCGTTCACATTAAGACCTTTAAAGAGAATGGCACGATGCCTTCCAAGTATCCCATGTCCTGTGAGAAGGAATTGGATGATTTGTTGTACCATGGAGATTTAGAGACTCTTACCGATGGTCTTCTTTCCAAATAAAAAATTGATAAACTATAAACAGAATTCCTTTTGTAGGCTGTCAATAAGTATGTCATTATGTGATCAAAGATTGAATTTTTAGTTTGATTGTTAATCATTAGGCTTTTTAATGGTAAAATTAATCTATTAATAAATTATTATTAAGAGGCTACCTACAGTTCTGTGAACTGAAAAAAGGAAACATGACTGGTACGATTTTTTGCTGAAGACTTTCTGTATCCTCACCTTTCGTTTGAAAACAAACAAAAACAAGAGAGAAGATGTCATTTGTGGCAGCTCATTGACCACCACAGATCCCTGAATGAGCCAACTGAACGCCGATCTGCAGGGAGACCAGGGAGAAATTCATGTCACAACGTGCCCCCCAAACCATGCATTCATCCACAGACGGGGCCCAGAGAGCCCAGATGATAAGAAGCAAGCATCCTCAAATGGTCTGTTACTTGGGAAGTGCACGTTTGCAGCAGTGTTTCCCCGCTTCCTGCCTGAGAACCAGTTGCAAGCCATCTAACGAATCCCAGATCATTTCCTGCAGCCACTATGTTTCCTCCAAGGACACCTTCTGGGCTCAGCACTGGTAACGCCTCACAAGATCACCAGCTCCTCCCCCTTCACCCACTCTGGCCAGTGACAATGTGCTGGACCACCACATCAGGTTTTCGATCCCGTGAGCACACGCACGTTATTGTCTTCCAGCCTCACTTTCCAGGGGAAGGTTCGGGTCTTTCCCTTCATGGCTCATAGACACATCCTCGTTTCTCCATTGCTGCTCAGGATAGCTACCTGCACCGCACGTGACCTCCAGCCTCCCTCTATTAGCATGCCCCTTCCACCACAAAATGGCAGCCCCAGCCTCCTGGGATCCATCTTTACTCAGGGCTGTCTGTGGCTGAACTGAAGGAACTCAGCGATGGACGCAGCCACTAGAGCCTGCAAAGGGGTCAACTGGGTGGCAACTTCTAAGCAAGACGGGGACAGCTGGCTCCCCTCCACCACTAAGGATGACGATGGTTCTGCACCACAGAGGCCACCGACGGCTGGGTATGAGTCCATTTTCAAGAGAAGTGGCAGAAAGCATGAACAGTCCATCTCGCAAACGAGTTCATGACACTTCAGTACGCCCTCTTCACACGCACACATTTGATGGGGTTTGCTTTCTGCACCTGTCCCCAAATCTCTTCGAAATTCAGGTGTATGTGAAAGGCAGAGGAGACACTGGACCCTGGCTAACAAGGGAGGTAGAGCGATTAGTTAGAAATGGTGTAGCACATGCTGTATTTTATGAAGCAGTAAATGATCATTACACATGACAATTTTGTCTTTGGAAAATGGGCAAATCCCATTAAATGTGCTTTAGTTGATAAGAACCTGTTAAATAGATTGTGAAACCCTGATTCTTTTTTCTCTCTCCGTAATTGATGACAAAAAGTTCATCCCTCTCATCCCCAGCAGCGAAGCCAGCACTGCAGATGGGACTGAAGGGGAGGTCCGTGCTGGGCTCAGCACTTGCTGTGGGCTTCTCTGTGTTTCCTTCTCCAACCTTGAGTTTGGCCAGGTGCATAAATGGAAGACCCCACTCCTCCTCAGTAGAGCTGCTTAAAATGGCCCTTGTGTACTTCTATCTAAGGAGAGCTCTGAGAACTGGTGCAAAATATGTTATGAGATTATCAGTCAATGGATTTTAAATGACTGAGAAGGTAAGGCAACAGTGGGACAATTACCCAGAAAAGTCAATGGATTCTGTTGTCATCGGTCTTGTTAGAAAACAGACTTTGTTAGGATGGACTTTGTGTGGAGGTCGAGTTCTCTGTGCGCAGTGTCTTTGCTGTGGTCTTGGCAGGGGGCTAGCAGCTGGCTGTGCAATTGGTTGAGGGAAGAGTATTTGATCTTTCCTGGCTGGTCCTTGGCTGGAAGCAGGGGCAGAAAATAGAGAGGTGGTCTTTACTGACAGTTGAAGTCTCTCAGTAATGTGATTTTCTGCTTCATTAGATTCTGTTACTTGAAATGAAAATACTTTTGGGCTTGTGTAAGTAGACATGAATAAACATCCACTAACTACTTTCTATTTTTTATGGAGAAAAATCTTAAGAGCTTGTCAACTGTCAAACATTTCATGAAAATAAAGCTAAAGAACTTCTAGTTTGCTGTAATTTTTTTTATTAGAAAAAGTGAGCTACACAGTGCTTGAGAGAGTATTCCTTCCAGGGATGGGGCCTTGGCAGTTGAAATTGAACAGGACAACAGCAAAGAGAGAAATGGTGGAACAGGAACCAAAAACAAAGCGATCCAGGATGGTAAAATTTCCTTTGAGTTTGTAGATGGTGTTTGTGGCCTGATGGGAAAGAGAGCAATGAGGCAGAGGCCTCGGCATGGAGAAAGCCGGAACCTGATTTCACAGCCGGTTGACGTTAAGAAAAGAAAACCATTGAGCTTCTAGACAGGGAAAGCAGTAGAAAAGCCTTATCATGCACAAGTGTGGAATACCCATTAGTCTAAGAGGTAGAGAAAAAGCACAGTTACTAAGAATGGGAAGCTTGTCCAGTTGTCCATCCTTGGTCATTGCATGGTATGTACCAGCGTGGCTGGGAGAGTGTTGTCAGACAGACCTCCTGTGCATCCATCCACAGGGTGGGAGGATCTCAGTGATGTGCAGTCACAGCTAGGGATTACAAGGATAATGGGAAAATAATAGAAGCAAGCATTTGTTTTTACAAGAGGGACAGGGAGAGCAGGAACACGGACAGGTAAATACACAGACATGCATTTTCTTAGGCGTCACTGCATAGGAGCATCATCCTCTTTCATATTTTCTCTTCTGCTACGTTTAGAGAACTGGAAATCTCTACTGAAATGAACTTGAAGTGACACATGAGATTTATGATTTATAATTGCCATCTAAGGACTTTTAACAAAGAAATTCCATTCCCCGGTGTACACGACTGTGCTTTACTTGAATGCTTACTTAACACTACGTGTCATGCATTCACCCATCAGGCCTCATGACTCTCACGGTATGCCTGGAAAGAAAAGCAGACACAGGTAACCATGATTGTGGCATGCTTTTTGGAAATACTCATTCTGGAACAAGAGTTCTGTGTGTCAACTCAGGGTTTCTCTAAACTCAGGCTTTTGTGATCCTATATATCCTGTGGATACTGCAGAGAAGACAAGAGATATACTCAATTATTTTATTTCAGGCTTGGGAATTTTACCTGTGTAAAAGGCATAGGAGTGCTTGCTTTCCAAATGCTAAAGAAGATACTTGAGATATGAATATTCTTTAAATATTTCAGTAACCAAACATCAGCCCAAAGACAATATGTTAACTAGTTAAGTAGGATCTTCTTGTATGATGTGTCAGTACATAATTATTCTTGTGTTATTCTTTCTTTGAAGTTTATCTTTTTAAAGTAACCATTGAAATTATTACACTATCAAATAAAATATTAAGCATTTTCAATGATTGGAAGACTTTGGAGCTCTCATTTTAATTTCAAAATATTCTTTCTGAAAGTTGGCACATGAAAAGAAATAAAGGGCAAAAAAGAAAAACACCATGAGTATGATCAGATGACAGTAAATACTGAACGAAGGGCAAATTTCAGAGAATGCTGAGACAGTATAGGACAACTTCATTAATACCATGTAACTTCCATTTTGATTCTTGTTGTTCTATTCACAACAAATCAACAAAGCTTGTGGTATCATTTTAAAAGTGTTAATGCATTTTCGTACCGGTTCTGTTAGAATTGAGAGTACCTGTCCTTATCTACTGGTGAAAAGTTTGGTAATACCTTACAGCGTACTACTGACTTCCTCTGCCACACAGTAGGAGCCTTCCTGGTCCTCCATTCTCTTCGCACACTCTGTCAGAGCATTGGTTGATTGTCCATCTCTCTTGAGGCCTTGTCGAATTCCTGGGGTGGAGACTGACTGTGAAGAACAGGGCTGTACCTCCTCCTTGGTAACCAGAACGCGCGGCTGGATCTCCTTCAGAGCACTGCGGCCTGCGCTTGGGATGGCTTCCATCTTGTTTTGTATGTTGTTTATCCATTGCACAAAGACAAAGGGAAGGACAATCTCCCTGGTTAAGTCCATAATGTTAAAAGCCCAGTGTATATATCATAATGACATTGCTCTGATAAATATCAGACTAAGCTTATTTTTAAATTTATAAATAATAAAGCAGAATAGCTTAGTGCTATTTCATTGACATAATCCTTAAAGGCGTATTTGTGGAGTGCTTCTTGTGTACCGGGCATGGTTCTAAGAGGCAGAGATGCAGCATCAAGTGACATCTCACTGTGAGAGTGCTGGTGCTTCTAGGGCACTGCGGAAGGAGGAGAGTCTGCTTCTGGGTTCATCCTCTGCTTCTGGGAAGATCTCTTCTGGGGTCATACGCTCGGCATCTCACCACACACGAGATGGCCATGGTGACTCCCATCATCTGCTTTGACTAATGCTGGCCACCCGTGCACTGTGAGTGTCCACAAAGATAACCTGAGCTTTTCCACATGGTGTCTGGATTACCAAAGCCAGGAGTGTTGAAGACTCTCCTCTTACATGGCGCGTTTGCTCAGTGGCGCATGGAAGTCGGAAGCTCAGGGAGAAGGAAGGGATGAGGAGGGGTGGGTACCTCCTCAGGGGGTGAAGGAAGGCATTTGAGGACTAGCGTGCTGAATTGGTAGGAAACAAAATCCTTTTAATAGGTAAGTAAAGAGTCCAACCAAAAAATATTGTGGAGGATGTTTTCATGATGTTTTGTTGAATATTCAGAATCCATAAGCTCATTTCAAACTCAACAGATTAAAAAAAATTAAATGTTGATCTCTCCAAATATTTAACACAACATCTTAATAAATAAAAGATTAGAATCTTTATTCCACAAAGGGATGTAGCATAGTTTTCTAGCTCATTCTCTGGCACCTGTCTGCCCGAGTCCAGGCTGAACAAGGCCCAGTGACACGTTACATGGTAAAACCCCCAGGCCTTCCAGTGGAGGCAGGCAGATTTAAGTTCTAATGCCACTCAGAAATCCATTACTCTGTGATCTTGAAGTCACTCAATGCCTTTTCTGTCTCTTGTTGGAGTGAGCATGCTGGTGATGATATTGTTGCTTGCTGGGCAGCTTTAGGGAGATGCTTATGAATTATCGTAGAATCAAAGGATTCTTGTATGTCCGATGTTAGGATAGTTCTAATAAACCCATACTGCGAACCAGGTTGTTTTGCTGGAAGCTTCTTTGTCAGGAGAGCTGTTTTTTTTTAAATAACTGAGCATGTAAGTCCTTCATAGTTTTCCTGGATTTTATTTAAATCCCAGGAAGTTATTGTATCCCTGGAAGAAGTGTTTCTTTTGAAGCACCAGGAAGATAGACAAAGTACGGACAACGGGACAGTCCCTTCACTTTGGCCATGTGGAAAGGGTAGGACCCCTTTTGGTCCCCAGGAACCCATGCCCAGGAGCCTGGCTTCCCACCTCGGCGGCGGCAGCTCCTGCTGTGGCTGTCAGTTCTACACCTAGCCAGCGTCCTGAACACCTGCCCTTCCCCTCTGCTCTCTGCCCCCCTGCCCTTCCCCCTGCTCTCTGCCCCCCTGCCCTTCCCCTGCTCTCTGCCCCCCTGCCCTTCCCCTCTGCTCTCTGCCCCCTGCCCTTCCCCCCTGCTCTCTGCCCCCCTGCCCTTCCCCTCTGCTCCTGCCCCCCTGCCCTTCCCCTCTGCTCCTGCCCCCCTGCCCTTCCCTCTGCTCTCTGCCCCCTGCCCTTCCCCTCTGCTCCTGCCCCCCTGCCCTTCCCTCTGCTCTCTGCCCCCCTGCCCTTCCCCTCTGCTCCTGCCCCCCTGCCCTTCCCTCTGCTCTCTGCCCCCCTGCCCTTCCCCTCTGCTCCTGCCCCCCTGCCCTTCCCCTCTGCTCCTGCCCCCCTGCCCTTCCCCTCTGCTCTCTGCCCCCCTGCCCTCCCCCCTGCTCTCTGCCCCCCTGCCCTTCCCCTCTGCTCTCTGCCCCCCTGCCCTTCCCCTCTGCTCTCTGCCCCCCTGCCCTTCCCCCTGCTCTCTGCCCCCCTGCCCTTCCCCCTGCTCTCTGCCCCCCTGCCCTCCCCCCTGCTCTCTGCCCCCCTGCCCTCCCCCTGCTCTCTGCCCCCCTGCCCTCCCTGCTCTGTGCCTGTCCCCCCTCTGCTCTCTGCCCCCCTGCCCTCCCCCTGGTCTCTGCCCCCCTGCCCTTCCCCTCTGCTCTCTGCCCCCCTGCCCTTCCCCCTGCTCTCTGCCCCCCTGCCCTCCCCCCTGCTCTCTGCCCCCCTGCCCTTCCCCTCTGCTCTCTGCCCCCCTGCCCTTCCCCCTGCTCTCTGCCCCCCTGCCCTCCCCCCTGCTCTCTGCCCCCCTGCCCTCCCCCCTGCTCTCTGCCCCCCTGCCCTCCCCCTGCTCTCTGGCCCCCTGCCCTTCCCCCTGCTCTCTGCCCCCCTGCCCTTCCCCCTGCTCTCTGCCCCCCTGCCCTCCCCTCTGCTCCTGCCCCCCTGCCCTTCCCCCTGCTCTCTGCCCCCCTGCCCTCCCCCCTGCTCTCTGCCCCCCTGCCCTTCCCCCTGCTCTCTGCCCCCCTGCCCTCCCCCTCTGCTCCTGCCCCCCTGCCCTTCCCCCTGCTCTCTGCCCCCCTGCCCTTCCCCCTGCTCTCTGCCCCCCTGCCCTTCCCCCTGCTCTCTGCCCCCCTGCCCTCCCCCCTGCTCTCTGCCCCCCTGCCCTCCCCCTGCTCTCTGCCCCCCTGCCCTCCCCCCTGCTCTCTGCCCCCCTGCCCTTCCCCCTGCTCTCTGCCCCCCTGCCCTTCCCCTCTGCTCCTGCCCCCCTGCCCTCCCCTCTGCTCCTGCCCCCCTGCCCTCCCCCTGCTCTCTGCCCCCCTGCCCTTCCCCTCTGCTCCTGCCCCCCTGCCCTTCCCTCTGCTCTCTGCCCCCCTGCCCTTCCCCCTGCTCTCTGCCCCCCTGCCCTTCCCCCTGCTCTCTGCCCCCCTGCCCTCCCCCCTGCTCTCTGCCCCCCTGCCCTCCCCCCTGCTCTCTGCCCCCCTGCCCTCCCCCTCTGCTCCTGCCCCCCTGCCCTTCCCCCTGCTCTCTGCCCCCCTGCCCTTCCCCCTGCTCTCTGCCCCCCTGCCCTCCCCTCTGCTCCTGCCCCCCTGCCCTTCCCCCTGCTCTCTGCCCCCCTGCCCTCCCCCTGCTCTCTGCCCCCCTGCCCTTCCCCTCTGCTCTCTGCCCCCCTGCCCTTCCCCTCTGCTCTCTGCCCCCCTGCCCTTCCCCTCTGCTCTCTGCCCCCCTGCCCTTCCCCTCTGTTCCTGCCCCCCTGCCCTTCCCCTCTGTTCCTGCCCCCCTGCCCTTCCCCTCTGCTCCTGCCCCCCTGGCCTCCCCCTGCTCTCTGCCCCCCTGCCCTCCCCCTGCTCTCTGCCCCCCTGCCCTCCCCCCTCCTCTGTGCCTGTCTCCCCTCTGCTCCTGCCCCCCTGGCTGTGGAGGTGGATCTCCCCATGCCCTCACCAGGGCCGTTGAGGAGATGAACCCTGGATGGAAGGGTGAGCAAATGGCAGATACACCTTTGCCAGAGAGTGTCTGAGGGGTAGATACACACCCAAGGAGAGGGTGGCCCGCGGGGGGGGTCCTCCACAGGCTGGGGCCTGTCCCGGCAGGCTGCGTGGTCCCCACTCACGGGCTTGGACATCATTCTGTGCGTGGTCATGGAGGTAAGGGCAGGAACGCCAAGCAGAGGCTGAGAACTCGGCACTGAACGTCTAGCCTTGTTCCACACGAGACCACACCCAGGCTGCCCGCTGAGCTCGGCCAGGCTAAGGAGGGACTGAGGCTCTGTCCACTATCGTCCAGTATCCTCCTCTAGGGGACTTTGCCTCTCTCCTCTCTCAACACGTTGTAGAATCAATTCAGAACTCTTCGGTGTGACAAACAGGCACTGGATGCTGAGGTCCTGCTCAGGGCTCATTTCATGTTTTCCTACATCCCCGTTCTAGCTCCGATGCCACATTGACCTTGATCTTGTCTCATTTTTTTGCCAAGCTCATGCCATCTCAGGACTGGACACGGCCTGTCCACTCCAGCAGAATGCTCTGCTATTTCCCGTGCAACTGGGACCCAGGCAGGAAACAGTCCCAATGTGTGCAGGCCACATCCCACTTCTGCTGCCTTCGGATACACCGATGTTTGTCAGATGCTTGCCCAGAAGGTGTTCTGTTATTTATCTGACCATACTAGCATATGAACTTAGGAAAACAAAGTCTGGCTTGGTTGTTAAATACAAGCAATACAAACCACATATAACATGAAAGATATAAGACATGGTATATAATGCAGTGTGTGTGTGTGTGTGTGTGTGTGTGTGTGTGTGTGTGTGTGTGTGTGTGTGTGTGTGTGTGTGTGTGTGTGTGAGATAGGGTTATCCAGGTAGATAGACCACAGAGATAGATAGAGTGACAGACAGAAGAGGACTTTTCACAGGACTCCATGACCTGCACCTTCCGCCCCAAACTGTCTGCAGGCAGGAGGATGGGGAAGTTGTAGAGATGCTCAGCCTGAGTCTGAGGCCTTGGAACAGTTGGGCCAGAGCTGCCTGTCTCCCACCAGGCTGAAGGCCCGAGAGCCTGGCAGCTGTGGAAGGGCCACAGGCACCAGGCTCTGAGCTAGGAGCCCTGATAATCAGCCGTGTGTCTCAGGTTTAGGAAAGGGACATTTATGAGTCTGGTAGAATTTACCCCAAGCTATCAGCACTGATAGCTTAGGGCATTATCTTTGCTCTCTACTGGGAATCTGTAAGGGCCAGAACCAGGGAATACTTGTTACTCTGAATATTTTCAAGTCAAATTTAAGCCTTTCTCTCTCTTCTTTTGGAAAGAAACTCTAGAATCTGTACATCATTAAAGGAACTTTGTTGATTGCCATTCGAAATGCACTGTTACAAATACACATTTAAATAGTCAATAAGAATAAATAGTTTTCATTACTTATGAAGACAAAGGTCAGAATGGATGTGGAGGTGGCTGTCTGCCCTCAGGTTTGAAGAGCTGGGGTTCTTCCTGCCCCTCCCATGGCTGTCCTCCCGCACCTGTGGAGGGCCGGGGCAGGGGACGAAGGCTCCTCACAAAGCTGAGATGAGTGTGGGATGTTCAGAGCGTGATGGATGGGCCATTCCTACTGAAGGTCGGGTGAAGGTCACAGGTCCCCAGCAACCCTAGCAGCACCAGGGAGAAGCAGCCACTTAAAATGTATTAGCCAAGCACGTTGATGACGGTGAGTACAGCTCTCAAGCTGCCGGGCATCTAGGTGTGTCTGACAAATGAAAGGATCTTGAGGGGCCATCATGAGCCACTGGACATGCAAGGGCGGAGGGGTAACAGTGCCCATCTCCTAAAGGTGCTGAGGGCCGTGAGGGAGGCTGCTGGACCCCTGTACCCCGTCACTCCCGCTGCTGAAAAATGGCACATGGTCAGATAAACTGGCTGAATAAGCCAGAAATGACCATGTTAAAGGCAAAGAAACTGAAAATAATGTAGTTGGTGCTGGTGTTTTGAATTGTGGTGTCTTTTGCTCACCCAGCACTCGTGTCGCTGGGGGTTGCTGCCATCTCTGGGCAGGTCTTTGGGTGCCGAGAAGTTCTGGAAGCTTCTCTCCACCTCTAGGCCTCAGCCCTGATGTCCGACCGGGCAGGATCTCAGCCAGCACAGAGTACCACCCGAGGCTTCTCAGGGTCACCTGAGTACCAGCTTAAAGCACAGAAGCAAATCCGAAGCACGTTACTGTAGAGGAAGCCTGGCCTCATTTGCAGATTGATGGGAAAGTGAGTAGTAATTCTGAAGATAAAAGTAAAAGTGCATGCTTCGGAGATAACCCAGCAAAGCCTGTTCCCGCAGACATGTTTTGTTCTGAATTGTTTCTGCTGGGACAACAGTTCCCAGACATGACACAAGCCAGGAGGGGCCTTCTGTGTGTCAGATTCGCACTACAGAGAGCTTCCATGCTCTTCCTGGCAGTGGTGAGAATTCCATGCGCTCTTACACAATGTAAGTGAGAGGAATTGCAAATACCCCTCCATCTCCCCAAGCTTTGCCAGCCTGCCTCACTCTGTGGCAGATGAGGTACACAGGGGTCAGTAGGTCCGGAAGGGTGAGGTTGGGCTGGACTCACTCAAGACCTTCAGGATTCTCAGCGCTCTAGAGCCGGCTAGAGTGCCCGTCACAGCCCCTCCAGTTCAATGCGAGTTCACTGTCAGTGCTCTGGGAGTCAGGAACTGATGGTAGAAAACAGCATTTCAGCGTTCACACTAGGACATTGTTTTCCATGATTCAAAAAGCACTTTGACTACATGATAGTGCTGTGTTACACATTGAGCATTATCAACTGACTATAGTACTACAACTAACACTACCAGCATTTCTTTTAAATTACAAGTGAAGGATCTTTAATTGGGTTTACTGAGGCTCGTATAGTATTTTTGCTGTAATGCTTAAAATATAAATGATAATTTGTATTTGTACAGGTATGTTAACCAGCTTAACCGTTTTTTACTATAGGAAAGTTAATGCAAAAAAGAAGGTATTAAACATGGCATCAGATAAACTCAGAACATGTAAACAGCTCTACTTCAAGATTCTTAACAAAGTCAGAAGGTTTGGAAGTTAACAATGAAGGTAACAGAAATTAGCAAGACTCCTACTCGGGAATGCTGCAGTAAAGCTTTCTCAGAAGCAACCAGAGGGCTACAGGAAGGGCTGGAGGCATGGGCACAGCATCAGGTGCAGCTCACCTGGGGCAGCCGGGTTTGTTGGTACTTAAAATACTATGTGATCTTTCCATCTACCTCTGGCTGCACATTGATAGTTCAGTCATTAAAGCAGCTACTTAACAATTCCAGTGCTGCGTTATAAAGTAGGGTGGAATCTGACTAGAAAGGAACTCAATGAGCTGTGTTAAGCCTTCTTGTTCTCCACCCTGGAGCGAAGGGAAATCTGCAGTGTGTGTACCCTGGGCATATGGTCTCAACATGGGTGCGAGGAGGCCAAGGGAAGAAAGGATGAAAGACCGAGAGCAATTTCAAATACCATGAGAAATCCTTTGGCTAAGAATAATGCACCTTCCGTGTCTTTTAAAAATTTCCACAACAGATGGGCCGCTGGGCCTCAGTTGGCGCTGAAAGTTGAAAACAGTAGGGCCGATTTCAATTATGCACCGGGGTTTTAAGGAAATGGAGAAAAGCATCCTGCCTAAGATTTTCAGTGTTTATATGAATCACAAAAGTCAGTCGGCGGCTGAGATAAAAGGCCCACATTCAGTGTGCACAGGAGAGCAAGACGCTGGTCTGTGAATGCAGCCTCCATGGAGCGTTGTAGCTTCTAGAGGACTAGGGATTGTGCCCTCCACACAGACAGCTCACAAAGACTTATCTAGTTGGTAGGGAAGAGCCAAAAGTTGGAGACGCACAATCTCTGACTTCATATTCATCTTGATGAAGAAAAACTCCCTCAGCACTGCTAGACAAAATCAGGTTAAGGCTAATTAATTGACTGAATCCAGGCTGTTCCTCATAGCGGAACTGGGGAAAGCCTGCAACTGTTCTACCTTCCTTCTCTTTATCAGGGAAGCTGTGGCCTTTACCATAAAGCTGACCAGAGGCTGAATTGGGTGGCATAGATAGAGTAGGTGGTGTAGACAGGGTCAGGTGAGGTGGACAGGGTAGGGGACAAGCGCATCTTTACACTGGTTCCATGCCATCCACTATTCCTCTCCCTCGTCATCAGAGAGCACTGAAGCTGACTCTCAGATGAGTCCTCTCTGAAGTCAGCCTGGCTGACATTATGGGATGTGTGCCCACAGGAGATGCTGTCTTTCAAGTCAGGTAGACGTATTTCTTTCCTCTCCTTTCCTTTTCCAGCTCAATGGGCCTATCAGCACCTGGGGTGGGGTCGCTAGCCCTGGCTTTGTGTGCAGGACTGCTCATTCTGACCCATGGGAGCTGGTAAGTTCTTTCCCTCCTGCCTGCCAGTCATGCCCACTGCTTATCCACAGCCCTTTTCTGGACACTAGTCCATGGACTTGCCTACCCTCCCTGCCCAGTCATGTTCCACAGTGCTATCCGGAGCACTTGAGCTGCTGGAGAGCAAAAAGATGACAAGAAAAGAAATAAGTTTAACACTTTAGGTAACTCTTTTTGCAATAATTTGGCTGGTGATATTTGTAGATGTGACCAGCCAGTCCAGAGCCTGGAGGGCATGCAGTCTAAATACCCCCCAAGCTACATAATAGTTTTGTATGTTTGTTTGCCAGTATCAAGGTATAAGTTCAAGTCCTGGTACTTTCTTGGCTTGCTTACTTTTCTACTTTACCCATATCTCTAGTCTACTTTTTGTTAGTCGTTTCAGAGATGTAGTTTTGCAGGCTTTTTCTTTTGTTGTTGGTCATGGGGCTTGAACTCAGATTCTGAGCATAGTCCCTAAGCTCTTTTTGCTCAGGGCTAGACTCTACCACTTTGAACCATAACACTGTTACTGGTTTTCTGGTGGTTAATTGGAGATAAGGTTCTCACAGACTTTCTTGCCTGAGCTGGTTTTGAACCATGATCCTTAGACCACAACAGGCCCGTGGCCCTGAGTACACAGTTGAACCTTTGCCTACTGAGCCCTAACTCCAGTCCAGTTGTGAGAAATAGCACCTCATTCATAATATCAGCACAAAGAGAAGGTGGAAGTATCAGAAAATTCAGCTAAAGATAAAGAAGGAATAAAGACAGGTGAATCTATCAATAAGGAACTCTGGATACCATTAAAGCACCAAACATACACATGATGGGCATAGAAGAGAGAGAAGAAATGGAAGTTAATGGCATAGAAAATATGGTCAATAAAGTAATAGCAGAAAACTTCCCGCCTCTTGAGAAAAAGATGACCCTCTAGGTATGGGAGAGCTTTTGAACCCTAAATAGGTAAGACTAGTAAAGGACTTCTCCAAATCTCACTGTAGTAAAAACATTAGGATATGAAAAAAGAAAAAAAAACAATTGAACCAGGAGGGTATAAACCATTCATTGATCTATAATAAACAGTGATATAGAGAAAGCCCCAGACAGAAAGGATTCTGCTGAATTGTGCCAAATCTTTAAAAAAGAGCTATTACTGGTAGTTCTCAAATGATTCCATATAATGTAAAAGGAATTTATGTCACCAAACTTAGTCTATAAGGCCAGTATTATCCTTATGTCCCAACTGGAGAGGGATGCTACAAAAAATTATAGACTAATATCCTTCATGGGAAACACATATCACGCAGTAAAGCATTTGCAAATCAAATTCTACAACATATTGAAAATATCATCCACCATGATCAAGGTGGTAATCCAAGAGAGGTACAAGTGCAGAAGAAGAGGCTGATGGGAAATAACTATGATCAAAATATTCTAATGTACACATCAAAATAGAATAGAAATTACAAGATATTAACATTATCTAAAAATACAGTAGAGGACAGAAAGTTTAACTGAGGGTATGATTTTGATTATGGCACATGATATGCTTATATGGAAACATCACAATGAAATTCCTTTGTGTATTTAATATGCTCTAAAAACCTGAAAACAGCATCCTGGTGAGAAAAGTGTTTACTCAAGTCTGCGTCTATCGACAGGGTATGAGTGAAAATCCTCCAGAACCATTCTTCAAAATAAAGTTGATTTCTTTACCAGGTCCCAGATGCGAAGTTTTTTAAAAAAGTGAATCACTAAATTAAAAGACTCAAGGCAAGAGAAATATAACACGCATAGAAGAATAGAATTAAGACTTTATATAGCGTGGATTGTTAAGAATATCTGATAACAGTGATTAATTGTATGCATGCGCACAGGAATACCACAGATTATGAACATTGGCACTGTTTTTGATGAAGGTAAATCTAGTGAAGTGCTGGGACCTACATCCTAAAACATCTATGTCAATCCTATTATATATATTCCAGCAACTCTGCAGAACTAAATATTCTATGTAACGTAGTAATGTGTAGTCTTAGTCCTGCTGGCAGTTGAAAACCTTCTTTCTCAAAGAGGCAGGATGGGCACAGAGCTGAATATTAAAAAGAAGCTATACACAGGTTGTTTACCACAAGGAAAGAGAGGTTGAACACTTTCCTTTGCCTGTGGTGACCAGGAAAGAATTCCCTGAGAATACTGAGTATCTGCTGGACAACAAATGCTAGGCAGGATGAGCAAGCAGCTCCCCAGAAATTTCCATTTTCTTCTTTACCATGCACTGCAGATAGAGCTGTGACAGGGACTTCCAGTGCACAAGGCCATAGAGCAAGGAGAAATTCCTGCAAGAAGGATTGAGAGGGGTAAGGTCTCGGGTAGTATGATTATTTTGTTGTTGTTATTATTATTTTAGGGAGTTGTACAAAGGCATTGCCATTTAACAAAGCAGATTATGAATACAAGATACCTTGATGGGGGTGGGGAAGGTGGCTCAGTGGTAGAGCGCTTGCCTTGCATGCTTGAGGCCCTGGGTTGGATTCCTCAGCACCACATAAGCAAGAAGAAAAAAGCCGGAAGTGGCGCTGTGGCTCAAGTGGTAGAGTGCTAGCCTTGAGCTGAAGAGCTGAGGGACAGTGCCCAGGCCCAGAGTTCAGGCCCCACAACCGTACTAAAAAAACCCATCCAACCAACCAAACAAACAAAAACAAGATACCTTGATGGATGTCATGCCTTTCAACATTCTCATCCATCCCTCCTCTGTCCACCCTTCCTTTTGTCTTGATTTTGTGGGGTAGACACTGGTCCTTGTACACCAGGGGTGGAGGCAGTGGAGAGCAGGTTTTCATGAAAGTCGCCAGGAATCTGAAGTCTCTGCTCATGGCACCTGCCTGCCCTCTGGGACTCCTACCCAGGTGGCCAGTTACAGGTGGTCTCCACGTCCTTCCCGCCAAGGGCACTGGTCCCTCACCAGAACAACGGTGACTATTTAGTGTATGGCTCATCGACTTTGTTGTGATTAAGTTTATTAATTTGGGTTGGAAAATGGCGTTTGCTCTCCTATAACAATCCTTCAGAATTCATTCTTTCAGTTTACTAAGAACTTGTAAAACGGTGATACTATTTCTCACGTTAAGCCTGTTGGCTAAGTCATGGCTTTACTTGCGCAAAGCACATGAAAATGTCTAGAATAGCATGTGCACGCCTTGTCTTTACCCTTCTCCACAACAGCCAGCGAGAGAGTCGTTCTCGGTGACCTACACCAATGCCTTGGCGTACGCAGCCATCAGAAGTGCACAAGTGCTGTTCTTCCAATTAAGGAGCGCCTTGCAAACTCGCCTCTAGGTCTGTCAGTTCAATAACAACAAGCACCACAGAAGCGCACTTTTTTTCCAAAGGGGTAGATGGTAATTGAAAACTTGACCTCACCTGCCTGCCAAAAGGTGACTCAGACGGATGGGTGCTCTCTGGAGGACCCTGTGCACATCGAAGGCTCCATCAGAAGCACCCTCTCCTCTCCGGCTGCTACTGGGACTTGTTAAGCGGCTGAAGCCCGTGATGCTGGCAGAGGAGCGCAGCCTGCATCACACTTCTGGCATTTTTCAAACTCAGAGGCCAGGCAGGTCAAACCGCTCAGCATCACACTGTGAGTTTGCCCGGCACGCGGCCCCTGAGCTGTGCTCAGAATCTCAGGCCGGAGCGCAGCAGCACCGTCCTCCCTGATCCTTACCGCGTGCCTCAATTTAGATTCCTCCTGGAGCCGACACACTCGCCAGCCAGACGTCAAAGCCGAGGATGGCCTGGTGAGCCGGGACGTTAACATGAAAGCGACCCGTTGAGGAAACTGTCCCTGGAGAGGAAGAAGAACCACACAGACAAAAGCTGTCTCAAGAGGCCACTTTAAGTTTTCTTTCTCCAGGGGAAGTGCTCTTCTTAATGAAAAATCTTCCTTAAGTAGCATGAAATCCTGAGGATTAGAAACAGTACTGGTTATAGAACAACCCAGAGTTTCTTATTCCCAAACACACAGGCAAACAAACAAACAAAAGACCAAACACAAAACCGAAACAGACAAGGAAAGGGAGGGGAAGGTGGAGTGGTCTCTGCCACGCAAATCCTAGGAAACTGCGAAGATTGGGGGAGGGGCTTGTGAGGGACCAGAAGGGGGTGACATTGATCAAGATGCATCACTCTCATAAACGGATTTGCTGAGTGCCGATGCCTCTGTGCGAGTCCTTGAACAGGGTGGAAATACAATTTAGAAGACCCTGAAGCACACTGCGTGGCCTCTTCTCAGCATCTCTCTGGCCTGAAGGTCTGGAAATTGTTATGAAATTGCACCAATATTAACCAACAGCCCCGGAATTATTGTCGTGTTTCACTGGGATGCAAATATGTTTAGTAGTGAAGTGTATTTTTAATGGCGAAGGTTGTTTTATACTACTCACGTACAGTTCAAAAGAGAAGGGAAGTGTGTTTCTCACACCCTGCCTCACAAAACGCACACCACCCACCGGCAACGTCCTTCACACTCCCACAGCCAGGCTAGGGGAGAGCCTCAGCCTGAATTCTCCCCGGCCATCAGCACAGTTGTGACGGCGCTCTCTCCTTCTCCTGCTGGCCTTCTGAGGCAGGCAAGCGAGGAGCCCGTCAAACGGAGGCCTTCCAGCGCTTCTGGGGACAGGAATGGTCTGTGCCATGATGAACTGAGCTGCTGTCCAGAGCTGGGAGCACACGGGAAAGCAGGGTGAGGATGATGGAAAAGGACCATTGTCAGGTGATACTGTAGGGCTCCCCATCATGCTGGGCCCTGAGTGGATGCTCACACTGGATCGCCAGCTGTTGGGCCATACACATCCCTTCCCCCATTGTGTGTGCACACACCCACGCTTGCACACGTGCATATGCACCTCTGTCTGTCTGTCTGTCTGTCTGTCTCCCTCTCTCTCCCCCACCCCCCCAGCATCTTTCCTCCATCCCATTTAGATGTCTCTATGGCATCTGTGACCTGTGACTTCAGGAGTCCGGATGCTGAAGGAGGAGAAACACAGCAACTGTGCCCAGGTCCTAGACAAAGTGGGCTGTGACTGTACCACATGACAGACGCACACCGCAATTTAGGATGAAGAGAATAAAAAGTGAGAACAGAGGCCATGAAGGGGCTGGTCTGCACCGGCAGAGCCTGGTCCCGGACAAAGCAGCTGCTGGGTGTGCTAGTTCATCCAGAGGACGCGGAGCCTCGGTCGGGACATCTCTGCTCCCCGAGGGGTACGGAGTTCATCATTCTTGGTAAGATGGAAGGGAGGTCCTGTAAAAGGAACTATGGCAGGGTAGGGGATGAGGAGGGATAGAGATAAAGGGAGAAATGGAGAAAAGGAAAGGGCGGACAGAGGAATGAAACGGAGGTGAGAAGGGACAGAGAGGCCAAGGAAGGAACAGGAAAAGACGAAAGATGGAAGAGAAAGGAAGACAGAAAGGAAACATGGGGAAAGGAAGGAGCAAGCGAGCCAGATAGAATCAGAGAGGGAGACACAGAGATGTGTGGGCTGGATGGAGAGAGGAGAGAGCGCAATGGAAGACAGAAGGGAAGAAGGAAAAGGAGAGGGCACAGGACTGCTCCATATCCAGTGCACACTTATCTGTGGTAAATTCCCCGAAGCGCATTATTTCAGCGTGACAAATCTTTCACAGCCCTTCATCGGCACCCATCAGCTGGGTTTCTTGATGGAGAACAGCAGATACTGACGGGAGCTTACTACAGCGAGGAGAGTTTCACGCGAGTGTGAGTATGAGGGGCTCCAGGAAACTCCCCTCGGGAGGTTCTGTGTGTTGCTCAGAATGAGGAGACCCTCCGGCCCAGGGCACAAGCAGGCCCCACTCCCAACGGGGGTCTCCAGCCATTTGCTCTGCGCTCACCTTGCTTGCCAGAGCATCAGCAAGTAGAGATGGAGCGGGTGGTGCGTACCAGAGGGAGATCTGCGAGAGACAACTCCACGGGTGTCCATGTGCCTCCACGCCCAAAACTGCAGCCTGCTGCCTGCCAGGGAAGCTGGACAGACAGCAAGCCGGGAGTGAAATGGAGTCGCACCTGCTCACTTCTCACCTGCCACCTGCTAGGAATTTTTCTCACCCTTTCTCATGATTAGTTTTAGGGCTCTTGGTGTGGCTCTGTGGTAGAGTGTTTGCTTAGCATGTGTGAGGTCCCAAGTCCAATTTCCAAACTCGCCAGTGTTGCTATGAAAACCATGCTAGTTCCATAGGTGACATCATCTCATGCCATTCCAGACCGTGCCAGACACCCCACGATATTCTCACTGGGTAAACTCACCCAGGAATGTACCACCAAGTAGACGTACTCTCTCCAAGTGATGCCGGACTTGCTCCACATGGGTCGTTGTGGAAGCAGAGCCTGTGTATATCAGGTGGGTATATCAGTGTGTTTGTTGTGTGCGCATTTGAATGCTGTGCGTCTCTCTTTTAACAAAGGAAATGAAGCCCTGGTTAACGTTTGGGTATCATTGGGCAACCGCTGCACGTGGTTGCAGGTGTGGGTCCACTGCTAAATGCTTCATCTCCCTGCAGAGGAATTGACACAAGGGACTAAGATTAGAGAGAGTGCCATTCTCTTTGTTGAAAAGAAAACCTCTGCTTTAGTGTGAAGTCCCTATATCAAAAATCCATCAAGGTTGGGGTACAGCTCAGTGGTTGAACATTTGCCTAGCATGTGCATGATTCTGGATTCCAGTCGTAGCACTGCCAAAAAGGGAAAAGAAAAAAAAGAAAAAAAATCCATTAAAGAAAAACTCCCAGTTTGGGCCAGGTAGTTGGATGGAGCTGTGGAGGAGCAGCCTTTTGCAGATGCATTTTCTATCCAACAACCAAATGTCACCTCCACCGCGCTACAGGGACAGGTTCCTTTCCCGTGTACGAAGCTGCCATGTGCTCCGTGGTCACAGAAAGCAGACACCAGAAGAAGGACAGGACTGTGACCCCGAGGTCCCCATCACCTGAGCAGGGACCCTCCCTGCCTGGCACGTGCCTCCTCCTCCTGGGTCTCCCAGCACCTCCCTGTGCTGTTGAGCACAGAGGCCAAACCACAGTGGCGCCTTCCCATCCATGAAAACCCAAGATTCCTGTGTGCTTTACCCCACAGACAGGACAGGCCTGGGGGCTATCCTAAAGAGTTCGGGACGGGGCTAGGAAGGTTACTCAGTGGTAGAGCGCTTGCCTTGCATGCCTGAGGCCCTGGGTTCCATTTCTCAGCACCACATAAGCAAAAAGAAAAAAGTCAGAAGTGGTGCTGTGGCTCAAGTGGTAGAGCACTAGCCTTGAGCTGAAGAGCTGAGGGACAGAGCCCAGGCCCAGAGTTCAGGCCCCATGACCTGACCTCCCCCACCAAAAAAAAAAGAGTTGGGGGCTTTTTGGACTCACATTCTCTTAGGTACGGAAGGCGTACATCAACATCAGCATCTAGATCAAACAGCTTGAATACTGAAGGATGTGTAGGTTTCGTTTTGTTTATTTCCTATTGATTTTGTGCCTAAACTGTTCTTGCACAGGGTGAGACCGCGTGGAATTACAGGTCCATGCTTTTTTTTTTCCTCACACTGCTAATGATTTTCTAATTGTTTTCATTAAAAAATACTGCTTATTAATATCTAATCTCATGAGGTAGAGCTTTGTCTGTGCTTGATTCTATTCTGACCTCTGCCAGGCAGACTCCGCGCTGCTCCAGACCGTAGAGCAGAGGGAAGGCATGGACATGAGGCAGGGCGCGGCACAGCATGGCAGTGGCAGCATGGCAGTGGCCGCAGCCCCCCCCCCCCCCAGCCCCAGTCTTCTTAGGATGGAAATGTTTCCTTGCGGGTACACAGCAAGCTCCTAGAAGCGTCATAGGTGTATGCATACTTAATGTAGGAAAGTCTGGTGTCTTGTTGATGTTACATTTCTATGGTGATTTTTCTTGCTTACAAGGAAACTTATTACATGCATCAAGTGACACAACTATAAAGAAATAGACTACACATCCAGGAATGGTAACTGAGAGCTGTAGTCAGAGCTACTGAGGAGGCGGAGATGAGGGGGATGGAAGTTCAAGGCCAGCCAGGTAGAAATGTAAATCCGATCCAAGAAATAACCAAAGCAATAAAAGGACTGGGGATGACTCAGCTGGCAGAGTGCCAGCCCAGTCAACAAGAGGCCCTGAGTTCAACTCCTAGCCCAGTCCCATTGCCCATTACCTCCTAAAACAAAAATGCAAGAAAGAGGGAAATGGTTTATACCACGAAAGCAGGGGAAAGGGATTAGTATAAAGAGTGGTCTTCAGAGGACGAGACGCTGACACAGCGAGCTTTTCAACAGACCTCTTCAATAAATGCCAACTGCACTATCGTTACAGACTGACGTCGTGAATGTCCTCTCCACAGAAACGAGTGGCCAAAAATCTCAGACTCCATAACCTGAGATTTTTGAGTGGAAATTTATATGTGCATGCATGTATGCACTTTTATTTTGGTAGTTTTCTCACTGATGTACCCAGGAATCACCATCAATAACAAAGAAGCCGAACAAGAAAGGATCTATTTCCACACAGATAACCTAGATGATGCCTAGAACAGATATGTATATTCCACAGAGCTGCTCTCTCTGAAAAGAGAGACCCACACACATCAGAGAAGTCAGAAACACCTCCAGGCATGTGAGGTGTTCAGGCTGGTTTTAGAAGACGCAGCCAAACTCGAGATGGTACATACCAAGAGAAAACAAAATAGAGTTTTTTTTTCTCCTTGCAGGACTTAAAAAAAAAAGAACAGTGGACTAAAGTTCAGCAATTCTGACTTTAAAACTTAGCTCTGATGCCAGCCAGCGAAGGTCCCTGGGCAAGCCACTTCCTTTCTCTGCGCATCAAATTTCTTGTCTGTGAAGCCGGGTCTGTCATCTGGGGGTCTTCCGGTACTTCAACTGGATGCTTCTAAAGGCTCTTTGAAAGCGGGGAGCACGGAGGACTCTGGCCAGTGCCCATACACGTGGGAAGACATCGCCCTTGGGGAAGGAAGCCAGACAGAAGGCCTTCGCACAGTGCCTCCATGCACTACAAAGGCCTCAGCCGTGCCCGGAGCGGACGGGAGCCATCGCTTTTCTCTTGACTTTCTTGATAAAACATAAATTATGCTTTTACCCTGACAGTGATCATTTGTTCTTCTTTCTCCTGGTAGCTGACTCCCACAGGCTCCTCAGTTTCATCAGAAATTCTTGCCACTGACTTGAGATCCCTGAAAGCATCTCCTGCAAGACTGCTGAACTGTTTCTTCCGGGGGCACGTCTCTAAAACAGGCGACAAGCCATGCCTTCATAGGTAGAAGGTCATACGTAGAGGTCAGGTGGAGGCAGAGGCTGCACGGTGGCGCGCACCACCCGCCGCTCCCTTTGTGCCCAAACTGGTGTCCTCCTAGGAGCTGGTCCTGACAACTGGCAGAAACAATTACAACAAAACAAACACGGGGTTTGGGTGCAGAGAACTCACTTTGTGTCGAAACTCCAACTGAAAACAAATTGCCTAAGTTCACCCAAGGAAGACAATTAAGGGAAAGAGCAGGAAGTAAAGTGCTGAGATCAGCAACCAGAAAAACATGGTGCACACTGTACCCCAAGTCATGCAGATGAGGGGTGACGCTGCACACTGTGTCCCAAGTCATATAAATGAGGGGTGACGGTGCACTGTACCCCAAGTCATGCAGATGAAGGGTAACAGTGCACACTGTGCCCCAAGCCATGCAGACCAGGGGTGACAGTGCACAGAGTGCCCCAAGCCATGCAGACAAAGGTTGACACATTTCTCTGGTCATCATTTAATCATGAAAACCATGGTTTGATCCCTATGCAGGACAAAGCGCAGGGACCTCGAAGCCACATCCTGAGCTGGTGGATAGGCTTCTGAGCAGAACAACTCCTGGTCTCAGATGCCCAGACCTTCCTGCCAGCCTCTTGCCCAAGATCCAACTGAAGTCATACACTGCCTCCTCCCTTGGCACTCCCTGGGACTTCCTTCAAACCCGTCTTTCTCAGTCTGGCACTGGTGACCTTTGATCAAAGATTCGTGGCTGGGGGAGGAGTTGACAAATAGCATCCCATTTGGGTTTGCCCCTGAGATATGCAATTACCTCTCCCACCTTCCTGTACCCGTGTGTGTGCACGCATGTACACACACACTCACACACACATGTGAGAGCACTTTCACATCTCTAGACATCTCAAGGTGGGCTCTGGAAATGGCCCCATGAGGACTGTCCAGTATAGAAAACTTGCAGTGCCTCCATGTCCACAGCAATGTGAATTGTAGCCACCCAAGAGAGCGCATGGGGAGACTCGGTTAATTTTCCTTTCACTGATGACGGACTGCTTTTCCCCATGCTCTGTAGGTTCCCAGGCTCTTCTTCATTCCTCTCCATTTCTAGGACTTCTTCTAGAGTGCCCACACCAGTCTTCTGATCCATCGCATTGAGTTTTCTTCTCTTTATTACTGCGTTTCAAAAGATTTTTCCTCCTATGTCTGTGAGAAGCACAATGCCCTCAGCAGACTATGAAGAAAGAGTCACACAAAGCGTCTGTCTGAAAGACGTCTTTTCTTTTTTTCTAGCGTCAGAATGTCTTAATTCCTTGTTCTTTTTCTTCTTTAAAAGATGGGCTATGGGACTGACTTTTGTCTTGAATGATGTTGGGAGTGGCAGGTCATTCTCTGTGTTACTGTCCAGACAAGATTCTTCCAGTTTTTGATCTTCATTTGCTTATTGTTCTTACACAGACCCCTCTTTTTAATCTTTTGCACATGTCCTCGTGAACCACGGCGTCCGTCACAGGGTCCACTGTGTGCGTGCATGCGTGTACATGCGTGTGCACGCATGTGCGCTCCCCCTCTCCCCCCTCCCTCCGCTGCCATGGTGGATGTCAGAGTAGTGACATGACGCCTGCTCTCAATATCCGCCCCTTCGCGCAGCTGCGGCCAGCCAGGCCGCTGGGGCGGATCGCCCGCTCCTCTCGCTTCACACTCGGGAAGAGAAGTTGTCGCTGGTTTGAAGTGTGTCGGCTGAGTGTTTATCTCAACGAGGCTCACAGCGGCTGCCTTGAGATCGTTGCGCGGCGCCATCCTTGGGATCTGGGCCACACATGTGTGCAGCCCTCCTCCGCCACACTGTGCACTGATTGCCTCTCCTTTCATCTTTGGACAAGTCCCCTAGCACGGGGCTTCTCTACAGGTCTTAGAGAACGTTCATGCAACTCCTTCCTTTCTTGGCCATGCAGAGCGCATCCCACCCCGTTGGTAGGGGATCTGTTCTTTCTTACCTAACAAGTCCATAGAACTCGCCCGTGCCCTGCTCTCCAACGGGCGCCCATCAGCTAATAAATCACGTGTTAGTGCCCAGGTGTTCTCCACTCGTGGCTCGGAATCTGCGTCTCTCAGGGACCAGCAGTGTTGCTCCCACTTAGGACCAGCTCCCCTCACAGCCTCCGGAGAAGGCCCGGCTGCTTCTCACTCACAAAGCTCAGGTTTGCTCCAGGAGAAGCTTCCAGAAACTGCTCTGGGATTCAAAGCCTCATCACAGGTCTTTCAATGTATGAGGATCAAATTTCTAGCAACTTCTGCTAGAAATTCACCCGGCTGAGGGCCACGGTGGCTGCTCGCGTGGCTCTCTCCAGGCAGGCGGTCTCATTCTGCTCCTGCGCCTCTGAGGCTGAGCACCGCTCTCCTCCCATGGCTGGGATGTGAGGGTGGCGAATCACAGTACAGAGGAGGAAGGGCAGCTGAAGTAAATCGCACAGGTGGTTATAGGAATGCACATTCGCCGCCTCACATAACCACTCTGGAAATTAAAAGGAATGACGCATGGCAGTGTGTGTGGGTGGTTAACACATGTGTGTGTGTACACACACACACGACTCTACTGTGCATTTGGCACAGGGCAGGCAGCCCGCTTCCTCCGGCACGTCTCTCCCTGACGTTTTCTCTGCTGAGACTAGAGATGTGGCTATCCCTCCTCACAGGAGCTGCAGGCTGAGGCCCCAGTCCAGGACACCTGCACCAGGAGCTGAAGCTCTGCGCCATAGCACCTGCCACACTGGCGCTTGATGCAGGATGGAATGCCAGCAGCACAGGCCCCGCCTCTGCTTCCCACTTACGTTGTGTTCATCGTGGGTTTCCCGCTACCATTTTGATTTTTTAAATATTGCATGGAAATATTATTCACTCTGATTGCTGAAACTGTTCTCATCCCCTTACCTCTGACCACATAGATGATTCTTCTCCTGTATCTGCTTGGTTCTGTCCCTGTCAATATTCTGGGCACAGATATTTTCATGGCTATCGATGCTCAAATAATCCACAAGAAGTATGCAAATTTGGGAGTGGAGTTTTTCTCTTCCTCTAAATAATAACTAAATAAATCACGGAGCGAGTCATTCGAGTGTACGCACTGCTTGTCCTTAGTTTCTGATGTTTGGATAGTTGTCTTGTTGGTGATGGAGATGGGAAGTCATAGTTGTGCTGTTGAGGAAGGTTGTGGAGAGACACAGAGACAAGGAGAAGCACTCCCTTCAGTGGGGGACGCGGTGAGCCCAGGGGCAGGGAGGTGTGGCTTCTGCGATGGTGTGAACGCGGTGGCCCACGCGGTGGCCCACGCTCACGTCTGGGAACGAGGCTTCTCCCAGGGCACTCATTCCCTGCCGAGATGAGCCGCCCCACACCCAAGCTCTGTCATCTGTTAAATCCCGATGACACATACCTTATCAGTCGAAAGGGGTTTGCACACTATCACATTTTAACGTTGTCACTTTTGGAGAATATTTTGTCTTTAAAAAAGAAAAGGTCAAGCCTGGAAAGTTTTAGATAGCTTTGATAGAAATCAATAAAGTGAAGGGCAAGCTTTCTACAAAATATTTTTGAATGTTTTATTTATCACACATTCAGTTGTACAAATGAGACACAGGGGATGGAGCGTGGCTGGCACCCTGGCTCTGCCCTTGTCCAATGCCTGCACCACCCCTCCCCGCCTGCCCCCAAATCCTGTCTGAACAGCCTTGCCTGTGAGTGTGCGGACTGAGGAAAGAAAAGGAGCCACTAGCCAAGTTATTACAATCAGACATACCACTGACTGTAGCTCCTCCCTGGGACGTCTCCTACTCATCACGTACGTTTTGGAAAGATGGTTTCCTAACTCGATGGCAGAGCAATGACAATTGTTGATTTGTAATGGCCTCCGGTGATGCTGAAACTTGCCATTGGGCGCCCTTTCTCTATACAGATAGACAGTGACAGGAGACATTGCTCTTGTATGAGGTCAGAGGATTGTAGATACGCAATCCTGGGTTGCTCATCAATGGGACTGGAAGGAAAGAACGTGAGGTAGAAGATCAGGGAGCCTCAAGCCATTTGTGGGTCTGCTGGCCCCATTTCCACAGGCTCTGTCTCTGCACAGCTCTGCTTTCATAGGGGTCTAGGAAGGCTACTCAAGGTAACGCTGCTCAGCTGGAATCCCAGAGTCCCACCGGAACCCTCCCTGGGCAACATGAGCCAGTAGAAACCCTGGATCACCCTCAACCGTCTCTTGCTGTCGCAGAGTTTGCTCCTGTGACCAAACTGGTCCAGTTCAACAGTGCAATGAGGTGGAAGCGCCACTGTCTAATAACTAAATGCAAGTTATCTGCTCGGCGTAGTCCTCACCCCGCATTGCTCCTTCACCCCCAGCGAGGCCAGACCACCCCACTTGTCCCAGACTGCTTCATTTCCAGGCGTCTTTTGAAGAAGAGGACCCTACACACCAGCTAAATGGAGCAGGAATGGACACTGCACGGTGCTTTGGCCACAGACACTTCCCTGGTAAAGACACAACCGTAGCACACACCTTGCAGGAAAGTCGCTCTCAGAGAAGGACGCAAGGGCTGCCCTGGTGAGGACCGAGCCTCTGGAGCAGGGACGAGGGACCCACAGGGCTCTCTCATCAGAACGAAGCCCTGGCCCAGGGCCCAGGCCACGGGGCCCCATTCACGCTGTGCCTGGAACCCTCCACAGATCCAGTCTAGGGTCTGGCAGCTGTCAGTGTCCCGTCTCCTTCCCCAGTCTGCCTTCCCAGGCCCCAGCCTCCATTGCTGGTGGGCTCTGGACAGTTCCACTCTGACGCAGCTCTCCCACATCTCGAATTCCGCGCTGTGCTCCATGGGCAGGCAGAGGTCCTCGCCCAGCTGAGATGGGCCGTCTGCCCCACATTTGCACAGCAGGGAGAAAGGATCCAGCCTGGCAGAGTTGCCGTGCAGCCCGAGATGTGTCCACCGTCCACCATACCCACCATACCCTCCATACCCACCATTGTGTGTCCTGGGCTTCGGCCTCTCCACTGGACCCTCAGGAAGAGCAGTGCCAATATCCCATACTCCAGGTAGAAAAGAGGCTAAGAGGACTGCTGGGCTCTGCCCCAGCAAACAGACAGCAGGCCATATTCAGCCCACTTTACCCATCTCTCAGCACGCATTCCCCAGCTGTGGTCTCAAACACATCATAGGGAAGTCAGTTCACAGCCACAGCAGTCAGAGGCAGGAGAAGAATGATCTTCATCTGCTTGGTTTTAAGGAAGCAATAACACATTATTGTTTCACGGGACATGAAGTGCTGAACCCACACTCGAGCCAGAGGTCCTACTAAGTGCCCTGCTTAGCCAGGCTCCTTTCCAGCATTCTTTTGCTCGTTACCGACCTTTCTACCATGGGAGACCTCCCTAGAGCTGCGGGCCGGGGCACCAGGACCCAGGGAGATGAAGAGCTGCTGGATTTCATGAAGGCCCCAGTGTGGCTCTGTGCTTCCAACTGGCCAGCTTGATGCTGAGCGGACGTGAGGCTGAGGCAAATTCCCCAAATGCACTTTAACCTTCTCAACCTACTGGGGAAGGGAACGCGTTTTATGAGCACCAGTTGCTTCATGGAGTCTTCGCTCCGACAGGTCCACATGTGCTTACCAGGCACCGTGCAGACCCCGCCCTCCACCGCTCTCCCTCATCTTCCCAAACCAACTGCAACAAGCAGCATACGTCCATCTGCACACATGAACTAACGTGTTTTGACCATACTTGCCCTTAGAAAAAGAAAACTGACTCTACCCCAAACAGTTTCCTCCTCCACAGGGGCCGGCGGTCTGTCTTGAACACAGCCCTACTTCCTTCACCTTGAACTGTGTTCTCTCCACAGCACAGCAAGCTACCTCATGCTGGCTAAGCAAGATTCCACTCTAGCGAGAAACAGAACAAGAGCCCTTTCTACAGCCCGAGGAGGGGGCCGGGGGAACAGGACTGAGTTAGGCTACAGGGAAATCAGGCCCAGAGAGGAAACCCAAGTTTACCTGAGAATCATGGAAATAAAAGAGCGCCGAGCTTGATCGTGGTAGACTAAGCCAATTACTGGATACATTCTGACTTGGAAAGTCTACTTCATTGACACAGAGTCTTTGGGCTTCGCGGCTTTTACTTTGTGGTGGTTGTACAAAATTTCCTGAACCCTGAGGATGATATTTGTGAAATGGCAGACACAACCAGATTCCTTGAGGGCTTTTCCTTTTTAACAGATCCACATGGATGAAGTGTGTGGTGTTGTTGAGGACTGTGGGTTAGAACCCTCAGCCCCACCAAGGTGCAGGCCCAGCACTCACAAGAGAAGGTGTCCTGTCTGCAAGGAAATTTCAATAAAAGAGTAAGGCCTCCAAGGGGTTTCATTAGAGGATCTATAATTAAAATAAGGCAGAAGGCTCCAGAAATTGAATTTCATGCATAATTACGGTGTTCCTTTCAGTTGATAATTACCATGACAAAATATGAAATGTAACATGCAAGTAATTCAGAGACTGAAAGGGTTAATAAAATGACTGGAATGTAGTAGCAGGGATTGTAGGTAAAAACAACATGATGTTACAATAAGTTGGAATGTGTGTTCTTGTCCCAAAAGGCTTTTTTACATGCACTTATTTTTAAGCATTTGAGAGTTACAGGGAAAATGTCAGGGAGACATTTTCGGGATTCTAAAGGGCAGACTCCTCCAAAGGCCAGCTTGGTTGTGGTGTTGTTGATTTTCACAGGCAATTAGATGTAATTCCTGTCTCCAAAAGCAACTCCATGACACCATGTAGCACCTGTGGCAGAGCAGGTCAAATGTGCTCGCCAACCTCTGCCCCCACCTACTTTCCATGACTCATGACTGTTTTAAGAGCCCGACACCTTTCCGTGCCAGTGAGCCTATGTCCTTCTCGCAGTGGTCACAAAAGGGGGCTGGCTATAAAGTGCACAAGAGTTATAACTTTCGGTCAACCATTATGATTTTCTGGGTCGCTAGGAAGAATGCGACCATGGAGAGCTTAGAATTCCATCTTTGTGCATGTCAGAATGAATATCGTGGATTCCAGGGCACAGGCCTGCATGTCCATCTCCTGCCTGTGTCTGTCCTAGTCTTCCTGGCTAGATGTGGTGGCAGAGCAGACCTCACGCCCGGCCCACGCATAATGCACCATGTCTCTGTGCTTTCTGCTCACCTGCCCGGTCAGTAGTGGTATAGGGATATATAATTATATATGATATAATAATATAATTATATATAATAGTGAGATAGATATAATTAGGTATTTAAATGTCTCTTCTGCATTGAGCTCATTCTTTTTCCTTAGCTATTTTCACGGTTTTTCCTCAGTGATCCATCAGTCATTTTGTTTGGACCTGTCATGTCCGTTGCTGCTGCTTTCTCATAGTGTCTTCAGTAATGTTTGTGAGTGTGCTTTATTTTTTTTTTTTAAATTCTCATCCTCTCCTTTCCCGGATAATACCAGGATGGCTGGGAAAAGGCTCCATCTCTGAAGATCCTCAGTGCTCAGGTTCCTAAGGACGGGAAAGACAGGCAGAGAGGCTGTGAGTAGACATTGTCCCAAGGAAACGGTGCGCTGCTGTGGCTGGGGCCCTGCCTGCCAGGGGCGTCGCTCGCATCCCAGGAGGGGTCTGTAGAACCGGGTTCGGGTCTCCCAGGAGACTCCAGCAATAGAGCCAACATGTCCAGTGCGATGTCAGCGTGAGAAGCTGCTTTCCTTGTACTTCGCTTTCATTGTATTTCCCACACATTAGGAAACGTTGATGTGAATTTGGTGGCGTGAGTTTTGGGCAATATACAAACATTTTGTAGGCTAATTATAGAAGTTTTTTTTTCTCAGAACTATAGATAGAATTTCAGTAGTGGCAGCAAGTGTTTTTCCAAGTCTAATTGAAACACTGGCCTTAGAAAAGGACCAGAGAGGAGAGCCGAGGCCCGTCCCAGGTCTCCAGGACTTGGTGCTCTAACCTCACGCCCAATGTGCAGTCTACAAAGTTGGCAGTGTGTCTGGGTCCAAAGGATGGGAGCACACCTTCTCTGGGGCGGCCAGTGTCCCGGAGGATGGAGGTGACCCGGCTTGCTGGGGAGTTTACCACCCAATTAGTGATCATTTCAATGGCTTCTCAGTGCAGGATTTCAAAGACTTTACCTCACCTCCTTTTTACATCAGAGCTAACAGGACTACAGAAAAACAGTATGACAGTAAAAGGCAGCTTCGGGTTTTTTTAAAGGAACATGGAATGCAGATATTATCAAAGAACACTGAGTCTCTTCCCGGACCTCCAGTCTGTGAAGGATCCTGTGGGCAAAGCCACAGCTGAGGCAGCCGATGGAAACACCACGGTGGCCCCTGGTCTGTGTTTCCTGGGTCTGAGGGGCATTTGGCTATCGCTGTACCAGCGTGAGCACACCAGGGCCATCCTGTGATGTGTGTCCCTGGGAAGTGGAATGAAGGCCAGGGTTTTAAGTTAATGCCACCGATGCCACACACACACACACACACACACACACACACAGACACACACACACACACACACACACAGACACACAGACAAACACACAGACACACCACATGCACACGGGCTTACACATGACTGGAAGGAGGCCCGAGAGGCCCCAGGTGTTCTCCTCGAGGTGCTGAGAGGGACAGTGTCCCCGAGTGCCTCTCTGTGTGTGCACTGGGGACGTGTGGGACCGAGGCCTGCCACACCAGTGCTCCCCTGTGCTGCTGACATCATTTCTCCCAGAGCTATAAACGGCCCCCTGGGCCTGAAGGCTGAGATCTGGTGAAAATGCTCTCGGCGTTGACCTCTCAGCTATAATCTGCTTAAAAGGAGCAGTAATTATTATGATAGGGAAGCTGAAGGACTAATGGTTACAAATGATAGAAATCTCTGGATGCTAAAATATTCCATTTGATTGTTAAAATGAGAGGGTCAGGCATATGGATGCTTGGATTTAAAAAAAGCATCAGCGGCAAGGTTCAGTGAAGCGACACGAACCCCAAGATAGAGACACAAGTGGTTTTTTCTTGCTTGCTATTGTTCCTAACGTATTAGGATTAATGTGCCAAGGCTCTTAACTTCTTGCAGCAGTTCCAGCAGCCTTGTTGACAGAGCCGTAGCAGAGCTGCAGAAGAGGCGCAGGGCGAATGAGGTGGGAACTCACTGCCCTTCTGTCACAGGCCACCAGCGCTCTGCCCGGTGACAAGGAGCAGGCTCAGGCTGCAGCCCTGCGCTTCACTGCTGTGCCTTTGTGACTTAGAGAGTCACCCCGGACACTGGCTGAGAACCCATCTGCATGTTAAAGAAAGCTTTAGGGCAGATTCCATGTATCAGGCATGAAGACATTGAATACGCATCTCCAAACCTTCCCAGCTGGGGGCCATTAAACTTTCTAGACTTTTTTGCGGTGGCTCTCAGTGCTGAGCTGACTCCACATCTCTTCTCTGTCTAGGTTCTAAAGTAGCTCCTGACATTCCTGCGTAGACTAACTAGAGGATAAGGCCACCAAATGTAGGGCCCACGGGCGTCTCTCAACTCCAAGTGGGGCCCAGATCCAGACCCTTGGGATGGAAGGCACCCCAATTTCACTGCTGGGGACTGCAGTCTCCTGCAAAGGGGGCAAAGATGGAGGCTGAGCTTCTCAAGCACCAGTCAGAAAAGCAGCAGATGGGGACAGCGAGAAGACAGTGAGCCAGACCCAGTTCACCTTTAGGTAAACCCCAGGGCTGAGGTGAAGAAGAAAATCCTGTTAGATGCCACCAAATGGGCCCTCAACACGCTCTGCGTATCCAGATAGAGACAAAGAATGCGTGGCCCAAGAATAGCGAGCAAGCACTTATCCCAATCTTTGGAACTCCGAGGCCCCTTCTGAAGCATTAGGCGCAAGAGGCATTCCCTGCTTTGGAAATGCAGCCGCGGAGCGATCTGCAGCACGTGGTGTGAACTCTGTGCACAGCATAGCCACAGATGGGAGCCACAGGCGCCAGGTGAGTCCCGCTCACTCACGTGAGGGAGTGAGGATAAACGGTGATCTTAACGTCAGGATGTGACACGTGGACAGAACACGCGTTGCATGAAGTAGACACAGAGCTTCTAGCGCACGCACTGCACTGCACGCTATTGACATCCACTGTGCATTTTACACTCCTGTGTACACACTCTGTTTAGATTCACCACAGCCAGGCCTTCAAGAGCTCACATGTGACCGCGGGATTGTTCCTGGTTGTCAGCTTCTAAGACATGCTCTGCAAAGTCCCCCACAGTAAGTGCACTAGCAGTCCTGGTCCTGAGATACCCAGACCCTTGTGTTTGTGAACTCTAGTGTAAAGAGAAAGAGCCTGTAGACTAGAGTAAGGGGAGCCTAGTAGGTTTCAAATGAAAACCAGAGACAGACAAATGTGGCTCGCAGGACCCACTCACCTATGAAGCACTGTAAAAGCTTTAAAATAACACTAAAAATATTCATGTATTGTTTGTTTAAAAAAAAATCTTCAAGCCGGGTGCCAGTGGCTCACACCTGTCGTCCTAGCTTCTCAGGAGGCTGAGATCTGGTTCAAAGCCAGACTGGGCAGCAAAGTCCATGAGACTCTTCTCTTCAATAAACCGCTAGAAAACCAGAAGTGGCGCTGTGTGGTTCAAGTGGTAGAGCGCTAGCCTTGAGCTGAAAAGCTGAGGGACAGCGCCCAGGCCCAGAGTTCAAGTACCAAAACCAACAAAACCAAAAACCAAAACCAAAAATATCTTCCAAATAAATGAGAAGTACAAGTTGTCATGTCGAAAATGAACTCTACAACTTTGGTGGGGGGATGGGGGGAGGCTTGGGTGCGTGTGGGGGGGAACGCTTTGAAGGGATGGGAAGGGGAAACAAAGGAGGAGGCTACAATGCTTGATAAGAAACGCACTCATTACCTTGCCCATGTAATTGTAACCCCTCTGTACAGTTTTTTCACAATAAAAAATAATATATATAGAGAAAAAAATAAAATGTTTTAAATCCCTTATTTTAGTACATGTTCTTCTTTTGTTTGGTGAGAGAGGTTGCCGATGACGGAATTTGAGCTCCAGTCCTCACTCTTGCTAGGCTTACTTATGTGGCTAGCACTCTACCGCTTAAGCCACACCTCCAGGTCAGCTTTTTGCTGGGTATTTTGGAGGTAGAGCCTTGCAGACATTCTTTCCTGGGCAGAAATCCAATCCTCTAGATCTCGGCATTGGGGATCGTTAGGATTATGAGACACCAGAACCCCTCTCCTTAAAGTTTTTTTTCACAGCCCTCAAAAACCCTTTCATTTAATTCTTAATTAATTATAATATTTAAAAGAAATGCAAATTAAACAGTGCTGGGCTGGCAGCCCACATTTCTGGCACATTGTGCTTGCTCAGGCCATCTTAGCCCTGTCTCCTTCAAAGTAAGGCTCACAACAACCCCTCTTCTCTTCTTCCTCCTTTATTTCTACAAACCTGATCCCGTCCTCGTCATGTGGAAATGGTGTGGTGACCACATTGTACCGATCGTATCGCAGCTTAAAGCAGAACGCTTTCTGCATTCTTCCTCAACATCAGAGGAATATTTCTTTCCCCTCCATGAACTTTTAGCCTTCCTTTATATTTGGGACATTTGCTTAACATAATGATTATATTTCTTTCATGTTATTTTTTGCATAGTGCAGCAGTGCTAAATTGCTTGTAGTTAATTTTGAGTGCCCAACTTGTCGCTTTTTTATTTTTATTTCTTCTAGTAAATACCTTGCTTTAATATCTTTCTCATGTGTTAATACTTAGCACATTGTAAATGCAAACAAGACCAACGCTCACTTTCTGCCTGCAAGCACCAGTTTATCTCCCTTTTTTGTTGTTAGTTTTTCCACTTTCTTTTGCAGTGTTCTTCTCTCTTATCCCAAATCTAATTCTAATTCCAAGACTTCTTTCCCTTTTGCACTCAGGAAAGATCCTTTCCCGTTGGCTCTCTTGGGCGTCCTGCCACCCGGCAGGGCGGCGGGTGCTGGGGTGATTGTCCTTTCAAAGCGTGTTGAGTCTTATCACAAGAGGGCATTTTGAACTTGTCTTCAGCATTCTGTCCCCAGTTGTGGGTGGTGTGACGTGCAGCATTTCCTCTGCTATTTCACAGGCCCTTCGATAAGCTGAAAAACGATATCTATCCACAACTTAATAGGTTAAAAACTTAATAAAAATGAAGGGAAATGAATATTGTTTTTTCTTTGAATATACCAACAGGGAGCATACTTCATGGTGTTTCAAACTTGAGTAGATATTTTGATAGAAATGCTTAATTTAGTGGACACAGGTATCACTTTCATGCTGCAACAAGGCCTAAATTCCACGGTCCCAAGAACTTGGAGCGCACTCACTCACCCTGCGAAGGGACCGCTCCTTGACCTGCCGCAGACTCCCAGGACACTGCTGTCCCTGCTCACTACACTGATCACCTCTAGCCCCTTTCATGATGACCAGACATGAAACCCCATGCGATTGTCATCTTCCTTTTGTTGGGACAAACCCTTCCTTGATAAGAGACAGTCCCTAAGCCAAGGGAAACTTCAGTTAAATAATAGATCCTCTCAGGGGAGTTGTTGGGACAATTCTGTCAGAAGAGGGAAAAAACGTAATTTCTGTCTATTTGGTTTTCATCCAGGTAATTTCTGGATCAAGGCTTCTGAGACACGGAGCCTTGGAAAGGACTTCAATAGATCCAGTCATGTTTCTTTATTTTGCAATAAAACTGAGGCCAGGCAAGCCCGATAACTCCTCCGGCTCCCGCATGACTTACTCACAGCGGTGTGAGTACTCACGCAGCGGGGCAGAGCCTCACACAGCGGTGTGAGCACTCACGCAGCGGGGCAGAGCCTCACGCAGCGGTGTGAGCACTCACGCAGCGGGGCAGAGCCTCACGCAGCGGTGTGAGCACTCACGCAGCGGGGCAGAGCCTCACGCAGCGGTGTGAGCACTCACGCAGCGGGGCAGAGCCTCACGCAGCGGTGTGAGCACTCACGCAGCGGGGCAGAGCCTCACGCAGCAGCGGTGTGAGCACTCACGCAGCGGGGCAGAGCCTCACGCAGCGGTGTGAGCACTCACGCAGCGGGGCAGAGCCTCACGCAGCGGTGTGAGCACTCACGCAGCAGGGCAGAGCCTCACGCAGCGGTGTGAGCACTCACGCAGCGGGGCAGAGCCTCACGCAGCAGCGGTGTGAGCACTCACGCAGCAGCGGTGTGAGCACTCACGCAGCGGGGCAGAGCCTCACGCAGCAGCGGTGTGAGCACTCACGCAGCGGGACAGAGCCTCACACCCTCTGCTTGATTCCGCACAAGACACCAGTCCACAGCTCACTCTGCTGTCCCTGTAAACCGTTCCCTGCTCGTTCACCAAGCATGCTCTTTATCATGTGCAAACATTTTCAGCCGACCTTAAAGATATATTGGAAGTATGGTTTTGAGTTTTCCAATCATTGCAAATTGGCTTAAAATGTATCATCATCTCACTGCATCGAGGAGAGAGCAACAGATGATAAGGTGTGTGCTCTTTGAAATCACTGATTTTTTTTTCAGTGTCTCATCAATGAGTGATTTTTATAAATGTTTCCTAGGTTCATTAAAAAAAATATATTTTCTGCCAGGTGCCAGTGACTCATGTCTATAATCCTAGCTATCAAGAGGATGAAATATGAAGATTTGGTTTGAAGCTAGCCTGGGCAAGAAAAGTCCATTCTTCTCTTCAAATAAACACTAAAAAACCAGAAGTAGTGCTGTGGCTCAAAGTGGTAGAGCATTAGGCTTGAGCAAAAAGTGCTCAGGGACAGGGTTCTGGCCCTGAGTTCAAGCCCCAAGCAAACAAACAAACCATATATATATATATATATATATATATATATATGTATGTATTCTAATTTTCAGAACCTGAATTGTAAGTACATGTATACTACAAATTTTCATTTCTGTCAATAATGAGTAAAGGACTCGATGGCCACAGTTAGGAATTCTGGTAGAATTTGAGGGAAATGTTTAAATGGCAGACAGGGTCAGATTAATTCCTGGGCCTTCAGTGTCTCTGGGATGGATGATTTGATTTCATCCACACAGCAAGAGCCTAAGAAGATCCTGTTTTTACTTGTGTCCTCCTGACACTTCCATGTTCTTCAGCTTCAATACATTCGAGGTAGGCTCAGCTGAGAATAACAGGTAGAGACAGGTACAATGGTTGGGGTGGGTCATGTCAGCACAGTGGGGACCTGACTTGTACACCAGTATATCCTCAGAAAACAGTAGGGAAATGTATGTAAAGGTATTCTAGCACGAGTGCCCTGTAAAAAAGAACAAAGATGGGATGAAGGTCCAGAAGCTCAGAAACGTCACGACTGGCCAACATACTGCTGAGATCAGAGCGAAGCCTGAGGACTCCCCCCCTCCCAGCCCTGGGAAAGACAGCTGTGCCCAGCCCTGCATCCAGACTTCTGCCTCTTCGCTGTGAGATCCTGTGCCCCTGCCAGGACCCCCTGCCCTGGACCTGTACCACAGCTGTCCTGTCAGACCCACCTAGCTCGCATCATTAACTCAGTCTGACACACGCAATGAGCTTTGGCTTCGCCATGTGATTCCCCGCAGTGTGTCTTAGCTGGTGAGCTGGTGACCCAGCCACAGCTCAGCTCTCAGAGCTAACCCATGAGGCTCATTATCATGGAAATGATTGAACTGGCAAGCCCCTCTTGGGCTGAGACCTGATGGGCTGGGGGCAGCGACTGGTGGGGAGAGAAGTTCCCACATCCCTACTCTGAGCACAACACTACCACCATCCTCCCAACACCACCACCACCACCATCCTCCCAACACCACCACCAACACCACCATCCTCCTAACACCACCACCACCACCATCCTCCCAACACCACCACCACCACCCTACCACCACCACCACCACCATCCTCCCAACACCACCACCACCACAATCCTCCCAACACCACCAACATCATCCTCCCAACACCAGCACTACTACCACCTTCCTCCCAACACAACCACTACTATCTTCCCAACACCACCACCATCCTTCCAACACTACCACTACCATCCTCCCAACACAACCACTACCATCCTCCCAACACCACCACTACCATCCTCCCAACACCACCACCACCATCCTCCCAACATCACCACCATCATCCTACCAACACCAGCACTACTACCCTACCAACACCAACACTATCACCCTACCACCACCACCACCACCCTACCACCACCACCACCACCATCCTCCCAACACCACCACCACCACCCTACCACCACCAACACCACCATCCTCCCAACACCATCACCAACAACCTCTCAACACCACCACCATCCTCCCAACACCACCACCATCCTCCCAACACCAACACCACCATCCTCCCAACACCATCACCAACAACCTCTCAACACCAACACCATCCTCCCAACACCAACACCAACACCCTACCAACACCACCACCATCCTCCCACCACCACCACCACCACCACCATCATCCTCCCAACACTAACACCAACACCCTACCAACACCAACACTACCATCATCCCAACACCACCACCATCCTCCCACTACCACCACTATCCTCCCAACACAACTACCACCATCCTCCCAACACCACCACCACCATCCTCCCAACACCAACCCATCCTCCCAACACCAACACCATCCTCCCAACAACACCACCACCACCATCCTTCCAAAACCACCACAATCCTCCCAATACCACCACTACCCTCCCAACACCAGCACTACTACCACCACCCTCCCAACACCAACATCAACACCCTACCAACATCACCACCATCCTCCCAACATAACCACCACCATCCTGCCAACACCACCACCATCCTCCCAACACAACCACCCCATCCTGCCAACACCACCACCACCATCCTACCACCACCACCATCCTCCCAAGACCACCACCACCATCCTGCCAACACCACCACCATCCTCCCAACACCACCACCACCACCATCATCCTCCCAACACTAACACCAACACCCTACCAACACCAACACTACCATCCTCCCAACACCACCACCATCCTCCCACTACCACCACTATCCTCCCAACACAACTACCACCATCCTCCCAACACCACCACCACCATCTTCCCAACACCAACACCATCCTCCCAACACCAACACCATCCTCCCAACACCAAAACCACCACAATCCTCCCAACACCACCACCACCCTCCCAACACCAGCACTACTACCATCACCCTCCCAACACCAACATCAACACCCTACCAACATCACCACCATCCTCCCAACATAACCACCACCATCCTGCCAACACCACCACCATCCTCCCAACACAACCACCACCATCTTGCCAACATCACCACCACCATCCTCCCAACATAACCACCACCATCCTGTCAACACCACCACCATCCTCCCAACACCACCACCATCTTCCCAACACCAACACCATCTTCCCAACACCAACACCACCATCCTCCCAACACCACCACCATCATTCTCCCAACACCAATGCTACCACCATCCTCCCACTACCACCACTATCCTCCCAACACAACTACCACCATCCTCCCACTACCACCACCACCATCTTCCCAACACCAACACCATCTTCCCAACACCACCACCATCTTCCCACCCCACCACCATCCCACCAACCATCCAACTTCAATGCTAGCACCATCCTCCCAACACAAGCACCACAGAGCTCTGCCCTGTGGTGAAACATACAGTTGATTTTACATCTATGTTTTGCTCTACATGACTTGATGCTATAGGCTGTGACAGACAGAGTTTGGTTATTATTTATTTATATGCTTAATATAATTATACCCATCCATAAATCAATCCATGTCTAATCCATTAATTTTTTGGCATCTTCAATTATATGTCTAAAATCAGGATACTCACCGCCTTTTCTTTTGGCTTGCTTTGCTTGACATGTCCTTACTGATCTCTTCTCTTTCATATTTGCTTGTCATTTTAAGGTAAGATATATTTAATGTTTTGCCTCAATTCTTAGTGCTCCTAAGTATCTATTCCTTTGAATAGCCTTCTCGTAGGACAAGTGGCCTTTGGTGTATTTTGGGTAAGGATCACCTATGTGACTTCACATGTATTGTAATGGGCACTGGCCACATTTTATAGGAAGGGTACAGAGTGGACTGATAATTTCCCAAGGACACAAATAAATTATGGCCAGCCCAAGGGAGCGGAGTGCACTTGGCAGTGTCAGAGCTCATACACTCGCACCTACTCAGTGTGTGCTGGAGATGCTCCTGGCCGTGGGCCTGCAGTCGGCAGGATCAGGCAGCTGTCTGCTCCTGACAAACGCAGGGTTATGTCTGGTTCATCCCGGCCCTCCCTGCTTTAGCAAGGACATGCACTCGAATGGAAGCTATTTTATCTGCAGAAATTCTCAGAACAACTCTGAAGAGTGGTGCCCCCGAGGCTGTTAGCTTTTCTCACGTGTCCATCAGTGTAGGAGCACACACAGATCTTGTTGCTTTCCACTGCTGAAAATCGCCAGACAACAGGAAGCACGGGAAGCCAGGTCCTGAGACCCTGCCCGCAGCCCCTCTAGGTCTCGCATTTCAAACTCTTTCCCTTTGTCAACTTGTCTTCCGTAATTTTGGATATTTTTTAAACTTGGATGATACCTGCAAAAAAGCGGGGGGGGGGGCGGATTTTTTAAACCTCTTGTGGTTTCCACTTGCAGATGGGGTGGATGTTGACCCATTCTGTGGGAATCCGCTTGAAGTGTTCCCTTCACTGTGAGCAGTGAGTCCTCTGGGGATGCAGCAGTCCTGTGGGGATGCACTGGTCCTCTGGGGATGCAGTGTTCCTCTGGGGATGCACTGGTCCTCTGGGGATGCACTGGTCCTCTGGGGATGCACTGGTCCTCTGGGGATGCACTGGTCCTCTGGGGATGCAATGGTCCTCTGGGGATGCACTGGTCCTCTGGGGATGTAGTGGTCCTTTGGGGATGCACTGGTTCTCTGGGGATGTAGTGGTCCTTTGGGGATGCAGTGGTCCTCTGGAGATGCAGTGGTCCTCTGGGGACATGGAAGTCTTCTGGGGATGCAGTGGTCCTCTGGGGATGAACTGGTCCTCTAGGGACTCACTGGTCCTCTGGGGATGCACTGGTATTCTGGGGATGCACTGGTCCTCTGGGGACACAGCAGTCCTCTGGGGATGCAGTGGTTCTCTGGGGACACAGTGTTTCTCTGGGGATGCACTGGTCCTCTGGGGATGCAGCAGTCCTCTGGGGATGCAGTGGTCCTCTGGGGATGCAGTGGTCCTCTGGGGACATGGAAGTCTTCTGGGGATGCAGTGGTCCTCTGGGGATGAACTGGTCCTCTAGGGACTCACTGGTCCTCTGGGGATGCACTGATATTCTGGGGATGCACTGGTCCTCTGGGGACACAGCAGTCCTCTGGGGACGCAGCAGTCCTCTGGGGATGCAGTGTTTCTCTGGGGATGCAGTGTTTCTCTGGGGATGCACTGGTCCTCTGGGGATGCAGTGGTCCTCTGGGCATGCACTGGTTCTCTGGGGATGCAGTGGTTCTCTGAGGATGCAGTGGTCCTCTGGGGATGCAGTGGTCCTCTGGGGACACAGTGTTTCTCTGGGGATGCACTGGTCTTCTGGGAATGCAGCAGTCCTGTGGTGATGCAGTGGTCCTCTGGGGATGCAGTGGTCCTATGGGGAGACACTGGTCCTCTGGGGACGCAGCAGTCCTGTGGTGATGCAGTGGTCCTCTGGGGATGCAGTGGTCCTCTGAGGATAAAGCAGTTCTCTGGGGATGCAGCTCTCCTGAGGGGACGTGGCAGTCCTCTCTGGCTTACTCAGCCACCATCTTGGCATGTAATCCTGGATTTTTAGCCCATTGTAAATCCAGACTTTTAGGAGCTGCTCTTTGTTGTTATGGGATTCATGTTACATATTATGTTATAAATACTGACTTCTGTTGGTGGCTCCTGCCTATAATCCTAGCTACTCAGGAGCCTGAGATCTGAGGATTGACATGCTTAGCCAGCCTGGGCAGGAAAGTCCATGAGACTCTTATCATCAATTAGCCACCAAAAAGCCAGAAGTAGAGCTGTGGCTCAAGGGGTGGAGTGCCAGCCTTAAGCACAAAAAGCTAAGGGATAATGTCTAGGGCCTGATTTCAAACCTCTGTACAGCACAATAGTAAATATCCTATGTCCTACATGCACAAAAGTATGAAGGATTGAATAGGTGAGAAATGACTATCAGTCCCCAAAGAGCAATGTAATGTAAGAAGTTGCTGGAGGAAGCTGGAAAGGGATTGCCCGTATAACAGACATCCTCTAGCAATCAGCTGCCTCTCTCCACCTCCTCAGGGTGGTGCGTCACGCTGCTGCCCCGGGGTGAGCTCTCTGTGCTGCTCAGTCGGGTCTTCCCTGGGAGATCTTCTCTCCTTCCCTGGCAGAGGCATCTGGTCCTGTGAGCTTTGGTGACGGCGGGTAAACCGAGGAAGTGCAGCAAAGTCCTTGGAACCAAGGCGCACTCCGGGGACTGTGCTCCTCGCTCCCATTTGGTGGCAGGTGACTGTCAGAGCTAGCTGCTGGGCCTCCGCTGGGTGGACAGAGGAGGGTGAGGGGCAGAGCCGTGGGCCCTGCACACCCTGAGTGCCCGGCGCGCCCGCATGCAGCCAGCAGGGCTGTGCGCCAGGGCTCCTCCCAGAGGGAGCGCTGTGGGGCATTCTGCATTCCTTTCAGCTTTCCTCTAAAATGCCCCACTCTGCGAATGATTAGGAGACATCTGCTGGTTGGAAATTTGGGGTTTACCATCAAGACATGGTTGCCACATTCTCGAGGTCACAACAATGTCAGTTCACATCACAAAAAGTCAGTCCCTGACTGAGCAAGAGTGGGGGGTTAGAGTTAGCTGTCATCAAAAAGGCACGATTGAGAGTGGTTCCTCACCTATATTTAAAACAGCTGAGTACTCCCACACACCCTGGTGGCTGGCTAGCCGTCTCGTGTCTTATGAAAGGCAGAACAAAAGGAAATGGGCTTAAATGACAGCATGAAGAATTCAGGTTAGATATGGGGAATGACTCCCCGACACTGAGTTATGACTCACTGGAGTAAGTTACGAGGGAAGATGATACTCCTTCATGATTCCAGTATGAACCCAGAGTCCTGGATGCCGCGCTCATGTGACAACCTGGTTGGCTTCAAAGTAAAACCCCACGCCTTTCCCCCTTGTCCTGAGTAGTCAGCCTTACACCGACAGGTGGAATTGAGCGGGTCACCGGACCGTTCTGTCTTACGAGTTTGTGGTCAAGTGACATTGTGTGAATGGCCACTTCCACCTGTGTCTTCACACATGTCTTGACATATCATTTCAGAAGCCACCACGGCCTCAAAGCAGTGTGTCCTAGCAAGGCGGCAGCCAAGAAGGAGATGGAGGCTGGGTGGTGGGGTGCGTCCTGGGGAGGGGCTGGGTGGTGCGGTGCTTCCTGGGGAGGGGCTGGGTGGTGCGGTGCGTCCTGGGGAGGGGCTGGGTGGTGGTGGGCTCACTGGTGGCCTTGAGTGGGATGCCCTCAAAGGAATGCCATCACCATGAAACGCGATTCTGTGTTTTTCTAGCCCTGGCCTTTGGCGGCGGTGTGCTTGAGGCGCATGCGTTGAGCAGGGAGGAAGGTCATTGTGGGCCTCGCAGAGTGGTTCAAAGCCCTCACGCCAAGATGCTGGAGCCACTCCTAAAGCCTAAGACTGTGTCTCCCACTTTAACTAAAAGAAGACATGCCTGTTTATTTATCTCTTGCAATGTAGGAATTTCTTTTTTTTTTCCTATCTAGTTGAGGAACAGAGAACTAAGCTAGTTTCAGTTCTCTTTACTCCCGGTGATCACAGTTGCGCTGAAGTTCTCTTGCACATGGCCCTCCTCCAGGGGGAGGCCCCTCCTCCCACGCCGCCCCCTGTCCAGCTTCGGACCCACTGGAGACCCGTCTGGCTGCTTCTCCCCAGCTAAGCACCTTGCAGAAAGTAGATGCTCCTAGCAAGTTGCAGCCGCTTCCCCTCTGACCGGGGCGTTGTCAGGCTCTGAGAGGAGGCTGGAGACCCCTTGCCTGCGAATTCCCTGTGGTTAACTCACGAGTCACCATGACTTTTTGGAGCAGCCACTTCTGGATGCAACTTCTAGTAAACAAACCTAATCCCAAAGGCACGCGCTGTCTTTTGTGTTTATCTAACTTGTGTTTGCTTTACTTTATGAATCTTTACAGAGGAGTTAAACTAATGTCTTAGAAATATGGAGAACATAGACTGTTGGGCATGACAAAGGAAAATGAAATGTGCTTTCTGTCTAACAGATTATAAAAGCAGACACAAGATTCAAATGAGAATTCCACTCCAATCCCAATTCAAATATGGACTATTTTTATCAAAAACATCCCTGAATTTAGAAGGTAAAATATCTTGGCAGGTCCCCTATTCACACATCTTGCAGTGGATCTGGAAGGAAAAATACAGCAGAGTGGACGTGGCCTGACCCTCAGTCCTGCTTTGCTTGGGGACAATTATCCAAGGATTTTGGGTGTTAAATTTATAAACCTGTGATTAATGAATGCCATCTTATTGTCTAAATTACTTTTGGATAAGTTTAACAATAAAACCTTTACAGAAATTAGGAAAGTATTATGATCATAATTAAGACCATTAAGAAAATCGCCTTACTTTCCACCTTAAAGTGTTGCTAAGAATACTGTTAAGGAATTGGACTCACTATTTAGCTACACCTTGGGACAAAAACATATGCAGGGTCATGATTAATAGCATATACCTGGCCCTCTATATTTATAGAATATAGTCTTTAGATTATCTTTAGAAGTATGTCTTTTCATCTCTGGTTTTTAACATCAAGTCAGTTCTTGAAAGATTCTGAAGGAGCATTTGGTAGGTGTAACGTTCAGTGAGGATTCCAACACATCTTGACATCTTCTCACCTGACAGCGACCATCGGACAGTTACAACACAGGGAGTTTCATGTTTATAATTTGGGGAGGGGAAGGGATACGCTGACATAAGGACACAGGCTGACCTATTGTAACGGTGAGATGTACAAGACACTATTCTGAAAACAAGCTTTATAATTTCAGGGGGGAGGGAGGAAGGAGCTGGGGAGGTGGGGAGGGAAGGGATGGTAAGGGAAAAACAAAGGAGGAGGTAACAATGCTTGATAGGAAATGGACTCATTACCTTACTCATGTAGCTGTAACCCCTCTGTACAGCATTTTTACAATAAAAATAATATGGTTAAAAAAAACACACAGGAAGAAACATCTTCAAGGATGAGGCACTGTTAAGGTTTTTCCCGAGACAAATGAAGAGGCAAAGAGAGGGGAGGGAGAGTTCAGTCAAGGATTCAATGAATACCCTACACAGTTAAGGTGAGGGAAGAGAGGGGTGGGGAAGGGAGGGACGGGTGAGGATGTGGAAAGAGAGGACCCTGAGCAAGAGGCCCTGTATTCATAAACCACTTTGTTAAATGGCGGCTCCATTGTACAACTACGTGAAGACAACTTAAAAATTAAATTATGTTCTTTAGAAAAAAATAAATAAAGGATGTACATGGTGCGAGCACCAGAGGCCGGAAGTCTTCATGCTTGTGGTTCGATTGGATCTTTTCTAAATATTCAAGTTTACTACATAAGACCTTCTAGAAAAGAGGGATGTCACCAAAGAGCATACACCGAGCTCACCCTCTCTCGCCTTCCCCTGGGAGCTCTTGGCCAGGCCTGTCTCTGCAGGAAGGTGGGGTTCTCTAAGGTAGAGGGGCTGCCATCTGTAAGGCTGCCTGTCTGCACAAGGGAAGCTTACAATAAGGTTAGTCTTTGCTAGGATAAACAATCTGTTTTTGTGCTTTTGATTAAAATTTAATAAAAAAAATGTTTCAGCGAGGCGCGGACTTGTTAAAAGCAGGTGAGGAAAGATCAACATTGACCCTGCGCGGCACTAATCCCTCCGCCCGCTCTGAGTCTCATGTTCCCCATGCATCTGGACAGGAGCCCAAGGGCCTAGGAAATAGGTTCTCCCCCAGGCAGCCTCCCCGCCCCCAGGACCCTGAAGGACTCTAAAACCTGATCCAGGATACCCTACCCTCAACGCCCTCCCATAACTCACTCCTGAAACCAGAGTCCTTTCTAGGCAGCCACTGAGAGGCGGGCGGAATTCCACCGGGCGGGGCTGGGTCTGTGGTCTGAGCCTTCTTTGGTGCAAATGCCACTTCTACCCAGCTGGGCCAGAGGACACCCATGAGTGCCCCCCCCCCGGGGGAGGCCAGAGTGGCACCGGGGCCGGCCACGCAGATCAGTCAGGACGGAGGGACATGGGCACAGGCACTGGTTCCGGGCAGAAGGTGCCAAGAAAGGTGGCTCAGACCTCTCCAGTGTGGAGGCCAGAGACCTGGTGGTGCGCGTGGTCATTACAAGCACGCTACTATAAAGTGTGTTTGCCAAAGAATGACATAAAATAAAAGTTCAACCCATGTGTGCTCCTGTGATGGAGAACTAAGTTCACCAACTGGCACACACAGCGCAAGGCATAGGTGTGTGCCTCGGGTGGATGGTTCTCGTTTCATCTGGAAGTTAGAAAGTGAGTCCTGGTTAGGGTTGCGATAGTTCAGGAAACATGAGCGCTCTAACGCAGGAAAGGGGAATCAAGAAGAAATACCCTGAGAAAATAGTCATCCTTAATGAACTAAGCAGAGCGGCACCCGACCCTCCCAGGCCTGGGTGAGGGCCTGTCTGGAGCCTTGGACTCTACTGGGTGCCCGAGGACCTCACCTGCAATGCCAGCCGCATCTGTCTGTCTGTCTGTCTCCCCGGCCGTCTGCTGATGGGGACCCCTCTGCACGGAAGGATGTGCTTCTCCAGCCTGTGGCCTGGACCCTGTGGTCCTGTGGCAGCTGTGGGCACGCTCAGGGTGGGCCCGGCCTGCGTCTGGTGCTCCGGGACTCTGAGCCTGCTTCAGGGCACGGCCAGTGCTCTTTCCTGTGCACACGCTGCTCCTGCTCATGAGGGCCGCACGGGGCTCTCCTGCCTACACTGCGTGTGGGGGTGGGGTTCCTGTCCTTGGGGCCCCCTGGCCGTTCTCTATAGGCATGTGGTGTGTGTGTGTGTGTGTGTGTGTGTGTGTGTGTGTGTGCTTGTACACATGAGTGTGCTTTCCAGAGCCCTAGCTCTTTCTTTCCGCTCTGGATTCAGTGCAGGAAGGCAGGGGTGACAACCCCCAGCTCCTTCTCAACCCTCATTTCTCTCTCCCTCTGACCACAGAAGGATGTCTCCCCTGCGTGGCGACACTGGGACCTCAAGTATGCACCCCAGGCTCCTGGAGATTCTCCCCAAGTCCCGGACACCAGCAGCCTCCAGCCTCCCTGCGTAGAATTCTAGCCCAGAAATGGATTCTGAGAGCCAGGTGGAATCTCCACCCCAGGCAGAGCCCCCCTGAGGCACCCCTGGTGTGCAGTGGGGGTGGGGGTGGGGGTGGGGGAGGGGCTGGCTCTGGATCCCACGGAAGAAGGACTTGGCCGCTCACCCCACGCCCAGCTCCTTGGCATCTCTGCCTAGTGTTACACGACTTCCTATTTGGAAGATAGCGCTCCCTTTTTTTCTTCCCTTTCTACACTCATTCCTAGCTATTCAGTTTGATTTAGCAGTTTCCAGAACAGAGCACACAAGAAGTAGACGTGACCATTTCTTTCTACGCCACCATATCCCCTAGCAGCCCCCAAAGCAAACTGGCCCAGGAGAGGCGGCCTGCCTGCCTCTCTCTCCTTCACCTGCCTCCCTTCCTTCCCTTCCTGCCTCAATCTCTCTTTTCTTCCCTCTCTCTTTTCTTCCCTCTCTCACTCTCTCCTTCTCCCATGAGCGTTATCTCTCTTACATTGCTTACAGAAAAAAAATTGAAGAATACAAGAAAATTTGGTGTTTATCTCGAATGGAGAAAGGAAGGCAGTACTGATGGGGGAAAGAACGCAAACTCAGGAACATTATTCTGAAGGTGGGTGGCGACGGCCGTGGGATCAGATGTACTCATTGGAACCCACAGGGCTACACTAGAAGAAAAAAGTGTGTGTGTGCATTATGATCGCTAAAACCAAAGAGAAGAAACGGAGAGGATGGGAAGGAAAGCAGGCCTCTTGGACGGCAGGCACGGCTGGGCCAGACCCCAGCTCTGAGTGCAATACTAACACAATCGGACAGAACTTATTTTTAAAGGCCTCGAGGCGAGGAGATTCCATCCTCCTTTGTGGTAACCCAGCCCAGCTTCGGGAAGTTCTTCATATCCCAAATTATTACCGTATGATACAGTTTAAGCTCATTTCCTCCATGTCTCGCTGCTGCCTACTGGAGACAGAGCACAGCTGGCCACAGTCCGCCGGCAATGCCGCTCATGTTCCCGGATGGCACTGGAAGGCTGGCTGTCAGCTCTCTCGTCATTAAACCCAATACGTGCCATTCCAGAACCTTCCAGCATTCTCGCCAACTCATTAATCATTGCTCCTGTTCTGTTGCTCAGCTCTGTGCGCACGGCTCAGCAAAGGCCAGTTCCCCGTCACCAGGGGGGCGAAGTTGGACTCACGTGATTCTGCATGCCTTTCCACACACGCTGATACTTTGCATTCGTTACAGCTCGGTGACGCCACATGGCGACACCATCGCCATCTGAGTTTCCCCGAGGTTTTGCATTCTGCAGAGCTAGGCTCTCCCGTGTTACCCAATCTGTAGGATGTAGTTTGAAGTGGGGGGGGGCAGGGATAATAACCGAGACATAAAATTGCTGCCATTCCTCATGAGACCCCCACAACAAAGCCCCTCACTGCGTTCACAGCACTACCGCCATTAGCCAGTAAGTAAGCGGCTCAACCAGATTTCCAAGCTGGAGAGTTTGGAGGCTTGGGGATTGTCTTTCCTTAGAATGCCAAGGTGCCACAAGTGTTTGACAGCAATAATGGCTTTATCATTTGTGCAGTGGCTGTGCGTTAGCATGTGTGTGTGTGTGCACATGTGTGTGTAGGCGTGGGTGGTGGTGGAGGGGCGTATGTGCACCTCTGTGCAGAGTGTCTTGGGCTGAATAGTGACTTTGTGTGTGCTTGTGGGATTCACTCAGGTACACAACACACTGGGGGAGAAAAACTCTTCACTAGCCTGGTTTTTCTGAGTGTTGATAATGTTGACGCCTGCTCAATCCACGCTTCTGCTTACAGCAGAGCCAGGCTGCATGCACCGTAGGAAGAAGAACACCACATCTGTGTTGATGTCCACTCTGATTTGCTTTTGTTTTCCAGTCTCCAGTCACTGGAGTTGGGGACCCGCTGTGTGTACCTTCCTTGCGTATTTGTGACTCCCTTTAACCCCGGGCCCCCCTCGATGCTCACCTTCCTACGCTTTCCATTTCTACGCCACAGAAGAGACTGCATTTGCACTTCTCCTCCCCACGTCCATCTCCCAGCTCTAATACGCTGAGGGGGAGCCGAGCCCCGTGTTCCTCTGTGTGATGTGCTCCCTAGACGGTTCAGCATAGACTCCTGAGCCACTCCACAGACGGTCCTGGAAGTCACATCCTGATCAAATAAGTCCTGGTGAGAAAGAACACAGAACAACCTATCACATGATAAGTCAGGAGCCAAAGTGCAGGGCCCAGCATGGGCATGCAGGAGAGGACCACGCGGGTTGGGTGGAAAGGTGAAAGACCAGGTGGACAGCTGGGGACAGAGAGAAGTTCTCCGGACAGTGGAGGCCGGAACTGCCAGCGAGGTGTGGAGGCTGAGCACCTGCACTGAGAGCTGGCGCGTTCACACTGGAGCGTGGAGATGAGGGAGGAGGCACCCGGCTATCGGGAGGGCGAGGATGCTACAGCTGAGAGCTGGCACTGCTGGTGTCATGGCCGGGAAGATGGCGAGCAGCTGGACGCCAGAGACACTGGAGGGAAGGGCCGCGCACCTGATCAAGAGGCTGAGAGGAGCTAACGTCGGGTCAGCGTGTGTGTGTGTGTGTGTGTGTGTGTGTGTGTGTGTCTGTGTGTCTGTGTGTGTGTGTGTGTGTGTGTGTGTCTGTGTGTGTCTGTGTGTCTGTGTGTCTGTGTGTCTGTGTGGTGGGGTGAGGTGAAGACAAGCAGAACTGGATCTAGAGGGTGATTAGAATTGGGACTTACAATTGAGGAGGGGGAATTGTAGCTGCTGTGTGCACATGCGCACTGCATTCTGCATGTGTGAAATGGAGATGGCTGAGCTGTAAAGCCTATGCACACACTGTCTGTCTGCTTGCTGTGTCCAGCCAGGTTACCCAGGGACCGCTCGCCTCCGCTCTTCACTCTGCCCAGTCCAGCAGCATTCTTACCCTCACTGGGCCATACCCACGTCCCAGCCAGCCAAGAGCCCCTGGCACGTTTCCTGCTGATGCTGTGACTTCTAGTGCCTTGCTCCTAAATCATACTCCAAGCACATTTCATAGGTGGCTCCTAAAACAATAAGCTATTTAGAAATGGAAATTTTAAAGCAGCTTCTGAAGGGTGTATCAACAAGTTGAGGGAAAATGGATGATTGGTGTCTGCCTGACCTCACACCCATGTGCGGGGGCCGGCCCCTCTGGCTTGCACATGTGCCTGCATGTACAGCCGTGGCCACGACATCCTGTGATTTGCTCCTTGAAAATACTGAAGGGAGATCTGCCGAAGGAGGGGGTAATCTCAGCAACAGCCAGGATGGCTTCTTCTCCATGCTCTGCCGTAGACATGGCTGCTGCTTTCCCCCTCGTTTGCTCTTTATTTTGCTGGCGGGGCACAGACCTCTTCCTTCAGAGGGAGGGGAAGGAAGTTCTCAGGCTCTGTCTCGAGGGGAATGTCTTCCTTGCGAAACAGCATCTTGACCCAAGATGCTTCTTTCAGGCACACAGCTCACCAGCTGCTAAGCCCCTCCTCAGCCCCGACGGCCATGTCTGAGCCCTCACCAGGTGAAAGTCTCGGCTGATTTCCCCAGACGCTTTCCACACAGCTCAGGACAGCGCTTAGGAAGCAGGTTTGTCAAGAGTGTCGGTGGCACACAGAGCGGGCACACCGCCGTCCGGGCTGGGCACAGGAGGGGGATCGCGGGTCTGCTTGGGCGGGGCAGGCCCCTCGAGGCTGTGAGGATCTCTAAGAGAAGGACGCACGGCGTGTCACCCAGCCCACACCTCAAAGCCTCCTTACCAGTGTGCTGGCCTATATGGACTCCGCGTAAACCACAGCTTGGCCCTTAGCTGTCCAGCCACGAGGTTGGCACGGGTAGAGCCCTGAGATACCCGCAGAGCAGGGCCCCTCTTCTGGTAGTCCCAGAACCCTCATGGGCATGCTGAGCCTAGGACAGGAGGGTCTTCTTTCTAGACAATTCCGTGAGCACTGGGAACTCCCACCACTGTAGGAAAGTGCCACCTGCCAGCACACACAGAACTCAGGACCACACGGTAGGACACTTGAAAATGGAGAATCAGATGACTGGTGCCCTCCAAATGTGTCCTCTTCCCCATTCCCCCCTATTTCATGTATGGATGCTTTCCACTTTGCAGAGATCAGTTCCTTTTACCCTACGAGATGGATATTATGGGTATCACTGAATTATGATTACCTCCATTCTCACAGCAGGATTTGAGGGCAGCCCAGAGTCCACGAAGAAAAGATTTATCCTGAGGGTGAGTTGGTTCCATATGGGTCCCCCCTCCAAACTCCAGGATATAAATTCTCCCGGCAATTGATGCCAGGAAATATTTTTATTTTCTGAGTCCATTGAAAATAGGAAAGTGATGATTCTATTTTGGTTTTAATAAGAAACTAGCATTTCAGAAAGAATAAAGAAATTCGAAAGATGGTGCACAACTTAAACCAGCTGAAAGGGGTTGGGAACTCCCCTTCCCGGCCCCAAGCGCAGAATGAGCTGACAAGCAGAATTGCTGTGTTCGCAGCTCAGCCGGGGCAGCCCTGCAGACACCTGGGGAGAAGAGCAGAGGAGAGGTTCCCACGTGAAGGATGGAAACGGTTGTACAGAGGAAGTTCCTAAGTGCAGCGGTTGGTAGATATTTAATACCTGATCAATCAGAGAGCGATCATTGAAAAACATAAAGAACTTGCAAGCAGTGAACCCGGGCCCCTCCAGCTCCACGCACTTCAGCATTTTCCTGCTGTTTTGATCGGGAGCCAGACAAGCCTTCTTTATACATGGAAACACAAACAAACAGATGCCCAGGGAAGCAGAACCCAGCAGAAACAAGCTGCTTCAGAAGGATTTGGACTTTGAGACGTGCCAAGTGTCCAGCGAGGAGTTATCCTGACAGGTCCCGGATCCAATCCTGTGTCTGTGCAGACGCGAGGTCTGAAAGTGTGTACATTACTTCACAGGCAGGCTACTGATCCTAAAGATTAAAAGAATTTCTTTTAGCTGATTCTGATGCTATGGATTTTCTAGCCTGTCTGACATTCCTCGTAGTAACTATAGATCCAGAATAAGGAAGATCTTACCCGAGTGAGCCAAGATCCGGGATTTTTTAACTCTCCTTGCATGCACCCATCATCTTCCCTGTGGAGTTTTCCCGGGACCCCTTCCGTGGGCCTTGCTGCTGGAGGCCTGGCCGCACACCTGTGTTGTGGGGACACCTGTAGGAAGGAACACCCGCTCTTCCGGAGCTCATGCCCTCCTTCAGAGTCTTGTCCTAAGGTCATTGGGTGGTTCTGACATAAGGGAAATCGGGGCCTGGGTCTCTGGTCCTTTCCCGTTGGGCAGCTGGGAATGACCACAAGTGTGACTCCAGAGGGACTGGCACACATGTGCCACCATGGGCCCTGCTGCTGCTGCCCGTAAGAGACAGTAACTTTCCTGAGATATCTTAGCAACAATCTTCATCCATCTACTGGATATGTACCATGGGGACATCCCGTTTTCCAGCGAGGCAGAAAACTACGAGGCTGACCCCCTGTGGGCCACCTGGCTCAACAGGTAGCCTTCAGAGCCCAGCAAGTCTGTGTCTGTGCAAACGTATAGTCCAGAGTATGGAAAATTCATTCTGTCTATCCAGCCATCGCCTTTCCTTACTGGGACAGACACCAGCCTTTCTTGATGACATGTTGCTTCTTGAGTAGGAAGGACGGAGAGTGGAAATGACATCGAGCTGCAGTGTGTTCTGGGAAGGCTGGCACCGGCTACCACGGGGGTGCAGCCATGAGAAAGACGTGTTTTATCTGACTGATGGTGCTGATATTTTCTTTTCTCCACAAATGACAGAGAAGATGACCAGCATTCTCCCTGAAATACCAGCAAAGCTGGAGACAGTTGTTGTGGTTAAGGTCAGCAAAAAGGAGCAGACTCAGAGTTTTATCCTGATCTTTGCTTACAGACGCTGATGGGGAGAACGTGGGTCAGGTGAGCCCGGAATCACCCGGAACAACCCGGGCTCCCAGTGATCTCAGTCCCAGCGGACCCCAGAGAGGAAAGCCAGGCGCTCCCGAGGTTCCCACACACGGGGCAGAGATCCAAGCACACACTTGGCAGCAGACGGTGACTTTCGAGTTGAGCAATTTGTTATATTAATGATTAATGATATTAACATTTAACTATCATCTCCAAGTCAATATTGGATTAGAGTTCAGGAATTAAGAGGTAGAAAGTGCTATCTTCTGGTTTATAAAATGCTCATTTGTTTCTCTGGAGTCTTATTTCTTTTCCTTAAATCTTCATGTTCAATCATTTTTTGGTTGAAGGGCTGTTAGGTTGTCATGGTATAACCTCTTTATCGACTTTTAAGATTCTACTTTGTAGCCAGGTGCTGGTGGCTCATGCCTGCAATCCTAGCTACTCAGGAGGCTAAGATCTGAAGATTGTGGTTCAAAGCCAGCCCAGGCAGGAAAGTTGGTGAGACTCTTATCTCCAATAAACCACCAGAAAACTGGAAGTGGTGCTGTGGCTCAAGCGGTAGAGCATTTGCCCTGAGCTGAAGAGCTCAGGGACAGAACCCAGACCAGAGTTCAAGTCCCACGACCCTCTCCCCCAAAAAAGACTCTACTTTGTGGAAGGGAAAGAAAAAAAATGAAAAAACTCTGTATATACCAAAATAATTGTGAATGTGAACATCATATTCATTCAGCCTGTAGTTCCCAGAAGCAAGGAATTCTGTGAAGAGTTGCATTACTTCATGGACCCTTGCTAAAGCAATCATCTTCATCATGAAAATTAGCAAGATCTGAAAATGAAGCTATATAATGACTTTCCAAATATCACTGCACACAGGAAACACTAGAGCCAACATTTAAGTCAAGTGCCTATGTGTGCCCATGTGTGGCTGTGCTGGTTCACACGTCCCGTTAGAGCAGGTTACATGGAGGATGAAGGCCCAGGTGCCCGCTGGCTGTGGCCTGTGGTTTCTAGACCACGTACAGTTCCAGGAGGCAAGATCCCCACTGGTTCATGCAAGCCACGGAGAAGACTCTGTGAGAGGTACCGCTGACAACCACAGGGACATCTGGGAAACACGAAAGTGACCTAAGACTCCCTGGGGTGGGTGGGTGCCCATGGACGCTTTGCTTGGGAACTTGTGGAAGAACGGGGAAGGTCTGACTCCTGAAGGGCAGACACAAAAACACCTTGCAAAGGGCTGCTTGCCCCCCAGAACTCTGGGCATTGCCGCGAGTCTGGGCACCCGTCCATTAGGAAGTGAGTTTGCAAAAATAAAAAAAAAAGTTGCCCAAAAGTAAACTGCATACTTTCATACTACGATTTATTAGGCAGGAGATTTCTTCCTTTTAAAAGGTTATGTCTTCCACAATACCAGAAAAGGTGGGTAAACAAGGTCAAAAGAGTGTATATACGTGTCTGCATGAAGAGGGAACCTTTGCAGTCGTTTCTGGGGTGAGGGAGGCTGGGGGTGACGGGGCGGGGAGGGGTGGTGATCAAGCTGTACTCTCTGAACGTATGGACAGGACAAAAGGAAACTCCTTGGTGCAACTCAATGGTGCTAAAAAAAATGTGGGAAATAAAGAATTAGGTGGGTTTGTATTTGGGGAGGGCTGTGGGGGGGAAGAAGAGGAAAGTAGCAAGCTGAAAGTAGCAAGCACTAAACATAACACTGAGAAAATAGGAAATTTCCCCCAAGAAATCAACCAGCAGAAAAAAGAGGCCCCAGAGAGATGTGTGTGGTCCTACCTGCTCTCCTGTCGGCTTCTGCTAATCATTTCACTCACAGGCCTTGGCTTCTCATGCTGGTGATCACATCTAGAAGCACCGACACTCTGCTAAGACGTGTGTAAACCACAGATTGCCAACTAATGCTTAGTTACATACACATATTTTAGCTTCCCATAAGGAAATCTTAGAATTCTTTGTGCTATGTTGACATGGTATAAAATGTAATTGTGTGTGTGTGTGTGTGTGTGTGTGTGTGTGCATGCACACCAGTCAAGGAGCTTGAACTCAAGGCCTATGCATTGGTCTTGAGCTTCTTTTACTTGAGGCTAGCACTCTCCTCCTGAGCCACAGCTCCACTCTGGCTTTTTTGAGTAGTTTGTTGGAGCTAAGCATCTCATGAACTTTCCTGCCCAGGCTGCATTCAAACCATGATCTGCTTCAGTCTCTTGTATAGCTAAGATTGCAAGCGAAAACCACAGGTGCTCGGCTCAAAAATGTGACTTTTATAAGTTATCCACATCTGCAGGACCACAAGAGTGACCCTAGGCCAACAGTGATCACTCAGCTCAAGGAAAGATCATCCCTGAGTAGTGCCAGCCCCAGGCCCTGTGGATCCAGGATGCCCCCAGGTCCTTACAGCCGTTTCCCCCCGAAGGCCACATGTTTGCATTACCTCCTGTCAAGTCGAACCTGGCAGCGTTGGGTGGCATGATACAGAATTGCTGCCTTCCATTTCTTCTTAGGATGTGATGAAGTGAACCCCACTAGTGTTGGGTTCACTACTTTGGAATCCAAATATAAATCTGTCATGGCACAGAAAGATTTCAGCTGAGTCACTACCCATTTGTGAGAAACTCAGCAATAAAGATGCTGCACAGGAAGTCATGCTGTGGCTCAAAGTGGTGGAGTGCTAGCCTTGAGCAAAAGAGCTCAGGGACAGCGCCCGGGCCCCGAGTTCAAGCTCTAGGACCGGCAAATAATAAGTAAGTAAATAAATAAATAAACATGCCACATGGAAAGCTCACACCTGTCCCACAGCACTGGACTTTGTTCACCTGACACCTCCCACTGAGGACTCACAACACCGAAGGAAAAAAGTTCCCTTCTGTCAGAAAATGCTGAATGGAAAATGGGACACATATGGGGCCCGGAGCACGTCATGTGACTCAGGCAGGAGCAGCTGCGGGGGTGTCACGTGCAAACATGATTCCCATTATGAACTCAAAACCACAAGTCAGGTCTGTGTGTGCAAAGGGGAGAGGAGGCGGGGAGGGTACGTGCTCCCGGTGGCTTCACCTAGGGAAGTGGCTCAGGCTCAGGCAGCAGAGCAGTTGGAAACACCTGGAGGGAAGAAGATGGGCCTCTTCACCCTTGAGGGGACCTCTGCTGGACAGTCTCCCAAATATCGGGGTCCTTGTGACCCTGGTAAGACTCTTACCAAGCCCCGTGTTCAGCCCCAAATCACAGCCACGTGGTGACACTCAGCGTGCTGACTCTGGGTGAGCGTGGAGGGACCCTGGCGTCAGTCCACCAGGACACACGCGGGCCTCGTCCAAGAGTCCGCCACTCCTCTCTGCAGTCTGACGCCACAGGGAACCAAGCGTCCTTTCCTCCATTCAGCCCCAGCCCTGTGCCCCTGCACCGCCAGCCTCCCTGTGCTGCTCTAGCAGACTAGCCATGATGCAGGCAGACAGCCACGGGACCCAAGGACAAAGCCACGGCACAGAACCAGCTCTGCTCTCCCAGAAAGAGCCCAGCTTCCTGGCTCCTTGTAGCCAGGTTGTGTGGCAGAGGAGCCCTCCTGACCTCCCCGTAGCTCCGGTCACTCCCGCCAGAGCAGCATGGCTGTCACCTAGGAATGAAGAAAATCCACCGGGCAGGAGTTCCTCCAACTGCGTCAGAAAGCCTGCTCTTTCTCTCGGCAGGTTCGTGCTTTTCTTCTCTCCTCTTTGACTGTAGCAGGTTCGAGTTCAGTGCCTCCTATCACCAGGGGAGGGTCCAACAACACCAGCCACTCCTCTGGCCCTGTTTTTCACTGGTTGTATGTCCAGGGACGTATCTCTCCTCGGAGCATACCCATGCCATAGTCTGCCCACCGCAGGCCTCCTAGCTGCTGGGAGTTCCCAATCACAGCCTCCCACTTGAGAAAACAGGGGTGAGCCACTGTTCCCAGCTATGAGTTGAGAATGAGTCTCACAAACTTTTCTGCCTGGACTGGCCTCAAAATGTGATCCTCCCATTCTCGGCTTCCAAAGGGGCTAGAGCTAGAGGTGTGAGCCATTCGTGCAATAATTTAACCAAATATAAATATTGCCAAACGAGGCCCTTACCGCTGTCCAAATGCATGCACGTGTGCACACATGTAGTCAATGGGTCTCATTTGGGGATTGCTACTACCTCTGTGTCAGGTGGTCCTGAGATCACCAGCATTTGTTCTCTATCCTCGGAAGAGCTGAAGGGATCGCAATGCTGTCCCCACTGAATTCCAGCCTGTGACTTAGACAGCAGCTGCATTTGGCTGGAAGTTGGCCAGTTCGTCTGATGGAGATGCCTTCATCGTTGATCTCCTATGCAAATACCTTCCCAGCTCATTAGTGCTGATTTGGAATTCGGGTTTACATGTCAGTTGCCCTATTGAAGACAAGCAGACCAGGCTGGAAGATAAAAGCGTGCTTTCCTTCTTGCCTTTGGTAGAAAGATACACCAAAAGATAAAAAATGCATTACACCACAAAGGAAAGAATAGCCCTGAAGTTCCAAAACGTGGGCAATGAACAAGGCCCTGTGGTAGGTACAGGGTGTCTGCAGCCAGAGCAGACCCTCTGGAGACAGGAGACAAACTGGCAACAGCTGGACCCATGCGATGCGATTTATGAATCCCTCCTGGAATGGGGCTTGGGCAAGGGCTGGGGGCGGGATTTTTCCTCCACTGGAGGAAGTCGGGGCCCTCTCCGGAAAGGATGTCAAATGAGAAGGGTGAGCTTGGAGAGCTGGAGAGCCAGCCCCAGGAAATCCAGGTGAACTTCAGTCATCAATGAGACATGAGGTTATTCAAGGGTCGAGCAGATTGCACTTTGTAGTCTTTTATATGCCGTGGTAAAAATCTATGATGAGGAAAGTGGACTGCTTCCTCTGTGAATTTTTCTCTCTGGTTTCTGTTATGAAGACAGGGTCTGGAGCTTTGAAGTGGATCCATGTGATCATTTAACCAACCTAGCTTATGTTAAATAACTTGAACCACTCTGCATATTTCACCTATATTTTTATCTGACACACAGAAGGGATGAAAAGAAAATACCAGCACATGGGTCTCTTTAACTTCATCTCAACTTCTCTGAAATTCTTTCAGAAAACCAGTGATGCTTATAAATTAGCACTTATGGTCTCCAAAACCCAACAGTTACTTGTATTCTGGAGGAGAGATTTCAATAGCACAAACTCAAGTGATACTGGACTTTTCAAATTCCAAAGTTGTTAAATTAAAGTGATTTCTTCAAATCAGATAGAATTATTTTGCCAGGATTTTGATTTCCTGCACACACTGGCTAAAAACAATTTGCTCATGGGTAAAAATAATCATGATAGATTTGTCCAATATACTTAATACATGTGCTGGATATGGGGAACAGAGTTTGTTTAACCACTTTGGGGTCATTTTAGCTCTGGAACATAAAATGAAGGGCAAACAGAATTGAAGATGGAACAGGTTATGTGGCCAAAGACTACCAGGTTGGGGGTCTGAAAGTACACCCAAGCTGGGGCCCTGGAGGCGATGCTGTGAGACCCTACCGACGGGAAGAAGCCCCTCTTCTCTGGGCTCATACTGTTTGCCTATGCTTTGTTTTATTGTGTTATAGATTGTTACTATTTTAGGTTCTTTAAACTTAATCATTTCCCTTGGAGTTACTAATATTGATTACATTTATTTAATGCCTACTGCCTGGGCACCATGTGTCCCTGTGAACGAGCAAACAGTTGCTCAAATTGGTTTTCCCATGATCAGGAGAGGAAAGAAAGTCAAAACCCTGCCATTCAAGATAGCTGTCCCTGACAGCTAGTGCAGACATCGCACACTCCCACAACAGATATCTACGATGCCTTCCTGGCTCCTTTCTTCACCTCCCAAAGGGACCCCTCCTGTCTCTCCCGTCCTGTCTCTCTCCCATAAGACAGTTTCCAGGGCTCTTGTCCCTGAGGACACAGCAAGTCTCTTTCTGCCTTGTGCCAGCTCCACTGCAACTTCCCTGATTGTGGGATCAAATCACAGCCAATACACATTGTTCTTTCTGGAGACAGCAAAGGGACTTCCAATCCTGGGAGATGGGGAGAGATGAAATAAGGATCAGAATGACCTCTTAAGGTCAAATAAGCACAGACTCCAATGCGTATGCACAAAGGAGTGAGGAGAGATGAACAAAAAAAACTCCCTCAAAGGATGCCTTAGTTGCATGAATAGAGCCTCTGTACATGTTGTTCACATGTGCATGCACTGATAAATGTGTGCATTCACATGTGTGTGTCTATTTACACCCATGTGTATGTGCATGTGCCTTCCTGTGTGCATGAATGTGTGTTCACAAGCATGTGTGCATTTGCACATGCATATGTATGTGCATATGCCTTCCTGTGTGCATGAGTGTGTGCATTCATGAGCATGTATACATTTACACACATGTGAATGTGCTTTCCTGTTTGCATGAATGTGTGCATTCACCAGCAGTGTGCACTCACAGGCATGTGTATGTGCAGGTGCCTTCCTGTGTACACGAGTGTGTGCATTCACAAGCATGTGTGCATTTATACACATGTATATGTGCATGTGCCTTCTTGTATGCACAAATGTGTGCATTCACAAGCATGAGTGCATTTGCACACACATGTGTATATGCATGTGCTTTTCTGTGTGCATTAATGAGTACATGTGCATTTACACATGCATATGCATGTGCAGGCACTTATAAATATGTACATGTGCACATACATGTGTATATTCTTATGCATGTCTATGGGATTCTTTATATACATGTATATGCTGTCTGTGTGCATCTGTGTACATGCACACACATATTCAGTTGTATGTATACAATGCACATCTGAGTGTACCTATGCATACATGCAAGTGTGCCTGTCATATATATGGATATACACTTTTATACAATTATGGTCATGCAATGTGTGTGTGTGCACTTGTGTGTGTGCATATGAATATATGTGCATTTGGAGAGTGGACACAAATACATGTCTTGTGGTAAAAGGTAAATGGAAATTCAAACTGAAGTTAGAGTCTTTCATGGTAAACAGTTTTAATTCACCTTTAAAGGTCTGATTATCGTGGCGAAGTCTGGATTTATTTGCAGAGAGTGTTGCCATTTATCAGATTAAACTGTGACATTTTTCAGTGGCAAACTGGCCCAGGACAAAAGAGCAAGGAATTGTCCATGTAACGACTTGGAAATGCTAATTTTCTCTAAACCGGCAATAAATATTTGTACCTAAGACAGGTGGAGGGAAGTGGAAGGAGGATAAGAGGGAAAACAGAAGTCAAACCCAAGGGCAACTTGGTCTCCTTCCTATCAGGGTGGAATGCTAGCTCCTGTCAGGCAGCCCCTGTAGCTTACCTTGTGCTGTAAGGACTTCTCTGAGAATGATTCATTGAAATGGAGTGGTTGTTTGCAATGTTAACTGTTCACTCCGTTGGTTGGCATACATATGTCCAGCACCTTCTGCACATCACAGAATGTTCTGGGGTCCGGAGAGCCATCAGTGGGAACACTGACACACCAAGCTTACCTTCTGGTGGGGCGTGACTAGGATACACAAATGTGAACATCCTCACAGAGATCCAAGAGAAGAACAGAGCTAATGCTCAGAAAAGAACAGGGAGTGAGGAAGGGTTATGTCTGGATTTAAGAAGGCAGTCAGTGAAGCCCTCACTGAGAAGATGATGTGTTAACACACTTGGTAAGAGGCCAATGTATGCCTGAGCAGAAGTATTCTGAGCAGATAGAGTCAGCCAATATATGTCTGAGCAGAAGTACTCCAAGCAGATAGTCATAGCACATGTACTCCAGATAGGAAACTGGGAGCCACCTCAGAAGGGAAAGAACAGGGCAAGGACAGGGAGAAAGGTGGTCAGTGGAATCCCACAGGGACCACACAGGGCTTGGCAGCCACAGGAAGACGACTCTTGTTCTGAGTGGAACAAAGCATTGTTGAAGAGATTTGAGTAGTTAAGTGGCATATGATTAATATTTAAAATAACCCCTCTATCTGTTACTTCGAAAATTCTGTACCAACAGGAGCCCAGAACCACCCTAAACATTCTGAGTTCCCGGATGAGAAGGTTCCTCATCGCATGAGCATGAGCTCTTCACCATCCGGTTACAAAATCAACACCATGTCACTTAGTCTCTTCAGTTCCCTTCTATATTGGTGTTCATTTCCAAGTTCTTCAAGAAGCCCAATAGGGAAGAATAGCTAGAAAGAGCATAGCTTAGAATGTTGTCAAATCTCTATAAATGAAATCAGAGTGACATACATGTGTACAAGCAAATGCATCAATGACACAGTCGAAAACAGATACTTGTTATGTGAAGAAGGTGGCATTTTAAATCAGGAAGGAAAGTGGACAATTTAGGTAGTTTTTTTCCATTAAAATAATGGAATAATCAACCTGATTAAAGGGTAAAGTTTCATCAATTCATTTCACTGTACAACAGAATTACTTCAAAATTCATTCTTTAAAGTGCTACCATGAACATGCTCACACCTATATGTTTATATATGTCTGCATCTGTATCATAGTGAAACCCACCAAAAGTTGAGGGGAGGAGATAGGATGTTAAAAAAAGACTAACAGACAGGGTGGGTTTAATCAAAGTTGGAGGTAGCCCCATGAGACCCATTGGTACAATTAATTTATGCTAATAATTGCTTTTTTAAAAAAGTAACGAAAGTATAATGTACTATTTACATGAAAGAGTATTCTGCTTTTTAAAAGAATAAACTTCTGTCATTTGTGATACCAGGATGGAGAATGTTGGGCTGAGTGAAGGAAGCCAGAAAAAAAGCAAGCATTGCATGAGACTGCTTATGTAGAAACTAAACTGTCTGACCTTGAAGTAGAGAGCTGACGGATACAAATAGCTGAAGAACCTAAACCCTCAAAGAGCCAATAACCCAATTAATAAATAGGCATAAGAGCTAAACAGAGACTTTTCAGAAGAAGAAGTAAAAAAAGTCAATAGACCCATGACACAATAGAACAAGTAAAAATAGTCAGTAGAAACATGAAGTAAGGCTCAACATCTTGGCTCTAAAGGAAATGTAAATCAAAACAACACTGAAATTCCACCTCACTTTTGTCAGAGTGGCCATCATCAAGAATACAAACAACAACAGATGCTAGGGTAGAGGTGGGGGAAAAGGAACTCTAATGCACTGTAGGTAGGAGGGTAAACTGGTGCAAACACTGTGGTTAGCAGTATGGAGGTTCCTTGAGAAACTAAACATAGAACTATACTATGATCCAGTGGTACCATCCTTGGGCATTTATCCAAAAGGTTCCAAGTCAGAATAGAGTAAAGCCACTTGCACAACCATGTTCATTACTGCACTATTTACCATAGTCAAAGTGTGAGAACAGCCCAGATGCCCTTCAATAGATGAATGGGTTAAGAAAATGTATATGTACATATATCACATTTGTATGTAATATATGTATGTATGTATATGTATATATTTCACATTTGTATATTATACAATTTAATTTTACATCACATTTATATATCATATATCTATATATAATTTTATTACATTACATATATGAATTTTATTAATCCATTACCAAGAACAATACTAAGTCATTTACAAAGAAGTAGATGGGCCTGAAAAAGTTATCATTTATAATGGTTATAGAAATGAAATGGATGTGGCAATAATACAACTTATCTTGGAGATTCAACTTTACAATTATAAGAATAGTTTACAAAATTATTAAGACAAACTATAAAGTCATTCACCTCCGCATGCAAATCTGGAAAACCTTCTCTAAATATTTTGAGTGACCCTGTTCCTTGCAGCTCTGCTGACATGGGTAAGCCCAGAAGGTTCTGCTAGAAGTGAGCAAAGGTGGCATTGTGCCGATGACATTGTATTGGTCTATGGTTAAAGAAAGGCAGGTGCAGGGAGCCGGGATAAACGCCATTACAAGATGGCGCCCACTTCCTTTCAGCCTAGAAGTAAACAACTCCATATTAGGCAAGTGCTTGGCGGGGCTGCGAGTCCCCAGCTGTGCGCATGCGCCATCATTGTAAATCCTGAGCCAATCCCGTGGCACCTGGTGACGGTAGAAGGCGGACAGCCAATCCTGAAGTGACCCGTGTTCCAAACCCTATATAAGCGGCTGCATTTCCTTGCTCGCTCTCTTGCGCTCAAGCTCTCCCTTCAACTAAAAGGCTCTCCAATAAAGTGTGATCTGAGAAGACTCCTGGTGTGGTGGTCGTTCTTCCTCGCTGGCCGAGAAGGCGTTCGCCGCAGGCAGGAATATTGTGTCCTGTCTCCTACTTGTTTGGCAAAAGGAGAGCTGGCCTGCCACCAGTTCCATGATTACAGACAGAAACAGCAGACAACATCTCTGTTCTGTTTGCTCTCAAAATATTTGGTAGAGAAGTTCTTTTGTGCTTATAAAAAGAGGAAATTGAGACACATACTCATGCACAGGGGGAATTCCATGTGTGGTTTAGTGTTGGTTCTACAAGCCAAGAGACTCCAAAGATTGCCAGAAAACCACCAGAAACCAGGCGAGGCTTGAGGCAGCCTCTTCTTACAGCCTCATCGGATCAATCTACTGAAGCCTGACTTCAGGCATCAGTCTCCAAACCCACATTTACAGAGAGCCACATCTCTCTTTGTTAAGCTCCTGACTCCAGTTCTGTCTTGGAGCTACCAGGAAACTCACACCTGTGTGGAGATGTACCGCACAGTGCAACTGGGAGGCCCCAAGCCTCAAGCGTCCTCAGGAACCATAGCTAGGGTATTACTTGGGCAGTGACCTAGGAAAACCCCATAGAGGTCTGGAAATGCCCAGGGCAACATCACCTGGACCATCTCTATGCGAAATAAGGGAAGAAGTTGGAAGATAGAAGACTGAGCCTCCGAGTGGTCACAGCAAGGCCAGAGGAGCACTGGGCCCGTCCACCACCACTTCCGGTCAGTTTCTTCATGCAGGCTTGCTTCCAGAGATGGCAAAACTCTGAGGTGAAGATTTCTGAGCTTCAGATGCCTGTCGATGGACAAATGAATCAAGAAGATGTGATGTATATACACACAGTAGAATTTTACTCAGCTGTTAAGAATGGTATCGTATCATTTGTAAAGAAATGCAAAGGCCTGGAAAAAGTCATGTGAAATGAAAAGTCAGGCCCAGAAAGACAAAGAACGCATGTTTTCCCTCATGTAAGGATGCTAAAAGAATTAGCTTTTAAACTAAACATTGGGTGATATGTGTTTACAAATGTATTAGCTGAAGTGTGGCATATTTAAGGGAAAACTCACATACTGCAGTTCCTTAGAAAAGCAAAGCCGAAGTTCAATAAAATAAAACACCAGGAAATATGCACTTGAGGAGGTGGGATGGCACTGAGGAGAGAGGGGTGGATGAATGAAGAGGAAAAGCAGAGGGAAATGAAGTCCTGAATTCAATGTGTAGCCTACAAAATGAAGAAGAGTGAGGGAAGGAAGTGGGTTGGGAGGAACGGGTGGAATGGTGAAAGAAGTGACATGGATCAAGATATATTGTATTCGTAAACTGACAGAAAGTGGTTTCTGGGCTTCAGTGTACAGCTTTCATGTCTTGTCACGTGGATGGATATGATGATCAAAGTGCACTGCTGGTGTGCAAATCACGTGCTACACATGTGGATCCTGATGGGACCTACGCAGGGCAATGTCAAGGGAAGCTGTGGCCAGCAGAGCCTGGGGCCCCTTGGGATCCTCTTCCACTGAGAGCTGGGTCCTGAAGCTGGGTCCTGAGTTGTCAGATCTGCCAGTCAGATGGTTCTTCTCCATTACCTGGCAAGGTGAAGAATGTTGCAGATAGGAAGTCCTGCTGGGCTGGGGACACATGTGTCTCTTCAACCTAATCCCCATTACGGTAGTATTAAGAGGTGGAGCCTATTGCAGTGCGGCAATCACTCACCTTGTAGAAGTGACTTCCACAGATCTTCGTTCTGTGCACATGGAGATGGCTGGGGGCTTCCACACGCCACACCCTTCCCCACTCTACTCTGCTGCCTCTAGTCTGTGAAAAAAACTGTTTTTTTGTTATCAATCACCCAGCCCACGGTAATTTATTATAGCAGCACACAACCTGTATGGTTCCATCCCTAGCACCAGAGAAACAAACAGAAAGTCCGGGAAAGCAAACTGTGAACACTTTCATCAGAATGGACAGATCCTGCTAGAACCGGGAAGAACTTGACAGTGGATCCTTCCCCACATGAGCTTCCAAGGAGAGCACAGCCCGCTCACACAGTGGATCACCCACACAGTGGATCACCCACACAGTATATCACTCACGCAGTGGATCACCCACACAGTATATCACCCACATAGAATATCACCCAAACAGTATATCACCCACGTAGTGGATCACCCATGCAGCTGATCACCCATGCAGCTGATCACCCACACAGTGGATCACCCACACAGTGGATCCTTCCCTGCTAGAGCTTCCCAGGAGAACACAGCCCACTCACACTCATGCCGACATCAGTCTGCAGAGATTTCAGCGGAGAATTCCTGGGAGCCATGCCAGACTCCGGACCTGCAGACTGTGAGAGAGTGAAATAAAACTGTTCTTTGTCCTGTCACATAGGCAACCAGCTCACCCACCTTAGTCTGATATTACGCGAGAGTGATGAAAACAGACAGAGAGAAGGGAGAGGGCACACAGGAGGAGAGAAAAGGTAGAAATCCATTTTTGTGTTCATGATATATGTGTGTATTAATTTGTAAAAAAACAATGCCAGTGTAAACGGTCGGCTAGGTCCCCTGGAGTGGTGCCTTGAGTGACGTGAGAGCCGCTTGTGTATCTATGACATAATGCAGCACCTTTTCATTCATTGTGAACAAACAAATGAGGACTGTGGTAAGCTATATAGTTTGGAACTAGAGACTCATGCTGGCCTTGCACACGCAGGCACACTGTGTACTCGGGTGCTAATTACCCCCTGCATGCAAAAGCTGGTACCTGGACCTTTGTTTCGATCCACAGCTGCTGACCCATCCCCTGCAGGTCCTTCTACCTGTGTCTTGCAGGGGTGGGGAGGGGCAGAGGTTGAGCAGTGAACTGGTCTGGTTTGTCTCCACTTGACTCAGTTTGCTTCTCCAAGCAATAGCATCTCAGAGCAATGCAAGGTGTGTCTGTGAGGCAGAATACGAACATACAATGGCCAGTCTGATGGAGGAAGATGGAGCGAATGTCTCTTATACCTCAGTCTGAGTGTTGCAGAACTTAAGTCACACAGTACCCAGACAGCGAGCTGGCAATCTCTGCAAATCTCTCCTCTTCCACCAGGAATTTTGAAATTGACCAGGTATTTCTACACTCTGAGAAGAGGTATAGAGTGGGATGAATAACAGGTAGAGGGGGAGAGGAGTTGCCGGGCCCCAGGGGGGAAGCAAGTGTCAGGGCAGCAGACCAGACCCGGGAGGTGATCCATGAGCCCATAGCTAGTATCGTTTGTTACCAAGGCTCTGTCTAACAGGCAGGGAAGGAGAAATGTTTTCAGGGCCATTTCTCAGTCATCTCAAATCTGCTGTCAGATCAAATTGGCTTTTACTCAGTGTTAGAGTTCATGAACATTTTCGAAATACAAGAGAAGTGGCCAACCTTGTACAGTGTTTTAAGAAAATTAAATCTAGTTATTTTGATTAGGCAACTGCAAAAATCAATCTATGAGGTCAATTTTTCATCCAAACGGCCCTGCTGGGGCCTTGGGAACTCCTTCCACACCGCCTGGCAATCCAGAAGTGGAGACAACTTGCTTGCACAGATGATTTTCATAAAGAATTTCTTGCATGGAAAGTGCTGGAATCTTTCACTTTATCTCAGTCTTTCATCTCCAACTCTAGGTTAGCAGTTCCAGTTTGTAGGGATATCTGCAGGCCACAGCTCCCTGTACCTCACAATCCCAGGACAGACAGCAGTGAGCTTATGCCCTTGGTGTGTGACACACTTGTGTTCCGCAGACTGACCACACTCAGGGTGGTGCTCACAGCCATTGAACAAGGATGCACCGGGTGCGGGCTGCCTCTCTGCATCCTCTGTGAGCTTGAACATGCACTTCACTGTGAAGTGTACCTCAACGGGACACAGATGAGGATTCTGGTTGTCTGTTGCGTGCCTGTTCTGGATTTCTCTGATACGTTCTGGGGGACGGGGGGAACAGGCCTGACCGGCTTGTCCTGAGGTGCGGGTGCCAGCATGGTCCTGCAGGATAGACCGCTGGAGCCCCGGGACATGGAGAACATGTGTCACCTTGGACAAAGTGGACGCTGGTACATTAGAAGCTGTATTTGGAGGCTTAGGAGATTATTTTGTTAGAATTTAATGGAAAGCATTTAGAGCAACCTGGAAACTTCTCAAGCCACACATCATGGCAGAGGGGACAGGAGGGGGGAAGGGAGAAGACGGGGAGGGGACAGGAGGGGAGGGACCTCAGGGGCTTGTTCTGGGTGAGAAGGAACTTGCTGTGAATATCTGAAAAACTTGTGATTGACCCTCAAGTGCTTAAGATGGAGCCCACAGGCAGGTAAAGCCAGTGAGTGGAAGTGCCCTGGCCCTTCCACCCTCTCTGACAAGCTAGAGTCCCCGGGTCTCTTTCTTTTTCCTTCTGTGATGAGCGTGAGTCCCTTCCTTCTTCCTTCTCTGTGAGGAGTGTGAGCTCCCAGCTCTTCCATTCTCTGTGAGGAGTGTGAGCTCCCACCTCTTCCTTCTCTGTGAGCAGTGTGAGCTCCCAGCTCTTCCGTCTCTGCGAGGAGTGTGAGCTCCCAGCTCTTTCTTCTCTGTGATGAGTGTGAGCTCAAAGCTCTTCCTCCCTCTCTGTGAGTGTGAGCTCCCAGGTCATCCTTCTTTGTATGAGTGTGAGCTCCCAGCTGCTCCTTTCTCTGTGATGACTGTGAGCTCCCAGGTCTTCCTTCTTGTGAGGAGTGTGAGCTCCCAGCTCTTCCTTCTCTGTGAGGAGTGTGAGCTCCCAGCTCTTCCTTCTCTGTGATGAGTGTGAGCTCCCAGCTCTTCCTTCTCTGTGATAAGTGTGAGCTCCCAGCTCTTCCTTCTCTGTGAGGAGTGTGAGTTCCCAGCTCTTACTTCTCTGATGAGTGTGAGCTCCCAGCTCTTCATTCTTTGTATGAGTGTGAGCTCCCAGCTCTTCCTTCTTTGTATGAGTGTGAGCTCCAAGCTCTTCCTTCTTTGTATGAGTGTGAGCACCCAGCTCTTTCTTTCTCTGTGATGAGTGTGAGCTCCCAGCTCTTCCTTCTCTGTGAGGAGTGTGAGTTCCCAGCTCTTCCTTCTCTGTGATGAGTGAGAGCTCCCAGCTCTTCCTACTCTCTGATGAGTGTGAGCTCCCAGCTCTTCCTTCTCTGATGAGTGTGAGCTCCCAGCTCTTCATTCTTTGTATGAGTGTGAGCTCCCAGCTCTTCCTTCCTCTCTGATGAGTGTGAGCTCCCAGCTATTGCTCCCACTCTGATGAGTGTGAGCTCCCAGCTCTTCCTTCCTCTGTGAGAAGTGTGAGCTCCCAGCTCTTCCTTCCTCTCTGGTGAGTGTGAGCTCCCAGGTCTTCCTTCTCTGTGAGGAGTGTGAGCTCCCAGGTCTTCCTTCTCTGTGAGGAGTGTGAGCTCCCAGCTCTTCCTTCCTCTCTGATGAGTGTGAGCTCCAGGCTCTTCCTTCTCTGTGATGAGTGTGAGCTCCCAGCTCTTCCTTCCTCTGTGAGAAGTGTGAGCTCCCAGCTCTTCCTTCCTCTCTGGTGAGTGTGAGCTCCCAGGTCTTCCTTCTCTGTGAGGAGTGTGAGCTCCAGGCTCTTCCTTCTCTGTGATGAGTGTGAGCTCCCAGCTCCTCCTTCCTCTCTGATGAGTGTGAGCTCCCAGCTCTTCCTTCTCTGTGATGAGTGTGAGCTCCCACCTCTTCCTTCTCTGTGAGGAGTGTGAGCTCCCAGCTCTTCCTTCTGTGTGATGAGTGTGAGCTCCCAGCTCTTCCTTCTCTGAGATGAGTGTGAGCCCCCAGCTCTTCCTTCTCTGTGATGAGTGTGAGCTCCCAGCTCTTCCTTCTCTGTGAGGAGTGTGAGCTCCCAGTTCTTCCTTCTCTGTGAGGAGTGTGAGCTCTCAGCTCTTCCTTCTCTGTGAGGAGTGTGAGCTCCCAGCTCTTCCTTCTCTGATGAGTGTGAGCTCCCAGCTCTTCCTTCTCTGTGAGGAGTGTGAGCTCCCAGCTCTTCCTTCTCTGATGAGTGTGAGCTCCCAGCTCTTCCTTCTCTGTGAGGAGTGTGAGCTCTCAGCTCTTCCTTCCTCTCTGATGAGTGTGAGCTCCTAGCTCTTCCTTCCTCTCTGGTGAGTTTGAGCTTCCAGATCTTCCTTCTCTGTGAGAGTCACTTTTAGAGCAACTGCATGCATCGGCTCTGGTGGCATCAGCCCATCCGAGCCGGCCAGCACGCCCTGCTACTCTGCACCTTCATTGCTCTCATGGGCACAGTGGCTTCACATGCTTTCCAGGAGAATTTCCTCACCCATCCTGTCCACTAGTCAGCTGGAGCTGTAGCAGAAATCCTTGAGTAGGAGACTTGTAACAACAGAGTTTGCTTCTGTGCAATCTGGAGAGCCTGTCTCCTGGCAAGGCCCCAGGGCGCGATTGGACCTGGGTACCTCTCCTGGCCTTGGATTCCTCCTGAGCTGTGCAGAATAACCCGGTTGCATACCCCATCCTCCCCGCACATGTGTGTGAGTACATCTAATTATCCCTGTGTAAGGACACAGTGGTTCTGGATTAAGGTCAGCACCAGCGACCTCTTAACTTTATCATCTACAGATGTGTTATTTCCACATAAGGCCATCTTCACAGATACCAAGGACTGGGTCTTCAATATCACCTTTTGGCATAATCCAGCCGTCAACAGTAAGTGAAATGCCTTTGGAAGAACCACCCATACAGGCTAGCTTCAGGAGGGGACGTGAACCCGCGGCACTTCAAGCAGACCGATGTGAGGAGCCACAATACACAACCTGGCATGGTTCTGTTTCAGAGGAACATCTGAGAACATGAAGGGCAGGAACACCACAGCAGCACGATGACCAGTTGTGGGGTGGGTCAGCCTTGGGCTTCCTGGAAATGCTCCTGTGCTGAAGACTCAGTCTCTGAATGCTGGGGCTATTGAAAGCCAGTTGGATAGTAAGGACCCTGACCTCAGCCATGAGTTAATTCACGGGTAAGCCCATTAATACATGGGCTGTCAGCAGGCAGGACCCAGTTTCTAGAAGTGGGTGACTGGTGAGGGAGAGGCTACAGCTTGGCCGTGGTCCTTTCTTCAGTCTCTGGCTGTTTGCTGGCTCACGAGATGGCCGCCATCCCCTCCACGCTCCCCCGCGATGCCCACAGGGATGCCCACAGGGATGGAGCTGGTCATGGGATGGCATCTCTGCATCCCGAACCTTCCCTTCTCACATCTGATTTCTTTTTCAGGTAGTTTTCACTGTGACACAAAGTGACCCCCACAGAAAGCCAAGACTCAGAGAGGCTGAGAAGCTTGCACCGCTCCCAGCAGAGGCTAACCTTCCCTTCAGGATTTTCATGTCTTCTGCTGTGGAAATGGGCTTAAAGAGGATAACCATTTGCAGGCCCTACTGTTGCAGGAGTCTGAAGGTGCCCCAGACAGCTGCCTCCGGGTGAGGCTGATGAGGGGCCTCTTGACACTGGTCCCTTGCTCTCAACCATGGCAAGGGACGTGCAGTTGGAAGTCTACGAGGCAGGAGGAGATGGCTCTAGAGGGCTACACCACAGCAGGGAACACAGAGTTTATTTTCCACTTGCTCCTTACCCAGGAATACATAGCAGCATGGACACAAACATTTTCTTAAAAAAAAAAACCCAAAACATCTTGTCAGCTGATTTCTTTATTTTTCAATTATAGAGTGTTGGAGACATATTTGGCATTTAAAAGTATTCTGTGCAGATGTAGTATTTTCCCTATTATTTTTTCAATCATTTTTCAATCTTCACTTCACATTATCACAGAGATCTCCCTCCACGTCATGTGAAGGAAATATTACTTAAAGCTATTGCTGCCTATTTTCATTTTTTTTCCTAGCCCCGATGATCAGAAGAAAAGATCACACACAAAAAGCAAGTGCTGAAAGTCAAATGGAAATGCTGGTCATCAGTATTCACCATGATAACACAATGCCATGATAACAACATGTCTTCTCAAGAAGATGTGGTGGCATTGGATTTTGTGTCTGCTCTTTTCCTCTAATTGACCATGTTTGCAAAAGCGTGAACAATGCAAAAGAAAAAGGGAAGAATAATTCCTCCTTGTTTCTTGTTCCAATGTCCCAATAACGTTTCAGTTTCAATGTTATTATGTTTCTCAAGATTTAATCTCTCCTGTGATAGGCTGGCTGGCCTCTTGGGCCACTCCCACTCCCAGTTGGGGCTGACCTATCAAAATCCTTCTCACTCACATTTTCTCCAGGGCACCCGACCCCTCTGGGTCCTAGTTTCCTCTGAGGAAACTAACATGATGAGTTACACAGGCAAATCAACCCAGTGAAAGGGTTGATAAGGAGCAAGGAAAACTGAGAAATATGTTAGTGAAAGTTTATAATCCATCCATGAGAGGCATTTACCTTACTCCTTGGAACTAGAATGATGGGGTATATTTGGCCATCAATGAATAACAAGAGCTGGGTGCTGGCGGCTTATGCCTATAATCTTAGCTAGTCAGGAGACTGAGATCAGAGGATCTCTGTCCAAAGCCAGCTGGAAAGAAAGTTCATGAGACTTTTTTCTCCAATTAATCTTCAGAAAGCCAGAGGTAGATCTATGGCTTAGTGGTAGATGCTGGCCTGAAAGCTGTGACAAACGCAGTGTGTTCTCTTCAATAAACCTAGGAAGTTATAGCCTGCCATTGGAAGTATATGTATTGCTTTCACTGGCAAGATGTTAAACAAAATATATAAGTAGATACTTTGCAAAGATAGCAGTGCAAACAGTATTAAGATTTTCTAATTGTTCAAACTCAACCCATGTCTGTGTTTTGTATGTGTAAACATTGTCAATGAAATATTCAGAAATACAGTAAGTGTGTTCTGGTTATTTATGGAGGGTTTTCTCTTCCCTTTCCATAATTAACTTCAGTGTCTTCTTTGTTATGGAGTGGAGGTTGATGGGAGATACTTCAGAGTCCTCATGTCTGGCATCATTCGAGTTTTGCCTTTCTCTTCCCACAGGTGCGCAGAGCATTGTGAGAAGGAGTTAGGATATGCCTTTGTGCAGTGGCCTAAAGCAGGAGCATGTTCACGGGTCCAATGTCCAAGAGCTGAACTCATTTTAAGGCAGCATGTTGGTTTCTCACAAAGCCCATGGTCAGCCAATGTCCTTAGTCCTGTGAGTAACAGGGGATGAGAGAAAGATGGAGGGAGGGAAAAGGAAGGAAGGGACGGAGGGGGGAGAGAGGAGGTGGGAGGGAGCATATCATGATAAAACCCAGCCAACGCTCTTTCTCCCACTCCTCGCTGAGATTTACGTCCCATGAGGAGCTGCTACACTGTTATCTTGACCCTGTCAGTGTCTGTCTCCCCCTCTCATGCCCGAGGCCGCACACGGGTGGAGGAGATGCATTCTGGGAGATCTTGAACTTATCAAAACAACTTTTCCCCTGGGTAACCGTGCTGGTGTGTCTACCGCCAGGCACGGGCCTCGCGGCAGTGAACGCTGCACCAAGTAGTTGTCCACACTCGCTCACTCCTGCATCTCTTTATGACCCTGAGTGCTCTGAAGCTGCCCACGTAACCCATGCTGTCTGGAAGCAAACCAGGAGCCACCAGCAGCTCCGGCCTGGCGGCCAGGGCGCCTGCCTGCTCTTGGGTCCGCATTTCTGACAGCAGGCCCTAAATGGGGTGCAGCACTGCACTCTGCTTGTAGCTGCCCTTCCCCTCCCAATGACAGGGAGCTTGCTTTGCCTCACCACACACAGAATAAATGCACCGAAGCGATGACCCCCTTTCTCCGTTCACCTTTTCGTGCCCTTCAGTAGCTTTAGACACCTTCCAGCTCCAATTCTGTGTCTGTTCTGTGGCTCAGCCTTATTTTGTCCCACGTGAAGCCTGTGTGAACACACTTTGTTTTCACACACACCATTGCCCTGTGAGAGGGGACCTGCACCCTCTATCTTGTGGCATTTTTAGTTTGCGTGTTTGATGGTCCTGGGGTTTGGAGTCTGGGCCTCATCCTTGCTGAGCGGCACCCTGTTGTTTGCATCATGCCACCAGTCTGGTTTTGTGACAGCTATTTTCTAGGGAGGGTCTCATTTTATACCAAGCCTGCACAGCTGCCCTCTTCCTCCTTGGGCTCTCCGGAGTCCCTGGGGCCACGGGCAGCTGCCACAGTGCCCCAGCACCGTGCTTTCCCCAGAGCCGAGTGACAGCTATGTGCCACCACACCCAATTGCATTGAGATGACTCTTGTGAATGTCATTTGTCCCGGGTTGGCCTTGAATCGCAACTGTCCACTCTCTGTCTCCCAAGTTACAGGTTTGAGTGGCCATGCTTATCTACCTGTGGCATTTTAAAAATGAGACTGAAGATGAAATCTGCAGATGCGAACTTGAAACCTCCAGGTATCAGAGTGATGGAGGCAGCCAGCACTTCTGAAGGATGAGCTTGGACTCGGACTCATCAGAATGTCAGAAAGGACCACATCTGAAACATTCACCAGCCTCAGCAGTTGGAAGTGGCAGTGACGAGAACTGGGGATTTTCAAGAGATGAAGAGGGAAAATACATATTCAGACAACAGTTACCGGCAGTGGTAGCTACTTACCCTTTGAGATTTTATTTCTTTGTAAAATTACTGCTTCAGAAATAAGGTGTCTACTCTGTTTTCCATGTGTGCCACCACCTGACTTCATTCTTCAGGTTTTGTATCTGCCTAAAGCATCTTCAATTAAAATGACAACTGTTCATCACCTGGACCTCTTATTGTTGCCTTTATCATAAAATCTTCAGGCTTGCAAACATACTTACTTATACCACTGGTAAAATATAACTTGATAATCATGTCCACTTTAAGAAGAGACTCATGATAAATTTCTTCTTGAGTTTGGTTCTAGGAGGAAATAATGCTTGAAAAAATGTTGGCATCCTTGTCTTTTGTAAGAAGATGAAAGCCATGCATTTCAATGGATCTCCTTTTCCCAGCTCACAAATCTCAGGATGAAGTCTACTGCAAATACTAAAGCGAGCAACTCCAAGGAAAAGAAGACTCTCGCCTTTTTTTACTTTATGGGCTTTACCTTGTCAATATTGGTACCAGCTCTACCAACCCACAGTAAAAGAGGGCCTAACAGCCACATACAGTCTCTTGGTTTCTACGTGTATTTCCCATTGATGGCAATTAGTACCTCTTTTCTATGATAAAGTTAACAATAGCCTACAACTCACTTTAAATTTGACAAATCAATTGCCTTCTGTACATCCATTCATTTATCTATTTCACATACAAGAGGACAACACAGTGTTTCTATATCTACCTTTCATCCTTAACAGATTCCCATGTTCTTCTGGCTCTGAGATGCGCTACGGTGAGAAGAGACAGAACAATAGAGAAGGCAGGGACGCAGACCAGAGCCCGGGGCTCCCGACACAGGGGCTGGGCTCCTCCGAGTGGGCTCCACGCGACCAGCTCAGCCTAGAGTAACATTATCTGGTAGACACAGTGCCCAGCGTGGGGCTGAAAGACAAACTACTCCTTGTTGCCCTGTCTCTTACAGAGGCTGATGAGTGCTGGGTTGAAGGCTCAGGAAGGATGGGTCTGCAGGGAGGAGGCTCAGGGCCTATCACCCCCAGGCTCACTCCCAAATCACTCAGCCTAGAAGCCCAGACGCTGAGTCCAGCTACCCTCAGACTGCTCCACCTTTGACTGCCTAAGATGAAAACCTATGATTTCCTGGAAGCTGGGTGGAATGTCATTGATCCCTGAATCAATTTAAACAAAACATTAAATCTAATTAACCATGATTACACAAAACAAACTATTATTGTTCTTCAGAAAATCTACATAATATCAAAACCATGCTGGAAATCAAAATAAGGATGGAAATCTCTGAGTGTTAAATGCAGGACAGCGAGCTAAAGAACACAACCAAACATTTTGAGAAGTTGTAGGGTGTAGTTGTCTTCATTTGGTTCAGAGCTTGAAAAGATGCTCTATGTAGCATTTAATAAATTGGGGATCCGTCCTAGCATTTGAGATAAAGGCAGGAGGACCATGCGTTCAAAGACAACCTGGGCTTCAGCGCGAAATCCTTTCTCAAAGCCTCAAAATAAACAGACATATTAATTAATTAGTTTCTCCCAGGGCTGTTATGATTCCAGGCCTCATGAATGGCAGACAGCAGGTAGTAATCAGCAGGTGCTCACACCTGGGAACTCCTGATTTCTGGGGCCATTTGTGGTGAATTCACATGATTGCCACAGGTGTGGGAAGTATGGCCTTCTACGCTGGTTTTCCTACACATCTGAACATCCCTGATCCATGATGCAGACCAAGACCCAGGGCTGGTGGCTCAACACAGCCTCTCTCTACCCAGTGTCCTCATTTCCTTCTCTTCTACAACCTGGACTGTGGTAATCATAAAATTTTAAAAAAAAAAGAAAGGTGATGAAATTTATCATACTGACTTCTAAATAAACTGCTAGATGGAGAAAATTGTAGGTGAGCCCAGTAAAATTCAACAGGATATCAGGAATTAGCAAATTGGTGGGTCTGGGGGGAAATAGGGGAGAGTGTACAGTCATTTTTCTTTCTGATTCAACACAGAATTGTCTGACTTAGTTGTACTGAGAGACACGTGCTGGTTCAGGCTCTTCTCTGACGTGGGCCTGCTGGCCACGCCCTCTCTCTCTCCTTTGTTTGGGGTCTCATGGAGCTGAGCTGAGTGCATTTGCAGGACTGGCCACCTCAAAGTGAGAGCAACGACCTTTGTCAAGGTTGCTTTCACTCCAGGGATCTTTTTGACATTCTAAGCTATTTGAGTGATTCCGGTGGGAATGAAAGATAGTTATGATTAGTTTTTACTCCTTTCTGAATGACCAGAAGCAAAACAAAGCCACCCAGTGGCTCCTCACCCACTCTATGTCTTCCCTTTCTTCTTTCTCTCTCCTGTGCCAAAAGCTATAGGTGAGAAATTACACCTTGTTAAATGCATTTCTACAGGAGAAACATGGACAGTAACTCTGTCTCCATAAGTCGGGTTTTTTTTAAAGTTCTTTTGCAGACATGTGATCCTATTTTTTTTGCTGTACGCTACAGACTTTTCAACTTTGATTTAATCAATGGTTTATTTATTACAAAAAGAAATGTACTCAATGTTGTTATGGAACAAACAAACTACGTAAAATAAGTAAGAGTTATCTTAGAATGCTATCTGGGTTACTCTAGTCGTAGAATATTGTTTTGAATTTTTCTTTTGGTCCTACAAAATAATCTGCCTTTAGAAATGTGTGTGAAAGAAATTCCAGTGTGAACAAGGCAGGTTTTGAAGATGGCTAATGCCTCCCTAAAATCTATGGGAAAGAAGAAGCCATGGTGTCTTTTCATTGAAATCAATTTAATTCACGAGAACAGAGTTTCTAGCTACACCGTGATTGAGAGTGAGTGGCTTAGTCTGGCCTTAGACTGCTCGGAGAAGCACACCTCTGTGCAATCCACGATCACCAGTCGGTACAGGCAGTGAGGCCTTGTGCCCTGGGCAGCCTGGGGCCTGTCCCCACGGCTCCGGCATTACCAGGAAGGGTGAGGGCGGCTCTGTGCTCACAGGAAGTGCGGGCTGCAAACCAGGCTCCGTCATGGAGTCCCTGTCCTCCAAAACGTCTGCAGTGAAACGCGGTGAAATTACACAGAAGCCCTTGGCATCTGAGGTATTTCTAGACGGGAAGGATTCCAGGCAGGTACGCGCCCAAGTCTCTCTGGCAAGTGGTGGGGAGCAGTCAGACCCACAAAATAAAATGGGTCCCCAAGCAAGGCCAGTTCACTGCTGCTGTCTGAGACTCGCGAAGTCCCAGGAGAGGCCCAGAACAGAACACACGATGTCTATGAGGAAACAAATCAATGTAAATAATAACAGTTATCATTCTCATTCCTAAAAATAAACACGAATACATGCTATCATATTATAAATAATAAATATTACTCTCATCCCTAACACCACATTCCAGTGCTTTAAGAGAATGGAATGTGCCAATTGATCTCAAGGTGAATGTCAAGACATTTCACTTAAAAATGTGTGCGTGCAGTTGTGCGAATCTGCCTGCATCTGTGCCTTAGAACCCCAGGGTTTCCCACACAAATACACAGTCAGCGTGTGTACAGGTGGCACTGATTTATGTTTCCATGCTCACTTCCCTGCATTTGAAGGTTTGGTTCTGGAATTGATCTCCCAAGAATTTTTGTTTAATTGTTCTCTCCAGCGAAAAGTGCTACAAGGTCTGAAGAGACAGGTAAGCAATATGCTCACACATCACAGCCCACAGCCTGCAGTTGAAAAGCTCCATACAGAATGAAGTAGCTGCTTCTGCTTCATAGTAAGGCACTGTTTTGAGTAGATGCTTCAACCCTCTGCATCTCCAGGCAGCTGGCCCTCGACAACCTCTCACCAGAGGTCGACATACCACCAGACCTTGAAGAGCCCAGAATGGGCCTTGCTGGTGTGGAGAGCCAGGCTGGCCTCCAGATTCACCTAAGCCCGTGTGATAGGAAAGAATCATTTTGCTGAAGGAAAGCGGCTCAAGTAATAACCGTGTTCCAAATATTTCATACTTGGGAGCTGACGTGTGTCTCCGCTGCTCCCGGTGAAATCTCCGGACTCAAATCCAGACCACAGCGTTTCCTGTGATTGCCTCTGGATGGATGGATTGAGACCTGTGTCTCTGACACCTTCTGATAAGCATCTGCAATGACGTTGCACAGCCACATCCCTTCAGCCTGGTGTCAGAACCCATTTCCTTCATCCGTGAGCCGCATCTACTCCTCCTTACAGAAGTGGACCCGTCGGGGTCAATTACATCTAAGATGCAAATAAACGAGACAGGGGCAGAGGAGGTATATTCATTTTTATGTCCTTGTGCCACCAGAGCTGTAGTTGCCTTGGAAAGTGTAAAGGAGGCTGTGGGCGTAGAGGGCACTGAGATGGAAGGGGCAGACTGGTGGGCTGGAGCAGCAGAGCTGAGCCCCCACCCCTCCCGAGCGTCAACGCAGAGACATTTCCTGCCACAGCTGCCGAGCTGACAAGCCGGCAGCTCTGCTTCCCAGTTGTCCCCAGCATCACGTTGGAAGTCTGAGGAGGGAACCTTTGGTCACCAACATTACCTATCAACTCAGCAAGGCTGCCCAGAAAGAGAGCTCTACCACTAGCACCATGGGCACCAGACCCTCTCCCTACACACCTGCTCCCTAGAAAGGAGACTTCTAACCACATAGCCAGAGAGGCCTCCAGCAAAGCCCCTCGGGGGTCCTCCTCTGATTTGATTCACTGCTTTCTCAAGAGTGTCCTGGTAGGTCAGCCCTGTGGCTGTCCCAGAGGTCAGCAAGCTTTGCCCTCTGAGAGGCCCCTCGGACATTCTGGGGACATTCCTGGAACTTACTGCTCGTTTGCATAATTGTCAGAGAGAGAGAAAAAAAAAACACTCCCAAACTTGAATGAATCAACTGCCATCCAAGGCATGTTGTCCGTGTGATGTTCAACCCCAAGGGGTGTCTGACATCTCCCGGAAGACACACGATTCCCAGCATGTCCCTGTTCACCCAGCCCCCTGACATTCCTCTTTCCAAGAGCTCTGGGTGCTTAGCTGGGTCCATGACAGCCCTTGACTGGCAGTCTAACACATAAACAACCATTTGCTTGGTAAAGTCATCCAAGAAATCCTATTACTTGGCTGTAGGATGCTGTTCTTGGAAAGGAAAATCGTGACTAAGCTCTAAGTAGGCCAGCGCCACAGGCCAGGGCTCCCAGGCCTCTGACGGCCAGCGCTGAGCAAGACGCGCGGACGCATACCTGTCGGCAGGACTCAGGTGGCACTGCAGTCCACTCGCTAACAAGCCCGTGGTTTCTCTGCCATGGTGTCTGTGGTTAACACAGTTTGTACATAGAGCCCATTGTAGCAGCAGATATTATTGGTTTTCTATACAAAATTTTAAAAAAAGAAAGAATGAAGACCAGACAACATGTTTGAAATGCCAGAGATATTTACATCAGAAAACCCAGTGCCAGTGCCCACTCCCCAGTAGGACACTGAGGGTGAGCACATTCCAGGTCACGCAAGTCCCTCTGACTGACAGCATGCATAAGGGCTTCAGTTCCATTGTAAGTCAAAGGAGGCCCTGTCTTCCTCCTCCTTCCACATCCAGCTCAGGGGGTTGTCACATTCATAATTAACCCTGATATTTGATGTTTAATATTGTGGCCATTCGTGACCATGTGGAGTTACTATAAAGCATTCAGGAGCCATGCACATCTTGCAAAGACTGTCAGAGATCTCCTGATTTGCACGAAAGGGGAAACACACAAAGCTTGGGTGAATCCCAGTGTTTCTGTACAGTTGTGCCATTGTTGCTTTCTAAATCTGAATTGAGAAGTCCTAGTGCTAGTAACTCACATGTGACAGGACACTGTTTCCACTGTCCACCCTTCTTACTCTATTCTGCACAAATTTCCAAAAGAGAAAGAGGGAGGGAGAGGAAGGGAGGGAGGGAGGCAGGGAGGAAGGAAGGAAGGAAGGAAGCAAGCAAAGACAGAAAAGAAAGCAAACGAAGGAAGAGAACAGAAGGGGGAAAAAGGAGGAATAACTCTACAGTCTAAAGCTAACTACCGCCCAGAGGTGCCCCACACAGGGGACACCCAAGTTAGGGCAGTTCCCAGTTTCACACCCCGAGCGCATGCTTTCCCGCGATGTTTGGGTTTTGATCTTGGCTCATGTCCCTCAACACACTGACCTCCCAGCCCTGCCCTCTCCCTAGGCTCCACTCTGCTCCCCCTTGGCTGTTATCAACGGAGCTGCCTGAGCCCGGTTACCCATGCATCTCTCACACCGATTGATTGAGGCACCAAACGCTTCTTTTAAGGCAGGTTCAAGAAAACCTCAAATTCCTCTTAGTCATTAAAGGACAATGAAGATCCTATTTTTCTGTGTGCTTCTGCAGATCCAGCACACTTCCTCTAATGAAAGAAGGGTAAATAATTTCCCCCTTGCTGTGCTGAGAATCAGAGCCTGTGACACGGCCTCGCGGGTGACCTGACCCCACCTGTGATCAAGGTCCATGAGCCGAAAAGACAGGTGTTATCTTTAACTCCGTGGAAGAGACAAGAGGTATTTAGTGCTGTCTTTGGTGGAAGAAGTGGGGCAGAGGTCTCGAGCAGGGGCCAGGATGTGCCTCAGGCTGTGTGGACTGCGATGCTGGACAGAGGTCCCATCTCTTGCATGCCAATAGAAAAGACATGGTGGTCATTGACCCCAGGAAACACAGGGGCAATGCGAAAGCCCCGTGTGGTAGTGGCCAGATGGCTGAGCAATACTGATCTCAATAGCCAACGTGCAGACAACAGACAGGTTTTATTTATTTCTAAAGAAGAAACTGCTTGAAGCCAGGTGTCGGTGGCTCACGCCTGTAATCCTAGCTAACTCAGGAGTCTGAGATCTGAAGATCACAATTCAAGCCAGCCTGGGCAGGAAAGTCTGTGAGACTCTTATCTCCAATTAACCACCAGAACACTGGAGTGTGCTATATGGTTCAAGTGGTAGAGCGCTAGCCTTGAGCTGAAGCGCTCAGGGACAGTGCCTAGGCCCAGAGTTCAAGCCCCATGACCAACAACAAAAAAAAAAAGAGGAAGAAAAGAAATTGCTGAAGGGAAAACATACTTTAGATATTCTTAGTTCTAAGAGTAAATGGAATATCCAAGGGAAATTATTCAATTGGCTGCAGAAAATAATTGGACAATGGAAAAGTTCTCCAAGCTAGACACGAAGTTCCAGAGTGAAGAACTGAAGCCTGGAAAGACACAAAGCTTGTAAGAAGAAAGCGTAAATAGAGGCGAACCGCTGAGATAACCATGAATGTTGAATTGGAAAGAGGTCTTGAAACTGGGTGGGTTAGGAGAAGAGGCAGAGAAGGATGAGAAGCAGAGAAAGAGCAGAGAGTGAGCTTCATCTATCCAGCATCTTCTGTGTGAGCCCAGCCTGTTCTAATACCTATCGTTTCATTTCACCACAAAGTGACCCTTGCTAGTAGGTGTCACGAGAATTTTGTAGCGAGTAGCTGAAGGGCCCCAGATGTTAAGTCAGCTCCAGAGATGTAACGTTGTCCTCAGGAGGCAGCTGGAGAGCCATGCCCACAGCAATAGGCAGGGGTGTTGCTTTCACATGGTCAGAGGAAGGGAGAAGCGGTCTGTGGCGGTGCTGCCCAGAGGCTAAGAAGCTGCTGCATCTGCCCCTCCTCATCAAGGTTCCCAAGGTTCCCCCTGGCATCAGCTGGAGACGATGACAGTCTTCTGTGGTACAGAGCGAGGAGGTGGAGGCTGGGGAGAGAGAAGGAAGTTGCACCTGCAGCCTGAGCTTCCCACACAGCCCTGTCTGCCATGCTTGCCACCTCTGTCTCCCTGCGGCCGGAGGGTCAGAGCCAATCACCAGCTAGGATCCACGCTGCACATCTCACTGCTGTTTCCTATGACCTGGGCTTACAAGGGTCAGGGTGAGTCCCTGGGTTTCCGGTAATGGGTCTTCTGAGGACAACAAAACAATTGAATGAACTTGGTGAGGGCTCCCCTGGAAAGTTCCAGTATTCCAGGCCTTTTGCTGAAGCACGATCATTGTGAGCTCATTCACCAAAAGAAAGTTGGGTGGAAAGGATTTGTACTGTGTCTCTGTGGCCACTGAAGGTTGGTCTCCCAGATTTCACCCTTCCTTCACAAGCACAGCAGTTCCCTTCCCTGGGGCTGGGGTCCATGAGCTGCTCACAGCAGCAGGCTGGCAGCCAACGGGGCTTTCCACACAGCAAAGTGAAGCTTATCTCAGGATGATGCGTTGTTCATCCGCGTGCTGTGTGGGACTGACATTTGGTGAGCTATGTAGAGCAACACCCCAGCCAAAAGGACACCACCTCTTCACCCCGGTGGCCACCGCCAAGAAGCAGGTCCCTTATCAGAACATGCTTAGCAAAACCTCCCCAGTTTTCTGTCTTATAACCATCTGGACTTTTATCAAATCTGCTTTGTGAAGGTTAAAAGTAAATAGAAGGACAGCCATTTGCAGAGGGCAGTCCATGATACCTGTCAGCGTCTGCCTTATTATTCATGGAGGCTGTATTTGTTATTTCCTCTGTGTGTGTGTGTGTGTGTGTGTGTGTGTGTGTGTGTGTGTGTGTTAGGGTTACAGCCGGAAAGTTCCACCAATCATGCTCATTATTTAAATGAGACAAATGGGCTGTTGTCAGGGAACGTGATCTGAGTGACATTATTATTCTGACCTAGTGTAAATGTCATGACCTGTCTTGGGTTTTCAGCAGCAGGCTGGGGAGGTGACAGCAGCCTTGCCATAAATCAAGTGTCTCGGACGTTATGATAACTTTTATTAAAGAGCAAATGGATTTCTTGACATTAGGCTTTTATACATTCCAGTTGGCAAATGTAAATGGGACTGCTTTCCCCCAAAGAGATAAAACCAACTCAGCTCCCATGAGGAGAGAAAGGAAATGATACTCAATTTACTGGGCTTGGCCAATTTCTGTTCTGCATGTGTAATGAATGGAAAAATCACAAACGGCACAGATGTAGGGAAGACACTTGTGTGTTACTCCTGCAGGACATTGGTGGCTAGTAATTACTGGCATCCTGGCTATATCCGAAATGCATTCAGACTTAACACTTAGACTATGCTGTTTCGGTTTAAGTCGTTATTAATGTATTTCATAATGTATTAGGCTGAAATAATTAGGTGACAGACTGTGATAAACTCATTGCCCCTACTCTGTTGCTGCTAATCCCTTCCCTCTATTTCCCTGCCAGCATTCCGTGAGCCATGTGTCTTTGGTTATTTACTTCTCCTAATCATTGTTACTGTTTTAATTGTTCTGTTCATTTAGGATGGCCAACGCTCAATCTTGAAAGCAACTAGTTACTGTAAAATCCTATAGTGATCATTTGTATTTTTCACTGTTTATGTCCACTTAAAAGAAGTTACTGTAATTATTGACAAATTAGAATCTACATATGTAAGTGAATATTTCCCCAGAATATAACTTTCAAACATAGTAAAAGATATCTATACAAAATAGAAATCAGGTGAATTTTGTAGTTGGAGGAAGAACATTCAAATGTAATTATATTCCTATAGAAGGACAATATAATTTTTTGGAGCACAAAGGATGTTTCTATTTCTCTAGAATCTTACAAAGATCATTCCTTTAATTTAGTTAGTGCAATATCAGGGCAAACTATCAAAGACGACCCCAGCCATGCTCCAAGATCAGGAAGACAGGTTCTACAGGAGGGGTATGCCAAGGGCCTGCGGGCCGGAGCCCTCCCCTGGGACCAAAAGAGAAGGCCTGCTTCCATCAGAGAACCTTGAAGAGTGAATGCGGGAGAAGAGGAGGAGGCGGGGAATCTGTGAGATGCTTGAGAATTGTAGCAAACTGCTCTGACAGAGAGCCGTCAGAGAGCAATGCTAGCAAGAACCCTGCTCTCGTGGCATTCTGAGCCACGATTCCGTGGCAGAAAGATCACTCCGGCACGCAGAGTCGTGAGAAGACTCGTCCTGTTCCACTGCCCGGGGTTACCCAGCTCCCTGCCTGCTCTGCTGGGATTTCTGTGTGCTGGTCACACAGGTGTATGCACACCTACTCTGTCTCTCTAGAGGCTGTGGGGGAGTTTTGTAGCGCAGGGGCAGTGGACAATGAGTAACACAGGAGGTTTTTCAGTTAACATCGTGAAGATCTTTCTTCCAGAAATTTTCTCAGGAGTGAATTCGAGCATTGTGATCTGCCCAATTAAATGGCAGTGTTCCTGGAACAAGTTGGCCTCTCAGGCTAAGACAAGGACATTGGTGACAGGAATGACATTGATCAAGACGCATTGGATGCACAAGCCGCTTTGTTGGAAGGCAACTCCTTTGCACAGCTACTTAACAGATAATAAAAACATTGTTTTAAGACAAGCACATTCTCTAAAGATGGAGTTTGGTTGGTAGACTTACCTCTTTCTGAACAATGGCTTCCGTTTTGTAGATCTTCCCAGGAAACTCAGAAAATGGCCAGCTTGTGTGGAATTTTCAGTATGATTTGCATGGTGCAGACATAGAATAAAAATGAGCAACTGGACTCAAATAGGTTAACAAGTGGGGTATGGTGATTTGTGAGCCATCTCTAAGCATGTATTTCTGCATAGACAGCTTCATTCAATCATGCAACCATGATCTGTGGGACAGATACCTTGTCCACTCCCAGGGATGTTTCCTGCTTTTCTCTTACCTTAGAGCAAATCCAGGAGTCCCTGACGCAGGTGAGGGAAGTATCGGGCACATCCTCCGCAGTGTTCCCAGGAAAACCCTGGCCTCTCTGCCCTGAATCCATTGAGTTTGGTGAAGTCTGTGGATAAAGAAAGAAGAGAAATAACTAAAGGAAGTCCCAATCTAAGTGTGATGGAATGTTACAACCTCAACTGCCGAGGAAGGCTGAACTCGAGCCTAGGTGTTTCAGGCTGGCATAAAAAGAAACAAAAGACAGAACAGAATTGAATGGTAAGAGAAAAGAGGAAAGGGGAAAGGGAAGGGAAAAGGGGAAGGGGAAAGAGAAGGGAGAAGGGAAGGAGAAGGGGGAGGGAAAAGGGGAAGGGGAGGGAAAAGGGGAAGGGGAAGGGGAAGGGGAAAGGCAAGGGGAAGGTCATGGTTCTATCATCCATGGGTTCTATTCCATTTGCCCTGTGATCCCATTTCTCATTGAACACTCCTCAAAGAACGTGTTGCCAGGATGGCCAGCTTTGAGGATCTCTGTCCCCAAATCCTGCTTATTTTACTTGCAGCATCTAAAGTCATTGCTTGATAGTTAATTTTTTCCAATTATTCTGTGTGTACTTCTTGTTAGTGGACTTGTGGCAGTGGTCTAGAATTTGGTTCAACACACAACAGTCTCTGGATAAGGGTAGATGAATGAATTATTAATTCTGGATGTCAAATTGAGACATCTAGGTCCCTAGAAATGATGTTGCATTTATTGTCATAAAGTCTGCTTTCTCTGCTGATGGCATCCCTGCTCCACTTTTCCATTCTTTGAAAGCTCTTTTCATATCGATGCTGGCTAATTTTGATGCTTGTGTCTTCTGTGCATGTGCTGGGATTTTTCTTACCTCCTAATTATGGATGATTTCTCCTGCAGATTTTAGTATTTTCTTAAATCTTGTCTACTCACTACAATATAAAGAGTCTGGTTTGAATTATGTAATTGTCATATTGATTTTGGTTGTTTTTTATGCAGTTATATTCCCAGCGAGTGGTCTTGATCTTGTAGCATCTGAGCTTCAGGTAACTAACAAAGACTAAAGATTGCCCAGCCCCAGAATTAGACATCTTTAATTACAAACAACACAATGGCTTTTCAAAGCCATTCCTCTATATTCCCTAAACAACTGAATCTTACAGAAGATCAGGTATTGTCACTTCCTCTTATAACCTTAGCAGACCCTTCCAGGACCCTGCCTACCACCCCTCATCTTTCAGATGAACTCGCTCAGACCTTGGGCCTCTCAGCTGAGCATCAGCTCTGTGTGCAGGCAAGAGAGGGCAGCTGCAGGAGAGATTTGGGGAGTGAACTTCCAGATTCAACTACAGGCAGGAGACATAGCCTAACTGTGGCCCAACAGCCACATAGCAATCTGGGATTTAACAGGTTCACTTACTCCACAGGCCATTCCTCATGGACTGGCCTAGGATCGCCTACGAAACCCTGGCCCAGGCTTGGGCTGTAAAGGACCCAGCCTCAGTCTGCCTGGTTTGCCTAGTTTATCTTCCTCCTGTGTCCAAATCATTTGTAATCTTAGAAGATTCAAGGCAAACGCCTCTGTATAACTGGCATTATTACTCTAAAATACATACGTGGGGCTCCTGACAAATGTATTGGATGCTCCTCAAAATCCTCTGGGCACTTTATCTGTAACTTTGTGGACATGAGCATTTCTCTTTTAACAGGTTACCTTCCTGACTCATCATCCCTGCTCGATAGTAAACAAAATGAGCGGAAGACTGGACCTGTCACCTTGGCATCTCATGAGCGTGTTGCTGGGCTGGGCTTCGAGGAAGAGCTAAACCCCTCTTCACATCACTGTATTTTATTTTCTAATGGGAAGCATGCACTGAAGCTGACATTCTTTCCTTTCAGAAACTTCTAATGCAACATAGAATTAACATGTAACAGTGGTAAACACACACACTTATACATCTATACATATACATACCTATACATATATATACCTATACATATATATACATATGGCAATGTGTTAACAGAATTTTCATAATTGAAACCACTTATCATTGTGAAATTCTGCATTCTCATTATATATATATTCTCCACTGAACTATCATGTTGTATCCTAGATTCATTGTGGTTTTAAAATAATTACCATATATTAATAGAATAATTATTTTTTAATATTAAGCATGGTGTACAAAGTCATAATAAGGCCAACAAATTCATTTGTTCACTTAGCAGCCGACTCCCTGCCCGGTGTGGCCTCGTGAGGGTAATAGATAGAGTAGGCCTGTGCTCAGCCCTGGTGCAAGCGGAGACACTGGAAGGGTGGGCAAAGGCAGTCCTTATATCCAATGTATATTATGTACAAAATAAACTCTGTAACTTGAGGGTAGGGACAGGAGGGGAAAATTTGGGAAGAATGCAGGGGTGGCGTTGATCCAGACACATTGTACCCCTTTGTACAACTTAATAATTTTAGAAGAGTTATACAATAGCCATAAATATCTGTTTTCAAGTCTTCTTCAAAGAAAATTTGTCAGTACATAGAGAGCAGAGCAGTAGCAATTGCCATTGGCAGCCCTCCATCTGTCTGGCTGGTTGACGGGAGGACCACGTGAAGGACACAACCCTGTTTCGGGCAGCATTGTCTGGGGCATAAAACCACACTGAGAGGACCGTGGTGTTAGGTGGGGATGGTAAGTTTGCTGGTGTTCCATTTCGTACGTTATGAATGCTTCATTCAGCACAGTTGGGAGCTGAGAACTGCACCGTGAATGTCCAGAGAAGCAGAGATGAGGCCAAGGTAGGCGCACCCTGCTTACATATCTTGATGCTCATTCTTGGTAGGAAAGTGTATTTTGATTCTCTTTTTAATTCTTATCTTCTCCAAAGCAGAGAAGAACTTCCTGGAAGTGCACTACTTCACAGGAAAGGTTATGTGTATATAAGAACTGAGTTAGGGAGGGTTTGATGCCCGTAAGAACTTTTCCATCATGCAATCTCTTTAGGCTCCTATACTCAAGCCTACAGGGTCCACACAAGCTGCAGAGTATCAGGCATCTGAGAGAAGAAAGGAGTATGTTAAAGGGAGAGGAGAGTCAGTCAGACAAAGGGCACAACAGAGCCACAGAGAAGAGAGAGCTTCAGGAAGAATGAGGAGAGAGCAGGGATGGGCCTTCAGAGTGAGCACCTGGAGACAGGGGTTGCCTGTCTGTAAGGATTCAGTGTGACCATGAGCAGTGGAGACCCAGAAAATGCACTTGGACAAAACCATTTGGAGAAGAAAATTCTTACATACAGAGTAAGCCATCTGCGTGCTGAGGCCAACTCCAGTCTGGTTTCATGAACTTCCCTTGTGCCTTGATCATATCCAGACACAATGCTTTTCCCATTTGTTCAATCAACATACATGAAGGAAAAGCAGCCACCGAAGGTGGGTTAGGTTCTGTTTTGGCAGGGGACTAGTCCCAGCGTGAGAGGCTGAAGGAGAATGAGCATGTCCAAGTACTTGATATGCACTTGTGAAAAAAGAACCATGAAACCTGTTGAATTTGTTGTTAGAAAGGGAAAGGAGGAATGAAGAACAGATTGGGGGCATCGATTAGGTCAGGAAACATTACATGCATGCATGGAAATGTTATAAAGAAAAACAAAAGAAGGTTCAAGAACACAGTCTCACCAGGCACCTGTGGCTCACGGTTGTACTCCTAGCTACTCAGGAGGCTGAGATCTGAGGATCACAGTTCAAAGCCATCCTGAGCAGCAAAGTCCATGAGCTTCTATTTCCAGTTACCCACCAGGCAACCAGAAGTGGTGCTATGGCTCCAAGTGGGAGAACACTAGCCTTCAGCAATAAAGCTTAGGACAGCACCAGGCCCTGAGCTCAAGCCCCATAACCAAAACCACAAAACAAACCAATAATGTATACAGCCCTACCTGTTCTCATGCACACTGTCTACAGCTACTTTTGTTCTGTACAGTATTGTGACAGAAACTCCAGGGCCTGCCATCCAAACCTCTGCTCACTGGCCCTTGATGACAATGGTCAACGTAGGCTTGGAAAGCATACTCCAGTGTTGGAATTCTGGAAACTCTGCTGCCCTGCCCTGGTGTGGACCACCGTGTGTTCCCGGAGGCCATCCTGACATCAGGTCACACGTCAAGACGCCAGCTTGCAGGCAGGAAGAAAGGAACACAAATGACACAAGGTCACCTCCGCCAGTGGGCATCTCCCCCACACAGTGACTGCACGTGTTAAAATGAGCTCCAGGGCCATTCTGAGTGCTGGGAAATGGTCCACTCCACACAGAGATGAGCCCAGGTCACCCTAGGGTTGCCAATAGCAGAGCAAATGTTACCAGGCAGCTGCTACTCCCTTGAACAAAACTGGGAAAACACTGTCTGACCTGTCTGCAAAGATGTCCACAGTCGTTGGCTAGAGTAGATATCAACAAGAAAAGTCAGACTTCAGCAGAATAAACCACTGGATAAATACCCTCTCACTCGCTTCCCTGGGTATGCGAAGGGCAGTGGTACAGTTACGCCTTCAGCACGGTTATAATGGATTATACCTTCCCACATTCCCTTCTGATTTTTCTTGGAGAAAAATCTGTCACAGAGATACTTGAGCATTAGGACAAATTTCAGACTATAATTTATGGAATGTTGCATACCATTTAGCTAGCAGATCGCTGCTGCACCGTGATAAATGTTCTAATATGTACTGCAAACGTGTAAGAAGAAACATTTTGAAACATAAATTATGAGGACCCTCAAAGATATATAATACTCAACAGACAGCCAGGAGTTACCAGGTTGTCATGATCTTTCCTGTAAATACAGACCTAATGCGTTTTTAAAGTGCTGCTTTGTTTTCCCAGCTGACGCGGCCATCTCTAAAGACAGTCAGTGTTTGACAATTCTATTTGGAATCCCAAGAAGGCAACTTTAAGTCCATAGAGTAGAAGTTGACTCTTGCTCATTCATTTGGGGGCTGGCAGTCTGTGGAAGTTCATTCGTTCCAGATCATCCTTCTGGTGATCTCTTCCTGATGAAACTTGGATGTCCAGGACAATATGGCCATCGGGAATGTCTTACCATGACTATCTTTCTGCTTTTTGTACTCATTTTGGTGTGTGTGTGTGTGTGTGTGTGTGTTACCTTTGTTACCACATAGCCCAGATCTCTTAACTAATTATTCTCTACAGCTCTTGGTGGCTTTGTTCTGTATGTTTATTCTTGTTGTTAAGGTAAAAACTGACCAGAAAAATCCAAGAGAAACAGAGATAAGGAAGCCCTTCATTTTCCCCTCTAGAAAGCTGCGCAGACACAGTGCTTGTCACTGGACAGTGACCTTCTGATTATCGTTGCCAGGAATCAGAATGGCAGAGAGGAGAGCCTCTCCTACTACAGCTCGGGCAGGATTGATTGATGCCTTTGAGGGCCCAGCAGATTTCAATAACTCAAGGCGGTGCGTGCACACACACACACACACACACATACACACATGCTCTCATGGTCTTCCCAGAAACTCAGAGGATCTCATGTGTCAGGCTCAGGCTGTCCCAGACATTGAAGGTGCCACCTCAGCTTTCATTCCGTTGACTCCAGAGTTGCACTGCAGAGGTGGTGTTGGGGCAGCTTCGCCCTGGCCACTGCCATGGGACCACGGTGTCCTCTCAGGTGCCCCGAAAGCCTCCTCCTGTCCACCAGCTCTCAGTGACCACTGCGCAGTGCTCAGCGGGGAGAGCTTTCCTGCAAGAAGGGCCCTGCCCCGGCAGCACTGCCGCCCTCTGAGGCCCCCTCTCAGGAACCAGAGGACGGCCATTCCACACGAGCTGCCCACGCGTGGCCCTGAGGTCTTGGATGGGGAGCTGCCTTCCCACTCTCAGTTACAATGACGGGCTGTGGACCTGGGTGTCGGTCTCTCCAGAGCGCAGGAGGGGTGCTGAGAGGCGGCCCGGCCCTGAGAAGTTCTGAGTCCATGTCTCATCAAAGACACTCGGGTTCAACCGTCTCTGCGTGGCACGTCACCCTGTCCTGCAACAGGGGGAGATGTGGGACTCGGGGCAGAGGGCCTCAGGACAGGGCTTCGCAGCCACGAGGTCTTGGGGGAGGGGTTGGGGAACACAGCGCATGGCTTGTCTGGACGGCCGGCTACGGGGGCCGTGGGATTCCAGGCATGGGTGACAGAGACCGTGGTGAGTTACTATGCTCTCCCGGGATAATTAGAGCTGGGTTCATTGACTGACCCGCGTCGCCTGTGCCTGCCCCGTGGGTTCTCACCCAGGGCTCTCCACGTTTCTCTTTCCACCTAACCTGCTGAATCTGCATCTGGGCAGCGGTCAGTCTTGTCCACCCATTCTTCCCGGTGGCCCAGCCAGGTCTCCCAGTCCCCCCAGTACCCTCTCCCCTCTCCCCCCCCCCCGTCTCCCCAGTCCCGGGCAGCGTGAGCCTGCCTGCCACACCGTGGTCCTGCCTGTCCAGCCCACATCCTCCTCTAGTCACGGCCCTCACCCCACAGAAGCTGCTCAGACGCACCTGCTGCCCCCAGCCTACCAGCCCAGGGGCCAGGCCTGCGCCCAGGGCACACACGGAGCCCCAGGGAAGACTCAGGGCCCCGGAGAGAACCCAAGCCCTTTGAATGCTCACTGCTTCCCCTCTGGGTAAAGAGGAGCTGACCCCAGCCGGGGTTCCCCACTCCACGGGGAGGAGGAGGAGGAGGAGCAGGAGGAGCAGGAGGAGGAGGAGGAGGAGGAGACTGAAAAGAAGAATAAAGAAAAAGGAGAGGGTAGAAGAGGAAGGGGAAGAGGAGTAGGGTGAGGAATGAAAGGGTGAGGAGGAGGAGGAGAAGAAGAAGGAGGAGGAGGAGAAAGAAGAAAGAGCAGCAGCAGAAGAGGAGGAGGAGGAGGAAATGAGAGGAGGGAGGGGAAGGGGGAGGGGAAGGGGAAGGAAGATGATGAAGTCTGTGGTCAAGTCATTATTAAAGTGCTGTGTTGGCTTGGCACCGGTGGCTCACGCCTGTCATCCTAGCTTCTCAGGAGGCTGAGATCTGAGGATCACAGTTCAAAGCCAGACTGGGCAGGTAAGTCCGTGAGACTCTTATCTCCAATGAACCACCAGAAAACCGGAAGTGGTGCTGTGGCTCAAGTGGTAGAGCACTCGCCTTGAGCTGAAGAGCTCAGGAACAGCGCCCAGGCCCAGAGTTCAAGCCCCACAACTGACAAAAAATAAAAATAAAAATAAATAAAGTGGTGCTGTGTCCTCACAGAAGAAGCAGAAGAGACTTGTGAAGTTAAGCGGACTTCTATTGAAAATCATGAACACAAGGGAAGAGTTGTAAGAGCTCAAGAAATAAACATTCTGATTCCCAATAAGCTTGAAAGAATATTTTAGTTTCTTCGGAATGCATTTCTCCCTCTTGGGGACTGATGGCTAAGGTGTACCGGTGTCACCGTGGCTTTGAAGACACTAAGGGCTGTGTCCTGAGCACTGAGGCCAGTGCTGTCGGTCTGTCAGTACCTACAGCCCAGTTAGAGCTCCAGACACTGGGTCCAGCACCTCGGGGCTGCTGGCTCAGATGGGCAGCCTTCCCTCCATGACCACAGGCCCGGGAGGGGGTGTGCGCTCCCTGGATTTGTCCCTGCATGTGGCTCCTAGGGTTTGGGTCTCATGTAGAACGTAACGGGTGGGTTACAGCTACAAGTGCAGCTAAGCTCCACTCCCATTTTGTCTGCCCACGTGTAAGTGTTGAGGGATGCTGGACAGCTGTTAGCAGAGCCAGGGATCCAGGTCTCACTCTCACTCTAGACAGGCCGGGTTTGGACCTTGGACTCCATGCTTACGTTCCTTACTCTAGCAGCCCAATCATGCAGTGCTATGGCGGGCTCCGTGGGCTGTGTCTGTAGCAAATGCTTAACATTCTGGGTGGGTGGGACGCGTTCTTCTACAGCCATTTCTCCTTTCCATCATCCTGCTCTTCCTACCACCGCTAACTTGGATAACTCAGACTGCTGATCTAGGACTGTAGATCTCACCACCCTCGGTATTTAAGGCAATCTTTCATTACGAGGGCTGTTAGTATTATAATGGAGTGCGTGACTTTCCCGGCAGCCTCTGGGGATCCGAGTGCAGTTGCTTCTCCTTGGGTTCCATCCCTGGTCCTGGTGTGGCTCCTGCTTGTAGATCCGCATTAGGGGCAGAGCATCTCAGCTCGCTGATGAGCAGCACAGGGGCGAGCTGGCATCTCCTTCCGTGGTGGGTACGGTGGATGGAAGCAGATGGAAGTAGACCGCGTGAAGAGCGGCTCTGCACGGGTGCAGGCCCTTCCGGGAGGCAGGCCCTCTCCCTCCACACAGGAGACCGAGAAGGACTTCTGTTTCGTTTCTTTCTTACTCTGGTCTGTTGCAGAGACCGGGAGTAGCCCTCCTGCCCCCGCGGCCGGGCTTTGGGGGAAAGGCTAATTCGGCTTTGTGCGGTGTCTGGATGCTAACAGGAGCGCAGACTCACAGGAAATGTGGTCGTTGACTGAGAAGCTTGAACAGTGCCCACTCTGGCCGCCATCTGGTAGCAGAGCCAGAGTCTCTGGCGGCCCCGGGCAGAGCCCTCCGAGTTACCTCTCACAAGTTCCGCAGGATCGTATTCCGCTGATGAAGCAGCCTTGGGTTCTATAAGGAAAGTGACTGCATGGAAGGCTTTGCATTGAACTTTTTCTGGAGGCAGGGTTAAAAACAGACAGGGATCTTAAAGCTCTCCATAGGAATCTTCTCTCCGTGAAATTACACGGGATAAAAGGCGCTGGCACGCATGTGGTGCAGGGCAGGTGGAAGGCTGTAAGTACAGATGACAGCACTGACACATGAGTGAAGGCGAAGAGTCTTTCAAACTTGAGGAAAAAACAAACCTGCTTGACTTGAGGAAGTCTGGAAGAGTTGAGGTGAGGAAGAGAGGCAGGGTGCGTGCGTGGCCTCCAGGAACCCAGCGCAAGAATGATGCGGGGTCAGCTGCGCTTCTGAGCCTCCTTGTCCCTTGGTTCCGATCATCGGGTAGAGTGGGCAGGGTGTGGGTCTTCTTCCTCCCAGAGCCCGGCCTGCACGCCTCCCGCCTCCACCCGCCTCTGCACACCGCCCACCTCCTCCCCCGCTCCCCCACTGCCCGCTGCACCAGGACTGAAGCTATCTTCGCAAGTTGTGATACAATTGGATTTGTGCATTGGGAAAATCTTTTATCCAGGTGTTCGCCTGCTGCTGCTTTGACCAAAGACAGGCAAAACTTTCCTTTCTTTTTGGTTTGTGAAGAGCAGCATCTGTTTTCGGTGTGTCACTGTGCTCTGATTCCACCCCCAAGCTCTCCCCACGGCTCCCCGCAGCTGGACGGGGAGGTCCTGCCATGCGCATTTCCTTTCTGAATCAATAATATAATATTTGTACTTTTAACGTGAAACAGGAAGCGTGCCTCTCCTTTGCTCCTGGGTTGTGATGTCTTGTGTCGGAAGCCTGGCAGGTCGTGTGACAGAGCTGGTGTCCTGGACCTGAAGGGGCGCTCGCGGGCCCTGCGGCCCCCATGGCCCCCGCGCAGGGGCTCAGGCAGGGCCATGGCTGAGCCCGGAGTCCGTCACTGTGCTGATAGAGCGATGGTGCCCAGGCGTGATCTGTTATCAAATTCAGGCCAAGACCTCGGGTGACAGTTGTGTAGCTGCAAGGCTCCATGACCAGGAGGAACCCTGAGGGAAGATCTGCTCCGGAAGCCATGTTTCCCATGGAGCTCGTCTGACACAGACAGGGAAGGGGTGACCATGTTCCCCGGTTCATGGCCAGCACCCTGAAACCGTTCCATGTTGCTTGTCGATGCCTTGAAGAGGAAAGGAGAGGAGAGAGGACAGGAGGAAAGAGAAGGAAAGAGGAGGGGAAGGGTGAGGAGAGACGAGGGGAGGAGCAAAAAGGGAGGCGGAGGGAAAAAGACAAAGGAAAGGAAGGGAAAAGGGGGAGAAAGAAAGGAGAGAGGAGAGGACAAGAGAGATATGGATTGGAAGGGGGAGGGTGGGGGAGGACGGGGGGGACGGGGGGGACGGGGGGATGGGGGAGGACGGAGGACGGGGGGGGACGGGGGGGACGGGGGGATGGGGGAGGATGGAGGAGGATGGGGGAGAGTGGGGAGGACAGGGGGGGACGGGGGGCGGGGAAGGTCAGGGGAGGACGGGGGAGGATGGAGGAGGGTGGGGAAGATGGGAGGACGGGGGGATGGGGGAGGAAGGAGGAGGACGGGGGGCGGGGAAGGTCGGGGGAGGACGGGGGAGAGTGGGGAGGATGGGGGGGACGGGGGGCGGGGAAGGTCAGGGGAGGACGGGGGAGGACGGGGGAGAGTGGGGAGGATGGGGGGACGGGGGATGGGGGAGGGCGGGGGAGGGCGGGGGAGGACGGGGGAGAGTGGGGAGGATGGGGGGACGGGGGGATGGGGGAGGAAGGAGGAGGACGGGGGGCGGGGAAGGTCGGGGAGGACAGGAGATGGAAACAGAATGGAAGCAATCAGGATGCTGGAAGTCAGCGGTGTGAGGGGAAGGAAGAGGTAACCGCGCATGTCAGACGCCCATTGTGGAGGCAGCGCTCCTACTTGGAGCTTAGAGGAAACCCAAGTGTCCCAAAGCAGCAGCAGGTCCTTCATTCTGCACGCTCCCTAGTTCCGGGGAAGGCAGGGCCCCTGGTGAGGGAGAAGGGCTTCTCCCAAGGCTCTCTCCCAGAGCGTGGGGTGGAGAGGAAGGAACACGTGACCAGCCCCCAGCCCGGCTTCCCCAGGCACACAGCGAGACGTCAAAGCTGCCTCCTCTGCTCCCCACTCTACCTGCCCTGGAGCAGCTGGGACCCAGGGCCTGGCCATCCCTGCCGATGGAGGCAGGACAGATCCTCCTAGACCCGGCCCCGAACTTCTCACACAACCTCCCAACCCACTTTTCTCCTGTCTGCAGCAATAGAAACGCGCTCTGTAAAATCTCATATTGTCTAGTTTATAAAACTAGTATGTCTAAAAATGTAGCCACATCCACATAAGATGATGCACAAAAATGAAAGAGTAGGGTGTCAGGGTCCACGAACAAAATATTTCGGAGTATTATCATTCACTGTTGAAGTGGGAGGAGGTTCTGACTCTTGTGACAGCACGTGGACCTGGAGGCCATTGGGAGGACTGAAATAAGACCGTCACAAAAGGCTCGATGACCTGTGAGCACGGGAGGTTCACAGAGGTCAAGTAGGGAAAGGTGGCTGCAGGGCTGGGAGAACGGTGCAGAGTGTGATCTGTGCAGCCTGAGCCGGGCACAGCGGCTGCACCACAGGATGCACACGTGTGGGTATGTATGTATGTATGTGTGCAGCCTGAGCCGGGCACAGCGGCTGCACCACAGGATGCACACGTGTGGGTATGTATGTATGTATGTGTGCAGCCTGAGCCGGGCGCAGCGGCTGCAGCCTGAGCCGGGCACAGCGGCTGCACCACAGGATGCACACGTGTGGGTATGTATGTATGTATGTATGTACACTTGATACTCCTTAACAAAACATTCAGCAATCGTTTTGATGGTAGAGCCAGCACCAGGGGCTGCAGTTCACACTGGTCATCCCAGCTCCATGGGAGGCAAAGATGGGAAGACTGGATTTGAAACTAGCCTGGGCCAATTTGTAACACCCGCATCTCAACTATACATTGGACTCAGTGGTTCATTTCTTTCATCTCAGCTAGAAGTAAGACCACACGGTCTGAGGGGACTTTGGCAAAAAGGAAGACCCTATCTCAAAAACAAACCAACCCCCCCACCAAATACAGCAGTTAGAGCTAAGAATGTGGGTCAAGTGGTAGAGCACCTTCCTAGGAATTACACAGCCAAGAGTTCAAAACTCAGTACTGCCGAAAGTGGTTATGATGAATAATACCATGCATATCTTATCACGATAAAAAATAACCTAAATCAAACACAGCCAGTTGTTATGATGTATGGTTTTTTGGAGGGGAGATCCCCCAGGTCATGTTAATCATGGAATGTACTGCACGTCAGAAAGGAATAAGCCATTCACAAGCAATTAGAGCTCAGAGATGCCCTGCCCTTCCGGACCAGCCCAGCCTCTCTTTCTCTGGGCCCTTCCCTGCAGAGCCTCCCAGCTCCAAGCTGTCTTGCAGTTTGGCACCTGTGACCCTCTCTCTCAAGGGAGAAGTACTACTTTACTCAATTTTATTTTCCTTTGTTTCCAAAACATGGTGAGCAGCCCATGGGGAGAGGCTCTCAAATATTTGTTGGCTGACTAACTAAACAGATAAATAAATAAGCCCATTTACAGTATCCAAAATAAAATTCCAGCTTCTTAAAATTGGCAGTGATCGCTCGTGAAAATCAGATACATCATAGGCTTTCTCCGTCTGTTTTTGTTTTGAGTTCAATTTTAATTTTGTTCTTTTGGAAGGTTTTTTTAAGCTGCTTCCTGAAATGTGTTGTTATCGAGGACATTATACGATGATTCAGAGCATGTGGAAACTAAGCCCTCGCTATCCTCCCCTCCCCTCTCTTTCCTTCCCCTCTGCTCCCCTTCCCTCCTCTCCTCCCTTCTCCTCAGCTCTCCTCCACCCCCCCTTCTCCCCTCTGTACGGGGTATTCCCTTGGATATCTTTTCCTAAGTGGAGGCTGATCCATCTGACGTACAAGATCATCCAGACGTCTGCACGGCACTGAGAGTAAGTCAGCTGTGAAATCTCCTCTCTGTGCATGTGGATGCTTCTAATCAGAGTGGAATGATTGGTGGGCACAGCCCTCGAAGACATCGGTCTTCCTCTTTGGACTCAGAACCTCTCTCCTCCTTTCCTGAGCTCTGTGAAAGTGTTGCAGGCAGGATGCAGTTCTGAGTTTCAGACCCACACCTCTCATGCCCTGGCTCACCCCACCCTTTACAACTTCCTGGTTTTCTTGCTGCTCCTCGTGCTGGACTGCGGTCTGTTCAGTCCTGAACTTACAAGGTGCTGGCATCATTCTGCATGGTGAAGACACCTTGAAGTGAAGCTGAGCTGCAGAGAGCCAGAGGAACGCAGCTGACGTTCCTGTCCACTCTTTGTGCTGCTTTCCACCCGATGGAGGGAATGCACTGGACGTAGGAGGAGTGCAATTCAATTATGTATCTTAAAAAAGTAGCTACCCTGAGGAGCTGCCACTCAACCAGGCAGTTTAGGGTACATCCTCACCCCTCTCTCCCAATCTATCCCTTCCCTCACTTCCCCAAATTTTGTAGGATATGCATTTAATTGTTTAACTGAACTCCCTTTTTTCTCGGAGCTAAGAATGACTTTAGACATTGAGAACTTTTTCATTTGCTTTGCAAACAGTGCTCTTAGGACCCCACATAAGCATGCTCATGTCTCAGAAAGCTTGCTACGCAGGCACACGTACTTGCCCTGGTGCTTTGCGATTAAATCAAGGAGACACTGGGAACAATTCTCTAATGTTAATGGACAGGGATGACGGACTTGAAGGTTGTAGGAGAGTCTCAAACTCTTATTTGAAATGCAGATGTAAGGCCTTATAGGTAGGTTCATTATTACTTTATTACTTTTTTCCAGAGTGTTCATATTCTTTTTTTCTGTTCGAGACTAGATGCTGAATTATTGCAGGATCTAGAGCAAAGCTGTTCCAGAAGCTGGAAGCATTAGACATCTCACCAAAATATCTGCTTTGGTGCAATTCCCAGGAAGATTTTAGAGCCTGGAGAGGTTTATAGAGTTGGCTGCATTTGGAATAAATATCTCCAAAATGTCAGGCATGTTTCCAAACAGAAATGAAATTTGAGGTCCACCCATTTCAATAGTTATTAAGATAAAGAGAAATCCCCTGGTGCAATTGGATTACACAACTAGCATCCTCGCCCTTGTGGAAACAGATCTGCCCACAAATTTCATGCTTGTCTTCTTCTCCAAGTCCAGCTGCTAGAAAAGGAGAAAAATAAAACCTCCTTCCCTCCCCTGACAATTTGCTTCATGTTCTCACCAGGAGACGATAATATCAATGACATCGGTGTGGAAAAACTGAGCTCCTTTGGAGCAGGGCAGGGCTCAGGTAACAGAACTGGGCCTTTGTTCCCAGAAATCATGCAAGACGTCACATTGTACACATGGCCAGATTTCCTGATTTTAGACTCAAATGTACAGCAATTATAGATGTTAAATGAATAGTAAATACTTGTGTAAAACATGGGACATCACACTTGGCTACATATTGTGTCCTTTATTAAAATAGGGATGCACATGAAGTACCCCTGGGGACCATGTCTACCTGCAAAGGCCCAGACACAATTGTACACACACATACACACACGCACGCGCACACACACACACACGCACACACACACGCGCGCGCACACACGCACGCGCGCACACACACGCACACACACATGCGCGCACACACACGCACGCACGCGCACACACACACGCACACACACACACGCACACACACGCACACACCCACACACGCACGCGCACACACACACACGCACACGCACACACACGCACGTGCACACACACACACACGCACACACACACACACGCACGCGTGCACACACACACACGCACACATACACACCTATGGCTTGTTGTCCTCTGGGGATCAGATGGAGCACCCCAGCATTGGCTCAAGCCCAGGATGGTCTGTGCAATAGCTGGCATTCATATTTGAAATCCCTACAGACTTACAGCACAACAGACCTGTGGTCCATTTCTATTTCCCTCTGTCCCAAGTTGGGGCATGCTCCCCCACGTCAGCAGAGTCTATCTGTACTGCTTCTTCCTGCCTCCATGGGCCTTCAATGGCCTCTGCGTGAGGAGGGTAGGAGGAAGGCCACAGAGCACCTGGGCGGGGGCCTGGGGTCTTGCCTCTGCCTGTGCCCTCCTCTCCCTCTGCCCTGCAGCCTCAGAACCACGCGCAGGCGCTGACATGGCCGCACAGCCAACCATTTAAGTTATACAGACTCAGAAAGCTGAAAGTGAGAAACGAGTGCTAAACAATATTGTTTTCACCCACTCATAGACCAGAAAATTCCCAATCCAGAGATGAAGGTAAGAACATGTGCATCTTTCTAGATGTTTCTATTCACTGCTCGGTGATACAGAAGATACATAGTTCCCAGTAAAAAGATAGGAAAAGAATAAAAGAACCACCGAGTTAATGTGAAGTGTCTCATCACAGCTGTGATTAAGATCCTTTCATTTAAATGTGAACTATGAAGTAGTCCAAGACATTTCCAAATTAATCATATAGGACCTGAAACCCAGTGCCCAACATTTGGCCAGATGAAGTTCCACTGGTTTAAAAAAATGCAAAAGTAAAGGAAATAAACTGCTATTAGAAGAGCTAGGAAAGAAACGCGAGCATCGGCGGCGCCAGTCCTCAGCTCAGGCCTGGTCCCGCGTGGCCAGCAGCAAGCTCCCTTCCCACGCTGCATTCCACTGCAGCGCCCGGGAAGCAGCCATCCCACATCAGAACCGTCATTTTCCAGCTCTTCAATCACCTCTGGTTTGTCTGATTCCAGGCAGGAGATCCAGGTGGCTCTGCTCATCTGCGCCCAGTGCCATATGAACCATGGTCTCTCCATGTGGTCCACTTGCCCTCTGCCTGCCTCTGCCCTGTTCCTCATCTTCACAGACCAGGGAGCTCAGGCCCTGACTCTCCCACAGGGCCTCATCAAGAGTAGGCAGTGGTGGATCGGCTGCTGACAGCACTTCGGAGAAACATCTCCACCTGCAGCTGGGAGCAGGCCACCGCCCCCCCCCCCCCACCTAGACAGTGCCAGGGTTTGGTGACAGTCATGGCACAGTGACCATGCTGGAGGACCAGAAGCGAGGTCACGGTCCTTCTCATGCGTCGGTGAAGGTGTCTGTAGTTCCAGAGAATCTTCCCTCTTGCTAAACTTCCAGAGAGAAAAGACTCCTGAAAGAGGAGTCACATACAGGGCCAAGTGGGCAAAGACCACAGACAGCAAGTTGTGTGAGGCGTACCATTGCGTAGCCAGGGCTGCCTCAGACCTGGTAAGGGAGGGAGTCTTGGGAGGAGAGAGGCAGAGAAGGTCCCAGACTGAGTTTCAGGGATGGAGTTCCCACAGGGTCTCCTTCCTGGAGAGGAACTGGCAGGTGGATGAGCCCCTGGTCTCAGCTCACAAAGCCTACCTCATACCTACAGAGTCATTGTGGAATGAAGGGATGGATGTTCAGGAGCAGAGTTCAGATTATCTGTGGCAGGCATGAAAATAAACTTTCAACTTCTGGTACAGCTTGGTTTTACAAGCTGTGTGGAAGCCCAGTTCTTCTCTCAGTCAGACTTTCAGTAGGAAGGGCCTTTTTCATTTGGTCCCATCAGACTTTCCTTTATCACTATAACTGTGAGTTGCTAATCTGTTGGAGTGCCCTGAAGAAAGGACTTCTGTAGCATACTTCTCCATTCAGGCTTCTCTGTAAGTCCTCATTGCCCTCTGGCCTCTGCTGTATCCATCCAACCTGGAAACGCCAAAGGCACTGGGCCCTGCTTTCCTAGGGTCAGAGTCATCTGAGAGCACCCAGAACTGTCCTTAGCCAGTGGTGCACGCCTTAGCAGTGGTGGTGAAGACTTCACCGACCCACGACTTGGAATCACCATCCTCTGAGTGCCTCGTAGAAGGCTTCTCCCTTTATGTTGACCACCGCACCACCTGCCATTCTACTGAGTAGTTGACAAAATATATGTTTGACGTGCTCTGAATGTTTGACATTCTACTTTGTGTACAGATATGACTAAACTAATTCGGAATTGGGAAGAGAGCCTGTGATTTAGAAAACTTGTTATTTTGTGTATAAGTTACATACAATTTCACATACATTATATATAAATAACTTCTTATCTATGTATGTGTCACACACACACACAATCCAATTCCTATTTAGTCAAATTTCCTAAATCCCAACCTTCTCATACATACCTTAGGTCCAATCATTGTCCGAGCCAACAGAAGTTAATTTACTCATTTAAGCCATTTGATTCATAATTAAGTCCTGGTTCAAGGGATATTATTATTGAATTCAGAGCCAGCTATTTTAGAAATATATGTTGGCAACATAAATTACCATTAGTCTCAAAATCTTTTTTTTTTTTTGTCTCAGCAAACCAAACAAATGAAGAAGCAGCTAGTGTCTCAGGAAGGCTAGTACCACCTTTCTGACATATAGAAGCCTGGCCTATTCTTCAAATGTGCCCCCCTTAAAGCAAAGTAGGTCTGCGGCTCTGTGCCTCTGGGAATCAACACCCCAGTCCTTCCCAGGATAGGTTCTCAAGCCACATTTCTCTTATCGATCTCCTCAATTCTAAATGAGTAAGAACCGCTTGCTGAGTCTGTAACAAGGAAAGGCTTTTCAGGATGGTCGGTATGCAGAAAGCTTGCCCAACTCAGGACCAGTGCTGGAGAGCCAGACGCCCTGGGCCTGGTGGCCTCTGTGGATGAGCCCTCTCCATGAGGACAAAGTACACTTTTGTTCAGATAGCCCAAGACTCTTCTCTGCTAGCTGCCCCAGATAATTAACGCTATCCTGGCCGAGGGCCTGGGTGAAGGCAGCGTTGAGTTCCAGTCATCGTCAGCTGGGCAGGGCAGGGCAGAGGGAAGAGCCAGCTTCTTCTGGAAGCACCACATTGGAGCATCGAAGCTGTCATCAATTACTAAGACTGCTGCAGGACTGATCTAAATAATCAAGCTTTCTCTTGATTTTTATACTTCACCAAGTGACTGGTATTGTCAGATTTCAGAAAATTGAATTCAGCTTTATGAAACATATGTTTAAAAGCTGTACACTTTCAATAATTATGCTATAACATCCCTGTTTTTATGCAAAGCTAACTAGATATTGTCATATTAAAATAGCAAATCCAATTCATTTCTTATGAAACACATGTTTAAAAAAAATAAAAGGAACACTTTAATTATTTCAGGAGTGTTCAGGCCAGCTCACCAGCCGACTGCATATTGCATTTGTTTAAAACTCAATCATGCAAAATGAAGACTCGATTTGAAAAATTTTAATAAAGATAACCAGCCTATCATGATATCATTTGAATGCTAATGGGCACTCCCATTCATCGGAGGGAGAGCAGTGTCAACTTCGCTGGAGGCTCTTTATTCCGCAATAAAAACATTTACATTCTAATGATTTTATTAAAGTGCTGGAACTGTCAGCAGCCCCAGAGGACTCCCTGGCAAACTCTATCAGTTATCAACTCATATTGCCTTTATCAAAACCACCCAGCGGTGAGCCCACCGCGCAGCGAGATGTCTGCTACTCTCAGAGCGGGTATTTAATCATTTCTTCTCCAGCATTGTTCTGCTTACAGAGCATAAATAAGAGCTTCAAATAACCCCAGAGTGCTCCTGACAATGAAACAGAGCGTCGGCCCTATTTATCTTCCTCACATTCTTCAGGAACCCTTTCTCCCACCCCCACCCCCACCTTTTATTTTGTTGTTGTTGCTGGCACTTAATTTTTTTCTTCTTATTCACTACCCCTATCATCATTCAACAGCTCTGAATTTCTTCTTCACCCTGAACAGCAGGGCTCATGAGAGAGCAAGGCAGAGAGGTGACCCTGTTGGTGGCAGGGAGATGATGGGAGGGTCCTAGAAATCCCAGGAGTGCGGGCGCCCCTCCCAAGCCTGAGCAGGGCAGACCAAGGCAGAGAGGGGTGGGCTTTTTCCCATTGTGGTCTCACAGTGGGAGCCATTGGGTGAGGGAAGGGAGGAGCAAGGGAAAAGACCTAGGGCCAGTGCCTGTGTCCTTTGGTCCGGATCTTGCTGGGCACAGCCGATGTCTTCTCTTTTCCCTGTGCTCTGTCTACATGGGCTACCATCAATTGGAAATGTGAGCCACTAGTGGAACTGGTCAGATTCATTTTCACAGTTTCCCCCTCTCTCCCTCGATTTACCCTTCCAGAATAAAATCAAGAAATTCAAAATGGCAGCCAGAAGACCTTCCCAGGACACAGGCACCTGGTGATGCTTCTCAGAGCTGTACAGAATGCCCTCCTGTACAGACTGAGAAATGAATTCTTCAGTTTAGTGTGAGGGTACAGCTGCTGAGTACTGATTCTTCTTCTCTTTGAAATTCTGAGTATTGTAATGGAAATCTTCCCAAAATATGTGATGAATTTCCCTTTTGACAAGCAGGCCTGGACATCAGGAGTGGGTGAGTGACCACCCAGTAGGCACCCAGTAGGCACACGGCCTACCTACTCTGTTTGTGGGACTGACTGACCGCTGAGACCTAGGGTTTAATTTGAATTCATCCCGTTGCTTTGATTCATCACCCTGAAATTCCCTGTGTCCTGCTGCAGTACAAACAGACTGGATGAGATTTCTTCTGGGTTTCTTTGCTTCTAACCAAGAGCCTTCTCTCCTTCTGGTGAGCTGCTCTTTCTTTGCTAACAGCAGAAAAACTCTTTAATGAAACTCCCTCGCTGTGCAAATAAAGCCATAGTGTTGCACAGTGACACACAGCAGCTCTCTACCTAAGGTACTGGTATCCGGACTGGGCAGAGCAAAGCATTGCTCCTATCATCTTGTTCCTCTTGCTCCTCCCCCCTGTCCACCCACGGTCCGTGGGGTTTGGACATCCTGTTGTGTTTTCTACTTCATCTTCACCCGCTGAAAGCCAGACCCAGTATCTGCCGACATCTCCAGCATGCCATGCCACAGCTCATGTGTGCTGCTGGCCAGCTGGTCCCTGAGATCAGAGCCTGGGGCAAGAAAGCCACCAACTTGCGGGCCCTGGCTATCATGAGTGGCAGAAAGAATGTCGTCCAAACAGAGCCCCTCGCAGAGGGAGCCCAGGGAACAGGACATAGCCATGTTCTGCCATGGCTAGCCGGCATGACCATTCATGAGTACAAAGGCTCCCGAGCAGTATTCAATGCCGTGAAGCCAGCAAGCTCCATCGGAAGGGAAACAGCTGCATCAAAGGCTTGGCCGTGCCAGCTTCTTACTCCAATAAGAGCAATGCAGCCACTTACCCTCAAAGTATATACGAGGGTTTTAGAGATGCTTCTATTCATGATTTAGTCTCTGCACTGAGGGAGAGTGGCTAGGCAAGCAAGGGGAAAGAAAGAGGGGAGAAGAGAAGCTCGTTACCTCCACACATGAGCACACACCAATGAGCCTCGGGATTGAGGCTGTGTATCAGTGTCGGGAAGAGGGAGGTCTGTGTGCCATGCTAGTGATGGGCAATCACCAGGGGACAGCAATGGGTTCCCAACACAAGGCCTGCCAAGCGCCTCCTGCCTGCCTGCCTCCCTCCCTCTCGCCTTCCCCGGCCTCCCTGCCTGTCTCCTTGCCTTCCTGCCTCTGAACCATGGAGGTAAAACTCACTGGAGCTATGACTTCCACACCAGATAACAGGAAGAGGAGGAAATGCAGTCATAAAAATCAAAGGAATTATTTGCCAACCAAATGCAGCAGAACTCTCCTGTTCCAGGCCTCAGCTGCCATCCGAGAGCCTCTTGCTGGGCTGCTGGCTCCCCCTCGCTCTGTCTTTGTCCGGGCGTGGGTTGCAGTCTGAGGCTAGGCCAGGCTGGGTGGCCTGTGCGAATCTAGAGGGCCTGTCCTTCTTCCCTCTATGATCCCAGCAATGCAGAGCTGGGGTGACAGGCTGGAAAGGGGTTCACATTGGGTGCCGCTCGCCAGGACCCTGCCAGACCTGCTGCCGGGGCCATTTGAGACCCTCAGGTGGGGATCTGTCGCAAACGGACGGTCCACCCCCACCCTACTCTCCTGGGATCCTCTCCGGGGTCCTCCCCAAAGCCCTGTGCCCTGCCTGAGGTCACCCAAAGATGAGGTATAGTGCCACTTCGAGTGTAGGACTGCCCTCCGGGGTTCGCTGAACCTCCATGCCCCTTCTCTGAGTTGTCAGAGGAAGAATGGTCCAATTTCCTCTAGCCTGATTTTCTTCCTATACTAAACCTGGGCACTCCCTCTGCAGAGGAAAGATAAGACTGTGAGAAAGAGTCCTGTTCACAGCTGGAGGCCTACCTGAGCAAGGCCAGCTGGACGTCAGAGAGAGCCCTGTCCACGCTGCCCGAGATGGAGGCCTACCTGGGCAAGGCCAGCTGGACGTCAGAGAGAGCCCTGTCCATGCTGCCCGAAGAGCTCACTGCCTGGACAGTTCCGGGCCAGGAAGCACTGGACGAGCAAACCACGGCTCCCACAGCTGTCCACACAGAGCGTCTGTACTGCCAGCCCACCCAGCCCACACCCAGCGTTCAGAAAACACATCATTGTTTTAGGACCACCTGCTACTTTGGCATCTTTTCTCAAATGCCACATCTTCTCTTTGTAGTTCAACTTTGAGACTGGCCTTTGATTACTTAGAAAATATTTCTTTGCATATGTCGGGACAAAAGATAAATATCTACGCCTAGTCAATTTGTTATTTATATATTTCTTTCAAGAAGTCAAATATCAGATCACACTGGAGATAGATTTGCAGTGCTGAGAAGGTATTTGAATATTATAGTATTATGCATTTATATATCTTTGTTCAAAGGTTTAAAAAATGCACAGGCTGAGATTGACTCCTTTTTGGAGCTGGGATGGGAGGGGGTGGAAGAGGCTCTCTGTCTTGGGATATTTTTAACACAAGAGGTTGTGGAAATTTGTAATTGATTCATGTGTATATCATAACACAAAATTTGATTTCAAAGGCAATCTTAAAGAAAAGATAAAATAAAATAAATTCATATGATACCGGAGATTTCTATAGCAACCCAGGGTTCAGCAAATATGGAAGAATAATGCTGCATTTGCAATCTCCTTTGTATGTCTGCATGTATGTCTGTATGTATGTATTTATGTATGTGTGTATATGTATAAGTATCATTTGCCATCTATCTTCTATCAACTACCAATCATTCTATCATCTATCTGCCTATCTATCATCTACCATTCTATCTCTGTATCTAGGACTTGCATCTGTCTCCACCCATCATCTAACATTCCATTTATATATCTATCATCTACCTTTCTATCTCTGTTTCTGTGAATTCTACCTCTCTGTTTCTACCTTTCATCTATCTATCTATCTATCTATCTATCTATCTATCTATCTATCTATCTATCTATCTATATTTGTCCATCTGTTGGCTGTTAGCTAAGCATTTATCATCTATCTGTCTGTCTACCATCATCTATTGAGCTCATCGTGTGTTCCTTGATGAAGGATGTAAATCCATTTACTTATAGAATCTCATCACCTGCTGTACAAAACACACATTTTCCTTGAAGATGGATGTAGCTTGGAACTGGCGATAGGAAGATGGGAGCCAAGAGGCCAGTTCAATTCTTCACCCACTGAAGAGTAAGAATTAGTGCACATTTGCTAAGGGTTTAGTCAAAAATGGCAGTTGTGGAAATTGATTAATAGTGTTGAAAACAAGAGAGTTGTGTTGAGATCCAGCAGCCACCCATAATGGCCTGCTTCTCCGTGACCACCCTGGGCTGCTGCCGTCAGCACAGCAGTGACCAGGACAAGTAAGGCACACGTGAACTCGGTGGAGGGCTGAGCCATGAGGGTGGCCGTGCCGGACCCTTGCAGCCGCATGGTGGAAGCAACAGGAGGCCCCGTCCAGATGTTACCCTGGCCTCCGCCCGACACTAACCCTCTCAATTCTCATTCATGAATCCTAGATAAGCTAGCCGAAAGCCCCTTCAAGATGAGGAGGCTGAGCACCTGGCCTGCGGGGGTTGATGGTGCTGTGGACCAGGTCTCCCCAGCCTGCACAGAAATGGAGGGAAGGCTCTGAGGATTCCAACGGCTCTGTGCAAGATTCCCATTGAGTCTCTGCTGCTTGACCAGCTTTATCTTCCAACACACACACACACACACACACACACACACACACACACACACACACACACACACATTTATGTAGCATAAAATGGAATGTATTGTGGCATGAGACTATGGAATATACATAAAATCTTACATGCATACACAAGTACACGATGACAAAACCTAAAGTAAGTTCATCCAATTAGAAATAAAAGACAGGAAGGCAAGCAGGGCGGGACCGGGGAAATGTTCGCTGTATGGCCCTGGATCAGGAAGGTCATAAGCTCCTGGCCCTCTTGGTGGGGCATGTGAGAAACATTGGTTAGACCTTCAGCAGTTCCAGGTCACAGGGCGGTCCAAAGGCACAGAGCCGTAGGCTATGTGGATAGATAGAGGTGGATATTGACCTGACACAGGTAGATGTGCAGTGCCAATATGATACGGAGATGAATGGAGACCTAGACGCCTCCAGACAGACAGACGCATGGGTGTAGATGAAGATACAGGCATGGGCAAAGGCAGAGGTATAGATACAGCCCCTTCTTATCAAGACAAGGAGGAAGAGACTAGCAAACTGGCTCCAGCAACTGTAAGAGATGGGAAGTCCGGGTCTGACAAGTGAACACACCCGCAAGGTTACAATCTTGAGAGAAGTTCTTCTCTGAGAAAAGTTGTCTTGGTTCTTAAGATTCCCAACATGTTGGCCGAGGTTACTCACACAACTACATGTGACCTCCTTTCCTTGAAGTTAACTCTCAGAGATGTCAACCCTTCTGCACAATTCCCCAGCACAACCTCTAGCCTGGTGCTTCACTGTATTCTTAGTTACTATGGCCCGTCAAGTTGACATAAAATTTAAACTCGGCTCGTGTAACTCTCGTCCATATCTAGGTGACAATGAGACTCCCAGAGAGAGAACAGTGTCTTTCATTTTCAGATTTTTTTTTAAGAGCTGGTGTTTAAAAGTCAGACTTTATGATTGCAAGGCAGAGCCTCTACCACGTGAACCACACCTCCAGCCTTGCTTTTCCTTGGTGGCTTTTGTTTCCTTACTGACTTTTTATTTGTGATGGAGTCACAAAGATTTTTCTCCCTGGGCTGATTTCAAAATCTAATTGTCCAGATCCCAGGTTCCTGAGACACAAGAGTTACAGGTGTAACCTACTGGTGCCTAGCCATTTCTAGGTGATGTGGCTGCTTCTTCATGAGTATTTATTGCTTGGGAGGGCAACTAGTCTTTAGACACATACTCCACTTTTTTGTAACTCTAGTAGCCTCCTGCATCTCACTGGGATTGTGAATTCACACAATTATATTGATCGTTATATATCCTTTAATCCTCTTCAAGTCTTTTATGAGAACAAATGAAGACAAGAGCCAGAGCACTGTGAAGACCTGGCATGCAGATGCCAGATTGGCCAGTAGGATAATGGATCCCATCTTTTCCTGGATTAGACACCATCCCTAGGGTGCCCTTAGCAAAGTGAGGCTACCTTGGAGAGACGTGACTCCTGCAGAGCTGCCAGTGACTGGCGGGAGTCTGGAGACCATTTCCTTTTAGCCTGGCTGTGGACTTGGTGGATGTAGGGGGCAAATACAACCCAGCTCTGAAAGCAACTCTAGAAATACAAGGTGGAGACAATCAACAGAACTACTTGCAAATGTACAGTATGGAATTGGCTAGAGTAGCCATGTCTTTATCCATGCCTTTTATTAACCATAGGCAAAGCCTTTGCTCGACACCAGCAATGCCCAGGGCCACGGGCTACGAACCTGCTACCATCACAGCTACAGCATGAGTGTTCTCAGAGGCAGAACAGGAGCATTTGACACTTGAACAAACATAGTTCAGCGACAAGGCTCATGTCTGTCAGCGGTCAACTCTGTACAGACAAAAGAAAAGTCAAGACACGAATGAGGTGCTGGAGGGCCCGGGGAGAAGGTGTGAGGGGGCTGATGCTCAGTGAGAGGGAGTAAGAGAGAGATGTTTGTGAGAAAACACCACCAGTCAGTGCACATGTCACACTTAGGGTGACGAGGTCACACAGCATCACCGCAGTGAGCCTTCAGTGCCACCCGGCCGGAGGGACTCTAGACTTGGAATATTATCAAGAGAATAAGTCTTAAAGCTTTGGGAACATGGTGGTGCTGAGTGGCTCAGAGGCCTGTCCGGCAGCAGGTCCTGGGGAGGGACTGAGACCAGGCTGCAGAGGTTTCCTGCAGAGGAGGCCTGACAGAGGAGGCTCTGGCCCAGCCTACAAGACCAAGGCCTGCTCCTTGGGACACAGGCTACAGAGATCACCAAGGCCATTAGTTCCCCCAGCCCCGGTCTGTTAACCCGAAGGAGACATGGAGGGACAGGGTCCTCTGGCACAAGCTGAAGCTTCTGCAGCCCTAGGAAGATGATTGAAGGCCGGGAATGGAGGACGAGCTCTCAGGGAAAGCAGTTTCATTCGTGGAGGAGACACAGGCTGTGGTGACATGCCTCACCACCCACACCGCACACATGCGCGAGCGTGCGTGGCCACAGGGGATATAGTGCCAAAAGGAGCATTGCTGGAATCAGAGAGGGCATGCGTCTCCAGACCCCTGCGTGAGCCTGGCCCCTCGCAGCGGGGAGGGGCTTCTCTGGTAGGATGCGAGCTCTTCCTTCTCCCCAGCAGGCCTTCCTCCTCTCCCGGGTCACACCATGTCTCTCCTGCTGCAACGTGGAGCATGCTGGTGGTTATCCGCCGCCCGCTCCTCGCCAGCTCACCGCAGGTCGGTGTTCTCAGCCAGTGACCTACGCGCTCACGCTGGACACTACAGGATGGAGACCGGGTGGAAAGGATGCAGGATCTCAGGGCGTGGTTCACTGCCCTACCCTCTATGCTCTACCCTTTGCTCTCTGAAGTCAATAGTAATAGAAAAGGAGTGGCTTTGATCTTCCAAATAAGTATTACCCAAATCAACAACCACCACAAGAAACCTCCTGATTTCCCATCAGCCATTGCTGAAGGCATTCACTTACTGTCTCTCTGGGGAAGGAAGCCCACCCCTCCTGCTGGGGGACTATGCCTTCCCTACTCGGGTCCATCCACATGGGGGGCGGTGGGGGGCAGCGATGGGCAGGCTGTACACAGCCTGAGGTTGTCAGGCAGCAACGCTTGTCCTGCTGGCGCCTCTCTCCCTGCTATTCAAATGAAGACATTGGCACACAGGAGCACATTTTTATAATGTGAAGTAAATGTCAAAATGAAAAAAAAAGTCTTATGCACATGAATAATAGAGGGGAAGCTTCAAAACCAGCATAAATCATTATTTTGGCAGGTAATTTTTTATATCTTCCTGCGGTATCTCTTTTCTATTGATAAATTTATCAGTATAAAATATAGACTATTTTTATGAAATGAATACATATGAATTTAAAACAAGGTACAATTATAGGAGCGCAGCATTACACAAGCAATTCCAGGAGGGAGTGGAGATGCCAGCCCTTCTTCCATTTACAGGAGTTTATTACTTTTGCAAAAAAAAAAATTACTTTAGAGCTTATACACTCTGAATATTTTAAGCTGGATGGTAATTTCATATGGACAAAAATGACAAACAAGGAACCAATCACAGCAGCTTCGAAGCTAAGCCCTGGTGTTTCTTAGATTGATGAATCAGTGACAGAAATGAGAGCCTGCCCCAGGACAGAAGGGTCGCACGGAGTGGCAGGGAGCAGACATGGGGAGAAGTCTGCCCTTTCCTTCCCTTCGCTTCTGCCCTTTCTTTTGCACATGTTTTATCTTGCACAGCTGTCAGAGAAGAAGCTTCCAAATAGTCTCTACCTGAGAACCCCTGCTAGGACTTGTCATTCTGATTACTGTCCTCATGCGTGCCTGTGACCCATTTGCGCACGTGTGCCTGGGTATGTTCATAGACGTGCACATGTGAGTTCAGAGGTGCGTGTAAAGGTGTTGGTGTGTGTGCAGCCACTGCGACGTGTTCACATACGTAGGATGTGTGTGAGGGATACGAGGAGTTGTGTGTGCAATCATGTATGCAGATGTGCGAGCCCATGTGTGCATGTGTGTGGCTTCTACAATCATACGTGCACCTGCTTGCATGCCTGTGAAGTCTGTGCCTGTGTGTCCATAAGTATTCATTCCTTGCATCTACTTCAGCTGCGTCTCCCTGTGGGTCCCGCAGAGAAATCTCTTCATGAGGGGAGTCTGACCACATCAGGCCCCATTAGCACAGCCCTCATGACCCATCTCTACCCGTGGGTCAGGGGGAGGGGAGGAGGGTCCTGGATCCCGTCACAACAAACAGCCTTTGTGACTGTCGTCTGTATCTATGGACTCCAGACCTAGCTCTGCAATGCAGAGTGTGCTGGCTGGCTGGAGAGCTGAAGTCCCCAAACTTCAGAGCCTTGGCCTCCCCTGTGGCTGCTGGACTTCGTGTAGAATACTCTCTCGAAACACAGTGAGGTGTTCCTGTCACCAGGGTCTGCAGCCAGAATCTACCTGCAACGCACCTTGCACATCTCCACCTCTACCTGACATACTGCTTGATACTGGCAAAACTCAGCATCTGGAATCTTCCTTCCATAGCCTGCCAGAGGAAGCCTTCCTTAGCCACAAAGATGACATTCCCCCTCCCCCTGAGGGTCCAGCTGAAGATCCAACGTGTGCAGTAAATACCGTGGTACCGCAGACCGAGTCACAAGCTGCGGACCTGCCTACCATTTACAATCATAGCTCTCATTTCTGTTCTGTACTTCCTATTGATATTTAGTTGGCAATGAACAACTGGCAAATGGATGGATCAATCTACAATGAAAGGGTATGTTGGCAGATAGTCGGGGCCTCAGTCAGGTGACCAGCAATCAGAGGGTACAAGCTATTGATGCATCAAGCCATTTGCTGGCTTGGTGACAGAGTGACAGGTGACAGGTAGCTGTGCAGCCCCTTCCAGCCCCTTTTTGACAAGTGCTTTTGCTCTGTGTTTTAGGGTAGGACACTTGCAACAACGTGGTGTGGAAGTGCCGTGCCAGCTCTGGCTGGACCACATCCCGGGCTTAACCCTCTGTCCCTCCGTGCTCATGTGGGTGTCTGCAAAGCGGGAAGATGAGTGTCACCGGCCTCACTGGGTTGTTCTGAGCTCTGGACACATCACCCAGTGGGCAGCTGCTGCGGCTGTGCCAGACACAGCAAGTGTTCAAGGAGGGCTGGCAGGTTGGGTGATCTTCCCGCCCCTGGCAATGGGTGGAAGCCAGAAATGCTGTCCCAAAAAGGCACAAGAAGTGACGGAGATGAATAGGGTTTCACAGCAGAGCGGGCGAGGTGGAAGGGCTGGACCCCACCGGGGAGGCGCCGGCTCAGAACACGGGGACAGGGTGCTGTCTCTATTTGTAGAGTTAGCATTTAACCGCCGCTCAGCGTGTGACTCTTGAGAATGCATATGCTCTTTATTGATTTACTATGCCATCGATGTTAATGAGCACTTACCTTTTGTTTTCTATATTCAATGCTTAGAACTTGAAATGATTTCTGAGAATAGGAGGTGGGGTGATTCATCCAGCGACAGGCACAGCGTGAACCCCCAAATGCACCTTCTGAACACCTTTAGCTGTCTGCATGCCCTCCAGCTCTCTGAGGGCTGATTCTGATGGACAGACACAAATGCACGGGATACAAAGCATGGTGGCTGCCAGCTCCGTAGAAGGGAGAAAGGGCAAAATGTCTCCCCTGGATGATTTACAGCCCAAGGACTGGGCCGAGGATCGTGTAATAGATGGGACCAGCAGTGGAAAATGCCAGCCCCGTTCAGGCAGGTCAAGCAGCTGAAAATCAGAACAATGGATGGCTAATTCATTTCACACACCGGATGCCCAGGGACCGCAGATGACAGCTTCAAAGACCGGGAAATGCCCAGCGGGTCCAGGGGGAACACACGAGGTGTTGGGAGAGAGCAACCTGCTCTTCAAGGCTCAGAGAAGGCTGATTTGCATTCATGGTAAGGCAGGCCAGAACAAATTGGCTGATGGAAAAGAGGGGACAACCAGGCTTGCAGACTTCTCTCAAGTAAACAGAGATCCCTGATCAACAGTTTGGCATTGGCTCCCAATAAATGTTATCCAGGCAACCGCCATGGGGTGGGCTGGGTGGGGGCTGGGAAGCTTGAAGCCAGGGTTGTGGTGATACCGAAGAGACACAAGTTGAAGTGGCCACAAAGCCTGTCCAACCTTGAAAAAGCCAATTTCTTTAGAACGCCTCTTTGGAAGCCTATTTTAAGAAGGATTCAATTTCTTTAACTTTTTATGATTAAAGTTATGAATTATTACCTACCCCAAAGTGATGCACTTGGAGGCAGAGATAGCGTCCTCAGCACTACCTGGCCATGTGGGTAGCCGGTGATGGGAAGGAGAGAGCTCAGAGGGAGGCAGTGGTCTGTGTCTCCTTCCTCCGGGGCTCTGAGCCTCCCAAGTTCTGCATCTCCTCTCACGCCAGAGCAGCTTGCGAGGTCTTGGACATCACATGACCAGCAATGGTAAGAGCAAGGCCTGGGTGGATGCTGCTTGAACAGACATCATTTACCCAGAGGTTCCACAACCTGGGAGAGGTAGCACAGCGGAAGCAGGGCTGCCCGCCAGGGCAAGGGAGCGGGCCTCCAGGAGGTCAGGATGTGGCCAGTCAGATGCACACAGCGAGAGCGGGCCTCCGGGAGGTCAGGATGTGGCCAGTCAGATGCACACAGTGAGTGCTCCTATGCGCCATGGGCCTTACAAAATAATGTTTCTTGAATTTCGGGAAGTAGAAACAAGACATTATTTTCTTCGTTGCCGTTTTCTTTTTCCTTCTGTTTGTTTACCATCATTAGGGAGGCGAGGGGGACGCGCAGAAAGGGAGGGGCAGGATGAGCGAATGCAGCCGAGGTGCGCGCTAGATGTTATGTTGAGAATGAACTGCACGATTGCTGGGTAAAGACCAGAGGGAAAAACTGGGAGGGGGCAAGGGAAGGGGTGGCATTGTACTCTTTCACGGACTTACATGATTGTAACCCTCTGTACATCACCTCTACAATAACAATAAATTTCTATATCAGGATGGCAAGCCTAGCGCATTACGGATTTGTTATGTTCAATTTTAACTAAGTGCAGACAAGATACAATGATATAACTTTTTAATAGTGAAAATACCGTACAGAGGGGTTATAATTACATGGACAAGGTAATGAGTACATTTCTTATCAAGCATTGTTGCCTCCTCCTTTGTTTCCCCTTCCCATCCCTTCCCATCCCTCCCCTCACTCGCCAAAGTTGTAAAGTTCATTTTTTCAACATAATGACTTGTACATCTCATTGTTGCAATGGGTCCACCTGTATCCCTATTTAAACAATTTGTTTTTTCCCTGCCCCTCCACAAATTACACTAAAATCAAATACAATGTAAACAGCGGTTATATTGTGGAGGAGAGACATACAAAGCAACAATGAAATATCTTATAAATATGTTAGAAACAATAGCAAGAAAGAAAAATCATTTGAGTTCTTATCTTGGGGTTCAATACGCCTAACATCAACTAATCTGACCATTTCTGCTTATCTCAGACATATACTAGTTATTACAAATAAGGGAAACCATGGGACCTATGCTTCTTTGGGCCTGGCTTACTTAATACAATTTAAATAAAAAGAAAATTAAAAATAGAAATTTAAATGCCTGCACCTGTATTACTCAGCTCATCTAACTTGGGAAAAAGTTCTCCATCAGCCCCACGTTGTCATCAGTTATGCTTAAATCACGAGTGTTTTCCTGCTCTTGGTCTTGTGAAAATATCCCTCTCCCCAAGCAAAGGGCGCCCCCAAAGCCAGATAACAGCTAGGATAACCTCTCAGGCCAGTAAGAGTGAGCGACACACGTAATTGAACTGATAGCGTGGAGAACTTTAGCTCTGTGAAAGGGTGGTATGTCTTTAGGGAGAACCAGGCAGCATCATGGGAAAGACCAGTCTGGAGCCCCATGATCTCCTGGGGATCATGTACCTGCAGATGCCAGGGGCAGACTGTGCCTATTTGGTGACCGACCAACATTGATTAACCAGAAGGTACCAGGAAAACACCCTGCCTCAAAGTACCCTATAAGTAAACCACCGTCTTCCTGCTTTTAAGTTGAGAGTTAGGACTAACCACCAGGCGTTTTCTGCCACCCTCACCCTGGCCTGTGGCCTCTCCCTCTCAGATATGGTCTGAACATACTGCCCTGCAGACATCACAGCAGCTCCCTCCACGCGGCGTGCTGCTCGCCCGCCCAGGGATGGGGAAAGAAGCGTTCTCATGTGTTTTGGTGATTTAGGATGTTAATGCCGAAGTTATGACTGGCTTCATTCCTTTCAATACTAATGTGGTCACGTCGCAGCCCGTGAATAATTCCTGGAGTGATTGGGCTGTTTTGTCTTGCCCATGGAACTTGACCCACCAGCCACAGGAAGCGTTATAAATTTTTAAAATTTCCTATGAGTTGGACATTTTAATGAACTGCTCACAGTGGTGTCCTGTCAGTGGGCAGCGTCGGAAGACGGGTGGGGGAAATTTATCTCACAGGCACAATATGTACCTCTGCTTTTCACGAAGGCCTGGACTAATCTACCTCTGCGGTGGCCCGAATTCACAAGGCTTGTCTTCCAACCTGTGGACATGGGCATGCTGTTTGGGTCTTGTTTTATTGCTGGCCTCCCGGCCCTCCCCGGGGACACAGTTGATCTACACCACCTGGAGCCATGGTAACCATGCCATGCCCCTGACCTTCGTGATTGATGGCTCACGTTGCTTGGGGGAGCAGATTTCCCACTCATCGAGCAGCCACTACCAGCCAGCCCACGCCCCTCACATTTTTAAATAAGGAGGAACACACATTTGCCAAGAGAACTGTTCTGTCCTGGAGGCTGTTAATTCAGGCTGCAGCGGGCAGGCAGGGGCTGCAATCAACCCGGCCTGAGTCTGGCTGAGTACCAGGTCACCCACAGTGACCCCCACACCCAACTAGGGCATCTTATGATGATTCCCTCCTGAATCCTGTGGAGGTTGGAGCTCATCTCTCAAGGTATATGGTGTTGAGGTGGGTGGGGCAAGGGAATAAGGGGGAAATAGAATAAAAACAAAAGCAGAAAGAAGCAAAAGATAAAGATGGTCAAAGAATCCACATATCAAACTTTCCTGTAGCAACAGGCCTGGCATCCCACGGTTGATCAGCCCCTGCTCCGGGTTCCTGGGAACTTATCAGATCCACAGTGCGCTTCCCACCCCCACCTGGCACCACACAATGGCACTGATAAAATGGGAGCAAATTTCTTCTATTAGTGACTGACAGTGATTGGAGTGAAATGAAGTTGTACCATGATATTGTTATATATACAAGGTGCAAATAACCTAGTTTGAATAATCACAGCCTGTGTCCTTTTAAACGATTTTTCTCCCCCATTTAAAGGGAAGCCTTTGATGTGATAATATTAATTCGCTCTGTGCTGGAAGGAAGAGGGAGGAAAAAAGCTCAGAGAAACGGAAATTAAATGAGTAATGCAATGTCAGTCAATCTTTTAAGCCAAGGCCTTATTAACTGCTAATCATTTTGTCATTTTTGTCGCTCAAAGTAATGAATTTGATAGGACAGGATGGGAATGTCTTATGTTTACTTTTATTAGCTTTAAACAGAAACAGTTGTGCAGATATTACATTATCAAGACGTGTGGCATTTAAGTGGTTTCTGCTCCTCCAATCTCCATTTTTCTTCCTCACCGATGTTTGATTGCCATCATTTTAAGTAATCTGGCTGCCTGGAAAAGAAAATTTTAAAAACAGTTCTCCCTAGACCTTGCCCAGAGTTCTATCCTGGGGTTTTGTGGGGATTATCCCGGGCGCTGGATTGCTCCCACTTTATTGTAGGCCACAGAGCTCCTGGCGGCAGAGGCTTTGCTGGCTCCCAAAGAAGCCACTCCTGGCCTGTTTGTGACATTGCCTTAGCAACCACCAGCTCCAGAAAACAGGAAGTGTGCCACAAGACGGCCACTGCACCCTCATGCCACGCCACGCACGCAGAGACACTCTACAAGAGGGTCGAACCCTCGCACAGGTCCCCGATTGAAGAAGGCCTTGCCAGGCATCTGCCTCTCTTGACATGGTTAGAATCCATCAGTCAATAGCAGACCCGTGGACCCCATCTGACCTGCCTGCGGCAGCCTGGCCGTCACTCTGAGTGTGACTCGGTGGAAACTTGAGGGTCAGCTGAGCCCTCGAGGCTCTCACGCTGGCCTTCGCCGTGTCCCAAGGGAGCCAACAGCAGAGTAGGGAATCCTGGTGGTCTGGCTAAGAGGTCCTTCCACAGCCGTTTGTGTGGGCAGTCTGTCCCCCGTTAGGATGCAGGCATGGCTGCAGGAGTCTGGGGCTAGAATGCCTTCAGGAGACGAGTGTGGCCCGCCTGCCCGTGGCAGCGGCTGATGACTGCTCCTGGGGAAGACCACGTGGACTGGCTGGAGGGCAGAGGCTGAGCAGCCATTGCGTGGCTCAGCGTGGAGGAACACACCTCCATCCTAGCTATGCGGAGAGGAGGAGGAGGATGGGGGCGGAGGCCAGCCAGGGTCAAGTTAGCAAAAGACCCCATTTCAAATTAAAGAAAAAGAAGATGGGTGTCTTTCTTCATGGTAATTTCCAGCACCAGAGAAAGAATAGAAAGTCTCACGCAGGCCCGGCCATACTGAGTTACAAGAGATATGTATCTGAAGACAGAACGAGAACTGTGTGCTGTCCAGGCTGTGAGCAACTCTGTCCACACAGCGGAAGCAACAAACTCAGACAAGGAAATGGCCCACACCAGAGGGTTTTACCTAGTAGCTTAGGAGTGCATTCATGCCAGGCAGATCTTGACTGGCTGGTGTTTGGCATTGAGTCTAATTTCTGAAGGCTAAACCTGGCAGAATCTAAGGGCACCGATCAACACAGTGCTGTTTCTGAGGCCACTTAGTGCTTCAGTGTTCAGTACCCTCAGCTCAGCACAGGGATGGCATTGCACAATGCCATTCTTAGTACCAAGGTACATGGGTGTGTCTCCAAGGTTTGTGTGTGTATGTGTGTGTGTGTGTGTGTGTGTGTGTGTGTATGAGAGAGAGAGAGAGAAAGAGTGAGAGAGAGAGAGCGAGAGAGAGAGAAAGAGAGAGAGAGAAAGGAAATCAGATATAAAGGAGAGTCCTCTAAACTTCCAAAGAAACTTGCCCTGCCCCTAGTCCTAACCCTGGGCCTATCCTATCCCTGAGAAACCACCCCGGAGGGCTTATGATAAGAAGATGGCAGCTACAAAGCATGCACCAGCATGTAGAGAGTGCCAGAGCTTCCCGTTCTGGGGTTGTGATGCTCACTGGCAGCGGGGAGCCGTATTCTAGCTGTATTCTACTGAGCAGCCCTTCGATAGAGAGAGCTTTGATGAATGTGATCCAGTTCAGCCCTGTTCAGCCTGGCCCTCACAAGCATTGCCACCTGTCAATAGCGGCGTTTGCTCAGGATTCTACTTATTTATTTCTGTCATGCTTGAATCATCACATCAGGGCATGGCACTCTGTAAGTGAATCGGATGGCCAGCTTCCCTTGTATTTGTCTGTGTATTGATGGATGGGTGGGTAGATGGGTGGATGATAGATCTGTTGTGATTCTAGTCCAGATAGGCACCCCTGCCCTGACACAGTGGAGACAGAATTGTAGACTCCAAGCATAACACCCTCCATTGAGCTACAGAAACATTTGGCCACAACAACATCCCCAGAAAACACACTATCAACAAACACACCCCAAATGACCTATGAGAGCCCCCCGGTTTGTGGCCTGGCTGCCACACAACCATCCACACACGCCCTTATCCCCCACCACACACTTGCATTCAGGATTTCCCATAGCAGTTTTGGATCTCAAGTGGTCCAAAGTAGAGCTAGTCAACGAATGGGGTTGTCATCCAGTTAACACATCCTCAATTAGATTAGGTCAGTAAAAGCAGAGGTCCTGAGAATAAGTGTCATCCCATGGGAACACACGGAATACAGACCTTGATCACTGCAAGTTACACATGGCATGAGGGGATGTGTTTTCCCTTAACCACAGTGATGACTCCTTCTGAAGCCATTTGCAAAACAGTAATAGCAATTTGCATTTCAGTGATGTTTCTTATGAAGAGCTTGACAGGCTGTGTGTGTATTTATTTACACACACGTAAATTATGGCTACTAATTCTGTCTTAATTCAAGAGTAAATACATTTTCTATATAGGACATGCCGATAGCATTCGCATTTTAAATGGCAGGCTTCTTGGCTTCTGGGGAATGGAATGATGACCTCAAACCAAGTTCTGCCCGCCTCTTCCTGTCTAGTGTCTCAGCTGGCTGTCCTGGCCTCTGCCTGGGTAAGGTGGGTGACAGCCTGCAGATGTTGTAGGCGTGAGAGAAATGCTCTGTGGATCCCTACCATCTTCCAGAGCCTTCCAGAAACAGCAGCACCCTTCCATACCCACAGGTCAACTCCCTCCTGGGGACCTGAGACCCTCAGCAATTTCTCCCTTGTAAGGAGCCACAGGTGTTTATTTCTCCAGTCAACTCTCCCTCTGCTGAGGTGCTTATTCACAAATGCCAGACTTGGAAAGCCTCAGAAACGATACAGATGCAGGAAAAGCGGCCCTGCAACCAGCTATACAGCCACCGGTGAAATGGTATCTCTACACAGGACAGACACCCAGACACAGGCCGAGTCCTCCTAGACAGCACCCTCCACTTCCTGCTGCCTGCCCTCTGTGGTGAGGGTCTCTCCTGACCCTCGAAGTCAGCCCAGCTTGACCCTGGCCTCCAGTGGTCACAGGCAAGGCTACCCCCTGGGGGAGGAGGAGGGGTCTGTCTGCCTCATTGTCCTGAGAGAACACACTCGCTCTGCCAAGGCACTTCCTAAGTTCTAACGGTCGTTCCGGGTGGGTACAGAGAGGAGGCGCTGCGAGCTGGGGGTGGGCGCCCAGCGCTGTGACCTTCGGCTTCATGATTTATGGGAGTAATATTGCATAGGGAGCCATCACACGGACATAACGTATTTATCAAACTCACCGCCTGCCTCACTTCGGAGACTAATGAGCCTGAAGTTACACACGCGCGGCAGAACTTGGCTGCCCGTGTGTTCAAATGTCACATGGGGAAAGCGTGGTTTTCCAGTAGGGGAAGCAATGGTATACTCAGGGGATTCAAGTTGTCCGAACCATCCTCAGGCCTCCCTCCCAAGTGTCCTGTCACCTCCACCCTGACTCTGTAGATGTCAGGACTTTGGGGTGAGGGCACCAACTAAGTGTATGGAAAACCTTGCCGGACCAGCGTCAGAGGGCTGTGAAGTCAGTGTGTTCAGCCGCTGGCAGGGAGGACAAGGCCAGTCCTGGACAAGGCTTCTGATGAGATCTGGCTCTGGGCCTCGCTGCACAGAAGCCCGGCCCGTGGAGAGCAGCTCTGAGCGCCTCGGCCATGTGCTCAGGGCATGTGCTCCGTCCCGGAGCACAGCTGGATCTAGCAGCAGACCTGCACTCCAGTTCCACAACCACCCGCAGAGGTCTCAGGTGTACCCAGGAACTTACACAGCCACCGCCAATGTGTACACTCAGCTTCCAATCAGCAAGGTGATGCCAGGACTTACCAGAGGAGGGAACCCCAGAGATGGCTGCCCTGGCGGAGGTTTGGATGGATAGGATGCGGATGAGGTTGGAGATGTGCGGTCCCTCCTCACCAGTGCTCCCCACACTGGCCCAGATGAGCTGGGAACACAGGCTCTGGGGCCTTCCAGAGTGTGGGATGCGCTGGGCAGCCATTGTGCACACTGAGAAAGGGCACATTTTGCCACAGGCAGACTGCTCCCTCCTCGACCCCTCTGAATTTCTAGGGTTCATGAGCCAAATGCTCCAGCAGAGGCTGAGGAGGGGATAGGGGCTTTCTGACACTACAGTGGGCAGGCTGGATATTGATCTTTGAAGGCCTTCATGTCTCTGCTGAACGCTGCCAATGTTACAGATTGCCGTCTCTAAACCTTGTCCAGGGGAGCCCTGGGAAACCTATCGAATGGCCTGGCTGGGGACAGAGCACTGTCCATGTCTCTAGTGCCTCTCCTTGGCCTCCAATCACACAGGTGTCTGGGGCTCCCTCCTCTCACAATAGCTACCCTTTTCTGTAGGGTGAGTGTGTAACACTCCCATGATGCACACTGGCTCCCGAAAGCAGCATTCCCAGCTTCCTCTCAATGCCATGTGCGTTTTACTTCACTAAGAAAAGCATCACATAATAATAATAATAATGAAAAAATGGTATCATCTTTGTGTTATGCCCTGGACCCCTTTCCTATTCAGCATTTGACATATTATAAAGCCTAGAGAAAAGTCAGCGATTTGCAAAGGAGCAAGAAAGAGTTTCAGTCACTGATCAATGTCGCTGTGAGGAAAATAGTTGAAGAGTGGAACCTAGTTGTTAGAATTCCTCAAAAGTGAGGGGACCAGCTGTGACTCAGTGGAGCCCCTGTGGCTGTGGGATGGAATCTGAGCCCTCCCCTGCAGTGGAGGACACAACTCCAGACTGTGTTTGAAGGCCATCTCCTGCAGAAGGGAGCTGGTACTGGTCATCCCTCATCTCTGTCCTCCATGTGCCCTGAGCTCTATCAATACATTGGAAATGTAATTTGTATCAGCAGTGGTTTCTTTAATTAAGAGCTCTTTCAAATCTTTCTCATCGATTCCTGCCGTTAACGTATCGACTGGATTTCTTGTCCTGAGAAGGTGCATTTGTCGGGCTGCATGTCAGAATGACAGGAAGAGGTCCAGCAAAACAGCATTGTAGAGCCAGATCGTAACATAAACATTAATGTAGGGACATTTCCAGGTAAATGCCATTGAAATCCTAAGAACTCACTGCCCACATGCTAGCGTTCAATTGGTTGTTGAAGTCCTTAGTGAACAACAAAACCATAAGCACAATTTAGACTTTGCTAACCTGAGCACAGAGCCCCATGCGGAAGGAATTTCAAGCTTAAAAGAGCAGGGATCATTGAGTTACTTCGTGGGACTTAATGAATTTGAACTTTGACAGAATTAAAACCCAAATAAGTCCATTTAAATCTATGTAAAAATTAAATCCCCAAAGCAAAATGAGCACAGAGTTATATGATTATAAAAATGGAGAAACCAATGTATCTCTGAGACTGAAAATCCTTGACTTGGAAAACCAACAAGGACATACAAAAATTAAAAGGTAAAACAAACTGAAAAAAAAACAGTGAAATATGGTTATAGATAATAGCCTTAATATGCAAAACGTTCTGATCATCATGAAACTCCAGTGTAAAATGGAGAAATTAGAGTGAATTTAGCTGCCCAAAAGAGAGAACATATAATGATTAATAGCCATAGGATAGCCCAATCTCACTAGTAAATAAATCAAAGCAAAACGGATTATCTCTCAACCTATCAAATTACAAGACCTAACTTTATGGTTTGTAATTCTGCAAAAGGCTCTGGAATATGGCCTCTCTGAGAGACTATTAGTGTTAGTAGAAATTTGTTCAACATTTCATGCAATCAGTTTCGCAGACTACTCCAAGATGGTATGTATTGCTGCTCCTTGATCAATACCTACACTTACTGAAATATATTCTGTGGGATCAATCAGGGGAGGTTTCTAGTCAAGTATTTCATTGTGGAATTATTTTTAATAGAGAATTTGAAAAAGAGAAATGTGAGTATTAAAAAAGTAAAGAACTAGCCTGGTGTTTGCTCACACCTGAAACCCTAGCTATTCAGGGGATGGGAGGATTGTATTTCAAAGCAAGAACAGGCAGACAAATCTCAGGACTCTTCTCTCCAATTAGCCAGCAGAAACTCGATGGCACAACTCAAGTAGTAAAGCCCCCAAGCCAACCATGAACAAAAGCAGCTAGCAAGACTATGAGGGTCTGCATTCAAGCCCAGTACCCAGGCTATAACAAAACTACAGAAAGAAAGAAAGAAAGGAAGGAAGGAAGGAAGAAAGAAAGAAAGAAAGAAAGAAAGAAAGAAAGAAAGAAAGAAAGAAAGAAAGGAAGGAAGAAAGAAAGGAAGGAAGAAAGAAAGAAAGGAAGGAAGAAAGAAAGGAAGGAAGGAAGAAAGAAAGAATTATTCAGCATGGTACACTTAAAATAATGACCATTAAAATACTTCAAAGAAGTTCTAATAACAAGATATAATTAGTGACTGTGAGTAGGCTATTACCTGGTAATAGCCTAGTATTTTCCATAACGAAAACATCGTTTTTTAAAAACTGAGAGTCCATTTTTATTGTATATCCAGAGCATCAAGTCCCCACTCTCATACACATTGTTTTTCTCTACCATTCCTAGACGTTTTAATTTTTCACTGTTTCAATGCTAACATTTGACGTTGCCTGGTCTGTTGCTTTGTCCACATTTCTCTGGGGCTCTACCAACTTCATTTCCATGTACAGGAATTGACTCATCTCCCTGAAATACCTATCATGTAGGTATACTATTCTCTTTTTCAGATCCTACGAAAGACCCGATCTTTGAAGATTTCCCTTAAATCCTTACAAGTTCCACAAGGCAGCACAGAACAGCATTTTATGGAAAATGTATCAATTTTAATCTACTTGTAGAATATTGGTTATGAAAAATAAAAACAGCTTTGGGAAATACTTAAGATAAAAAGAAACAGTCTGCTGAAATAAAAAAATTTCGCCATGTTAAGACAGTTCATTACTTCACTCAGGGACTTGGTCAGTGGCAATTCTGATGCCTCTGAATTTTATTTAGAGATAGGGATTGGGTGAGCTCTGTTGGTTGAGGAGCAAGGAAAATGTGAGCACAGGGCAACTAACAGAGTACGTTTGACACAAGGATGGAATGCCAACAGACCATCCTCAGTACCCAGAAGGCCTTTGGAAGCTGCGTGCAGGGCTATGAATCCTTAATAAAGCATTGAACTAGCATTAAATGTCACAAATGGCATAGTATTATTTAAACTATATTAACAGATGATTACAGCAACCATTTAACTTTATGGTATTAATTCATGTATCCAATAACAATAATGCCAATGAAAAAAACCTACCAAATATTTTACGTTTTATAGACAAAATCCTTAGCTACAGAGGGAGCAGTCCTCTTGGCTTTCTCCAGACCTGAGTTGGTTTCGCACTGGAAGGCCCACCTCTGAGCACACCAGGTGGAGAGAGAGTCCACCTTGACCCTTATGAGACGTGTTTGAAAGGAGGGACTGCTCACATGCCCTTGTCAGAGAGAGCCTGTGTGACTGCGTGTGGCGACTCGTTGTCAGAAAGTCTTCAGATGTGTGGCCCTTGAATTTAACGAAACAAGTCGGCCAAGCAGGTTCCCTCTTATATGTGGAAGCTAGATCTAAAACACCGGGACGTGACACATGGTACAGATCTCTAGGCATTCACACACAGTGAGACCAAAGGAGGAGACTCTTAGGAGATGAATAGGAAGGCACCACGCCTATGTTCATCTGATCATACAAAAATTATTTATCAGAATGAACTACAGGAAAGGAAAACAAAAGGTTTTTGCTGTCTTTATTTTGAGATAATATCCGTTGTTCCACTCTTTCCTAGATTTTGTTTTCCTTATTTTTGTTCTGTTTGATCATTTGTATATCTTTGGGAGTATAAGGGAAGGCACACACACACAAACTCACATGTATACACAGAGATACACACATACATACACATGTACATGCAGAGTCCTCTGGATAGAAGACCTGGAAAGTTGAGTAAGACATGTAGGAAAGATCAGAAGAAATAAGAGGAAACTAGAAAAAGAGTGGAAGAAGCAGCAAGCAGATGCTCACCAAATCCCCAGTTGAACGTGGACCTAAACATGGCTGGTGACAAGTAGCTAGAAATTTGTTGAAAGAGTGGAATTCTGAACTCCGAAGCTACAGCCCAAGTGTCTAATCCTTTCCTGTTCATGATGCCAGCTGAGTGAATCAGTAAAAGTGGGCATCAGTCTCCCCTCAGCCTTGAGCTTCATCTGTTCACTCCCTGGTGACCGCTCCATCTTCACGGTGTGTAATTGAATGGACATTGGTGCGAGCATTTCTTCCATCTGAGGAAGACCAAGATGACAAAAGGAATGGTTTAATTCTCGTTGCCACAGGCCTCATGCTATTTTCTGCTAGGAACATTGCTGCATATTGAACTCTGTATGGATCATTGCAGCCCTGGGTCGAGGGCGTGCCGGGGACGTGCGGTGGGATGTGCCAAGGTGGAGCGCAAGGCAAGAGGGTGAATAGCCCATCCAGGAGGAGGAGAAGGGGACGCACAGGTGAGGCTTGTCCTGTGAGAGCCCGTGGAAGGCAGTGAGCACAGCTACACGCTCGTGGAGGGAAAGAGCAGGGCGTCGGGCACTCCTCAGTCTCTACATGAGGAAACAGAGCTGTGCATGTCCAAGACGGTACAGAGCGTGTAAGAGTGCCAGAGAATACTGACCAGAGCCTGCAGTGCTAAGCTGACCACAACCAGTGCACATTGGAAACCTGGGCCTGAGCTGGACCCGGCCAGTGCTCAGTGGGGTCAGGATGGCTGGCTGAAGGCCTGGCATAAGGGTTCTGTGCAAACTGGACAGACACAGGGAAACGCAGAGTATGACCTGTGTTAAACATGGTGACACCATGGCCAGTGGCTCTCTCCCTGTGTGGCTGCTCACAGAGGGACAGAGCTAATGGCTCTCAGGGGGAAGTCATAGACGCAGAGCTCTTCATCCTCGGTGGACGGGCAATCTGCCGTCCAGGATTCAAAGTCTCCAAAGAATGCAGGGAAGTGAGCAGACAGTGCATGACTAAATGAGAATGACTTCAGCCCATGTCGTGCATGAGGCAATTCTGTGTAAAGTTGCTCTATAGCTTGGCACCAGTGCATCACACCTGTAATTCTAGCTATTAAGAAGGCTGAGGCTTTGAGGATTGCAATTTGAAGCCAGACCAAACAGGAAAGTCCATAAAACTCTTATCTCCAAGAAGCTACCAAAAAGCTGGAAGTAGAACCATGGTTCAAGTGGTAGAATGTTAGCCTTGAGCAAAAAGCAGTTGAGGGACAGTGCCCAGGCTCTAGTTCAAGCCCCAGACCTGGTACAATTTTAAAAACAAAAGTGACCCTATAAAATTTTATTATTGTAGTTTGTGGAGTATGATGTGAGTCTCTGTCCACTTGTTGCAAGTTTCTGATGAGAGAGGTAACCCTTAAATAATGTTTTCCCATCCAACTACACACGTTCCCCCAGAATTTCAGTGGCTAAAAAAATATATCCTGAATAAACAATTCAAGGAATATGAAATCCTTGCTTAGCAAATATTGGGCAAGGTTTTAACTCCAATGTATCAAAACTTTCTACAGTGCTTTGAGGATACAATTAGTTGTTTAGTATGTAAAAATATCATCACCAAAGGTATATAAATCTCCAGCTTTTATTCAGTGTACCCCTTGAGTGTCAAGTATTCTGGAAACTCTTTGTGTCAGCACATAATAACAATCCAAAGCAAATTTGAATCATAATCAGAGGCAAATAAACCACTGTTTATTCTTTGCTAAACAGGTTCCTTGGGTATACATAGTTATTTTGTATATAGTCTCATTCTGCCAAATGCCAGACCTAAACATTTCATACCCCATTTAAGGACTTGATAAATGAGTGGCCACCACTCTGCTTGTGACATGTAATTGTCACTGTTCCCTGTAATACTTCAGTGCCATTAATACGCACCTTGGGTGATTTGCATAAATCATTGCTTTAATGTGATAATAACCATGAAGATTCAATTTTTTAGACTGTATCAAAATATTTAAACTATCAAGATTTATGGAGACTTCAGCCGCCCTTTGGAAATTGAGGTGTCCTGTCTCAAGATAAAAGCTTCCAATGGCTGGAAAATCAAATGCTTAAGGCTCCGTGCACTTCTGAGGCTCCTACAAATAAACATTTCAGTAAGCTCACTTCCAGTGGATTAAAAGCACATGGTAAATTGTCCTTAAAACACAAAGGAGTTATTTTTAAAGGATAATATATTCAGTAGAATGCATTTTTAAATCTGACAGACCCTCCTTAGCACGGATACATGCCTCAGATTTTTGAAGTATTGGAACCATAACTGGTTTTTCAGACTCAACATCCAAAGCTTCAGAAAACAAAGGGATGGATTGATGATCATGAGATAAAATCAGACTCCCTTCTGAAAGTCTGTGCTGCAAGGCCTTTCCTAGCAGGCTCTCTGCATTGGGTGTTTACATGTAACCATTTTCTCACAGACTTGTAGAGAAGAAATATAGTGGCAATGATTCTCATCCCATATGTAATAATTTGAAGTAATTTGATAGATTACAGAATGTATTATCCTATGAGGTAAGATATTTTAGAAACATTAATCTGTCAGGGATTTAAAAAAAACAGGGATTGAATATTAACCAGCACGAAGTACAAAACATTATGAGATTAGAAATGAGACAAAAGAATTGTATTAAAAAATGAGTGGCAGACAGGTCCAGTTTCAGGTGGAAGACCTAGACGGGGTGCAATGAAATCCCTTTTGCTGAGTGCATTACATCTTTTCCTCACGCTGTCATTTGCCAACCCTGCTGTCAATGTGTGGGTCGCACAGAGGAAAAGACAAAGGCTGGACTTGTTATGAATTTTTAATGAAATTACTGCAAAGCAAATTTCAATTATCACACCCAGCTCTAATGATCACTTAGCATATCCAAGCTCATTGGCTCACCCTCCCTCCCAAGCCTCTTAATTCTAATAATTTGACAGAATATGGAGGGTTTCATATGTCTTTATTAACGATATATACTGAGAGATTTATTCTATTCACAGACAAGAATACATTAGTAGATTAGCTCTGTTAAGCAAACATTAAATTTATGTGCAATCCCTTCCCCACTCCGCCCCCTCCCCTGGAATCTAGAACCATCTCTTTGTTCTGTTCTATTCTACTAGAAGAAAGGGTGGGAGCTGGCGCTGTGGTCTCCCCTCTGAGACATCAGTGACACAGCCATCCCAAGTTATGGAGAAGAAGAAGAGCAGGGGAGGTAAAAGTTTTCATGCTGATCAGGTCATGTTTTAGAAGCTATCTATCACTGCCTGACTCTTCACAGACAATGGGTGTGGGTGTGTTCATGTTGGTGTGGGTGTGAGTCAGCAGGACACAGCTCACCACAAGCGGGTCCCATTGTGAGAAAAACTCTTTTCTATCAAAGTATTCTTACAAGTTCCCGTTTGGCCTGTGGCTTGCTGTGGTTCAGGAAAAGAGAGGAAATGCTTGGGACAAGGAAGGACTTTTGAAAGATGAGGTTTGTCTTAAGCTGTTACTTTTTTTTCTTTTTCCCAAGACGGAATAAAGACAGGTCTCAGACTGTTCGAGAAGCAGCAGAGGGTGTGGGTGTGTGCTGAGATTACTTATGCATTGATAATCCTACTTCAAAAAGCCTTTATGTGAATGCACTTTACCCTATTCAAACTAGCCAATCACGAGCGGAGTGTGAACCTGAGCCAGCCAATCACGAGCGGAGTGTGAACCTGAGCCAGCCAATCACGAGCGGAGTGTGAACCTGAGCCAGCCAATCACGAGCGGAGTGTGAACCTGAGCCAGCCAACCCGAGCAGAGGGGCGGGGCCCATCGCGTTTTGGGGAGGGGGGACGTCTGCAGGGGTCCATGTCGCCTTGCCAAGACAATTCCCTTATTCTCGTGCCTGTCGTCGTGTCACCAGGGTTCTGGGGCATCCTGTAACTCCGAGAGTCCAGGGCGCGTGCGCAGGTTCTGGGTCCAGGGCGCGTGCGCAGGTTCTGGGTCCAGGGCGCGTGCGCAGGTTCTGGGGGGCATCCTGTAACTCCGTGACTCCAGGGCGCGGGCGCAGGTTCTGGGTCCAGGGCGCGTGCGCAGGTTCTGGGTCCAGGGCGCGTGCGCATCTCGGTGTCGCGGACACCCAGGTTCCCCCTGCAGAACAGGAGGATGAGGCGGGAAGAGTCGAGACGCGCAGCCGCGCACCGCCGCCGGTCAGACTAAGGGAGGGGATGTCCACCGCTGCGCCCAGCTCTCCTCGGTTCAGCCACTCATCCAGGACGTGTAAACGTATTTTGAGCGCAATCCAAATTCTGCTCTTCTCCCACCTGGGCGTCAGGTTCTGCCGGCCGGCGTGGGGAGCGGCCCCCGGTGGCCTGCCGGGCCACACGGACACAGCGGGAGGGCGCCGTGTGCAGGGCGCGCGGACACAGCGGGAGGGGGCCGTGCACGGACACAGCGGGAGGGGGCCGAGTGCAAAACGCACAGAGAGGGAGGACGCCGTGTGCAGGGCGCGCGGACACAGCGGGAGGGGGCCGTGCACGGACACAGCGGGAGGGCGCCGTGTGCAAAACGCACAGAGAGGGAGGGCGCCGTGTGCAGGGCGCACGGACACAGCGGGAGGGGGCCGTGTGCAGGGCACACGGATACAGCGGGAGGGGGCCGTGCACGGACACAGCGGGAGGGCGCCATGTCGTGTGCAGGGCGCACGGACACAGCAGGAGGGCGCCGTGTGCAGGGCGCGCGGACACAGCAGGAGGGCGCCGTGTGCAGGGCGCGCGGACACAGCGGGAGGAGGCTGTGTGCAGGGCACACGGATACAGCGGGAGGGGGCCGTGCACGGACACAGCAGGAAGGTTGTGTGCAGGGCGCACGGACACAGCGGGAGGGCGCCGTGTGCAGGGCACACGGACACAGCGGGAGGGGCCGTGTGCAGGGCACACGGATACAGCGGGAGGGGCCGTGTGCAGGGCGCACGGACACAGCGGGAGGGGCCGTGTGCAGGGCACACGGATACAGCGGGAGGGGCTGTGTGCAGGGCGCACGGACACAGCGGGAGGGCGCCGAGTGCAAAACGCACAGAGAGGGAGGGGGCCGCCGTGTGCAAGGCTCATGGACACAGCGGGAGGGCGCCGTGTGCAAGGCTCATGGACACAGCGGGAGGGCGCCGTGTGCAAGGCTCATGGACACAGCGGGAGGGGCCGTGTGCAGGGCGCATGGACACAGCGGGAGGGGCCGTGTGCAGGGCGCATGGACACAGCGGGAGGGCGCTGTGTGCAAGGCACATGGACACAGCGGGAGGGCGCTGTGTGCAAGGCGCACGGACACAGCGGGAGGGCGCCGTGTGCAAGGTGCATGGACACAGCGGGAGGGCGCCGTGTGCAAGGTGCATGGACACAGCGGGAGGGCGCCGTGTGCAAAGCACTTCCCATCCCAGTCAGGGTGAGAAGCCCAGGGCTCACCCGCCTCTTGCCCCAGGCCCTGAAGGTGTGTTGTTACACTTCTTGGTAAACAGAGAATTTCTGGGAGTAGGACTGTTTTCTCCTTTAAAAATACTAATATTTTGTGCAACTTAAACTGCTTCATTACCAGGTCAAAGTGATGAACTCAAAGCCCAGAACGTGGTCAGTCCCCTCCGACTCTAGTCTCTGCATTGGGGGCCTCTCCACCTTGACTTCATCACTGTCGATTATGGAGGTGGAGGAGCAGTCTTTGACGTGTGCTTTCCAACAGCAGAAGGGTCTCCTACTCTAAACGATGGCCTCTCAGTGCCAAGGAAATGCATGGAAGAATCATGAAAACATAAAAGTCTCTTAGTCTGGTCGGGCACTGTGGCTCATGCCTGTAATTGCAGCCCGGGTAGAAAACTGTGAGACTCTATCTTCAGTTCATCAGCAAGAAAGCCAAGCTGAGATAGGACTCAAGCCTAAAAAGTAGTGACTTTGAGTTCAGATCATAGTACCAAAAAGTTAAAAAAAAAAAAAATGATAGCAGAGTGAAACTCATTAAAGTTTTTAAAGGGGAGGAGTAGAAAGCCGGACAAAGAGCAGATGATATGGGGTGAGCTTGATTAAAATACATTGTCCTAATGTATGAAAATTAAACAATGAAACTCCTATGTATTGTTAATGTATACTAATAAAACAGTATAAATCATATTAAGCGAAGTAAGCCAGACCCAAAGAAATATACTCTATGGTTTCCTTCATTGGTAATAGTTAGTATATGGCTAGCATAGTCCTGGCAGAGAACCATAACAGCTCAGTAGCTATGTACATAAGACCATACAAAATAATGCTAATTGGAATGAATTCCAAGACATAAACAACACGTCTTTATTTTGGTTGTTGACCTTGTTGTTGCTGATGCACTGTATCTAGTTCTTTCTTCGTATTTTATTTCATTTTTTTTCCATTGGTTTATCTCCGGCAATCACTGACTTTGATTCTGGTACCCTGCATCTTGTATATACATTTATATGATTTGGGGAGGGAAAGAGGAATAACAAAATGCTCTATGAAGGACAAAGGATGACCCATTGCAACAATGATACTCACAAGACACTATGTTGGAAATGAACTTGACAACTTTGAGGAGGGGAAGGAGTTGGGGAGAGAAGGGCGAAAAACAAACCAGGGGGTAAGAATGCTTGACAAGAAATGCACTCATTACCTTACTCATGTAACGGTAACCCTTCTGTACAGCATCTTTACAGTAAAATAAATGATTAAAAAACAGTATAAAAAGGAAAAACAGGCCAATGGAAAGAATGCAATCCACTTATCCAAGAATTAAATCCAAGCAGTGGAGCAGGAGGCGCAGCAAGCACCCAGTGACAGTGGCCCGGCCGTGAGCATGCTCGTCACTCTGCATGTGGACCGGGTGAAAGAAAAACGAGTAACATGTAGCCATCCTTCAAATTCTTAGGGTTCTAACTTTGAAATCACCAAGGCCTCAAATGGCAAAGAAAATTGAGCTGAAGAGAAACGATAAAAAGAACACAAATGATCTTTTCCTTAAAATAAATATAAAAGTAAAGTTATATAACTTTATATGAAATATAAAGTTATTACATTCACCTGACGTTGTTTATGAGACATAAGTCGAAAACAAGAAAGCACAGAAATTGAGAAAGAAAATTGGCGCCAGCCATGGAGGCACGGTCCTGGAATCCTGCTGCTCAGGAAGTAGAAGCGGCAGGACTGTGAGTTCAATGCCAGCCTGGTGACATGGTGAGATCTTGACTTAAAAGAGTAGAAAAAGAATTGAGCATATATGCAAGCTCAGCAGATGGGTAAGATAAAATTCAATTTGAATAGTCCTACTGTACAGTGACGTTATTTGTATTGATAAATGGTACATGCGACATGATTACCAACTTGTCGGTAAATTTGTACATAAATATCATCAGGAAAGCACATGCACTATTTGAAATAAAGAAAACTACGAGTTTACATACCATTTATTTAATTCTTCCATGAAATAGATAACCTAACAAAACATTTACAAAGCTGTAGATTAGAAAATGAGTAGGAGGAAGTCAAATTCATCTATATAGCTGTGGTGAAACCTACACTGGGTGCAAAGAAGAAATTACAGGAGACCAGTCAATGGGCTTTCCAAACGCCAGTGCCCGCCCCCAGCCCTAACCAAGTGCCAGAAGACTGACAGCCCAGGTAGATTCTCTCATGCTCTGCCAAGACATAGTCTCTACCAATTGTATTATTTATATCAACACTGATTTGCTTTGTGTGATCATTGCCTTTATATAGATGGAGCAGTCCAGCATGCACTCTTCTGTGTAGAGCGGGTTTTTTTTTTTCCTTCAACATAAAACCTGTGAGGCACAGCTGGCGGAGGATGTTTGAGAGAGTCGGGCAGGCTGAAGTTTCATGCTGGCTTGAATGCTGAATAACATTCTGGTGCAGATGCATACCACAATGCCATCATCTTCCTCGTGATACCACTGAGATGTCTCCAGCACACGACCACTTTATAACAGAAAGCCAAAATAACGTTCTTGGACAGATTCTGCAGTGAGTATGCTTTCATCTTTCTCAGGTAAGTACACAGGAAGGTGATTGCTAGATGGTAGAAGACCTGTGAGCTCATCTTCATTAGCAGTTTCCAACACACCGCGACTGTGGCCAGAGCCCGACGTGTCCCAGCAGTTTACAGTGCCTCACTATGTCTTGTCTCCATCTTGCTCCGTGATGGGAATTTTCACAATGCCTGCTTGCTGCATGTTGGTTTGAAGCTGGCTCTTACGCACCTTAGTGTCTGGTTATCTACAGTTTCATGAAGAACATGCACAGGAATGGTTCGGACACTCAGAGCTCAGGAATGTGCCCTGGATCTTCCATTCATCTTTCCCAAGACCCCACCCAACTTCCACTAGAGACATGTGACCTTCAAATGAATCTCAGACTTTTACTTTGTCCCTTCAATTAGGCACATTTTTGCCATGTTTTGGGGGCACCACTTATTTGAGGAGGTGTATTTTTACCAAGTTACAGGAAGGGAAGCGCTTGGGAAGGCACAGCACTAAACTCGGTTGTTCATAACCAGCAGAGCATCTCCACATCAGATGAGCTGACAAATGCGTATGAAGAAATCTAGATTTTAAAGTTTTGAAATCTTTTATTTTCTGTGATCAAAACCATCTGCAATAAATCCATGAATAGGCTGTCTGTGTGTTGTAAACATTTTCTCCTGCTCTGAGCGGGCTGTGTCATTCTCTCAAAGATGACTTTGTGGGCACATATTAAGGATATATTTCACATACAGTTATATACATACATTTTTGAAAACGTATATACTTAAGGCAAGAAAGTATATTTATTTAAAGCTTCCTGCCTTCAGCTCCTTTTCTAACCTGGTGAAATCCAATTTATCAATGTGCTTTTTAATGGCTAGTTCTTTTGCTCCTAGTAAATATTTGCTGACCCCAAGGTCATGAGAATGTTTTTCTATTTGTTTTTCTAAAAGCTTTGTGACTTTCTCAGTTTGTGTTCAGGTGCATGACCCATGGGAAGTGACTTTTGTGTGCAGTTAGGTAATTGTCCTTTTAATTCCTATCACCCTTTCTTGCCTTTGTGCTCTACCAGAAACTTAGGTAATGTACTGGCTCTATCATGTTTTTCTTTCTTTTTCTTTTTGCCAGTCATTGGGCTTGAACTCAGGGCCTGGGTACTCTCCCTGGGCTTCTTTTGCTCAAAACTAGTGCTCTAACACTTGAGTCACAGTGACACTTCCAGCCTTTTCTGTTTATGTGCTACTGAGGAATGGAACCCAGGGCTTCATGCATGCTAAGCAAGCACTCTACCACTGAGCCACCGTCCCAGCCCCTATGACATATTTCTTTAAATGTCTTATGGGTGTATTGCAAGAACTGATGTTACACACAGGAGTATATGATACACAGCGTCTCCATCATTTGTTGGAAAGACTGCTTTTTCTTTGAAATTTAGCAACACAGTTATCAAAGACCAGTTTCCCATTTGTGTTTATGTTGATTTTGGATTCTTGAATCTCATGGACGTAGGCTTTTATTCTTAGAACAGTAAGACTTGATTGTAAATGTTTTCTACTTAGTCACAAAATTAAATATCTTAATTCCTTTACATGTTGATGGTTGAGGTGAAATAGATAATCTGTGTTGTCATAATTTTTCACATCAGTTAATCAAATACCCACAAAAATCTGCTGAGATTTTTCTTGAGACTACTTTGAAAGTATCAGCAAATTTTGGGAGGAATTGAAAGCTCTAAAAGATGTGGGTTTTGTCATCCACGAATATAGTATAACTTTTTTATTTATTTAAATGAGAAATAATATTTAATTTTCAATGTATACAATTTGCACATGTATTGTTACTTTTTTCTTAAGATTTTCACATTTTGGTACTAGTCTAAATGTTATTGTTTTATTAGTTTCATTTTCTGATTGTTTACTGCTAGTAGTTAGGGAAAGAAATCCCTGTATATTGGCCTTACATTCTAGTATCCCACAAAAATTCACTCACTAGTTCAAGTAATAGTTCAAGTCCTGTGAATTCTTTAGCATTTGGTTAGTGTTTGCAACCTCTTTGTCTACAAATAAAGAATTTTATCTTTTCTCTTAAATGTGTATGACTTTCATTCCTTTCTTTTCCCTTCTTGGGCTGGAGCAAACATCCAACCAAAAATTGGATACCAAAGGTGGAAATGGGCTTTTCCCTAACTTAAGACAGGAGCCTCCAGTATTCACCAGAAAGGAAGCATTTTTACATTTCATCTTGCACCTTCTTTTGATTAGTGTGAGGCAGCTCTTTCTATTACAGTTTTACTTGGCACCTTTATCCCATGGGAAATTTACACTTTTAAAAGTCCTAGATTTACATTTGGTATATTTCCCCCACCTTTATTTTTGGTGCCGGTCCTGGAGCTAAACTCAGCCTGAGTACTGACCCATAGATTTTGCTAAAGCTGGTGTTCTACCACTTGAGCTACAGCTGTTTTTCTGGCTTTTGGGGTGAATAATTGGAGATAAGAGTCTCACAGTCTTTCCTACTTGGATTGGCTCTGAATTGTGGTCCTCAGAGCTCAGCTTCCGTAGTTGCTGGGATTATAGGCATAAGCCACCAGCACCTGGCCTTTCTCATAATTGGGTTAGTAGTACAATGAGTTATAGTGTTTGGTGAAACATAGTAGGTCAGCGGTAGAGTGCTGATCTGCCATTATGCAACACCTAAAACAGGCAGCCTTTGATGATCACCATACCTCACCTCTTACCAAGCGCTTTCCTCCTCAGGAAGTCCAGTGTCATCCGTTTCAGATCTCTGGCCTGAAGAGCTTCCTAAGCCAGCGCTGTAGTACAGATCTGCTGGGACATAAGCTCCAGCTATTGTACACCTAAAAATCTGTAGTCTTCCAGCCATCTTTGGTGAATACTCTGGGTATAGAATTTTGAGTTTATAGTGATGTAATTCCTTTTCCTTTCCACACTTTAAAGAACCTGAAGGGAGGCCAAAACCGATCCATTTACCATATAATTCCACTAACGTGGCACCCAGAAGATTGGAAGTTACAGAAATGGCAAAAGATATTTACAATAGTAGCTAACACTAGGTTAGAGTACAAGATAGAAATGTGTTTACATATTGTGGTAAAACTTTACTAAGTATATGAAATATATGTTCCTCCATGATTTTACTGAAGTTGCCTTAGAAAGTCATTGCATACTTAATATGTAAAATAATAACTGCATCAAATTCATCCATCACTCCTCAAATGTCAGATCATTTTATGATCGAACACATACTGAAAAGAAATGCCTTAAGATAGCAAAAACAACGTTAAAATTTAATTCTCCAGAAATCTAGAGCAAACGTAGTGCTAGCACTTTGGTAAAGGAAAAGGGAGGCAGAATGTCTGTCATCTGTTCTTCTTGTGGGGTGGGAGGCTGGGCTCTGGGCTCACCCCCATCCGATTCCTGTCATTAGGAGTCAGTGCAGCGGTGTTCATCCCTCTGAAATGCTTGCCACCACACCGGGGCTAAGCACAAGTCCCGCAGGGCCATTGGGCAAATTTGTGTCCCATAAATAAACAAGATAAATGCTGTGCTCAACAGCAAACAGACGGGCATTCTATGCTGACCACGGCACTGGACTGGTCTCTCAGGCTTCCCCCCTCCCCTGCCCTCCTCCCCGTGATGGTTCAGGCTGTGGGGAGCAGAGGGGTGCCGTGTGAAGAGAGCTCTCTGCCAGGAACAGCTGTGAGACACTCATCTGTCTTCAAGAGCGGATATTCTGGAAGGGCTTTCCGGCTTGAAATCCCTCCGTTGATCTGAAGTAGTTCTCCCACCAGAAGATCTATTTGCCGATAAGAAAAATAAGGAGGAAAAGAAAGACATGCATGACACGAACATCAGCGTGTTTGGAGAGAGGTTGGGAGTTCTTTCAAAGTGGAGGTGTGTGGGATGCCAAGGGCGAGGGGAGCCGGAGTCTGCAGGCCTGCGACCCAGCCTCCTCCGGGCTCCGCTAGACCGTTGGCAAATCCAGGGCCGGTAATCTGATCATCGTCTTTCTTGTTTTCATGCTGGGCTTTCCTCAGAGACCCTTCTCCTGGCTCCAGCCTGTGACAGTGTGATAAGACACAAGAAATTTAGTCATCAGGGCTGAAGCAGAGGCGCTCAGTGAGGGATTATGATATTCCATAACCCTCACATCCACCCAGGCCCTGGCGATTACAGAAGCGAGGGCTGCTGGGTGCGGGCCCCCTTTTCCTGTGCCCTGATATTTCCTGTCTGTTTTATTTTTTTTTACTTGCTTCATGCAAGGAACGCTTTGCAAGATTAACCCAGCAAAAGACACTGTCACAATCGTCCTCCTGAATCTCGGCGTGTGCCTCTCGTGAGCTGTGTCGGAGGAATGGTCCCCATCGCTCCCATGCGGGAGCCTGCCAGGCCTTATCAGAGTGCTCATCCACCTCGTCTTTATTAGGAGACGGACGGCAGTGCCAGATGAAGCTGGTCAATGCTGCATGCCACGGGGAGCTGAGGTTCAGGAAAATGGGAAGAGCTGTAGGTGCCACGCAGCCCGGTTGCTGCCTTCCATTCAGGATGTGCCCCTCACATGCCAGGGGCCTTCATGGGCAACCCGAGGGGGAGATTTCTTTGGGGCAATTAAAAATAGGTGGGAAAGATGGCCATTTTTGTCAACGGAGAGGTCCGTGTTGATGGAGACCCCGCACATGGCAGGTCCGTGCCTCTGAGAGCCCACAGTAGTTACACGCAGAGCCACACATCTACATGACAAGTGCAAAAAGAAAATAGCCTGAAGAAAAATAACTAATAGAAAGAAGTGTGGTCTGATCAGGTCAGGTATAAGAGGAGCCGAGGGACCAGGCTGACATTTACTGGTGGCCACACTGACAGAGTGGACGGTCACAGTACTGTGTCCTCCTGGAGGTTTTGGTGAGGGTTTTATTAAGTAAGATACTATGGAAAGCACTGGCCAGCTAGGTGCTCACTGAGACCAACACTACCACGGTGCTATAACTGCAGATGAGAGAGAGGGACTGCAAGCCAGAACAAAGAAGCTGTCTCAGGTCCACTGGGAGCCAGGGCAACAAGATGGAGTGGAAATACAGTAGGTGTAGGCAGAAATGGTTCTGACGAAAGGCTTGCCTTCTCCTCCTCCCCCTCCTCCTCCTCCCCCTCCCCCTCCTCCTCCTCTTCCTGCTCCTCCCGCTCCTCCCCCTCCTCCTCCTCCTCCTGCTCCTCCCGCTCCTCCCCCTCCTCCTCCTCCTCCTCCTCCTCCCGCTCCTCCTCCTCCTCCTCCCCCTCCTCCTCCTCCTCCAGCTCCTCCCGCTCCTCCTCCTCCTCCTCCTCCCCCTCCTCCTCCCCCTCCTCCTCCCCCTCCTCCTCCCCCTCCTCCCCCTCCTCCTCCTCCTCCTCCTCCTCCTCCCCCTCCTCCTCCTCCTCCTCCTCCTCCTCCTCTTCTTCTTCTTCTTCTTCTTCTTTCTTCTTCTCCTCCTTCTTCTTCTTCCTCCTCCTCCTCCCCCTCTTCCCCCCACTTCCTCCTCCTCCTCTTCCTCCCCCTCCTCCCCCTCCTCCTCTTCTTCTTCCTCCTCCCTCTCTCTCTATTTCTCTCTCATCTTCCTCTCTCCCTCTCTCCTACGATATAAATCAGTTAGGCCTAGGTGTCTGTCAGTATCCTACCCCTGGGAGCACCCTGGGAACCAATCCGACACTGGGAGAAGCCATGGGTCCTTTCACAGATGGGGACCAGGTGGCCTGAGACTGGTCTCGTGCTATGAGCCCTCGTCCCTCCCCCTGCCTGACCGTCTTTTCCTTCCCTTGGTATCCACACTGAGCACACTCACTGCCCAGCTTCACTTATTCCTGCCCATCTTTACATTTGGGCTTCAAGGAGCAAGACAGAGCGTGCATCACGGTTCACCTGTGTCCCTGTCAGTGCTGCCTGTGCTCCCGTAGAACGGCACAGCTCCGCGTCCGCATACTCTCCTGCCAAATTCACACTCAGACCTCCCTTCCTGGCCTGGGTGGATACTCGTTTCCCGCACGTTAGAAGAAACATGCACTCTTGTGATCAGTGGATTGTGTCCTTCAAGGCAGGAGAGACTACCCTCTCCCCAGCTTACCAAGACAGAAATCTTACTGGTCTGGAGGAATAAGGGCAGGAGTCAAAGGTCAGCCTTCTGGAGAAACAACGTCTGAGGCTGAGCTGAGCCCTGGCAGCTTCTTGGGATGCTCCCCGGGAGCTGCACTGCGTGGGATGGGAGGAGGGTGGTAGGGATGGGCAGAGGGAAGCCAACTGTAAAGCCAATGCCCGGAGGCTTGGTTTACACCAGAGGCGGGCAGACCTAGCTCAACTGAGGCCAGAAGCCCAGGCTTTTGGACATCCACACAGATCCATCCCTGTGTGTAGCTGCCCTCGGTAAAGGGAGAATGTCCAGGAAGGCGGGTGCAGTGCATGGAGACCGACCGTGTCTCACACCGGGTTCTCAGTACACCTGCCCTGGGGGACAGGCTGCCCCTTCCTAGCTGCTTCCCCCATCCACGGACTCCGCCCTGGCCTCCACCATTCCTTCTGGCCAAGCCATACTGTCTGTGGAGTTCAGCCCATCTGTTGCCCGCAGTACTCCCTATTTATTCATGGTGTTCTGAGCTCTTCCTTGCTGCTCTTTAACAAGGGTCATTAGATGATTTATTTCCAAAGAGGCGAGCTTGTAATAAACTGTTATCTGACCTGGTGCTCAATGAAGACACACTGGCACGTGTCCTCTGGGTCCTACGATGCTTTTGCTGGCCAGGCCGCTGCTGAGCCTGCTGACTTCACTGGAGCTGGTAATCAGTGAAGAGGAGATAAAGGGGAGGAATCCCATGTTGAATGTAGTCACATTAGGCACAAGGACAGGGTAGGTTTGAGCACGAGCGAGAATTCACTCACGGAGCAGCTACTCTTCCAGCCCTGTGCAACCTGGTCAGAGGCCTAGCTGGTGTGGAAGTGAGGAATTGTGTGTGATCTGTGTACCACCACCAGGCCTCAAGCTGGCATTTACTCTGCTATCGGTATCTTGATATTCTTAGAACATTTTATCAAGGACTTGGTGTTTTCCTTTTGGACTCAGCAAGTTCTCCCTGGTCCCAGGAACCAAAAGATGTACAGGACCCTATTAATCTTTGCCTACCTAAATCAATGTCTACCGTTTCTACTGTCAGACATCTACCTAGGCTTCTGAAGCTGCAGAATGCAAGCAGGGTGGAAGATGAGACACACTTCTCTGTGGCTGATGGAAGGAGCCAGGGACACACTTCATGCTCCTCATGAAGAATGCATAAAGAGAGAGAGAGAGCAGCTGACAAGGGTAGAAACGTGAAATGTAGATGGTGGGAGGAGAGGGGAAGCTCACACCAGCCCACAGGCCCCTGAGAAACAGGGTGGAGAACTGTGAGTGTGGAGATGCTGGTGAGCACACAGGGAGCTGAACCTTTCATAAAGCCAAGAATGAGAAAGACATGGGCCACGGTGACATGGAAAGGAGGGACAGCACCCTCAGCCAGAGCCATTCCTGTTGAACCGGAGCCTCCACACACACATGAACACACGTGAGAGACAGACAGACAGACAGACAGACAAAGACAGAGAGACAGAGATCCAATCTCATAATTACAATCTTTACAACTGTAAGTTCTCCAAATTGACTACCTTATTGTGCCCTGATTAACTCATCCTTACCAAAACTAGTAACAAGTCTAAGATATTGTTTCTATAGAGGAAAGTTTCCTATTTCTATAAACATTGACAGTATTTTTTTCTTCCTCAAGGCAAGAACTCCAATGACAAAGCCAGACATCAGATTTCCAAACCCAATGAGTGGTGGCTGAATTCCACAGAGTTCTCTCAGTTGATGGTAGTATTAAGCTGAACTTGAACTGGTGTGTCATGTTTATTTTTCTTGGTTTGTTTGTCTCTCTCCAAGGAAAATTTATCACAGGAAAAACAAGTATGTCTCAAGATTTTTATGCAGTTGAGTGTATTTCTTAGCAAAACCCAACAGCTGATAAAGCAGAGAAGCTGCCCTGTTGAGGGTGTAGGTTGGAGATCACTGCTGTGTGTTTTCTTTGGATTGTTTTTATGCAAGTAAGAAAGAATTACATCTCGGGGCTGGGAAATTGGCACAGTGGTAGAGCGCTTGCCTTGCATGCATGAGGCCCTGAGTTTGATTCCTCAGCACCACATAAGCAGAAAAAAGCTGTAAGTGGCGCTGTGGCTCAAATGGTAGGGCACTAGCCATGAGCTGAAGAGCTGAGGGACAGCGCCCAGGCCCAGAGTTCAGCCCCCATCACCAACTACCCCCTCCCAAAAACAAAATTACATCTCCAAAATTGTAAGCCACCACGTGGAGGGCTCAAGGTCAAAGTCAGGGTGGCCAAAACGGCTTCCAAATGGCTTCCCAGGTAACGCCTCAGTATGAGGTAGGCAAGCGGCTACATAGGCGAAATGCTTAGCAAGTATCATAAACCACAAACATATTCTGTCATCCCAAGACACTCAGTTTCAACAAGTAAGCTTTGATTTCATGTAACGTAGACATAAAAACAACAGGTTCTGAGGTCAAATTTGAATTCTTAGCATCTGACTGCAGAGATAAACATTTTTATCCCTGTGTTGTGGCTTCAGGAAAACATCTTCTCACTTCTGGAGGAGTGAAATGTTTCGTCTCAGCTGAGTGAAATTTGATAAGCTTCTGATTTGCAGTGATTTTCTGTCTTCGCTGATTTCTGTGGCCTGCAGTCAGTCCAAACTTCCCTGTGATTTGCACTCCTCCTAAGTCAGATGAAATTAGGCCAGAGCAACTTCACGGTGCCCACAGTGACAGACATATCCCCTGACGGAGGAGCTCGCTGTGGCGTCTCTTCTTTATTTGACCCACCATAAATATTTCATTCCCTCCCTAAACAAGGCAACCACTCAATTCAGAATGATTAGGTGTATCTATGGGTGGATGCTGAAATTGTTTGCAGCTCACATAGAACATTCTTATATTCAGACAGTCTATAAAATTTACACTGCAAGCATTGAGAGGATCAAATTTAAAAAGATGTATCTGCTCTTTCATAAACTAAATATTAAACTATAAAATTACCAGTATTCAACTATTTTGAAATTCAACAAGGCAATTTCTCATGCTTCAACACACATAATATTTATTGTGATGAGTCTGAGTATGCTTTTAAATGACTAGAATTTGTGACACCGCTTATACATTTAAGGAGACAAATAATAATACATTGCTTGTGTCTGGGACTGTAATCGATACTTTTGTTTCATGAAAGGAATCGCCAGGGAAGGGCAACCTAAAAAAAAAAAACATTTTATGTCCAGAAACAGAGGCTGTGATTCAGAGATAATATGCAATTCCCAACTTCAAACTAGGTTAGAAGTCTGACTGGATTAAATTGATTGCACTAATATAGAGTATTAATTTGTATGAACTTTTGGGGCTATCAGTTACTTCTTTTGGAAACTTCAGTAAATGGTCATGCTGGCATTTTATTTACAATGGTTACTGCAGATAGGTTCTAAGGATACACATGTGACAAACAATATTAAGGCTCATTTATTATGCAGCATAACGATCGATCTTATCACCACTCGAGCAGAAAAGACCATGACATATTTGGATTGCAATGTACAAATACATATATAGTAAATATAAAGCATTTCTATCATTATATAAATTATAAGTAGGCTTGTAATTTCATAAAATATATACTTATTTCTAAGTATTTCAACCTTGATTATTTTCACATTGTATAGGCTTTTCACTTGTTTTGTAAATCCCAGAGGGATTTTAAATAGCCTAAAGAAGCTGCCGTAAGAATAGAGAGAGATAGAGCTTGGGGATATTGTTGGCTACAGTCCTATTTTGCCTACTAAGGTGCCATAAAATGATGTCATAGTGTTGGAAACTTATAAAACACAGAGGCACATTTTTTTCACAGTTCTACAGACTGGGAAGCCATGTCTGGTGGAGCAGGGGGGAGTGGGCTCTGGGATGGCCTGTGCTGGGGTTCTCATTTGACACCCTTTCCCAGTGTCTTCCCTCCGTGGGCATGGGGGTGGGGGAGACTGGGTCTCTTTTAGAAAGACGCCTATGTCATTCAAGACAGCCCCACCACTGCAACCAGATCACCTCCCAGGACTAACATTAACATGAATTTCGGGGTAGCACTGATACTCAGTCTCCAGCAAACCTTGTGCAAGAGGAGAGCCCGATCAACCAAGACATGGGTGTGTATGTGAGTCTTCCCATGAGGAAGCTGGGTGAAGTCTGGGCGAGGATGGGCCTCCAGGAGTCATTCCTGACCTTCAAGTTTTGCCTTCAGTATCGCACCCAGCTGTGGCTTGCACTGGTCAGGAGACGTGTGGGCGTGCCCGATCTCAGAGTCCCTCACCCAGTGCTACTGTGATGGCCAAGCTACAGCGCCTTGCCCTGACATTGGGAAAGGGCAAAGATCCTGAACCAACGCGAGAGGAGAGAGCCCCAGGCAGCAAGGGGCTGGCCTGGCGAGCCAGCCCACACGGAAGGACAGCTGAAAGGCGTCTCCCCCAGCTGGCATGGCAGCAGTCTCCATGCGCGGTTCAGGAGAGAGCAGCGTCTGAACTCTACAGTCCAGCCTGTGTGGGCTGCCATTGGTCTCCTGCATAGCCTGCCACCAGGCTTAAGTCAACGTCACTCACTGCTGCGCTTGGGAGCCACTGCCACCCTGACGCAGCGATCTGGAGGAAGCGCTCCTGCGTGGTCTCCTCGGGCTAGTCCGTCCCACGAGGTCAGTCCCTCGGGAGGGACTCAGGAAGCTGCCCCAGAGCTAGTCCGGGGACACAGAGACCTCTGTGCCCGTCCACACCAGCACTGGGGAGGCCTTGAAGCCGACGGCCAAGAATCCAGAGTCCATTCTTTTCTGCACAACCCAACTGGAGGATTTGCAACTGGGCTTGGATTTGCCTCATCCTGCCCAGTTCAGCCATGCTTCCTGTGTCACTTTGGGTGCTCCCTGAGTGTGGCACTTCACAGAGGGACCTACTGCCCATCGCCACATCCACAGCTGCTATGGCATCCTTCCTACCCTCTTCCCTCCCTCCCTCCCTTCCTCTTTCCCTCTATCCCTCCTTTCCTTCCTGCCTCCCTCCTTCCTTTCCTTCCTTCCTTCCTCCTCCTTTCCTTCCCTTCCTCCTTTCCTTCCTTTCCTTCCTTCCTTCCTCCTCCTTTCTTCCCTCCCTCTTCCTCTTCCCTCCTTCCTCTTCCCTCCTCCCTCCCTCTTCCTCTTCCCTCCCTCCCTCTTCCTCTTCCCTTCCTCCCTCTTCCTCTTCCCTCTTCCCTCCTTCTTCCTCTTCCCTCCTCCCTCCCTCTTCCTCTTCCCTCCTCTCTCCCTCTTCCTCTTCCCTCCTCCCTCCCTCTTCCTCTTCCCTCCTCCCTCTTCCTCCTCCCTCCCTCCCTCTTCCTCTTCCCTCCCTCCCTCCTCGCTCCTTGCCCTTCATCTGCAGCAGCCTTCCCCCATGGACTGTACTGCACATCCCCCCCCCCCCACTCTCTCTCCCCGTGGCATGCTGCAGCATCTTTCCTCATGGAAGAGGAAAGGCTTCTGGTCCCCAGTAGGCAAGGCCACCCCCATATTCTACCGTGGTCCAAGATGCTTCCTTTCAGAGATCCAGGACCTGCGAGCAGCTGCTCTAGAAGCACTGGTCAGTCCAGCCATTAAAAGGACACGCGTGGAGCTCTTCTGAGGAGGAGGTGGACCAGTGCCTGCTGTGCCCCCTTGCCCAGTCTCTCTCAGAAGCAGACCGGCCAGGCATGGCATCTCAGGCAAGCAGTGGTGCTGTGAGCATTGCTCACAACCAGTCTTCTCCACACATTAGGAGTTAGGACTTGTAAACGGCTCAGGATTTCCCTAATTACCCTTCTACCAGATTGGGCCAGCCATCTTTTTAATTGTTCTTGTGTTTTAGATTGAATGTGATGTCATTTTATCATGTCTTAGTTTATTATTTTTTATATTTTACTTGCTGTGTAAAATAATCCTTGCTTACTGCTTCATTAATGTTATTTTATTTTCAAAGCCTTCAGATGAGCTCCACAGTGGCATGCTAGAGGACACTCCAATCCCAGGCCTTTCGGAGCGGAGCGCCTGTCTGCTTGACTAGAACCCCTGGCCCGTTAGCAGAGCTGACCCGTACTGTTTATTGAAACTGGCTTGGATTTCAACTGCAGTAAAATGGAACACCATAGCCCTTTTGCCAAGGTGCCAAACAAAGCTATCACTTTGATCTCTCAGAGAAAGATTTCCCGGAGTGCTGATCTCATAGAAGAGTGATAAAATTTCAAAGATCACTCTTCAAGATGTGAAGAATAGTGGCCAGTGATTTCATTTCTTCTCTTTTTCCATTCTTTCCTTTCTATCTCTTTTCTTTCTGTCCTTTGAATTAGACTCACGTGGTACAAATGCAAATAAAATACTAACAACTCCAAAGCTGCCAGCCGCCAGCTCAAAAGCAGCCCCAAGCATGTAGCGGTCCGCACAGGTACTGGGATCCAATTGTTTGCACAGGCCCCTGAATTTCCATAATTGTTCCTCTGTGCCTGGCTCCTGCTTTGTTTTCCATCGCCGGTTTATAACCGTGCTCCTAAGCGCCATCAATATTCAAGTTAGCATTCTAAAATGAAACTATAAATTTCAATTTGGAGAAAATAAGCCCTCATTTAGGTTCATAAGTTTTAAATAACACATTACCATTGGCTACACCAAGTTTGCATTTCTAATGTTATTTTATGCATTTGACAATGATGTTCCACTCCATGCAGGAGAGGAGAGCGAGCGCATGTGAAATGTAAGACTGCTTAAAATGTAGGCATTTATTAGAGCTGTCAGTCAGTGCTGACGAGAGGCTGGAATGATTGCTGAAGAAATCTGAGACATTTGTCTACGCTCCATTGTCTGCAGGTTCTGAAGTTTTAGGATCCTGTTCCTAAAACCTCCTCAAAATTATGTCTCCATATTTTAAGGACCTGAGAAACAAAAGAAGAGCCTCATCGGAGCATGTACCAAGAAAACGGATCTACGCCGTAACCAAAGCTGAGGGAGAGGTGTGGACCCCAGGAAGGCCTGGCAACACACCGGGTGAGTAGCCACACCCTGTGAGAAGTCGCCAGGCTCCGGTGGCCTCCACCCTTCCCACTCCTCTCCACCTCCCCCGTGGGGCTGAGTCCTCAGCGTCCAGGTGGAGGAACACATGGACGGTGAACACACCCCTCCATCGTCATCTCAGGATTGAAGATGGGGTTGTGTCCAGCCATTATTCGATTCTCTAGTAAACTGTGAAGTTCAGAAAACTAAGTTAAAGAGGCGCCGTAGATGGGATCAAGGAAGCAACCATCAAAACCAAATCACAGCAAATATTGGAGTATAATTTTTCTCTTTCCTAAGCGTCACCCTGAATAGTTCAAAAGTAGCTGCGTCTTCAGCAGTAACGGGGCTGCTGGTCTCTGTATCTGTAGTTCATGGTCCAGTGAGTTTTATGGAAGATGACTGTTTGGTATGACATGTTTTTCAATGGCCCGGACCTCTGCAGCGAAGTTATTATTAGTTGACATCAGTTGAGAGGTTAAAATCCTATTACAGTACAAATACATCAAGTCCTGTTTGAAGGTAGACGCAGTTCTGAGGCGGAAAACCAGCTGTGCATCCAGGACCTCGGGGTTGCACAAGAGGCGTTGCTGTCACGCAGCCTTCTGGCTGGTTAGAAAGGCTGAGCCTTCCAGACGGAGGTACACAGACTCCAAAGTGATGTCCTTGTCACCCCTCTTTGTCATCAGACCTAGCTTTCCTCGCTTCAGAAGGCAGCGTCTACCTCTCTCCACGAGAGGCAGCCCAGCTCATGACCTGGCTTCACCAACCACACAGAGGAGACTGTGGAGTAAACACTCACCTACTGTGGACTTCCCACCTCATTGAGGGGGACAGAGGCCCCCTTCAGTCCCAACCAAACAATGATCTCTAGGGAAAACACCTCCTGACGCTCCCAGAGATAAGGTCGTCAGACATCCGAGTGCCTGAGGTCTGGGCAAGTTGACACATAACCTACCCATCTCCTGCAGAAAGAAGCTATGGCCCAGGGCAGGCACTGGGAGAGGCAGAGTATAGCAGCACCACAGCCTCAGCCTGACTCCTGCTGCTCCGTGAGGCTACTTGTAGACCTAGCTAGGTGTGTAAGCATCCACGTGTCACACAATGGTGAGGATGAGAATGTTCTTATGATGTCCTTCAAGATGTAAAGACAGCAGAGAAACCAGATCTTCAAAATATTGCCAATAGAGCCAGGCGCCAGTGGCTCACACCTGTCATCCTAGCTACTCAGGAGGCTGAGATCTGAGGATCACGGTTCAAAGCCAACCTGGGCAGGAAAGTCCGTGAGACTTATCTCCAATAAACCACTAGAAAACCAGAAATGGTGTTGTGGCTCAAGTGGTAGAGTGCTAGCCTTGAGCTGAAGAACTGAAGGACAGCGTCTAGAATCTGAATTCAAGCACCATGACCGACAAAAAAAAAAAAAAGAAAAATACTGCCAATGATTTCAAAGACCAGAAAGAAATAAAAACTCACGACCAAATAGCTAAAGAAGTCTACAGCAAAGAGAGACAGTATTTATATCTCCCCTAGTGGTTTCTTTCCCTCCAGAGCCCTACCTGCCGCCACTACCCACCTACGCCCCCCAGAGCCCTACCTGCCGCCACTACCCACCTACACCCCCCAGAGCCCTACCTGCCGCCACTACCCACCTACGCCCCCCAGAGCCCTACCTGCCGCCACTACCCACCTACGCCCCCCAGAGCCCTACCTGCCGCCACTACCCACCTACGCCCCTCAGAGCTGCGGTCAGGAGCAGCTTCTCCCGTTTCCTGCACAGATGGGGAAAGATGGGAGCACATGAGAGGGAAGGGAGGCGAAGTCGACCTTGGGCCTCTGCCATGGACCCGCCTCTGTTTCCCTGACCTGCCATCGTTCCTCTGCTTCTCGGTATTTCTCTCTAACTTTTTCATGAAGTGTATTTGGGCCGTTGTGGACCTCTCTGGGTCTGTCTCAGCTCTCCTTGGTATTGCTGGGTGCGGCGGTCCCATAAGGCATAACGTGAGCTTCCTATCCCAGCCCTTCAGGCCATATTTTTGTAAAATAACACTTCTTCTCTATTGCCCTGCCACGGATCACCGTGGGCAGCGCCTGGAGGGAGGTCTGCTCTTCCAGGAATTGCTGTGCTGTAAGGTCGGTGGCTGCCTCCCAGGCCGAGCACAAAGCAAATGGGAACCACGAAAAATAGGTCACTAGGCTTGTGCCTGCAGCAATGGGAGCTTTGTTCTCTGGCTCTGGATGTGGGGCTCAGTGTGTCTGAATTGGACTCGACACAGCTTTGCAACTCATTCTGACTTACAGAGAGGTAGATGCGCTGTTCGGAATTTCTAAGAGCTGCGTCGAGCCGGATCTCTATCCCAAGTAAGTGATGACGGACAAAAGGCCGCGGTTGTCGGGTTGCTGCTGCGCTTGTTCAGCATGGTGTGGTTGTCACCCCGTTCTTTTCAACTCTCCCCAGCTTGGCATTTTGTCTCCGCTTCAAGCAGGTGTTTTGTTGCGTCTGGGAACACAGTGCTGCGCTGGAGGCTTTCAAGTGTGCTGGTTGTGCAAATGAATGTTCCTACAAACTTTCCTCAGGCTATGTGCTGACTACCCAACATGCCCCCAGCTACTGTAATCTAGCTCAGGGACATGTGGGCACATGAAAGCCTTCTTCTCCCCTCACTCACACTTTCTAATTGATATATTCTGCCCAGCATAGACTTCCTCTGTGTTTGATTATGCAGAGAGATGAATCTGTTGGGGCTGGATGAAATGTGTGCGGAATCAAGGGGAGGGAGGCCTGGGGTAATCTAATGAGGGGGACGGGCGCTCATGGGCACCTTTGATTTGGAAGGGTGAATGATGGGAAAACAATCATCTTCAATTTGAAAATAAAGGAGAATGATGAGGGTTTAATGATGTGACTAGCATAGCAACAACTTGTGTGTGTGCGTGTGTGTGTGTGTATGTGTGTGTGTGTATGAGAGAGAGCTGGGGGAAGAGAGAGCAGTTCATAATTCACTGGTTGTCGTCTGGATGGAGATAGTTGTGTCTTGCACCACTTGTCCTTTTTCCCTAGAAATTTTGATGTGGAATTAAAGGATGTGTGTGTGTGTGTGTGTGCATGCACGCATTTGTATGACAGGGAACCAATATGAGCCCAAACAGAGTGCAGTATTAAGGCTGGGCTCGTGTGTTTCTAAGCACTCATGTCTGTTCAGTGAGTTTATTATGCTAATAACAATCTTAAAAGAAAGACTAAAACCAAGATATTCATTTTCCAGTCTGGGGCCCTGCTTGTCCATGTTGCTTTGGAAGAGCTATCCACATCAGCGGTGCTGGTAGCTTACTGTCTTAATCATATCACCAAACATGAAGGACAGGGAGACAAATCAGGTGGAAAATGAGCAGGCCGGGGGGCCTGCATGTGGGGGTCAGACTCTCTTCCTGACTGGGCTGCATCCCAGCTTCTGATCCTGGGGTGTCCTGGCACATGGGGGTCAGGAGCTCCAAACCCTGGGCTGCCACCGGGGTCCACTGTCCTGGGGCCCAGCTCCATGCATTTCCACTGAAAGATGAAACAAGCCCAACAACCTAGAGATCTGAATAACAGCTCTGAACCCCAACAATGAGGAAAGTACTTTTGTTTTAGGAAACGATATTGTAGGCTACATTTTGGTGAGCTCATTTAAGCAATTTGGGCTGAAAACTGAGGGACGAACTCTGTGAAAGTCTGTGAGTTTGCAGCCTGGGGCTCTCCCCGACACAGCAATAGGAAGGGTCAGCCAAGGCCAAGGCTACAGACAGAAGGGCGGGCTGAAGGTCTATGGAGGGAACTTTGACATCTAGCTGTTAGGAATTTCAACAAATAGACCAGTCCCTCCCTGGGTATCTGAGGAGAGGCCATTATGTTGAACACAGTCAGTCTAAGGGGAAGGAAGCCAAAGAGCGGAAGGGACGCATGGCAGGGCTGGTCTAACAGAAGCAGGGCTGGGAGGGGAGGGACGAAGGGAGCACAGAGAAGGAGGGACCATAATTAGTGCAGAGAACAGGGGAAGGGTGTCTCCCGAGAGAGCAGCCTCATGGTGTAGCCACTTCTCTGAGCACGGTGACCCCCGAGCATTCATCAGTCCACTGTGGCAGACCTCACGGTCAAATAAAAACAAGGATGTGAAACAAGGATGAGGTCCTAGTTACGCTCATAGCCCAAAAGTACCCCTGCCTTCCTCTCGTCTGCCAGTTAGCCATCTCGGAAAGTAAAAAGGCCTTGCTACAGCCATGACTTTTGTCCTTGGCGTGTGGAAGAGCATGGGGAATGCCTGGGTATGAAGAGGGATTTCTCGTATGAAGGTTTTAAGGCTGTTAGGGTATGGTCTTACACAGCTCCAAAGGCCACAGACAAGAGGCCTGCAGGCTGTCCTGAGATGTGCTCGGGAGGTCCAGCCTTGTGTGGGTAGAGCCTAACAGGAGAAAGTGATGTTACTGGGGCGTGCCCAAAGCTGTTTTCTGAGTCTGCTTCCTAGCCACCATGAGGTAAGCGTTTTCTTAAGCCGCACTCTCTCTGACACAGCACTCTGCTTACCAATAACAAATAGGCACTGACAGAAACCTCTAGAACCCCGAGCCCAAACCAGCCCCCTGCAAACTGTGGCATTCTGCCACAGCAATGGGCAAAGGAGTGGAAGGATGTCTGTGCTGCAGACACGCATTCCCTCACAGACACTTGTCTCCCCCACAGGTGAGGAGCTCCCCCCACCCCGAAATAAGACTGTGGACAGCACAGGAGGCCACAGACTTCACTGGAAGAATAGGAAGTACGCGCTGGAGCTGTGGACCATCCGAAGCCAGTTCTCGGCACGAGGCTACAGGGCCACCCGCGCTCTCGGTGGCCTGTGAGCGGGAGAAATCATGATGAATCGGCAGACTCTGTTACAAATGGGATTTTGGCCACTTCTGGGAGGAAGCCACAAGAGTGGAAGCAGAGAAAACTGGCCTGGAGAATTTCTGGGGTGCAGGAGGAGCCCAGCTTCAGCCCAGTCGTGGCCAATGGGAAAGGGATGTGAGCTTCACGTGGACATCTGGAAAATGAGACCTACAAGGGATTTACCTCAAAACAAAGTCTCTTTTTGGCAGTTCTGTGATTGAACTCAGGGCTTCACCTTGCTAGGTAGGCACTCTACGACTTGAGCCATGCCCCAGCCCTCTGGGTTTTTGTTATTGTTAGATAGGTGCTTGCATTAATTCCCAAGGTTCTTCCTTTAATTCTGTCTGGCTTATTAGTTGAGGTGGAGTTTTGTGAACTTTTTGTCTTAGCTTTCCTAGAACTCAAGGCCCTCTTGATCTCTGGCTCTCAAGTAGCTGGGATTATCGGTGTGTGGCACCATATCTGGCTAGATCCACTTCTTCTCAAGAATATATTGACTGCTTGATGTAGAGTATGGTCATTATCACCTCTAGAGAAATGCCTAGAGCCTGGGAAGCATTTTCCTAGATGAGCCCTGCCCTGGTACAGCCCGGCTCATTGTGCAAATTCTGCACACACAGGTATACACCAGGGCAGCAGTGTATGTAACAAACCCTTCTGTAGTAAGCAGGGTACAGTGACTCTTTAGATATAGGACATGCAGCTTGGCCCTACGCATGGTTTTCCTGTTGGACGTTGGTCAGAGTTTTAAACGGTGATCACCTGCCTTCCTATCATGGGAGTGAAATAATTGCTCCATTGTAGAAGAACCTGCTGACAGTGAGGTTGGCAGCTCACTCTGAGAGCTTCCTCATAGGATGTTTTGCAAATAAATGGTGCTTTCTAATTGCTTTGTCAGAGGATCCTTCTTTGAGCCAAGGTGACAGCGGCTGCACAGGACACGTCTGGGCCTTGGCTTGGTCTGGCAGAGGGCTCTCTGCTCATGCTCTTGTTCTCCAGAGTGGGCCCTTGCATTCACGTATGTGGTAACCGTTAAAGGCACACAATAGTGCAACCGAGTTCAGCTCGACGGAGGCAGCTGGCTGCTTCCCACCACAGCCTCCCAGGCCTACTGAACAAAGGGCAGGCCCAGAGGCCTCATGCCTCACACAGACTCAGCCCAGAGAGGTCCAGCCAGCCGCCCCGACTTCAGTGTGGTGGTGCTGACGCCGCAGAGTGCGTTCTGGTAAGAATCTGGCAGCATGGCACAGATCCCGCAAGGGCAGGCGGAAATTCCATCCACCCAGGCCTCCACAGGTGGGGCCTAGGCTTGAGCTTTGTTGTTGTTTCCGATCATTACGTGCGTGGCTGTGCAGAGTGGGAATCCGCCGCCTCACACATCTGCTCTGGCTTCTCCCAGGCAGGCGGGAGGTGAGAGTGTGGCTGCGCACTACCACACAAAGAAAGGGTGGCGCTCCCTAACACTGACAAGCGCTATCTGTACATCCTGTGGGGTACAGTACGCGGCTTGACACACACGTGCCAGCAAATAGGTAAGGACAGCCTGGGGTTGCTCCCCTGCCCGCTGCCCCAACATGCTAGAACCTTCCAGCTCCTCCAGTGCTTTGGAAATCTGTAATAAATTGTGGGCACTATGTAGAGTCCCTTATTTCTAAATTAATTTACTTGGGTATCATTCTCCTGCCTCCTTTCCCCCCACTCCTTTCCGGCCTCTCGTACCCAGGATGCTGCTGTGGGCTTTTGTGAGATGGACATTTGCGGCTCCCACATGTGAGAAAGAACACACACTGTCCCCTGCCGTGTATGCTGCCATTGATGACCCTCTTTTCATGGCTGAATAGTACGCCGCTCTGTACACAAGCCACCATCAGTGAGCAACCACTTTGATTCCATACCTCTTTGTGAGATAATTACCAAATGGTAAAATGGTCTGCTTCTTGCCGATGAAGGATGGGCTTCTGATTACAACCGAGAAGGCCTGGCGCGTTCTCAGGAGGGCCGAACGTGGGGCCCGAGGGGCCATCTCTCCCCCCAGGCTGGTGGCGGCGGCCAGGCTGTGGCTGGACCCATTCTCTCAGGCCTTCCCTTTCAAAACTGACAAGCCTCTTGGATAAATCACAGGACTCACAAGTCGGTGATATCAACAAGAAAAAGGGCAACAAATATGGTCAAGTGGGGGTGGGCCTTGAACCCGTGTCACGCCAGGTCCCCATCGGAGTGGCACCAGTCCGCAGCAGTTAACCAGTACTCTATAAACAGGATGGAATGTGCCCTCTGCACTGACTGGAGGAAAGAGTCGGTCATGGGCCCCTGGAGGCTGCTGGACCCCCACAGCGCTCCAGCTGCGATCCAAGTGTGTTTGCATAAAACCCTGGCGCTTGTAACTTGCAGTTTGATAGAGTGTTAACAGTCCACGGCTTCAGGTCGGCGCTTACCCAGCAAGGTTGTCATTAACTGTGGCGAGGGCTACGCGTCTCAGGATTACCGCTTAATTACAACCGAAGAGCCAGTGCCCGCGCCCCACGCTGGGAAGCCTCCACCGCAGAGCCTTCTCGTGTCTCCCAGAGCTCTGCCACATGTGGAGGCAGAAGGTTCTGTGGAGGCCCTGGGGCTGCCCAAGGCTGTGTGCACAACCTGGGATTGCTGTCAGACCTCCAACTGTCTGTAGCTAGTGACTTTTAGAATGACAAGAAGGCCATGATGGTAGGCCATGGGTCTGTGGCCCAACGGCCATGCCAATGCAACAAAATGCTCAGAAAGAGAGGGGCCTCCTCTCTCTCTCCTCTCTCTCTCTCTCTGTCTCTCTCTCCCTCCTTCTCTCTCTCTGTCTCTCCCTCCTCTGTCTGTCTGTCTCTCTCTCCCTCCTTCTCTCTCTCTGTCTCTCCCTCCTCTGTCTGTCTCTCTCCCTCTTTCTCTCTCTGTCTGTCTTTCTCTCTCTTTCTCTCTCTCTCTCCTTTCCTGTCTCTCACCTTCATTCTCACACATTACATATTCATGCTCACACAAACACACTCATACCTTTATGCGTGGATGTACACATATGGACCAATGCACACACACATATACACACATGCAAAATACACTCGTCCACACTTGCACACATAGACAATCCTGTGCTGTGATACTGAACTGGAGGGTCTCAGAGGGCTGTGGAATGCATGGGCTAGTGTACAGCTGTTTGTCCTGGAGAAAAAGACATGGAGGCTCCAGCTCAACCTAGATCACGCAGAGCGGGGAGGTGGGAATCCAGGGGGATGCACAGGGGATCCACAGGATGCACAAGGATACACAGGACACACTGGATACACAGGAATACACACGGGATAAACAGGATGCACAGGGGATCCACAGGACACAAAGGGGATCCGCAGGACACAAAGGGATCACAAGAACATGACATCATCAAATCAGGCTGAGGTTAGTGAGCAATGGGGAACTAGGGAACAGAACAGGAGAATGAGGTGATGGAAGCTCAGGCCTATTCAGTTGACAAGGACATCCAGGCCGCTCCTCTGACCACCAACCCAGGCGGGCCACCAGTCTGTGTGGGTAGACCTCCGGAGCATGGATGTTCTGCATCTGTATGGGGCTCCGTGTAGAATATGAGAGGCATACTGATATTTCTCTGTCTCCACGCCTTGTTTATGAGAAGCAACAAACACTGGAGAAGTGATCTTGCAGACACATTTGTCCTTGCCAGAATTAAATGAAAGCAATATTAAAAATGCCTTTGAATATGTTACTCAATATTGAAAGAATATTTATAAACTGCTTGGAACTCCCTCTGCCCTGTCCTCCCGGTGAGCTTCATCTGGTACGGGGATGAGGGGGAGGGTCCTAGGGTCCCAGGGGTCCAGCACCCCTGCCAAGCAGAACCCAGACCCATTACACCCACCATGTCCAGACAAGAGGGGAGGCCAGTGCATGCCAGCTCCACACCCTGGGATGAGTACGGTCACTGCCATGCCCTAGAGCTGTGTTTCTGTGGAGATTAAATCAAACACCACTGTGGCTAAGTTCTAGTCACCGACCCCTGAAGGTGAAACTCTCTATAGATAGATAGATAGATAGATAGATGATAGATAGATGGATGATAGATAGATAGATGATAGATAGATAGATAGATAGATAGATAGATAGATAGATGATAGATAGATGGATGATAGATAGATGATAGATAGATGATAGATAGATAGATGATAGATAGATGGATGATAGATAGATAGATGATAGATAGATAGATAGATAGATAGATGATAGATAGATGGATGTTAGATAGATAGATGATAGATAGATAGATAGATAGATAGATAGATAGATAGATAGATAGATAGATAGATGGATGATAGATAGATGATAGATAGATAGCTAGATAGATGGATAATAGATAGATAGATGATAGATAGATGGATGATAGATAGATAGATGATAGAGATTATATAGATATAGATATAGATATATCCCTTCCTCCCTTCCCCCCACAGGCAGAAATAGTTTCACAGGAACATAAAGGGTATTTGTAGAATTTACAATCTCCCAACAACCACTAAGGCTGGTATTTTGTTATTTCAGACCTGCAGGAGTACTAAGCTGTGGCAAGCTTCTCATAACAAGCTAGCAAGCAGGTGAAAGCTTACTGGATGTATATGTGTGCATATCTCCACACCTCAAACCACACACACACAGACTATTACAGACAGTAATGCACTATATATGCTTAACAGCAAGGAGAGAGATTGACTGTTTCATCATAAACAACTTGTAGATTGTGGAGGATTAGGTATTGATTCATCTAATGTTAATATTATATACACATATACACACATAGGAAAAGCACATAGTATCTGTCATTATGCAGATCAGTTATTTTGTTATGTATCCATTTAAAGTTTTAAAACAGAACTGGCTCATGCCCAAATACCTAGTTACTCAGGAGGCTGAGCTCTGAGGTTTGCAGTTCAGTGGCAGTCTGGACAGGAAAGTCCAAGAGACTCTTGTCTCCAATCAACTATTCAGAAAATGCTGGAAGTGGTGCTGTGGCTCGAAGTACTAGAGCACTGGCCTTTGAGAGAAAAAGCTCAGGGACAGCACTCAGTTCCTGACTTCAAGCACCTCTACTGACAAGAGGAAAAATAAAATAAAAAAGAAATACATAAATAATAACAATAAACCACCATGTGGAAGAAACTTCTGTTTACAGAGACTTCACGGGTCTCTCACCCAAGCCAGGCTAGGTTGTGACAAATCCCTGAGTTTAACAAGGTAAGGGAGGAGCCATTTCTCCTGTGGTGTGATCCTGAGACCGCAGTCTGCTGAGCTGGCCCCGCTACACAGTTGGCCAGTCTCACTACGTCTGGACTGTGGCACGGCAGATCATGGTGAAGAAGGGCTCTTGAAGGAGATCTGCTCACCAAGGGGGAGCAGATAGAGCTAGGAACAGAGCGAGGATGAGTACATTCTTCCAGGCGTGCCCTCAAACCCAGCCAACATTCTGACTCCACAACATTGCCCAATACTGAGAGGCGTAATGGAAGTGCTGGGCGGAGGGGAAGCTGGGGACACAGGGTGAACCTTCCGGGATAATTCTCCACAGGGACAGAGCGCTGTCCATGTGCAGCACAGTCGCAGTATGAAGGCGAGTGCTGGGGCACAGGACAGCAGGGGCCTGGCACACAGAAGTTTCTAACTTATATGGACCAGAATATCTGTGCACCATGAATGCCCCCTCTCCAGAGAACCACAGCCCCATTCCTGTGCATTACCAAGTCAGAACTGTGTGCAATGATTCCCGCTCATGCTCATGGGGGTTTTTATGTCCCAATCCCCTGTAATCCTCCCCCGCCTTGCATGCTTTATACCCATTGCATGACCAAAAACTTCTCAACAGATGACATCCACCGAGGAATTGGCTGGCTCCTTCACAGTGTCCAGCGCAGCTGGAAACTACCATGCAAAGAAGCCTTTGCTAAGGGGACAAGGATAGGCCAGCAAAGGCTGTTTTCCTGTTGGCTTCATGTGGGCTCCCGATATGTACTATCTGCTTGTTATCCAACACCTCCTGCCTCCTGGACGTGGTCTTCCTCCTGTCGGCCATGCTGACCCTCTCAGACATGCGATGGGCCTCTGTCACAGAGCCTCGGCTTACTCCTACCCAGCTCGCCTGCCTTTCCGGACCTCCTCCTGCTTCCTCGCATCTTAGCTGACTCCTCCTGGGCCTGCTGGGGTGGCTCACACCCATAACCCCAGCTCCTCAAGAGGGACAGAGCAGGAAAGATCATGGCTTGAGACCAGTCTGGTCCTAAAGGCAGCAAGAATCTCTCTCAGCCAACAAGCTGGTGTGACTATAATCCCAGCAATTTAGGAGGTTCATATCCTGTGGGCACCGAAAACCTGAGAGTCTATCTGAAGGAACCAAACAAAACACGACAAAACCACAATAATCCTGCAACTTTTCATTTGGCCTAGGAGCTGACCACTAACACTTCAAAATAAGTATAGTGAGCATGATGATGATAATAAGTAAATAATCAAATATGTCGATGGGTATGTAAATTAATTTAAATGATAAAAACTTGATACAATGTTCGACGCCTCAGATTTATTGTGCAGAGTATCTTACTATGGAGCAGAGAGGAGAGCTTCCGGTTAAATTCAGGGAACACAGGTTTATGTGTTCACAGGCATTAAGTTGCTTAGCCAGCTGCCCATCTCCTGGCCTTCCCTAAGGGGTGGATGACCTGGGGGTCACAGTTTGACATGAGGCTTCTAACAGGTGAGGTAATATTTCAACATCAAATGTGAGGTGTAAGCAAAGTCAGTGAATTAAAGAGCTCAGGAAGACCCTGTGGAGAATCCAGCTCTTAAGGGCATGCATAGAAGTGGTCGGGGAATTGGAAAAGAGGTCACTTGCTAGAGAGGGAGTTGACATTGTAGGTTTTGTCCCTAGGAAACTCAGGTGGAAAGGTAGCTGCCAAGACAGTGATATTGAGAAATAGAGTGACCGGAAAGGGCTCCACCTGAATGGGAGGATTTAATGCTTTTTAAAGCTGGCTTCAGGTATGGGGTATCTCCCTTTAACTTTCTGTCTTATTTGTTGGGATGGCCAGATGCCAGCCTTTCAGTCTCAGACCTTCCAGCCACACAGCTGTACACATCTGTTTACGTTACAGGTCTGTGGTCTCTCTTACAACACCATGGAGTAGATGAAAACAGAGGATAACAGGAATTCATTATGGGCTGCCTCTCACTGCAGAATGTGAAGATAATCAGTCCTGCACAAAGGAACAACCAACCGGGAGGAGCAAATGCCGCGATTGCACTTTGAACAGGTGCAGCTGGCTGTGAGAGGAGGTGGAAAGTTGGGTGGGAATCATGCCGACCACCAGACACGTCTGTGCTTACCCTGGAGCCAGGGCCTTCCAACACTCGCTGTGTGGGCTTGCCTTCTTCAGGGAGAGGCTGAGCACTCCCAAGAGTGGCTAGAAGATGCGTGTAGCATTTTGAAGATTTGGGAAATCCACAATCCTGTGGATTGTCTGTAGCACCTCAGCCAGAGACCCATCTTACCCCCCTCAGTACTGGTTTCAATTCCCGACATCCCAGGGTGGATGTGATGATCACATCATCCAAAAATGACCCCTGTGTTTCATTTCCAAAGACCCCACTGGCTTACAATAATTTATCCTCCCATGAACACACCACTGCTTTCATCCAAAGAGTACCTGCCCCCTTCCACGATGGAACAACCCCTCCGCGTTGGAAGTCTAGGTCTGTACAAACCTCACTTCTATTATCATTCCTTGATCCCTCTCCCCTAACTTGAGATGCGTTTTCCGTTGCCGTCACAGGCCTGTCCCTCTGTGGTTCACACTGCAGTGCGTGCTGCTTTGACAAGTCCTACACGTGCCATGTCTTAGGACAAGGGCAGTGGCACCCACGGGCCCAAACCTCCCATGTGGTCCACAGAGCAGGGGCTGGTGTGAGCTGGTCACCGTAAGCCTGGTCTTGAGGCGAGAGAGGGACTGCACTGGAGGAAGAAACAAACTCGATTCATGGGAGTTAAAATAGTTTTAGAAAGGAGACTTGAGCCCTTAAATAGACTTTCTAAACCTTAGTTGCTTGAGAGTTCTATTTTCCTTCTGCACATCTTCACACACGTAAAGTTGGCCGCGAGTACTTGCTACATGACTGATGGATCTCCGACCAGGGCTCTTTAAACATCAGAAAGTGTATTTCAGATGTTTCTCCCCTGTGATCACTAGTTGTAACATCTTAAGGACTCAGGAGGAGTGTTCAAGGAAGAGAGTGTGCAAGCGTGGCTCGACCTCCCCTGGGAAGAGCCCGGGAGCAGCCCGAGGTCACACAGGGGTCTGCCCCACAACCCAGGAAGCTTCTGTGGCCGGTCAGACTCCCAGGCCAGGTTAATCCCGTTACCTGGAAACGGTTTAAAGAAAACAACATGCGTGCTGCGTTTTGGCAGAGAACTTGGGAGAGGAGATGAGCGGCTCCTTTCTAGAAACCACTGGCCCTGGTTGTATAAGTAATGGAGTCTAAGTAGACGGGTGTTTTGGAGGTGAACAGGTTGGCTGGTACAGGTTGCTGTCTGCCACAGGACTTGCCTGTGGCTTGGGAGGGTGCCGGCCGGCCGAGAGCTCCCTCGGCTCATGCTCCCATTCAGCAGCTAGAGGTGGACAGCCCTCCCAACCTTTCTGTTCTGATTCTACTCCAGACCCTTGAGTGTGGTCATCTTGATGCTGGTCCTGCCATCCTTTGGGACACAGCTTCACTGAAACATTCCCACAAAAGCCCCGGCATGGTTACCTTAGGGCTGGAGGGATTGTGAGAAGCATGAAGTGAAGGTGATGCCTGGAAACTTGCCACGGCTGGCGAATCCTGTCCCTGTACGAATGAACTGAAGCTCTGGGAGTGGCCGAAGGGCAGCTATGTTACTTAGTTTTCTATTAATTAAAGCAAAATGTTCAAAGAAATCAACCTGGAAGAAGGGAAGGTTTGCGTTTCCCTCAGGGTTCTGAGGTTTCAGTCCACGATTGCGTAGCCTTATTGATCGGGGGGTGGGGCAGCACAGAACATCAGGACAGAAGCACAGGGATGAAGTGATCTGTCCATCTTGTGCTGCCCAGGAAGCAGAGGGAGACAGAGAGACAGAGACAGAGAGACAGACAGAGACAGAGAGGAAGGGGCGTGTCCCAATACCCAAGGGAGTGCCTTCAGACACGTGTCTTTTCTTAAGCAATTGTTTCATTAATTGTCCAAAATAATCGGTTTCATTGTGGCATTTCCAAACCTATCCTCACTACCCAAAGATTCCACCCAGAGTACCAGAGGCGGGAGGCAGCCTGGGTCTGGGAAGGAGGTCATGGGCTAATTTTTCTGGTACATTGTGTTTCTGTGACAAAAGCACCCCATCAAAAGAAAGTAAGGGGAGGAAGATGAAGTTCCTGTTTGCAGAGGTATCACTGCAGGGTCATTTGGCTCCTTTGCTACTAGGCCAGAGGCAAGGCAGACACATAGCAGAGGAGAGCTGCTTGCCTTGGGGCAGCAAGGAGCAGAGGGACAGGGACAGGATGTGGCCAGGGACAAGCTCTACCCTTCAAAGACACGGCCTCAGGGGCCTTCTTCCAGCGAGACCCACATCTGAGTTCCCGTTGCCTCCCTTAAATGCCATCAGATTAGGAATCAATGACTACACTGATTCATTGATAAGACCAGAGCCCTCAGGATGCAATCACTTCTGGAGAGACGCTTCTACACTGGTAAACCCACAGCGGAATGTAGCGGCTGCCTTCTGCCAGTCACGCTCTTCATGGGGGTCCATCACCCTCATCAGCGAAGGTGTGCTCACGTGTGCATTTGCCACACCGGAGATCGGGCACGGATGGGCTATCACTCACCCAACTCCCTAGCGAATGCAGGTTTTCCCGGGTTTGCATTTCCTCTTCCAGCCCTCACGGGGACTGAGCCATCACCACTCTGCGGGCTCCTCAGGTCTGAGCTCCTCAGATTCTCCATGCTGTGACGGGTTTGACAGCCATGAGGAGTGCTGGTCAGGTGTGTTTACAGAATGCCTCTCCGTGAAACTCGTCCAATGCCGCTCTCATGATTAGGCCTGGGTTCTCTCCTTTGAGAAGATGGAGATCAGAACCTTTTTCATTAAACTATCTTATGTGGACATCAACATGTCTTAAACTGTTGGCCTAGCTTGCTCACTGACCTGAACTGGGCTGGGCTGGCGGCTCTCCTCACAGCCCTCTTCTTGATGTATTTGGAGGGGGGTTGTTTTTTGTAGGAGGAGGGTTGAAATCAGGGTGTCATGCTTTTCTCCCTTGAGCATTTTCTCCCTTGAGCCAGACCCCCAGCCCTTTTGGTCTTAGGTTACTCTTCAGATAGGGGCTCAGCTTTTATAACCAGTTCCAGCCGCAGCCCAAGTTCTTCCTATCTATGCCTTTTGCTTAACTGAGATTACGGGCATATTCCACCACAATTGTAATATTGAATTTAAAAACTTCTGTCTATCTGAACACTCAGAGGCCTTCAGCAGATTTGTATGCTGAACTGTTTTCACACCAAGTGCTTATGTCAATATCTTTTACAAACAGAAGTTCTTCATTTTAACGAAGTCTAACTATAGTTTTTCTTTCATAGATGGTGCTTTTGACTTGTGTCTAAGAATTCATCATCTACTCTCAAATGTTCAGATACTTTCTTTCAGAAATGTTTTTACTCATTATACACACATGTAAACTTCATTGTGAGTTCATTTTGTGAATGGTTTAAAGACTGTGTCTATATCCCTTCATACATAAAGCAGCCCAATTGTTCTATCACCACTGATAGAAAAGAATACCTTTCCAGTTTAAATCGCCTTTGAGACATCAAAAATCAGTTCATATATCTGCACAGGTCTATTACTTGCCCCTCTGTGTGTTATATTGATCTATCTGTCTATTCTTTTGCCAATACAAGACAGTCTCAATACTGCAGGTTTAGAATGAGCATTAAATCAGACAGTGTGGGTGATGTGAGTCCGACTTGTTTATGTTCCTTCAGCATTGTATTGGCTCTGCTAGGTTTATTGCCCTTCCAGACAAACTTTAGAATGAATCAGTCAATATTTACTAAGTAGCTAACCAGGACTTTTATTTGGAATTGCATTGAAATTGAATCTACACATCAATCAAATTGGGCAGAATTGATATGTTAACAGTACTGAATCTTTATGTTCAGAAACATGGATTTCCTCTACCCTTATTTAACAATTCATTGCTTTATTCCATGAATGTCTTATAGTTTATCACATGCATATTTTATAGTTTTGTACCTAAAAATATTTAATTATTTATTGGTGATATCATAAACACTATTGGTATGTGTGTATGTATGCATGCGTGTGTGTGTGTGTGTGTGTGTGTGTGTGTGTGTGTGCTGTTACTGGGTCTTGAACTCAGGACCTGGATGTCTTAGTTTTTTTTGCTCGAGGCTGGCACTCTACCACTTGAACTATGTCTCTACTTCTGGCTTTTGGGCAGTTGATTGGAGGTAAGAATCTCATGGGCTTTCCTGCCCAGGGTCGCTTTGAACCTCAATCATCAGCCTTCTGAGTAGTTAGGGTTGTAGGTATGAGCCACTGGTATCAAGTGCTTTTTAATTTTAAAAATATTTTAATAAATTCTGATGCTTCATTGTTGGGTTACAAAAGAGTTGCATTCGTATATTGACTTAAACTTCCTGCTTATTAGTTGCCAGAGGGGCTTTTAAATTTTTCTGCACAATATCACCTGCAAATAAATGAAAAAAGATTATCTTCCTTTCACATCTGTGTATGTGTGTAATAGCCATACCTCAGCACCTAAGAAAGTACTAGGTAGTACTTAGGAGGGGTCCATGAGACATTGGTGTGTGTCATTTACAAGGATTGTGGAAGTTTAGTCTCCTCTCTCTGCCTCTTCCTCTCTGTCTCTGTCTCTGTCTTTCTCTCTCTCTCTGTCAGCTTCCCTACTCATCTCTCTTCTGGCCTGAGATATGAGCACTTGCTGGGGCGCACGATCCTGCTAGAATGTGCCCTGAATCTTGGATTTGACCTCCAGAGCTACAAAACAAAGCAAACCTCTCTACTGTAAGTCCTCTGGGTCAAGGGTTAATTACAGTGACAGTAAGCTAACCCATATAGGGTACATTTCTGCCTTCTACTTGGTGTGACATTGTTCACTCTCTTTCCATTAAGTGTGATCCTCGCTGTAGAAGTTTGTATACACATCCTTGATCCTGTGTTCTTACTATTCTGAGAAGTTTTATCTACAATGGGTGTCGGAGTTAAGCAATGCCTTTTCCACATCAATTGAGATAATCATGTGGTTTTGCCCTTAGACTATTGATTTAGGGAACTATATTAATTGGGTTTTGACTGGTAATTAAGGATGATGTGCTTAGAATAAATTTCATCTGTTCAGGATGTATGATCGTTTTATTGTTGGATTACATTTGCTCATCCTCCAAGATTATACAATTAAGGTCACCAGAGCTATTGGTCTGCTATTTACCTTTTTCTTGGCAGTGCTGGGATTTTGAACCTGGAGCCTTGTGTGTGCCAAGCTAACACACTACCACCAAGTGATGCCTCCGTCCTAGTTTTGGTTCTATATGAGATAGAGTCTCCTAGGAGAGTGCACCTGAGCCGTGCTGTGCCTTCCTTTACACTGCCCATCACTGCTGGGATTACAGGGGTCTGGCACCAGCCCAGTTTCCTTCCTTGGAGACAGAGTCTCATGGACTTTTCTTGGTGGGCTGGTCCGGCTCTCTGACCCTTCCAAACTCAGCCTTCTGTGTCCCTCGGAAAGCCAGGCACATGCCACTGAGGGCAGGCATGAGTTGAAGTCTTGTAAACTCTTCTGCCTGGACTGACAGGAACTCTCACTCCACCCATCCCTAGATTCCCATGTAGACAGGTTACAGTTATGAGCCATAGATGTCTGACTTAGTGTCTTCTTTTTTTCTGTAAATGTTTTTTTTTATTGTGAAAATACTGTACAGAGGGGTTACAATTACATGGGCAAGATAGTGAGTACATTCCTTATCAAGCATTGTAACCTCCTCCTTTGTTTCCCTTTCCCATCCCTTCCCAGCCTCCCCCCCGCCCCCCCACCCAATCCTCCCCCCCCCACCGCCCACCAAAGTTGTTAAGTTCGTTTTCAACATGACAACTTGTACTTATCATTGTTACAATGGTTGCACCTGTATCCTTATTTAAACGACTTGTTTTTTCCCCTTCCCCTCCACAAATTATACCGACATCAAATACAGTGAAAGCAGGGGTTATACTGTGGGAGAGGGACATACAAAGCAACAAGGAAATAACCTTATAAATGCATTAGAAACAAATGCATGAAAGAAAAAAAAACATTTAAATACATATCTTAGGGTTCATTTTCCTAACATCACCTTATCTGACCTTTTCTGCTTAGCTCATACATATACTAGATATTGCAAATCAGGGAAACCATGGGACCTATGTTTCTTTGGGCTTGGCTTACTTCACTTAATATAATTTTTTCCAAGTCTTTCCATTTCCTAACAAATGGGGCAATGTCATTCTTTCTGATGGAGGCATAGAATTCCATTGTGTATATATACCACATTTTCTTGATCCATTCATCTACTGAGGGGCATCTGGGTTGGTTCCATATCTTAGCTATGGTAAATAATGCTGCAATAAACATAGTTGTGCTGGTAGCTTTAGTGTGGTCTTGTTTGTAAACATTTGGATAAATGCCCAAAAGTGGGATTTGCTGGGTCATAGGGGAGCTCTATGTGGAGTCTTTTGAGGAACCTCCATACTGCTTTCCAAAGTGGTTGAACAAGTTTACACTCCCACCAACAATGAAATAAGGTTCCCTTCTGTCCACATCCCCTCCAGCATCTGTTGTTATTAGAGTTCTTGATTATAGCCATTCTAACTGGGGTGAGGTAGTATCTCAATGTTGTTTTGATTTGCATTTCTTTTATGGCTAGGGATGTTGAGCATTTCTTCATGTGTCTATTGGCCATCCTTCTTTCCTCTTCAGAGAAGTTTCTCTTTAAGTCTTTAGCCCACTTATTTATTGGACAGTTGTTTCTTTGAGGATTTGTTGTTGGGGGATTTAATTTTTTGAGTTCCAAGTATATTTTAGATATGAGACCCTTGTCCGTTGTATGGCTAGTGAAGATCTTCTCCCAGTCCGTAGGCTTTCTATTGATCTTGCTAGCTATGTCCTTTGCCATGCAGAAGCTCTGCAACTTCATGCAATCCCATTTGTCCAACCTTTCTTTGATTTGTTGTGTTTCCTGGTCTCTATTAAGAAAATTTCAGCCTGCGCCAAGGAGACCTAGGGTTTCTCCTATTCCATCCTGTAATGTTTTCAGAGTGTCTGTTTTGACTCCGAGGTCTTTGATCCATTTGGAGTTGATTCTGGTGCAGGGTGATATATAAGGATCTAGCTTTAGTTTTCTACAAGTAGTTAATCAATTTTGCCAGCACCATTTACTGAAGAGGCTGTCTTTCTTCCATTCTATTTTTTTAGCTCCCTTATCAAAGATTAGATGGCTATAGGTCTGTATGACCTAGTGTCTTCTATGTAATTTCTTTATTTGGTTTTATTATCATGATAAAGCCTCCTAGAAGGAATTAGGAAGTGTTTTATGTTTCTATTTTATAAAAGATATTACAGGGAAATAGAATAATTTCTTCTTTAGTATGTATTATTTACTAAGAATGATTTGGGCATAGGCTTACTCTTTTTAAAGATTATAAATTATTTGCAAAGTAACTTTAATATGTTAATCTCTATTGCATCTACCATTTCTATTAATAAAGCACTCTGCTCCAGAATTTTCTGCAGTTCTGATGTGATTTCTCTCGAAGAGTTATCTTCTCATCTAATTTACCCGTCTGTGGCCATGAGATCATACTTCAGGAAGTGGTACTGCCATTCAGTAAATGGTTGTATCAATGGTGAAAATCAAACCATGTCATTTTGTCTCCATGGGTGGTCCCCTGTAGCTGAGTTCTCCTTCATACAGACTCAGCTCTTGGCCGTGGTCATTTTCCTTCTCCATGAGGACTGTCTTCAAATGTTTCACGAACATTTGGTCTATTGGAAAGAAATTCAGCAACTTGTTTAAGAATATCTTCATCTTGCCAACTGCTGGTGGCTCATGCTTGTAATCCTAGATACTCAGGAGGCTGAGATATGAGGACTGTGGTTCAAAGCCAGCCCTGGCAGAAAAGTCCTTGTGAGATTTTTATCTCCAATTAACCATGCAAAAATTGGAAGTGGCACGGTGGCTTAAGCGGTAGAACACTAGCCTTGAGTCAAAGGGCTCAGGGACTGTCCCCAGGCTCTGAGTACAAGCCCCACAACCAACAACAACAACAACAATGAATACCTACATATAATGAATGTCTTCATCTTTTCTTTCAAAAGCCATGCTTGTTTTATTTATTTATTTGCAGGTTTATTGTATGGTGTCTTGGCTTTCTATTTGTAATGATCTTATTCCATTCTCTTTTTTGCATTATTACTTATGAGAGGTCTGATGTAATACTCATCTGAGCTCCTCTATATGCAAGGCATTTCTACTCTTCTGGCTAGCTTCGATGGTCTCTCTTCAGCCTTGATTTTCTACAATTCTACTATAATAGGCCAAGGCAGCTACATTCTTGTGTGTGTTTATTTATTATGCTCTGTGTTTTCTGAGCCCTTTAAATGTGACACTTTATTTCTGCTTCTAGTTATAGAAGACTCATAGATTTTTTTCCTCTTTGACTATTTGTTTGGTCCCATTCTGTCTGGTTTCTCTTTCTGGCATTTGAAATGTATAAATGTGTATGTGTGTGTGTGTGTGTGTGTGCCTGCATGTTTGTGTGCATGTGTGTGCATTTGTGTCCATGCACAAAAAATCTCCCCATGGCTCTTATATTATTCTACTTGTTTCCTTTTCCATACCATCGCTTTAGGAAGCTCTGATTGGCTCAGCATCAAGATTATTTGTTCTTTGTGTTGCATTTTGTGCTAAGTTTATCAAAAACATTCTGCAGGGGTTGGGAAGGTGGCTCAGTGGTAGAGTGCTTTCCTTGCATGCATAAGGCCCTGGGTTTGATTCTTCAACACCACATAAGCAGAGAAAGCCAGAAGTGGGGCTGACGCTCAAGTGGTAGAGCGCTAGTTGACAACTGAAGAGCTGAGGGACAGCGCCTAGGCCCAGAGTTCAGGCCCCACGACCGACAACAACAACCAAAAACTCTTCTGCAGTTCTATGACTGTGCCCTTTATTCCTCCTCTCTCTATAGCTTCCTAGAGTCTTCACCTCCTAGAGTCTTTCCACTCTCCCGTGGGCCATCTGCCCTCCTTATCATTCACTGCTTCATTATATACTTTAGTATTCTCACTAGTTATTTCAAATTCCCTGTTTGGAAGGATCTTTCTTTTAATAGCCATTATTTTATGATCTGTAAGTTATTGTACACAGAAGTTGCCATCCCATGAAGCAGTTTATGAACACAACGTATCGTGACCTGGGTCACCCCTTTCAACACTCTCTTCCATCTCCCCACCCCACTCCTTCCCTTAATTTTCTTAATGCTGTAGAATATGCATTGGGTTTCACGATGCCTTCCCTGCACCTTCTCTATTCATTCGTTTACCCCCTCCCCTCGACCCCAGTCCCTTTCAAGTACCCACTTGCTGTTTTTTTATTAGACACCATTTGAGTTATCTCCCAAATCTAACATATTTCAGTTAATACACAGAGAAACGGATGCATGTTTTCCTGCACAGGTAGAACCTAGAATTTATTCATAAGCATGTGAGAAAACACTTCAGGGTGATATCTAGGCTACATAACTGCATTAAATCTTCAGTATTTTCTATATTTGCCTTGATTTGTTGCTTCGGATTAGGTTTCTCTTTTATATTTTTGTGTGTCTTGACATTTTTGTTTGAAAGCTGGACATGTGTTAGAAAGCTTGTATCTCCAGAATCTTTCTCTGACCACTGGCATAGCAGGAAGTGGATCTAAGTATCTACAGATACCCCTGTATCTATAGATAATAGGAGGATAGCTTACTCATAAAATAAGCCATATTTATCTGAGGTCAAAATGTTAATGATTTTAATTTCTGTCAGAGGTCAAAATGTCAATGTAATTTGTCCATTTCTTTCTGCTATAAGAATAACATAATTTCCCTATTAGTTGAAACTGAAATTGTAAGTCCAATAATTAGATTACCAACTCATGATATAAACATTTAAAAAATAATCACTATACTTCATCTAACAAAGATGTAAATAAACAGACACTTACTGCTATGTCTGACATAAAGACAAATCGGTCACACTTAAATGGAGATAGCTAATAAAATCTATAATCCTAATAATAAAAGCATTTGATCCAACGTTTCTTGTTTTGGAGCTATGTCACATAACGTCAAATGTACTACAGAGGTAGATATATAGGATTTAATACTGCTAAGCACGTTTGCAATAATAAATATTCTGGAAGGAACCAGAAGAACCATTAACATGGGGAGCAGTTGAATAGTTGTGATAGACCAAAAAAAAAAAATCTCTCCTCTTCACATGTTCTGCGTGTTCCCTTCACCAAGTCGTGGAGAGGCTCCTCCTTTTGGAGCGGCCAGGGGCTGGCCAAGTCGTGGAGAGGCTCCTCCTTTTGGAGCGGCCAGGGGCTGGCCAAGTCGTGGAGAGGCTGCTCCTTTTTGGAGCAGCCAGGGGCTGGCCTGATCACTGTCCTGCAGCATGCTAGCACACCTGAGCAGGCAGCAGCCTGCAGAGACTATAGTGACTGTGCTGGTGCTTTCCATCTTGGGCCTCTGCCCCTGGAGGTGAGGGAAATACCGGGTAATGACTCTCCCCCTGCACAGTCATCTGAGAGCCTCCAATCGAAGCCAGGTGACCCGGCGTGAGCGAGCCCCTTCAAAGACAGGCACGCCAGCCCACCCAGGGACAGTCACTGTGCGCACAAAAGGTCTATGGTAGATCCTCTTCAGCTGTTTGCTTGCCCGGTCCATAGTGTTTTTGTAGTAATGCATATCCCAAAGCACCCACCTGGCTTTCCAAAGAGTGTTCATTTCATAGTGTCAAAACTTTGAAAGTCAAATTGTGTGTGGGGGCAGGGGTGGGGGAGGAGCTGGCATTGCCGTATGTGTCGGTGAGAACATGGTACTGGGTGCGGGGATCCGGTCCAGATGGAGGTAGAAATTCCCAGGTATGGTGGCCATCTGGGGACAGACAGACACCCCCACCCCAGCAAGGCCAGGCCTCTGGAGACAGACAGACACTCCTACCCCAGCAAGGCCAGGCCTCTGGGGACAGACAGACACCCCCACTACAGCAAGGCCAGGCCTCTGGGGACAGACAGACACCCCCACCCCAGCAAGGCCAGGCCTCTGGAGACAGACAGACTCTCCTACCCCAGCAAGGCCAGGCCTCTGGGGACAGACAGACACCCCCACTACAGCAAGGCCAGGCCTCTGGGGACAGACACCCCCACCCCAGCAAGGCCAGGCCTCTGGGGACAGACACCCCCACCCCAGCAAGGCCATTTGAACCAGCATTTAGACACAGCACATCACACCAAAGCAATGAAAAATCACTGTCGTGAAACCAGCATTGTTTTGTGGCCAGTTCCTCTCTGCTTTGGCTAACATATCCTGACCCTTGGGGAAAACAAGTGGACAGAGTCACAACCGAATGCAAGCCGACAGAAAGTGGGAGAGAGAAGGCTCTGCTCCTCCCAGCTCTCCTCAGAGCCTCTTCTGAGCTTCTGTCCTTATTGGTCATCCAAGACAAGTCTCAGGCTTCACTTCTGAGATCTCATGAAGACAGATGACCCTGTAGGCCAGCATGATGGTGAACTCCTGTAATCTTAGCCGTTGGAAGGCTGAGATGTAAGGATCCCAAGCTTGGGGCCAGCATGCACTTGGGGCCACGCCCCTCGTGGTGTGGCAGCCTGTGTGCGGTTCCGGGACGTGGGCCTCTGGAGGAAGAAGAGGCCGTCAGCCCGCAGCCCTGGAACCTCTCCAGCTCGAGTGAGGTGGCTGCTGACCTGACCCGGAGGGGTGTGCATCAAGCAGTGCCGTTCTGTCTGGGTCTCCAGATGTCAGGCTGTATCCACACCACAGGGTCCTGAGGCCGTGGTGACATCTGCCCACAGGGGAGGGGACAGGAGACAGTCCTTCCTCCCTGCGCTGGAGCTGGGCTTGCACAAAGCCAGATTGTGCCTTTCAAGTGCCCAGCAGGGCAGAAAAGCCCTCTGTCAAGGGAAAGTTCTCTGTCTCTATTAATTCGGCTGCTAATAAGCCAGAGAATGGCACATTGTTAACCTAAGGCCCCTGTAATGGTTTTATAAGCTTTTAATCTCTGAAGAAAGGAATGCCGCAGCCACTTCTACATAAATCACACTCAAACATGATTTCTGTCTTTTCATGTGAGGAAAAGCCAAAGTTGCCAAACTCTGCACACAGCACAGGCAGGTGAGCTCAGGGCATTCCATGTTTCTGGGTCCCCCTCCTCATGGGGCATAACAGCAGCACAACCTTCGGTACCTGTAGGGGTGTGGGGAGCGGGCCGGGAGAAGTGGCCCCAGCAGGGCTGGAGGCATTCCCGCCCTGACCGCAGACCCAGCGCCACACAGCCCGCAGCGGCTCCGTCCACTTACTCCATCTGCACCGTTCTCGGGCTGCACACGGGGAGGCTGGACGTCCTTTGAGAGGAGTCAGGTGCGGCCAGAGGTCATGGTCACCCCCCCCTCTTGAGCTCACATTTCGGGGTCAGTGAATTCCCTTACCCTGGGGCGTCGCCGTGTCCCCCGCATCAGGACCACACCCACAGAGAGATCCTCCAGCAGCAGGCTCAGGAGCAGGCCAAGCCTACACAGACGGCCACCTGGGAGCTGTCCCTTCCTTCCCTCAGGGCAAAGGTTGGTCTAAGTGGGTGAGCAGCGGGGAGGCCGAGGACTGAGCGGGCAGCGCTGGGCAGCGCTCTGTCCCACCTCCACACCTGGCCCAAGGTGGCCCAGAGTCCCCCGAGAGATGAGGGCTGCACCCAGCCCTGAGCAGGGCCTGGCGGTGAAGCCTCTCTGGGTGGGAGCTGGCTGTCTTTCCAGTGTCCTCGTAGGGGACCCTCTGAAGAGACAGACATCAGTCCATCAGTCCAGTCACGCCACTCCGCTGGGCCCACGTTGCTCGGAAATCCCCGGGGACCCTCTCCATCTGACACGGGGGAAACAGGAAAGTGCACCCCAGCCTGGCAAACGTGATCATAGGATACAAGGGGCCCCTAGGTCCGACATCAGCCATTCCAGACTATAGAAAATAAACAGTGTAACCGAGAGTCAAATGTTTCTTTTGGCCTTTGCCTTGTTTTGTATTTGACTCACAGGTCTAGACAATTTCAAACAATGTTAATTCCCAGAAGAAAGCAAGGAAAAAGCAGGAATTAATCTGTATCTGGGAATATTACGACATGTAATGACTGTTATAATTATGGACATTACAAACCGTCATTAACGCTTCCCAAATAAGTGACCTTTTCTGTCTCATTTAGCTTAAAACTCAAATTACCTGAAGAATTATTAGAATTTATTAATTTGGCAAATAATGTTGCCAATAAAATATGCATAATGTATACTATTATTGTATTAATAACCCGTAGTAGCTGAAGGTAAGTAGGATCAGAAGCCCAAATCCCTCTGGACTTATGCTGACAGAGTTAATGACAGGTGCAAATTTGTTTTTTAATCGGAGGGGGTCTCTGAGGGGCTCTCCGAGGGGCTTGCCACCACCGCCGCTGTTCTTTCGATCCAGCGTGCTCAGCTTCTGTCAGATCACAATGCACCAAAAACCATTTTTCTGACCTTCACATTTGACTTTGATTCTGCATCAGCCATTTAAATAGGAGAGAGGTAAGCCGAGCAAGTCAGATAAAGCCGGTACCTGGGCAGATTTGTAAAATGGGAGAAGGAGGATGAGGGGCTTGCCAGGGGCATAAGGAAGAGATAAAAGGCAGATAAAGGCCCTTTTTAAAGGCAGAAGATAATGAATATGGGAAAGGTGGGAGTGGGAGGTGGTGTTTTTAAGTGCAAAGAGAAAGTTTCTTCAAGAAAAACACACACATTTCTCCCCCCCACCCCCACATCTTCTCCTGAGACGGAGCTGTCTGGTCTAGTCCTTCCAGATTAATCAAGTGTGTCAGGCTCGGGCGCCCGGCATTTTGAAGTGGGTGAGATTGAAGTGGTTTACCTCTGACATCAAGTCCTCGGCAGTGAGTTTTTATATTTAATGGGATGCAGGGTCATTTCCCAAGAGCCATTTAGGGACCTTTGTAGCTTCAAAATGTGATTCTCCCTGAGAGGTGCCTCGAGCTGATTATTAACCATGATTCATGCATTCTTGGGCCGGCCAAGTGTATACATTCAGACGTGACAGAAAGCCACCTCGCCCTCCGTCCACGTGCCACGCCACCTCTGCCGTGAAGGTGGAGGATGGATGCTCTCTGCTGTATATCCTTTTATGTGTACAACATTCTGTTGGGGGGGGCCAAAACATAAAATCCGTATACACGCATGTAAGGTTGGGGAAAGACGGGAGACAGATGAGAAGCAAGAAGGTGACAGCTGCTCTGGATTACAGATTTGGGATTTGGAATTGCCCGTGTGGAAGGCAGGCAAAGGGGGACCTGGCAGTGGGCATCCTGCTGGCCCACGGGAAGCACGGAAGACACCCTGTGTGGCACTCGAGCTGTCTAGAACCATGGCGTGTGTGCAGGGAAACAGTCGGCCTCACCCACATTCCCCTACCAAGCTCTCCGCTCACCGCCCTTCACTGCCCTTCACCGTGCATGGGGCAAGACTTGTGGGCATCTCACCAAAGAGCAGCTGTCCATCTCAACAGACCAGAGAAGAGCCAGCCCAGGCACGGGAATGGGTGTGTCTCTGTGCTTCTCACCTGGGACCCTTACGGAAGATTCTTGGACGACTGATCTCTGTTGTGCAGGTTTGGAGGGAGTGAACAAAGAAGCCCCTCCCAGGACAGCAGCGTGGCCAGGCCGGCTGCCCCGCAAAACTTAGCTGATTTTATCCTAGATTACTACATGCCAATCGTGGGGTGTCATGTGTAGCTGAATTCTTAGTCAGAAATCCTAGCTTCACATTTAAAGTTGACCAGGCTTTCTGTTGTCTTTCTGAGACTAGAAATTTCCCTTGTCTTTCTGGCCTTCCTCTGAAGAAAAATCTCTCCTCTCTTCTTTTCTCCCCCCCTTCTCTTCTCTTCTCTCTTCTCCTCTCTCCTTCTTTCCTCTCCCCTCCCCTCCTTTCTTCTTGTCATTTCTTTTCTCCTCCTCCTTCCTCCTCCTCTTCCTCTTTCTCCTTCTTCCTCCTCCTCCACTTCTTCTTTCCTCTTACTCCTCCTTCTTTCTCCTCTTTCTCCTCCTCCTCTTCTTCTCCTTCCTCCTCCTCTTACTTCCTCCCCTTCCTCTGCCTTATCCTCTTCCTCTTCTTCTTTCTCCTCCTCTTTCTCCTCCTTCTTCTCCTCCTTCTTGTTTCTCTTTCTCATCTTTTGTTTGTTTGAGACAGTGTCTTGCTTTGTAGCCAAAGCTAGACTGAATCTCCAGTATCTGTCTCCTGTATTCTGAGATGAAAGATTACAATACCATGCCTAACTTCAGTTCAAGAACAAGAAATAAAAGTTCTAATTAACTTATACTGAACTTATCTCTGTTAAGAATATCACCACAGGAAGGAGAGCAGATGAGATCCACAGAGACCAGTCCCATCTTTCAGTGAGTCAGGACAGACCACCTTGGAAGCTGTTACTTTGAAATTACAGATTTTCAGGGACATATACATTACCAAAACAAAGTTCTGACTAGACAAGATATTTTTGATATGTAGAGTTCATTGACTTGGGGAACCCTTTAACTTCCAGTACTTACATTTTGATCCAAACTCCATTAAAAACATTTAGTTGACAACTGATTGAAAGTTTCAGAATTCTGTTACTATAAGGATATTATATATATATATATATATATATATATATATATATATATATATATGGTTAGAGTTGATATCTTCTACCTATATTAGATATTCTAGACCAAAAAAAGACACATGCATTTTCCTACCGTGCTGTATTCTGTTAATACCCACTCGCTCTGCTAAGTTATACAGCAGTAATTGACAATCAAGGTGATTTCATCTCCTTATGCTTTACAGTGGGTGTTTGTTTTTTTTTTAATAGATATAAAACTCTGTTTCCATTAGGCTGATCTAGGGACAGAGCTGAGCGATCCTGTCAGATTGGAACCGCTCTTTTTACTGTCCTAGGAAGGCATGTTGGTAAACAGTGTCCCATCAGATCGTGTACCCAAACCCCAGTAGCTCAGAATGTGAAACTATTGAGGAGCAGGGTCTTTAAAGACGCCATCAAGAGGGCCCTAATCTAACGCAATTGATGTTTTTATAAGAAGAGAAGATGTGGGGACAATGGCATGTCAAAGGAAGATACTCAAGGGTGGAGACGTCTCAGATGCCTGGTCTCAGATGCCAGCCTCCAGATTTAAGCGATGATACATTCCTATGGCTCAGCCTACCCCAGGCAGGGGATTTTATTGTGGTGGATCATTGTACCTGTTGTTGAGTTAACAATGACAATACTTTTCCTGAAAGGTTCTTTGATAGGAGCCTCAGCTCAACGCTCCACTGTGACAGATGCTCAGCCTCTGCAGTGGCCTCACAGAGGCCAGGGTGGGGGCGGAACACCAGGCCTAAGCACAGACTTCAGCCCAGCAGAGGTGGGCACATAATGGTCTCCCTGAGAACTGGGACCACCGAGAACAGAGCGGTTGCCTGCTGCCCAGCCAGCCTGGATGCCATTACACTGAGCAGTACTCTGAATATGAAATGCAAGGGGTGCAAAGCAACTGTTGCAGAATTAACCTACTTAAAACACAGCCATCAATCTTGTTGCATTTCCAGCCACTATGTGTTCGAGCGTGAGCAACAGATGTTAATACTCAGCGGTGAAATCACTTCCACCAGCTGCCTGATGCCGGCCCTCTCCAAACACAACACCAGCTACCAGCTCACGTTTGCAAAGGCCAGCCCTCATGTGGGGTAGTGATGTTTTCTCTGGGCCTGTGTTTTGAAGAACCACGTTGACCCAAGTTAAGAATATTAGGAAGGAATCCTCCATGAGTTTTGTGCAGTGCTGAAGCTCGCAGTGGCTGGCCCAGGAGGGAAGCCATATTGGACAGAGGTCCTTCCCCCGCCATCCTGACCACCATGGAGATTCTGTGGGGTGGGGATCTGTTTTCCCACCTTCCCTGCCCTCCCTCCAGATGCTGGCTTCCACAGCAATGTGCCTTGTCCACCAGCTCTATCACCAGAGACTCAGCAGCTCTCCCAGTTCCACAATACTCCAATGGTGGGAGTTTTATATTCTTCCTCTTCCCGACAGTGAACATTCCACATGGTGGCATTTCTTTGTAATTTTTTAAATTAACTGTACAGTTAAGACTTGAGTCTGAAGAAAAACAACTTTACAGAAAATACTATGGGTTTGGCAAGTGTTTCTCAAAGTTTACTAGGAATATTCTGGGTATCTAATTCTAGGAGCCGGCACACTGTCACAACTAGAATTGCACACACAATGACACACCGCAGCATAGACACACAGAGACACTCACACACTCAGACGCCATCAGAGGGGAGGCCCCTGCACAGATCCTGGCAGTCCTGCCTCTCAGCGGCGGGGCTGCAGGGCTGTTTGTGCTGCTCTTTGGCAGCAGGTTGGATTTGTAAATTCAGGACTGTGCCATGTGGTATGAGAATCTTGGGTACAGGCAGTGAGCACAGGCAGAGCAGTGTTATAAAAACAGCTGCTAGTGTCCGCGGCTCTGTGCTTGCACCTGCTAAATTCTACCAGTGGTAATCTTTGTTTCCTCCATCAGCCACAGGGCTGCACCCCACGGGTCCCTGGTCACTGCTAGATTCCAGGTCTACCCAGAGGGACTCTGCATCTGCACACCCAGACTCAGCTCCCCTCTTGGTCTATGTTTGATATTGTTTTGCCCTTCACAATCCAGATCCTCTCTCACATACTTCTCCCAGGACCTCCTGCCCTTTAGCCTGCTCGGTTATAATCCAATCACAGAGACAGGGCTCTGCTCTCCCATAATGACTCCTGGTGTGTGTCCTGGCTTCCTCCTTCACGTCCTTCCGCTCCTCCAGTTCCAAGGCTCCTCTCCTTCTGAGCCACACATGGTGGCTGATGGCCATGAAGCCCAACAAGGCCATGTCTCCCTTGATAGGGAATCTAGACATCCGGGTATCCAGGCGAGCTGTCCACTTGTCTTTGGCAAGCCTTGTGAATCTGTTGTTGTTGTTTGCAGATGGTAAGACAATCTTTAAACATTGTGTTCAGAATAATAAGGCTAACACACATGGTCTGGTACAAATGAAGCTGCACAGAGACGCAGGCTAGACTCCGCAGCATTCACAAAGGCGAAGCGTAACAGCCACAGAGTAACTGCCCTCAAGAATTATCTTCCAAGAACCCAGTGCTTTTCCCTCTGGGTGGCAGGTCTTGGTTGCTCTGCATTCTTGGGCATCTCCGGTTCTCTGAAACCTGCGTTTGTGGACCAGTGTCCACAGACCTCACTGCACAGGGTTCTCGGTGTTCTTGCCTGTGGACAGCTGGACCATTGGACTGGGCATCAGAGCCTCATGTTTGGAAGTTGAGGCAGAAAAGGACGCAGCATGGGGACATGTCCCGGCCCCTCTGTGGATGCCGGAGCTTCGTCTTCTAGCTCACCACCACAGGCTGATAAGATGACAATCTTGTACAGATATTAAAGTGAGCTCTAGGGTGTTCCAGACATATCTGCCAAGAATCAGAGCAAAAGAGGAGCAGTGGCAGACATAAATGTAGAATTCTATAGAAAGGAAAGGACGAGGCTATCACAGCCATGTTAAAAAAAATAGCTTTTCTGTAAGTGCGGTGATAAGATGCGTCTGTGAAGAGCATGGAACAGAAGAACATACTTATTTCTGAGCCCTGAAAGGCCGCTCTGGTCACCTGGTCAGCAATTCCTTTTCGGGGACAGGTCCGGGGAGTGGCACATGAAACACTGCTCTGTCCTCTGTCAGTCTCAGTTGTCTTGCTGGAGCCCTCTGTTTAAGAACTTTAAGTCCCGTAATTTAATAAGTGCCAGTGGAGAGAGCTGTATGTTGATCCTGATATTAATAAACTTTGATCCAAAGCTGAAATTCTGAAAGGATACAGTGCTATCGCCTTTGTCCCCTTTTTAATGCAGAATGTAAATTGACCTCCTGTACACTTTGAGATCAAGCGCAGAGCTCAATTTAGATTTGTGCACATTTAAAGTTCTTAGAGAACCAATTCTATTCAAATGTGAGGTTTCCACTGCACACACAGCCTTAATCAAAAGCAGAGCTGCATAGAATGGTTTGAATTTAATCCAAATCTCAGCACATTTCATGAATCTGCCTGCCCAAGCTTCACGTGAGTGGGCTCATAAATGCTTTTTCTACTTTTATGCATGATGGCGGGTGGCTGCCTCCTCCCTGAGCCCCACAGCAAATGCGGAAGCTCTCCTTCATGAGGCTACTATGGCAAGAGCAAGATAAAACTCCATTTATTAATTGATAGTGGGCAATAAAGTATTCTTTACCTTTGCACGGATCCCATGGTCAGGCAAGATAATAAATCCAATAATCAGGAAAAGACCTTGTATGTATGTGTGCAAGAATGTGTAGGGATTGTAGAGGGTAGCACGTAGACCAAAAGAGCTATAGAAGGGAAGAAATAAACTTTCTTATTAACTTAACTTAGAGCACAATTTCACAACGGAGTAGAATTGTTTAGAGCACACAGGTAGGAAGTATTAAAGTTGATCAGCCTTCGCCATTTTTTTAAAGATGCCAGGCAGTATGTAGCAGTTTTGAGGTTTTGTTATTGAATTAACCATATCACTACAGTTCTTTCTCTTACCGTCTTTTTAGAACAGTCAAACAGAAGTGAAGGGCCATTTACCAGAGTTATGAAAGAAACTTGAGCTGAAAGTCAGTTAACCCTTATGTGTAAAAATAACTTTCAATATTCTAAATGCACTGAGCAAAAACAGATTTTCAAGAATAAATGAACTTATAATGGAAGGCCCGCACAGCAACAGTGGGGAGAATTGCAGCGGCGAAAGGTGGTTGTTGACTGCATCAGATGAGATGTCTCCACATCACACACTGTTTCACACCAGCCCGAGCTGGCGCTGATGGAGAAATGGCAGTAGGCTGCCACTGGGAGAGAGGACAGAGCGGCTCTACAATCAGAACATGGCACTGAGGTCTTGGGTGGGATCTTTCAAGGTCAGCATGGATGCGGGCTCAGGGCTCAGACATTGCTGAGCTCTGTCCCCTCCCCTTTCCTTCTTCTGTTCATACTGCACCTGTGCGGCTGTAGGGACCTGACAGTGTGTTGGCAGACCACAGTCCTGGCTTGGTCACCTCACTAGAACCCCTGAGGAGTCCCCAAAGATGCCCAGCGTTGCCTCTTTCCCTCGGTTCTTTTTCTCATGCCACAGAGAGGAAGTCAAAACCAAACAGAAGGAGGAGAGTGTGTGTGTGGTGGGGGGACTAGTAATCATAAAATTAAATGCATATTCCACAAAATTAAGAAAATTGAGGGGGAGAGATTGGAAAAGAATGAGAAGAGTGATAACAATCAGGCGCATTGTATTCCACAACTGTTCCGTTGTAACACTACTGTACAACTAAAAAGAATTAAAATGTAACCTTAAAAAAAAGAAGGCATGCTCTTTTAATTAATGCTTTTTAAACAGACTTAACAAGGTGTAATTTACATACAGCCGGATGCATGTTTTGTGATTCCGAGTCTTGTAAAATGTTTGAAGCTGTGTTACATCTCACTCCACAGTTGAGACAGACTGATGCCTTCAAATCACAAAAGCCCCCTGTGCCCTCGCCTACCCAAAACTCCTCCCCCAACCCAAAACTCCCCTGGTCCAACCGTGGTCCACAAAGTTTCCCTTCCTGGTCATGCCATGTCAGTGGACTCCCACACCTGTTCTGGCCAGCCTGCTCTCAAGGTGTCTCTGTGCTGAGTGTCACTGTGAGGCACTGCTGGTCCTTCTTACCGCTGAGAACTACTTCTGAATGAACACCATTATTCCAAAATGCATATACTCATTCATCTATTCCCAGGTGATGGGCAATTTAAAGTGGGCCATTATGAGTTGTGCTGTTGCAAACACTTGTGTACAAGTGTTCCTGTCCTGACATGAGTACCTAGAGTAACACAGCTGGTCTTGTGCCAGTGAATGATTAATTTTTTTTAAAGAATCCACTACACTGTTTTCCAAATAAACAATTCCACGATGCATTCCCACCGACAGTGTGAGTTTCAGCTGATCCACACATTTCTTAGTAATATCCGGTTTTTAGCTCCTTTTTTGGTTTGCTACCTCCTACTCCTTGGTGGTACTAGAGACTGAAGTCAGGGCCTCACCCCGGCAGGGAATGCACTCTACCACTTGAGCCTCCACCCCAGCATATTTGCTTTTACTTTGTTTCTCAGTTAAGGTTGCACCATTTTGCCCTGGCCAACCTCAAACCATGATGCTCCTCACTCCACCTCCAAGTACCTGGGAGGTATCTGTGGCCATGCCCAGCCTTTCTTGGTGTTTCTAAGTGGTACTTTGGTAGATGTATAGCTATACTTCCCTGTAGTCTCATGGTGTCTGCCAGTGACTGATGTTGGGTATCTTTTCACAAGTTCAGTGGACATTCTTAAGACATTTGTGGTAAGTTGTTCAAATTTGCTGCTGGTATTTACAGAGAAGTTTGAAGTTCACATAAAAAGTAAGCAAAGCACCCTACCCACACAGCACACTTCACTTCTGCCCTAGATGTTGTGACTCATAGGAAGGCAGTTCTGCCCTGGCCTCTGCTCACTACTGGCCCATTAACCAGCATCCTCCTAGGTCTGGAAATCCCTTCTAGAGTGCAACTTTCCATTTCATGTCTTCCACCACATTTCTTTTCTCTGAGAGGGAATGGGGTGACTCTTTTCCATCATGTCCATCCTCATTTTCTAAAAGGATCAATGTGAATTATTGTCATTACAATTCCACTTGAGCAGATAAATGTACTCTTTTGGAGTTAAGGCTTGTGGACACACAGAACAGCCACATAACACATTCTGGATTTGGCCACCTCCTGAATCTCATCTGGGAGTTTATCTAGATTAAAGGTGATGAAGGGAAACTGTGGTGGGAGCCACTCAAGGCTGCACTGTCTGCGACCACCCACCACCATCAATCATGATCTACAACCATCCACCACCATCTATCACCATCTACCACCATCCACCACCATCTACCATTATCCACCATTGTCTACCTCTGTCCATCACTGTCTACCATCATCCATCACCATTTACCACCATCCACCACCATCTATAACCATCTACCATCACCCATCACTGTCTACCATTGTCCACTACCATTTACCACCATCCACCACTATCTATCCCCATCCACCACCATCTACATTTATCCACCACTGTCTACCACTGTCTATCACTGTCTACCATCATCCATCACCATTTACCACCATCCACCACTGTCTACCATTGTCCACTACCATTTACCACCATCCACCACTATCTACCACTATCCACCACCATCAATTACCATCTATCACCATCTATCACCATCCACCACCATCTACCATTGTCCACCATTTTCTAACAATCTCCACCACCATCTACCATCATCCATCACCATTTACCACCATCTACCACCATCACCACTGTCTACTATTGTCCACCACCACTTACCACCATCCACCACTGTCTACCATCACCTACCACCATCCACCACCATTTACCATTGTCCACCATTGTCTACCACTGTCCACCACCATCTACCATTATCTATCACCATCTACCACCATCCACCACCATCTATCATCATCTACCACCATCCACCACCATCTACCACCATCCACCACTGTCTATCACAATCCTCCACCATTTACCACTGTCCATTATTGTCTACCACTGTCCACCATTATCTACTATTGTCCATCATCATCTCCCACCATCCACCACTGTCTACCACCATCCACCACCATCTAACACTGTCCACCACTGTCTCCCATTATCTGTCACTGTCTACCATTGTTCACCACCATCTACCACCATCTACCAACATCCACTACTGTTTCCCATTGTCTGTTACTGTCTACCACTGCCCCCTACCATCCATCACCATCTACCATAGTCAATCACTGTCTATCTCACCAACCACTGTCTACCACCATCCATCACTGTCTACCACGATCTAACATCATCCACCACTGTCTACCACCATGTATCATCATCCATCACTGTCTACAACCATCTAACACCATCCACCATTGTCTATCACAGTCCACCACTGTCTGTCATCATCCACCACTGTCTACCACCATCCATCTCTGTCTACCACTATCTACACTGTTTACCACCATCTACCACCATCCACTACCATTTATCACAATCCACCATTGTCTATCATCATCTACCACCATCTACCACCACCAAGCACTGTCTACCACCATCCACAACTGCTGTCTACTACTGTCCACCGCTGTCTACCACTGTTTACCACATCTACCACTGTCTACCACCATCTACCACCATCTATCACTGTCTACCACTGTCTACCACTATCTACCACCATCTACCACCATCTATTACTGTCTACCACTGTCTACCACCATCTACAACCATCTATCACCATCCAACACCATTTGCTACTGTCAATCACCATCTACCACCATGTATCACTGTCTACCACTGTCTACCACTATCTACACCATCCACCATGGTCTATCCCTGTCTACCACTGCCTACCACTATCTACCACCATCTATCACCATCTACCACCATCTACCACTGTCTACCAATGTCCACCACTGTCTACAACCATCTACTACTATCTATCACTGTCTACCACTGTCTACCACCATCTACCACCATCCAACACCATTTACTACTGTCTACCACCATCTATCACTGTCTACCACATCACTCTCTACAACCATCTACTACCATCTATCACTTTCTATCACTGTCTACAACCATTTACTACCATCTACCACTGTCTAGCACTGTCTACCACCATCTGCCACCCCATTCTAACTATGTTGTAGCTGTTCCAGCTGTTCCAGCTGCTACATCCTGAGACAAGCATGGACTAAATGATGAAAGTCTCCATGTTACAGGTCTTGGACAGGAAGAGATATACCTGCACAATCCGAGCCACAGCACAGGCCTCTCCACAGCTGAAGCCCACTGCAGGAAAGAGAAAGAAACATGTGGACAGTTAACTCAGCATCTGAAATACAGCAGCACTTCTGATCAGAAAGGAAGCCCTAAGTGGAGAAGGCCCACTACTCTGTTACAGTCGGTGGTAGAGACAGTTCTAATTCCCCCAGGGACCAGGGAGCAATTGCTACTGCTCAGATCTTTATATAGTGCATCACAGATATTTACTCACACCATTTAAGCTGTCATTGAAATAGACAACTAAATAATTCAGTTATATTCTCCTAGGTTGATTTGGAGGAGATTTGTAAATCTGAAAGACATTTCCCATCATTTTATATTATGTTATTTCTAATCTAGATTTCCCCCCTAAACTTTGGCAGTAACAGTCTTTATATGAGTAGTATTTTGTGGCAAAATAGACATAATGTAAACTTTTCATGTGAACCATTTTCAAGTATACAGAAAACAAAGTGCCCTTCTGTCTCCACCTCCCTGATCTCCTCCCCAATCTAAACTGCACCTGGGAGCCTCCTCTTTCCACCCCCTTCCCCCTGTCTCCTTCCAATTCTACCTTTCTCTGTGGTTCTGAATAGTAGGTCTATACATTTGTCCTTGTGTGTCTGGCTTAATTCATTTGCACAATGTCTTCAAGGTACATCTATGCTGTAGGAGTTTTCAGACCAAGTAATGTCCCACTATCTATATGTCCAGATCATACGTGGTGTCCTGTGTGTGCGGTTGAATGTTAATGTGCTTCAGCTTTTGGCTACTGGGAATAATGCCACAGTGACCATGGATATTCCTATACCTGCTCTTGTTCCTGCTTATAATTTGGGGAGGGGGGGGTCTATATTCGACCAGAAGTGGATTTCCAGGCCATAAAGTAGTTCTATATTTTACTTTTAAGGAATAATTGTCACATCTTTTCCACAGTGGCTGCGTCATTTTGAGGTCCCATCAACAAGGCAGCAGAGTCCTAACTCTCTACACTTTGCCAATGCTTGTTATTTAATTAATTTATTTCCCATTGTGGCTTAGACTTGCATGGCTCTAATGACTAGTGAGTTTCAGGGTATTGCATGTGCTTAGTAGCAATTTATATGTCTTCTTTGGAGAAATATTAATGTAAGTCCTTTGGCTATGTTTTAATTGGGTCCTGTGTTTTTTGATTGAGATGTAAGTAGTCACTCTTCCCCAAACTTTCAAATTTGTAATTCTCCTCTACAATGTATGAAGAAGACATGTCATATGTGTGACAATGTCCAACTCATTTTACTTGTGCTGTGTGGTCCTGTGCTGTCTAACGGGTCCTCTGTCCCTCCTCTGTACTTTATTATAAAACTAGGGTTTCATAAATAATTATCTCATTAATAGAGCAGTGCATTGTTTGGTACATGTAGGTACTCAGTTAACTTTAGTTGAATCTGAATCTGAATTACCTTTGCTGGGTATTCTATAAGTATGCTATATTTATGAGAGGAAAAGAAAAGAAAGCAATGCAATTATCTGACACAAGATATGTTGGTTGTGCTTTTTATTCTGTAATTTAATAATGAAGTGAAGGGCAAGATAAGTGAATTTAATAAAATACTGTACAACATTGAGTGTTTGTATATATTAATGGTGTGCTTAATGCCTAAAATATTATGTATGTGGCAAACAGAGATAATTAATTTTACTTATGGTGAGGAGCTATTTTGCTTCTCTTGGCTACGATGTGTTTGCAAAAGCAGCTGCTAGCTGCCCTCATTGCAGGAAAGAGAGCTCATCGTTTGTTTTGCCTGGACAAATGGGGTCAGTATGCTCCTTCACACTTGATCTTTTTTCTCTCACAAAGCTGAGAAAAGATAACTTCTCAACGTATCAGCCAGTGCTTTCCCAAGAGTGTGCAGACTCTCCCGGTGAGAGGAAGCCTGGGTGCTTGTGTTCTCTCCCCTTTGTGATGCTGCATGTGGCCACATAGGAAGGTAGAAAATTCTTGTATTTCTGATTTCTCCTGAGATGCACAAAAACCCAAAGGGCTGGGGTGGTAGTTACTGTAACCTCCATGTGAAGTTTCCTTTTATGCTTCATGGATGGTTGATCAAACCACTCTACACAAGCAGTTGTCTTCAGCGTTCACATGCCTGCTTGCCTCCAGTCTTCCAAAGCCTCCTTGTGCAGACCAGCTGCAGGGCACCATGAGACCATCCAACATCCTCTGTTGATCAGACCTCCCCTCATCATCTGAATCTGGACTCGGTTGCCTCGTATGTCCTGGAAGGCAGTGGGCTGGGTTGTCAAACGGCCAGTTGACCACCCTGGAGATGCCTGCAGGTCCCTGTGGAATCTCACTCTTCTTTTGCTCTCCTGATGGACATGGAGCCCGAGCTCAAGGGCTTTGCTTCTCTTCATGGTAAGCAGGAGGTCCAGCTCTGGAGAGCAGGGTCTGACCACATTCGGTTCCTGCCATGATGGGCTGCAGCCTGGTATGGGCACATCCCTGCCAACACCCCAGTGCCCCATGGGGAGCACACAAGGGGAGCTGCTGGCCCCATCTTCGGCCCAGTTGCTAACTGGGCAGCACCAGAGATCAGCAGTCACATGTCCTGACGTCTGGTCTTTTGTACGTTTCAAACCAAATTACTTCAACTATTGAACCCGAGCATGGCTCTGGCCTGCGTCTCCTTTCAGAGGAGAGGAAATAAATGCTATCCATGCAGGACAAAGCTCACAGCTTTGATTGACAAGTCAGGAATTGCTTTACCCTAACCACCAACATTAGATGACCACGAGTCAATCTTTGAGAAATGCTGCTTGTGGGTCAGAAGCCATCCTCACGAGTGGCAAAGATGCTTCACTCATGGATGGTCATAATATTTAAAGAGTAAAATCTTGCTGTGTTTATGCTTTTCCTTAGAAGGTTCACTGTGGGGGGGAGGGCTGGAAGAATGTCTGGAAATCCAGTTGAGAATGAAATGTTGTGCTTTGCTCCAAACAGTCATGTGATGTTCTCCTTCATTACAGGTGAGAAACTCAAGCCTCAGTTTCCCCAGACCTTTGATGTGGCCCTGCCAGGTCCTATGCTTGTTACCTCTTGTCACCATCCCAGTTTGACAGCAGCCAGGGGCCTCTGGATGGGGGAAAGGGGAGGATTGCTCTGAAACAGTGTGAAACCTTCACAAACAGTAAAATGGGCATTCTTTTATCTGAGATATTATATTGTACATGCATTGCTAGATAGTTGAGCTAATCGTGCTGAAATATTCTAGTTGAAATGCAAACATGGTAGACAAAAAAACGTAAGCAATACAAAAATGGCAAAATGACTAATAACAACAAATTGATTGTTCTAGAAAAACTATAACCCCAGGAGACTAAAAGCATGAGGCCAGGGGAGGGTCTGGCAGCGAGGTCCCTGCATGTGGCAGAGGTTTTCAAAAGCTGCCCGCCTCATTGGTTGGTTGACTAAAACTGTAGTTACTCCCTTAGAATTCACTTCCCAGAAGTTGAGAGCTTTTACTTACAGTCGTCTACATGGAACTTTCCAGAAATCCCATGGCTGCCCCCAGTTATACTCAATACTTTGAATTATATTGTGAAATGGTGTGGAAATTATACTTCTCAAATAATTTCTCCAGAATGACACACTGATGGGAAGTGGCCTGTTCATGAAAAAATATACTCCATAACAATTGAGAGGATTGAGCGGTGGCCTCGGCCTGACGGAGCCCTAAGTCCCGGTGTGGGTGCACCTAGAGCGAGGAAGCACCCAGGGTTACCTGAGATCCCCAGGCCGGGGTCCTGATCCATTGGGGTCTGTGTCCTTGTAAGCAGAGACCCCCAGAGCTTTCCCCTGCCCCCTTGTGAGGTTATAGCAGGAAGGTGGTCAGCCAAAAACCAGGAAGAAACTGAGAGAGCCCAGGCCTTCCCAGAACCCTAATCTTAGAGGTTCCAGCTTCCAGGACTCTGGGAAAATCAATGTCTGCCCAGCTGCTGGTATTTCTCCTGTCAGCCCCCACAGGCTAAGGTAGATCTAGCTAGATTCTTAGAAAGTCCCCTTGCATGCTGAAGACAATCAAGAGGAAGGGCTGGAAGCTTTGCTGTGACGCTGTAATTGTGTTATTGAAGATCCCTCTGCCAGACCCAGGCTGCACCCTTTCACATCTTCACTGTGCTGATACAGACCCAAAGATAATAAAGTGCTCCGACTGTTTAAGGAATACATCGTTATGAGTGAGGGATGTTTGAGGCACAAACAGTTTGATTTCAGATACTTCTGTCCCAGGCACACACTTAGGATGAGGGTGTGAATTTTCTTTCTTTAAAAATAAACTTCCATTTTAATTTAAAGTAAGGTTTAGTTCAAATTGTTTTCTTTTCTTTAAGTATCCTGACTAAATGCAATCCTTTCTGGGGCAGAACATTTCTTAGGATATTGCATTTTATTCAGCAGCTTTTTTTTTTTTTCTTACAGAGAGTGGGGCTTGATTTAATACTTCCCATTCTCTTCCACAGACCCTGGGAATAAGCAGAACATTTGGTGCAGTGATTGCTTTGGGACAAAAACGTCTCTAATAGGTAATTAGACAAATGCCCCTAAAAGCTGAGACTTTCCCCAAGATGTGTGTTCATCAGCTCAAATATATGAAAGCCCACTTACCTCAGAGCAATGCCCCATGTTAGCTCTGTCCTGGGAGCAGAGAGGAGCCCAGCCCAAACAGGAGGGTGCAGGCCGCAGGGACACTTGTGAAGCCTTCTGTCATCTGCAATGGACACACAGCCTGGCAGTAGAATGGCTTTTACCAGCTTTGAATCCCCACTCGCTGCTCCTCCCCCACGGATCCTCTTGGAGCCTTTTCTACACATGGAGCATGGGCTCCCTTTCTCGCTTGCGGTGTGTCAGAAAATCAAGTGAAATAAACCAGGAAGGTGTTTCTAGCGGCAGGAGGAGAGGGCAGCTGCCATCTTGGATTCATGGAGGTAGTGGCTGCTTAAATCCATGGGGATTTTGTAGGAAATGTTCGAGCCCTGCAGACAGCCATGGGTGGAGCCGTGTTCTGCTCCTCCTCCACATCTGCACACCCTAAACTCTGGCACTTCAGAGCATATTTGGAAACGGAGTCATCACTGATACAGTGCATGAAGATGAGACCTGGGACCAGGCAGCTCCCGGTGCAGCATGACTGAAGTCATATCATTGCAACACCATCCACAACAATGTTCTGTTCAGTACAAACGGAGACCACTATGGGAGGTCAGGAACACTCCATGTAAGTCCCTATACATAGAGGATTCTCAGCCCACGCACGGAGGAGCTAGGACAGAGGGTCTTAGCCCTTGGGAATTGCAGGGATCCTCCACCATCCTCTGTTCCCCACACCTGCAACCACATCGGTTCAGCTCTGCTCAGCTTAGATCCCAGCTCTCCTCGCATACAACATACATGCATGCATGTATGAACAGATCACAATGAAGGCCCTTTGTGGAATGAATACACGTAAGTAAAAGAGAGGGAGAAGAGCTAGGAGCTGTAAGTGTAAGCCCTGCGATTTCCTGCAAGTGGACTTCGGTTTCCTATGTCTGCAAACCCAGCCCGTATGAACCCAGTGGCCTCCGCCTCTTCTGCTGAGTGTTGGTGACTTAGAGAAGCCAGTCCCTCCTCGCCGCTCATGCCTGCGTGTGGCCAGCCACCTGCTTCCCGGGCCAGCGTGTGCAAGGGCTGATGGAGCGTGGCCGGACACAAGCCATGGACACCTGCCTGCAACAGGGCTCCTTGCCGCACTCGGGCCGAGCCTCAGCCCTTCCTTCTGCAGTGCCCAGAGTGCACACTTGCTTGAGCTGTGTGTGATGAGCCACAAACCCACAATGGCACAATCCCGGCCTCCTCCCCGGGTGCTGCCCCTGTTCACACTTCACCAACTCTCTTCCTTGCCTTTTTTTCCCCCTAGTGCAAAAGCAAAGAAACACATGCCAGCACTCGGATCTTGGCTCATTTAAACCACGTCTTCCTCTTGACTCTTTGCTTTCCTTTGCAGCAAAGCCCGTAGCAAGGGTTGTCTCTGCTCCCAAACCCCTGGCTACATCCACAGAAGTAGATCCCTGGAGGCTGCCTGGTCCTCTCACATGTCCACTGCGGGCCCCACAAGCATCTCTCCATCTGCACTAGCTCGGCTTCCCTCCAGCCCCAGGGGGTCCAGCTCCGGTTCCTTCCCAGTGCGATCTTCCTTTGCCCACTGTTGGTCTCCATGCTGGAACCAGGAGTCACCTGGTCCTTGTCCTTCTTTATCCTCCGCTTAGCCTATCATGGGGACTCCTGGCCATGTTTAAATATTGAGATTTCCACACCGGTCACACTGGCTTGTCTACTGTCTGGCATTTCATCTATTGGGATAATAGCCACATTACCCAGTGCATTCTTAAGTTCAAAGTCCAAGCCTGCTTTTCCTGCGTGCTGCTCTTTCTCAGCCCAAAGCAACTTCAGCCTGCCAAGACCTCAGGACCTGAGTCCTCTCTGCTCACCTGCTTCCCTGCCCCACAGCTCCCATTCAAGGAGAAAGTAGCTTTCCTTTCCTTCTGTAGCCTGAATTGAGTCCCTACTACTTTTGCCTAAATCATGCTTAGAGTGTGAGCTGTCCCTTCTTTCTTGGATACTGGAAATGACCTGGAAGATCAAGCCTCCTTAACTCCCCTGTGCGATTATCTGGGGTTACAGGCATGAGTCACTATACCTGGCTGAGACCAGTAACAGTTTATGAATTCATTTATAAAGTCAATATCCCAAAGGTTTGTGCGTGCGAGAATGCGCGCATGCACACACACACACACACACACACACACACACACACACACATCAGCATGCACACTTATATCCACATCAATATCTATGTCCACAATTCAACCAAAACTCAGGTCACCACTCTGCTACATTACAATAGGCTGAAGTAATCCTCAACGTAGACTTCTGTTCACAGGGGCAGGATGCTCACTTGGGCTGAGCACCGAGGGGCAGAGGGGCATGGGCGTGAATTGGGCATGGACAGGCTGCCTGACGTCTGAATGCACTCTCTGCCTTCCAGCCCCTCCCTCATTTATCTCCCTCCCCCCGCCCTGGACTGGGCCCTTGGAGCCCAACACTGGGATGCCATCGCTGTGTCCCCCCGTTCGGATCAGAACCCCGACACCCGGCACCCTCTCTCCTCCGGCCGCGGCAGGATTGCGGGAGAGTGCTGTTCTTTCTCCTCTCCTGGCAAAGGCCGCCGGTGTGTGCTTTTCTGGCCCTGAGCCGCCTCTGCTTCCTCGAGCAGGGCAAATCCAATTAGCCCTCGGCCCACCTCCCCACCTTATTACCCTGCCGCGGTGCGAGGGGCCCCGCAGCCCCTGCCAATATCTCATTTCTCCCGGGGCGATAAGATCAGCTGACAATATTCAATGTCCCCTTTCACTTTGCCTCCCGTGTCTTCCCAGCCACAGGCATCTTAGCCGCAGCGGCCGAGTCTTATTTTCTCACATGAAATAGGATGGCAGACTCCAGGCCTAGAGAGCTGCGGCGCACGGGGGCTGGGCCTGCGCTCTGTGACAGGGCACCGGATCCCCCTTATCGCGGCTGGCCCACAAAGGCCAGGCCAGCCAGCGATTAGCATTCCTAGGTGTGAGCCGCATGCCTATTTCTGTCACCCAGACGGAGCCGGCCTTTCACTCAGCCTCGCCGGTGAGTGACACATGGCCCGGCCAGGAGGACAACATTGTTATTTGAGTTAAGAAATCAATTTGTATCAAATGTACACTGTAATTTATTTGTTGGCTTTGAAGGGAAGCGAGCTGAGATAAATGGGAGCCGGCTCCTTTCTTTCCCCCTATGCGGAGCTGATAAAGTTCTTGTGAAGCCCCAGATAGCTGCCGTCAGAGCCAAAGTGACAAACATGTTTAAAGTTGCACACTGATCTTTAAATCTCAAAAAGAACACCTTGTCGGACATGATAGAACATTTTTTACCTTTTCCCTCTATCTGTCAGAAAGCCGCTGTGACACGCTGCTTTAGTATTTTTGCTGACATTTTCTTTATCAAGCACATCTGTTTGTGGTCGAAAGATGCTTATTCCTATTTTCTTCCATCTACAGCAGGCGAGGAATCTGCGAAAGGAAAGGGGTAGAGGAGCCGTCAGGCACAGCCTCAAACTTGGGATGCTGGGGGTGGGGGCGGGGAGGGCGGTTGGGTGCATGCTGTTCCCACTGTGACTTAGTGGAGCACCGAGGCCAGGAATTCTTAACATCCCCATCCTCCTCCTTTTCCTCTTCCTACTCCTCCTTCTCTACATTTTTTCTCCTCCTCTTCCTCTTCGTCTTCCTCCTCTTCCTCATCCGCTTCCTCTTCCTCCCACCTCCTCTTCTCCCTCCTCTTCTTCAACCTCCTCCTTTCCCCCTCCTCTTTCTCCTTCTTTCTCCTCCCCCTCTTCCCCTTTCTCCTCCTCTTCCTCTTCGTCTTCCTCCTCTTCCTCATCCGCTTCCTCTTCCTCCCACCTCCTCTTCTCCCTCCTCTTCTTCAACCTCCTCCTTTCCCCCCTCCTCTTTCTCCTTCTTCTCCTTCCCCCTTTCTCCTTCTTCTCCTCCCCCTCTTCCCCTTTCTCCTCCTCTTCCTCTTCCTTACATTTCTCTTCCTCCTCATCTTTGTCTTTATCTCCATTTTCATATTTTACAAAGGATTTTGATTAAGTATACAAAGCAACTAAACATAAATACGCATCGGAACTCTCTGCATGTGTCATGAATTCAGAATGATCTGTGGACGGCCGGGAAGCTGAGCTCCAGCTGCAAGCGCTTGCATGCCCTCGGCAGAGCTTTGTGAAGACCTGTGTCCAGGCCAGGCCGCTCCCCACCATGGTATTGTCACCACTACACTGGTCTCCTCTTCTTGCAGTCTCTTAAAAAAGCAGGGTACTAAGTGTTGTGTACCTCTAGCCAAATGTGTAAACCTGGGGTCACTTCTTGGTCTGCCTTTCCCACTCTGTGGAAGCCAGTTCTCTGTAATGGGGACTCCAATAAATGGGGAGTCCATTTATATAAGCTGAAGCCCGAACCTCCTGACAACAAAATTCCCCACAATGGTGCCACTGCACTTTGGGAGAGACCCTCAGGCCGCAGGGGACTGCGGTGGCCCCTTGGGTCTGGGAGCAGGCTCCGTAACAGGAAGCGTTCCCTTTCTACTGCACTGGGTCTTTATGTCACTGCTCCCCGCTACAATTAGCAGCATGCATGCTCAGTGATTGGGGATTATTAAAAGTCAACCCTGGGTGCTGTCCGAGGAGCCCTTCGTCAGCCTCCTAACGTGTCTTGACCCTCTCAGTTCTCCCTTGCTGCTGGGAATCAGGGTTCAAAACAGATGCAACCCCAGCCTGGCTGCACCTTCCCTAACAGGGAGACCGAGCTTGCTGACGGACAGTCGCCCGACCCCGCCTGCCTTGCACAGGCCTAAGCCTCCTGTCTCCTCAGGCTTCTCATAGATGCCACGTCCACCCACACGCAGGCCCCTTGACTTGAGGTCTGATCACCTGGGCACCCACACACAGGCCCCTTGACTTGAGGTCCGAATACCTGGGCACCCACAGGTGTGGCGTTTTCCCATTTGTGGGACTGAGCATGAGAGATTACCCATTCCATAAAAGAATCAACGTTCACGAAACTTCAAGACTTGCTTCCTGAACAGCCAGGAGCCAGAACACAGTGGAGGGTGAGTCAACCCAGCCACACACCGGAGATGCCTACTGCCCCACCCCGAGGAGCACCGCACGGCCCCCACCCTGTGGACAGAGCCACCCGCTCGGAGCAGCTCCACAAGGGAATTAGCAGGACACCACCCGCTGTGAGTGGCCTCCACCACTCAGCCACAACTGTGCGTGTGCGTGCATCAGAGCCTCCTCTCTTTCTGTGGTGAACGATGTTGCTCTGGAATATTGAAGCTATGGGAGACACGGGACCCCCTACTTGGTGGGGACCACACACACACACACACACACACACACACACACACGCACACACACACACACACACACACACACGCACACACGCACACACCAGCCTCTCTACCGGGGCTGCATGCTATCATCATAAGAAGCCAGGGATGAAGCTCAGCAGCAGCCTTCGTGCCCCATGAGAATGACAGCCACTCTTTTGAAACATAGTTGAGAAATGTTTTAAGTGCTACCAGTTTTCAGTTGCAGAAACAGTGTCATTCTTTGCAGCTCAGGAAGCGCACCCGCTCTGCACTGGACTGATGGATTTGACGCAGTGTATCCATCTACCAGCCTGGGTTGAACTCTACAAACCAGGAGTAATGGTGTGATAATCCTGAATTATGAAATATGTGTTTAAATGCGGTTTTATTACTTTCGTGTACTTTACAAATGGCTAAACAATATATAAATCTGTATTACTATTAGGAGGTGAGTTAATGAATAAAACTACAGCATCACATAATACATTATAATTACGAACCTCCAGCAGCAGATGGAAGTTAATGGCTAGACTCAGAGTTGTAATTGCACAAAGACATTCTAAACTTATCGATTCCTTATTTTGGAATGGAATTACTTTTACCTTGAGTTTTATGGCTCCCAACCATTTCTGCATTTTTTTTTCAAGACACAAATTTCAGTTGGAATCACATTTGGTAGACACTTGACAGGAAAATGCGAATGAGTTGTGCTGGAGTCGTTTATTTCAAGCAATATTCCCAGAATAGATTGCACCACGAGGCAGTTTTGTGCTGGGAGGAGGGCAGTGTGATACACAGCACTGGGTGGGAACTCAACGCCATTGAGAGAGAAAAGAACCTTGAAGTGCACAGCTATTCAGACATGTGAGAGGCAGACAGTGCTGGTGACTTTTTATAAAGTTAATAAAAGCTAAGGACTGCAGAGTCACGGTGATCCTATGAGATGCTCCACTCTGCAGTAGAGCAAATGGCAGAGATGGGGCAGGGGCAGGAAACACTGGAGATGCCACAAGCCGCTGGCTTGGGCCCAGGGGACGCTTTTCAGGGAGGAGTTCAGAGGAGCTGCACCGCGCCCTGGGAATCAGATTTTTCCAGAAATACTTCTAGGCTGAAGTGTTTATGAGAGGCCTTCTATGGGTTATATCCCTGCCTCTGTTTGGGTGGAGCAGGGGGCAGTGGGAAGCTCGGATGGAGGCTGAGCTCACAGCGTGGGCCTCACATGACTCTGGTAGAAAGCAGGTGAATGTTCCAGATTTTGACTTTACCCCTTGAGTCAGTCACCATGGCAAAAGCACTGTGGTGCCCTGCTTTTGAAGGACAGACACCATGTGTGGGAGAAAAGAGGAAGCCAAAGAGAAGGGGAGTGGCAGGAGAAGGGGAGAGGAAGGATGGGGGGGCCGATGGGACATCGCTCCTAAGACAGGAATTGGCCACATTTGATCCTAGCATTCGTGCGTACCACCCGCCGCTCCTAGCCATGGCATGGAAACACAAGACGTTCGATGAGACAAGTAACGGACATGGCTTCTACTGCTAGCTCCAAAGTTAAATGATAGAAGGTTAAAAGATATCACTCTCAGTGCCCTGGGACTGTAATCCTAGCTACTAAGGAATCTCAGATCTGAGGACCATGGTTCAAAGCCAGCCCAAGCAGGAAAGTCTATGACACTCTTATCTCCAATAAACCACCAGAAAACCAGAAGTAGCGCTGTGGCTTAAGTGGTTGAGCATGATCCTTGAGCTGAAGAGCTGAGGGGCAGCACCCAGGCCGAGTTCAAGCCCCACGACCAACAACAGAAAAAAAAGTATCAGTCCCCATATCATTTCTATAAAATATTTTTTCAAGAACTTGAACTACTTATATTCATATGTTGAGGGCTTTCAAGGGAGAGGAAAGAAATACCAAAGAATAAATGCTAGAGTTCTTAGCATGCATAACACCCTGTATTCAAGTTCCATCATCGTGACACAAAAAGAAAGAAAAGGAAGAAAGACACTGCATTCATAACGAAGGTATGGTGGACGAACGCACATGTTCAGCTGAAATCTATAGATATTAATATCTGGACCCCATGACTTTTCTGCAAGTACAGCTTTCCTCCATTGAGCCATGTATCTGCTTAATTCACGCTGAAATAACAGTGCATTCACACGAAACACGTATACGGATGTGTTCGGGTGGGTATCAGAGCCAGGGTGTCCTGATTTGCAGGCTTTGCCGGGGTGGTGGCAGGCGGGGACTGGGCCAGAGGCCTCCACTGGGAAGTTTCCTCTTTCTGAGCACTGAGCTCACGTGCTAGGGAGAATGCTCATCTTCCCAGCCTGGGCTGCAGCCGTGCCTGAGCTGGTTAGAAATAATCTCAGCCTCTCCCCGCCACAGGCATCTTCAAGACCTTGCAGGAGGAGAGGAGGGAGGCTGTGGCCCCACTGCGATCTGAGTTTGTGATTGCTGCTTGGGCTCCATGGCAGCTTTCCCAGACCCAGACTTGATTCCCGGCTGTTTCCCCAGTACTCCTCTGCCTGTCCTTCCCTGCCCAACGACAGTCTGGTCCTCCCCTTCTGCGCGGCGTTTCCTCACATTGCTGCTGGAGACTGGCTTCATCCACAGAGCAGTGAGCTCACTCAGCAAAAGTCACTACTAGTGCCCCAGAGGTTTGATCTCATGCAGACTTTACCTCTGTGCTGTGAACCAAATGTGTACTGCGGGCAGGTGACTTGCAAAATAGCACAGTGTGTGTCCAGGCTACAGATGGTAGGTAAAGGTACAAAGTCAGTATGTTCTTCATTGAGTTAATGACTATGATGTAGGAAGATGGCATGCTCTCTTTGCACAGCTCATCTGAGGCATGCAGAAATGCCTGCGCTCCCCTCTAAACTGAACTCTCCTCCTTTGGGTGACAGGCAAGGTTCTATTGGCTGGATCTGGTGTGTAGTGGACCCTCTAGGAAGAGAACTGGGCTTTTCACTGAACAAACCCAGAGGTCGTGTACGGCTAGACAGGTGGGTGCCGAGTTCTGTTTCTGGTTCAACGCTGCTACTCTGGCTTGTGAAGCTCCACCTGGGGTGACCCTGTGGGAAAGGCCGATGTGGACAGCCTCTGAATGGAAAGTGCACTGGTGCCAGGCTCTGCGCAGGGGTGGAGCCTGTGCATGGGGGGGGGGTGGCAGAGTGAGGGCCTGGGACATTACGCTGGGACAGGCGCCCAACACAGCCACATTCCACAGCAAGACAAGGGAAGTGACACGCGGGCCTGGAGCTCCGCCTTTCTCTGGCCGGAGCTCCGCCTTTCTCTGGCCGGCCTGGGGTTCTGTCTGTGCTTCTCCTGTGCAGCTGTGCCTCATCATCCAAAAGCAAGAGCAGCAGCCCAGGAGTTTGCTTCACGAGGCAGAAGTCAGGCTCAGATGAAAGAAAGATCACAGAGCCTGACCAGCCATGGGTCAAGAATCTGTTTTATGGTGGCACCAATTTGGCATGCCCCTGGCACAAACTGAACTTCAGCTTCTGAATTTGGGGCTTTTCCTAGGTGAATGGCTCTGGCTGGGTAGGGACCTGCAGCTCTTGGTCAGCTCTGCGGTCACCAGGAGAAAATGCCGGTGCTGCAGCAAGAACACTGCCAAGCAGCTGTGGTGTTCAGTGAGCTGGGTGTCAAGCACTACAGTGCTCAGTGAGCTGGGGTGTGGCACACAGCCGTGCTCGGTGAGCTGGGGTCAAGTGCCACGGCACTCGGTGAGCTGGGTGTGGCGCACAGCGGTGCTCGGTGAGCTGTGGTGTGGAGCACAGCCGTGCTCGGTGAGCTGTGGTGTGGCGCACAGCGGTGCTGGGTGAGCTGTGGTGTGGCTCACAGCGGTGCTGGGTGAGCTGGGGTGTGGCACACAGCCGGGCTGGGTGAGCTGTGGTGTGGCTCACAGCGGTGACTTACGCGTTGTTGGCACTCAGTCTTGTAAGTGCCTGGGATGCCTTCATATTTCAGAAGCAAGATCAGAGGAAGTTAGCTTCTTAGACGCAGCCTGCAGCTAGGCAGGCCTGGGGACTGGGTCGGACCCCAGGATCTTGGAGAATAAGGAGATAGCTACAGCAGGACCCTGGAGAGGGAAGGAGAGGACTTGGAACCAACAAGTTGAGAATTCAGTATAACAACGGGAGTTGAAGCCGTGGCCTCCTGGCTGGGGGCCCAGGGCTTGAGGCTCACTTTAGAACCAGCACCAGGCCCTGGCCAGAGCGTTCAGCATCTGGGAGCAGTCTGTGGCTTTGGGGCTTGCGCTCGGGCAGGGAGGAGAGGCCTGTGCGTGGGTCAGGGGCTCATGGGACACTCCCGGCCTCGTCCTTACCTGCAGCGCAGGTCTGAGAGCGGAAACCGCCCAGGCTGGTCACAGGCTGGACACCGGAGGCCCTCTGATTCCACCACTGCTGCAGAGCTAAGGAGAATGGTTTGTTCTCCACACTCCAGGGTGGCCCCATGAACAGAGGGACGTGTGCGACCACGGGACTCCGATGGTCCACAGACGGCAAAGCAGCCACTTTCATGATTAGAGAAGGGGAGCTTCCAAGGTGGAGGCAGGGCAGAAGTGGGAAGCAGCCCTCACCCAGCCCTTCCCCCAGCCACAAAGAACACCAACCCAAATGCAAGCGCACAAAGATGCCAGCTCTTTCTAGTTCACTCAGACGGTGGTTCTGGGAGATCAGGTCTGGTGCCCAGCCAGCGAGTGAAGTGTGGCCCTGAAGTGCTGTTCAGTGTGGAGAGCGCAGGGCTACGCTCCCACAAACCCAGCCCCTGCCATCTGACAAGGAATTGCCAACCACAACGTACAAGAAGGCCAAAAACTAAACGCCCAGAGCTTTTACAACCTAATTAACAAATGAACAGATGAACTACACTGGTAATTCCTGAGAGAAGTACAAATGGCCAGTGAAGACATAAAGGAATCCTGGACACTGCCCTTTCATTTCATTCTAGTCAAGATGGCCACCCTCAACAGTACAAGCCATAACCACTGCCGGGCAGGTTGAGGGGAGGAATGAGCACACGCATACTGTCGGTGTGATGTAAACTAGCCATCCAACACGGGGAAAAGATAGAGGTTCCTTAAAAACTACAGCTGGAACTACCACAGGACTCAGCAACGCTGCTCTTGGGCATCTATGGAAAGGAATGTAAGTGAGGATACAATCGATGCATTTGGACAACCATGTTCACTGCAACACTGTTCAAGACAGATTCACAACAGAAACAGCCCAGATGCCCTATCACTGAAGAACTCATCTAGCAAACGTGATATATATATGTGTGTGTGTATATATATATATATAGGTGATACATAAATGTATGTATAAATGTATGTATATGTGTATATATGTAGATATAGATATATCATGGAACATGTGTGCAGATGTGGAACTGTTTGAGAGGACTGAGGTGGGGGAAAAGAAGGTCGCAGAGTGAGCGATCCCAATATGCATCGCATCTGAGAATGGAGATGGCAAAATGAGACTCACTAAGATGGTGGTAGGGATGAAGAAATACAAGTACTTCAGGGATCAGTCTGAATAAATGCTCTCTAGGCATCAGTGGAATGCCATCCAGTAACCCCTTTTGAACAATAAGCATACATCAAATTAACGAAGGTTGGGAATACTAACTAGCTTCCATCCAGGACAGATGCAGGAGGAAGAGGAGGGAGGTCAGAGGAAGAAGTTAAGATGTGTATTGTCAGAAGTGTGGGAATGGAGCGAGGAGGTTTGTTGTGGTTCGTTTAGAAAGGGGAAAGTAGGATTCGGGGCAAGCACGGAGGGGCTGAGTCTGATCAAGACACACCGCACACACACGTGGACATGTCAAACGGAGGCCACCTTGCCCTTGCATTGAATTGTCTGTAGACTGCATGGGCTGGAAACACAATTCTACCACAGATCCTTTCTACGCAGCATAAAATTATAGCTAGCCAAAACAGCAATAACCAAACAGAAAAAAAATATTTCTTGAATCAAAGATTAAATGACCTTTGAAGTTAGTCAGTAGATTTTTTCTTCTTTTTATAGTTTTCATCATATTCAATCTTTCCCTCCCACCCCAAATATTCTGTTTCAGGCCTTAAAGAATGTGGCTATGCTATTCTGGTCTCATCTGTCAAGAGTTGGCATGGACGAGTTGTCCAGAAAAAGCCTAATTGTGTCTGGTGTGGGGTTGCCATGTTGAAGAGGAAAAATTATAGTGACAGAAAAGTCTCCTGGTCCGAGGTGGCTCACAATAGGACTGGGTCTGTCACTACCCTGCGATTTGCACAGAGCCGCCTCAGTCCCCCCCCCCACACCCACCCCACCTCCAAGCAGTTCCATGCACAGCAGCTCCCACTCCGTGCCCTGGCCTCTTGGAGTTGTCCTCTGCCCAGTGGTGGACACGCCCCTGAATACAGAGAGCGCCTGACTGTCTTCCAGCCAAGTCAGGCTTAAGCCACCAACTCGTGCATTTTAATGCTGGGCTTGTGCGTGTTTGTGCATACCAGAGCCAGGGTAGTGAGCATGGGAACTGAGCGGTGCAAAGCTCAGTAAGTTCAGAAATAAGTGTCAGCATCACCTGTGAGAGCTGCAGATCTGCCAGAGTCTGATTGTTCATTGGAAATAACTATTTCAAAGACTCTAAAACAATATACAAATACAATAAAATGCCCAAATGCAAAATAAAATAATAGCAAGTATTTAAGAAGGAAGTATTTAAGAAGGAAGAGATGCCAAGAGAAGCTGTGTGAAAGAATATAGACAAAATCATTCAAAAGAGAGATCGGAAATGTGACAGAAAAAGTCTGTGGCTCCGGGTTCGTTCCAAACCCAGATGCCCCATAGTAGATGAATGGATCGAGAAAATGTGGTGTGGACATTTGAGAGTATGAACAATTTCAGGTAAGATGATGAGTTTTGCCGACCCAACAAGGGTGTATCCACGCGCCAACCCAGCCTGTGCTAACTCAGCACTGACTGACATGGCTGCAAATCCCGGAGCGTAGATCCAAGTGCCATGCCATGCCTGCTCCAGACACCCTCCGCCCATTCCACCTCACGGCATCTCCTCTAGTTTCCTGATTAAAGATGGCACAGCCGCTGGTGGTGGTGCTGCTGGCGGCCCCTAGGACTGAGGATGGCGGCTTCCCTCCCCTCAGCAGCCACAGTCTTGATTCCCCACAGACATCTCTAAAACCATCTCCTCAAAGATTTTTCCAAACCAGCCCAGTTCTGCAACCTCTCCTGCACATAGGAGTCCTCTCCCATGTGGGCTGGCCATCCCAGCTCATCACCGAGCCCCAGACTCTGGGTTCCCTGCCCGTGGGTGCCAGGGGCTGGCACCGCCTAGAGCACAGCTCAGCTCAAATGCAGCGGAAGCACGTCTGACTCCATCTCCACCGTGCCCCTGGCTCCCGCCTCGCCCTCGGGGGCCATCTGTCTTTCAATCCAAGCTGTTCTTGGAGGTTTCTCCACATGGCTGGGCTTTCCCACGGCCTCCAGGAGGCTTTCCTCGACCTTGACTGAGCTCAAGTAAAAGTTAAATCAAGTTGGTGGTTGCTTTTTAATAATTCATCCCACTTAGAATTCAAAACACACTGCCCAGACTTTTATGGGGCCAAGAAATGTGCCCGGGATGAACACGGAAGGCGTGTGGAGGGTGCTTGGATTGTGTCACACAGTGAGTTCTTGGGTGTACTCTGCTGACTACTTTTGAACCACGTCTAGCAGCCATACTGCTTAGAATGTAGTTTGTAGGGCAGGAATGCCCTGTCTGGGGAATGTTCTCACTATTTTTTGGTAGTATTGACATTTGAACTCAGGGCAGCTCACCTGCTTGTCAGACACTCTATCACTGAGTCGTGTCTGGCAACGGTCCTTTCCGGCACTATTTCTTTAATGTAGGCTCTTGCTTTTGCCCAGGCTTATTTGTGCCCAGACAGTAAGTCTCCTATTTCATACTTCCCGCCATAGTTGAGATGGCAGGCTAACATCATCATGCCCAGCTACTTCCGTGGAGATGGAGTATTAGAAACAGTTTGCCCGGCCTGGCTGGGAACTACAGTGCAGGCTCCTGGATGGCTAGGAGCTCAGGTGTGAGCTGTCAAACCTGGCCGAAGGCTACCATTTCACAAGGGCCTCAGCCAAAAAGAATGACAAACTTCTCAAGCCATGAAGGTGAATTGCCAGACGTGCAAGAAGTAAATTCGTGCAATCTCCTTCATCATTGAAACAATCCTTGCACTAGAGACCTAGCGATGGTGGGCTCTTTAAAGAACAATGATATCGCAGGTATACAGGCATGGAGGATTTTCCTACCTGAAATTTGGGAGCCAGTCAGTCAGTTCTGACACAGCTTTTGAGCAAGTGGCAAGGAGAAGAGGCAGAGGGAGAATGCAATCAAGAATTCGATATATATCCTACAAAATTAAGAAAAGTTAGGGCAAGGGTGGATGGGGAGAGGGGGATGAGAATGTTGAAGAGGTTGACATGGATCAAGATGGACTGTATTCATAAACTGATTTGTTAAAGGGTAAAAATAAAAAGCCCACAGTTTTTTTGTTCCTCTACACTAGTGGTGCCCAACTTGGCCCCTTTGTAGCTATTTACATGTCACTTCTGTTTCCAGCTAAGTAGTTTCTATGAGATCTTAGATATGCCTTACAAAAGGAATATTAAGACTATGTAAAATTTTATTGCCAGGTAAAATGCCTATGGCTGTAAACATCTTTTTAAAGTGGTAATGTTTGGTTTTAATATTTAATAGGCACAAACCACCATAAAGAAATATTACAGTCTGTTCAGCCCTTTGAAGGAGAGTGAGATTTGAAATTGTCCAGGTAAAATCTTATCTGATGCATGGGAAAGGGTTTGGACTCACTTCAAACCCAGATCCACGATCCAGATGTCGGCTCCACCAGCATTGGGTGGTAATGAGATCATGGGCTGCGCCTTCCAAAGAAGTGAAAGGTGGAGACGCAAGAGCTCCCCACTGCTGGCAGTGGCTCACATTTCTGACATCTGTGGATGAAGTCACAACCCAATTCGTTGACAAATAAATCTACGTCACAGGAAAACGGCTCATGGGGTTTAACTTGAATCAACATCAATTACTACATTTTAAAACTTGAGTAGATACTCTGAAAATTCTTTTAAGAGAATTAAGGAGATGGTGGTGCTATTGTTCATTAACACTGGATTGCACCCCAGTGATCATTGGGGCCTAACTTCACACTCTTTAACTTTGCAAAAGGTATAACCTCAGTATTAAGCCCCCTGGAGATGAGAGTTCAAGGGTTACTTATTTCCTCTTGGAAAACATTTCCTTTCCTTGACTTTCATAGCTGCCAAGTGATATAGATTTATGACAATCAATCCCAGAACCTTTAAGGTTCAAGCACTGGTTTGTGATTTGTTCAGGCCTCCATTTTTAGTGGAAGGCACAAACTACATATAGGAACTGGGGCTGGATGGAGGGGTAACTTGACAATACAGGATGAGTATCTGTCAACTGAGAATCAGTTAACTTTTGGAAAGTTGAAAATTAGGAGGAATGATGCTCTGGAGAAGCACATAAAATAAATACAGACATTGTTCACTGAGGTAAGAACTGGATCACTCAGTAAAGAATGAGTGTTTGGAATCATGTGAGGGGAATGTGGGTAAGTGTGTTATTTGGTTATTTCTTCCCTGATTCTGTTAGTTTACCCACTAGACACAACTGCACAGCTAGGGGACTCTTCTTGGTGTGTTTTGTCAGTCATTTACCGCAGTATGGTATGCATATATGCTCGTCAATCTATTGAAAATTCACCTAGGACAGAGCCCTGGTGATTCCAGCTGAAACTGGATCAGGCCAAGGCTGCCTATGACCTTACCATTGTTGAAAAGCTGTTATAGTTTCAAGGTCAGAACATGCCTGACTGATTGTAGCAGCCACATTTAGTATTATCAAGGAGCTGAGGACACAGGTAACCACATAGGCTAATCGTTTCCAACCAGGACAGTGTACCAATATAGACAGAGTGAGTGTCGCTTCTGGTAATGAATGTTGGGGACTATGGGACATAGATGCAATTACCCAACCATCCCAGGGATAGGAGGGAGCGAAGCCCCAGCCACAACCCAGCCAGGACACCCTGGTGACAAAGACTCAGCATGCAGAAGGACCAAGGGCAGGCCAGTCTCCTGCTGAAACTTCCTGGTTCCGGCTGCCATCTTGGAAGGCGGATGTATGCCCACTCGCATGCTAAGTGGCCCTTTGTTGGGCCTGTATGTCAACGAGGAGGCCGAGGGGTCTTGGAGAGGTTCCTGGCAAACTACACTGTACCCAGCTCATACCGCCACTGTACCGACATCCACTTCCCTGCCGAAACCAGCACCTGAAGGCTCTCACTTTGGGGAAAATTTATATTTTCATTATTTATTTCATTCCAGCCACGTTTGATTTCCATAGTGTGACTTTGCCTTCATGATGTTGTGCCTCTTGAAGATTTACATTTTGTGGTATAAGCAGCATTAAGCGTATTTCATTGTTGACGGGGTAACGATACCATCCATAAAAGGGGCCTTCCTCTCACACGAAGCCTCTCCTCTGCACTTTAAACTGCCTTTCATTGTAATTTGCAGGGGCTCATGGAGCCATCTCCTGGCTCTCACGTCTGGGAACCTCATCAGGGAGATGAGATGCAGGCCCTGGTTTGAGTTCTCCCCAGTGCCCCCAGGTGCTCTTGGTGAGGCTCCTCCACAGTGGACACCCCGACAATACTGCCACACCCAGCACTTACGGTTCACGAAGTCAATGAAGAGCGCTGACAGCGCAGGTTGGCACCAAGTCACTGCACTGTCTATGCAAGTCAGGAAAAGAGGTCCTGCCATGGGGCTGTGTCGCTTAAGTCACAGACTCTCCATTGTGGCTGTTGTTGGAAGATTTTTAGAACACTTAGGTAGGACATCTGAGAGCTAGACTTCCAAGTACAGGATGAGAATCACCGCTGGGAAATTCTCCAGGAAATTCAAGGCATCCGTTGTATGTTCCCATTTCTGGTGGTTTGCTCTTGGATCTTCAGGGGACCCCAAAGCACAGGGAAGGAGCCCAGCTTCGCAGCCAAGGGGCCCCCAAGCCTCTTCCATCTCAATCCCCACCCGGCCACTACACGTGAATGAAAGCCCACCTGCACTTCAGCCCCAGAGGACATCGCACGCAGAAGAGTTACGGGCAGTGCCCAGCCAGAGCAATGGGAATCATGAGCTGTTACCCAGTGGTGTTACCAAGTTTTGCACAGTGTGTTATTCAGGAATGGATAGCTGAAAGATTCACGAATTCTATAACCCGTGCCCGAAAGTGTAACTGGATTAAGAAAGAACACAAGATGAGCACAATTAAGGAAGAACAACCATTTTATCTGGAGCATAAAATGGTAATTTTAAAAATTTACCTGCATGTAATCTTTTCTACATCAAGTTGTATTGAACGATGAGAAGTTCAGTATATCCTAAAATAGATGTTATGCTTTGGTCTTTCAAAGAGAACAGGAGAAGAGCAACCATAAGCATTGCATCCAATGTTTTCAATTTATGTAGACAAAATTTTAACCACACTTGGAACGTGCAGCAAGAAGGGACCATCAGTAGCTGACTATCGCCTCCCTTCACATCCTAATTAGAAAGAATGTGAAAGTTATTGAAAATAAACAAGTTGACTATACAGTATGGATACTTCAACAGAAGGAAGATACATCAGGTCTTCTTTGTCTCCTCCATGCTGCATTCTGCCACTCTCTGTCCTGTCAGGTGACGGTTACATTCCTCTTCCTGAGACTCTTCCAGATTTATCCCTGGAATTCTAGTCTGAGGAATCAGATCTTTCCACTTCCCATTTTCTTCAAAGTTGTCTCCCTCGCCCTTTTTGCTGTTAGTCATGGGGCATGAACTCAGGGCCTAGGCGCTGTCCTTGAGCTTTTTTAGTCGAAGCTAGTGCTCTATAGCTTTGAGACACAGCTCCATTTCCAGTTTTCTGGTGGTTAAATGGAGATAAGAGTCTCATGGACTTTCTTGCCCAGGCTGACTTTACTGCCCAGTCTGGCTTTGAACCAGGATTCTCAAATCTCAGGCCCTTAAGTAGGGAGGATTACAGGTGTGAGCTCCCGGATAACATCCCATCCCTTTTTATCCAACTTCCATGACTCCAACGCACTTCTTCACCCTGTCATTCTCCATGCTGACTTCTCTGTCCCTATCTGGACCTGGGTCTCCTGTCTCCAGTGTCAGTATGGCCTTTCTGACCATTTCTCCAAACCCTAGCAGTCAAAAGAATGCCTTGTATGAGTACAGAAGCTACGACGTCTCCCGGTGCTGTGGACTTGCATCTGGGGGCAGCGGACTTGCGCAGCCTCCACGCTGGCATCGAGGAATTGGAATGTGAGGAGCACGGGGGACATCTTTGTAATTTTGATAAAACAGAGAACACATCGACTGGAGCAGTGGACGGCGTGATGGCAGTGCTTTCTTCTCAGAAGACCCTGGCCCTTACAAGATAGTTAGTGCAGTGTTCGTGTTCCAACCAAGCTCAGGTGGCCACGCCTCCCCGGAACCAAGCTTAGGTGGCCATGCTTCCCCGGAACCCAAGCTGGGGGCGAGGCACCCTCCCCTCCCCACCCCGCCAGGACACAGCAACGGCCAGGAATGGTCACGGCAGAAGAAAGCCACAGCGTGCAAGGCCTTCCCTGGGGATTAAAGACCTCACATTCTCATCCAAACCTACCACATGGACACTTGAAAGGTTGTAGAACCGGGAAGATCCGCTCACACCGTAGAGATGGAATGCCCCCACTGCTCAGCCATCCCTCGCACTGCCTTTGGAGAAGGAAGATATTAAAGATGTGTAAGAAAATGAAAATCCTGGGAGATCTGGGTAACTGACAAAGGAGGAGAGCTTCCGGTGTGAGTGAGAGTCAGCCCGTAGGAGGACGTCCGTTAGCCCAAGGCCTCGGCCTCTCCACTCCACCTCCATGCGTGGCTCTGAGAAACACTGATCAGGAGGCTCCGAGGGTGAGGGACCAGCGTGACTCCTCTGGCCGTCCTCACACGGCGGAAGTCCAGTGAGCCCTGGGAGAGGCAGCTCTCCAGCTGGAAGGCCCATTGGCTCTGTTCTTCCTTTCTCCTCCAACTTGGAGAGCGTGGAGTCCCCAGCCCAGGCAGGTCCACAGCCTCTTGGAATGCCAGTGGGAAGCCAGCGTGACCCTGGCTGCAAGCTGGGAACCAGAGCCCACTGCGGACACCAGCAGGGGCTTGGCAGCAGCGCATCTGATGAGTTGAGTTCTGGGTCCCTCTGCGTGGAAAACGGTCTTCAATTTGGGCCCGTACGTTTTGTATTGACTTGGGCTTCTGCCTCAAATCTCACATCCAGCGCGTCATTGTCATACACGTTGGGGCAATGAATCCCACGCTCTGTACCAAGGGAGGGAAGCCCTCCCCGTGGGGAAACGTTTACTCTGCTGGGGAGAGCAGATGGTCGGACGGGGCGAGTGAGCCGGTTACAAAGAGGTAGTGGTGTGCTCGGCACAGGCCAGACGCTCACGTCGCTCACAGTGGGCTCCGGCAGGGTGAGCCGCGCACCCTCAGTGGGACTCTTGTTCCCCTCCATTTCACTGGGAGCCCAAGCCACGAATCATTTATTATCCTGAAGCCGTCTTGTGGGATGCATTATGCGGCGAGCTGACTCGGAAGAGTCCCCCGGTTCCTCTGAGCCAGCCGGGGCCCTGCGGCCATTGTTAGCAGCTGCAGGGGATGGAAATAGTTGGCATTGCCTGCGCTTTGCTTGGGAAAGTGCTGTGTGTCCCCGCACGAGGAACAATGCGAGCACAAGGAGCCATCCTCTCAGCCACAATATCTGCTCAGGTCTCCAGAGAACCTTGGAGTCTCACAGCTCAGATGACGGAGTAGCCAAGGAAACCGGTTCCCTGGGGACAGTCATTGGGGTGATTTCAATAGGGACCAAGGTGGCTCGTTCCAATGCGTGCGATGAGTCCGCCAGAGTCCCAGCTCCCGGTCCCCAGAAACTGTTCTCCTACCAGGCATGGTCCAAAGAACTGATGTGTAAGCGGTTTTGTATCTGACAAAGCAAGAGGTTTGAGAAAATGACTTCCTCAGTGGGGCTTCCCTTTGAGCACATCTAATCCATGTGGGCTACAGGAAAGCACGCAGCCAGGGGAGAAAGGCCCGGCCTGGAGGAAGGCCTCCGCCATCAAAGGCACCCGTGGCACTGAGTGTGACTGAGACGCAGACAGGAATTAAAGAGCCAGAGGTAGCTGTGCGTAAAGCGGAGCCGAAACCACTTTCTCCAGTCACTCAAAGGTAATTTGAAAAATAAATAAAACAACAACAAAAAGAACACATGGCAGCTCCAGGGCTTGTGTGGTTACTGCCTCCCACACCACGGGGCAGAGGAAGTCCTCTACCACTGTCTGCACGTAATGACGGAATCATGCTGCCCCAGGGTCAGTCCCGCGCGTGATGGAAGGGCCTGGAAAGAGCGGGAGCTCCGTCATTCTACCTTGAAGGAGGATGCAGTAACACGGGGTGTGTTTAGCGTGTTTCCTCCCAGCCTGCCTACCAGGAACGATCTCCCAGGTCGTGCCTTGGTAGCGGGGATGGAGAGGAGGGCCAGGGGTAGCAGGGAATTGCTAAGGACGCCTGGGGCACCTCTCTTGTCCATTTTTGTCACGCTGTGGCTTGCTGAACCTCCCGGCCCACCCATCTGTCTAGAGAGACCCCTATCAGAAATGTGTTTCCCTTCCTCCAGCGCACACAGCCACGGGGGAGAAGAGGCGCAGAAGAGGCTGCCGTTAGGGCAAGCACTAAGTATGGGGTTTCCGCTCCCCCTCCTTACGTCCTCTGATCTCAGGCTAGGAGTGGTGGGAGCAGAAACACCAGCCCCAGATCTCCAAGGCTTCTGTACCCTTTGTGCCCTGAGCCAAAACACAAGTTATAGTGCTTATGCTGACAGAGATCTTCAAGGTCTCCATCGCCCCTGCAAAGACATGATGTCCACCAAGGCCACTATCTCGTAGATGGCTGTGCGTTTACAAGACTCTCTCCTTTTGATGTACATTGCTTAGCATGAAGAGTGTCTGGGTATTTCTCTTCTGTCTTCAGATGTATTGCATACTTCATATGAAGACTCATTTTTAGATGTGAATTTGCTATTTTTCTTGCTTAAGTAAAAATTGGGGGGAACTACGGAAACTCATCTTGAGTTCACTATAAGTGTATTTTAGCACAGATTTCCGGGGATTTATATTTTATTTTAAAGCGGAAAAGTTGCAGGATTGTCTTTTAGTCCTGAATTTATGTTTCATACTGCTTAAGTAATTAAAGTTACAGTTTCAGGATGTTGCAGGGTCAACTGCGTTCCTACTAATTCCTATAAAGGATGGTAACGTTATCACTTCTTTGATTGGAAAAGATGAGAAAACCTTCCGTAGAAACTAAAGATGATAGATTAAGTCAGAGAAAAAAGATTGATTGGGCTTTCTCCTGCTTGCATAATAAGTCTTACATAGAATAAACTGAGAAAAGAAGGTGCTACCTATGGGTCTTTGAAATATCAAAGATTATTTCCAATAACCAGCATGAAGAGGAGACCTGTAAGGTGAATGGGCCACGAGGAGATGGTGAACCTCGGATCCAGCCTGCAGCCCTACTGTCCTGCCATATGAAAGCTTTGTCAGGCTGTGGCCACCGCCGCGTGAGGCCGGCGTCTCCCCAGACCCAGAAGGGCCACTCCCTGCTCTCCTCAACACGGGCCACTCTACTTTATTTCTATGGAACTGCTGGGGTGAGGGAGCCTGCTGGATGGTGTTTGCATTTCTGAACTGTGTTCCTTATGTGTTGATGACCATCAGGCCGTCCCTGGCTGAGCCTACTGTGTGGCCGGCTCAGCAAGATGCCTTCAGACCCTCCGGGGCTGCTCCGGTTTCCAGTTAGCTTTTAGAAGTACATTAGCAATCATCATCGACTCTGGAAGCCTGGGGCACGGGCATTCCTCGTGTAACTCACCTCGCCCGCTGTCTGTGGACTTGAGGTCCCCATCCGGCCGCTTCAGTTTACCCGAGAGACAGAATATGCTACCAATGATAAATAAAACTCAAGCCATGGACAGAACCGACCTGCAGTGCCACACAGCCATGCCGGCCCGGTGCCGCCAGCCCAGGGGACTCTCTCCAGGGCGTCATTTACCACAGTGCTCATGCTCCCCAGACCAAGATCTGACTGTGGAGGAGATCACATTGCGGAGTGATCTGCTAAGTTGCTAAGAGGTAACTCGCTGCCTCTCAGCAGTCAGATGTGCAATTTCCTGCAGAGATGGCTTTTGGTAAAGGACCTGGGCTTCTGACCTCAACAGGGACAATTCTGAAAGCCTGTTCCTTACCATGCTCTGCAGATTTGGGAAAGACTGGCCATGTGTGCCCCACCGGTCAGGAAGAAAAATGCAGCCCCTAGAGTCAGACACCCAGCACATGCCTGTAATCCTGGCTGAGATCTGAGGATTGAGGTTCAAAACCAGCTTGGGCAGGTGAGACTATCATCTCCAATTAACCACCAAAAATCTGGAAATGGAGCTGTGGCTCAAATTGTAGAGCACCAGTTGATTAATAATAAAAACAAAGCCTCAGGGACAGTGCCCAGATCCTGCATCCAAGCCCCAAGACTGGCACATACACACACACACACACACACACACCACACACACACACACACACACACACACACACACACACAAGCGATTCCGCTAGTGACTTCTGATGTAAATAAGGAACACACTATTGGAAACGTGCTTATTGTACATGCAAAGAAATTAGATGAATTCCACTGGTGTTTTCCTGCTATGTGCAAGGTGGAGCTTGTGGGTGATGGAGCTGGAGGGTGGGTGGAGAGCCCCTTCCTAATGAGGTGCTTTGGTTCTTCTGATGACTGACAGGGAAATTCAAAGGAAGAAAGATGGTTCGAAGAGTAAATTTTTAAGAAAATGTAACTAGAACCTGATGATTTCAAACCTGTCTGCCTGAAACCAGGTCCTCAAGAGACCACCAAAGGCTCCATGAACCACCACATGATCATCAGCTTATGGATAGTGGAGTTATCCAAGTCTTGGCATAATCTGGTTTGGACTGGACAGAGACAACACGAAATGAAGAGGAACACTTGGGATGACCAGATGAGAAGAAAAAGTGATTTCGCTATACATGTGTTCTTTATCAAGGGCAGCAAGGCAATGAGCCCAGAGTTATTTCAGAGATCAGCAAGGTTATTAGCTACATCAGACCTGCCTTGACCTACCGAAGCAGGAGCCTTTGGCCTGGCCATGGTCAGACCTTGCTTCTCTGTGGTCAGGAAGTAGAGGGTGGGGCAGTGTCCCAATGTCCGCACCCCTTAAAAGTTCTGCTTCCTCCCAAGAGAAACGCATTGTGGTGACCAGGTGTTAGCTGGGGACTAACTATTAAGGTCCACATCATAATGGCCATTGATTGGACTCTGGGCATCAAGGGCACACCATGCCATGACTGGATTGCTGTGTTTCTTGAATAAAAATGTTGCTTGGAAGGATCAGAATCACTTGAACTCACCCAGCCCTCATGAGCCAACCTGCATTTACCCAAACTGTCACACGTATATTTTTGAATAAACTTAATTATCATGGCTGCTTTCACTCTAACGCTTTGCTACCTAGGCTCAGGGATAAAAACCCGGTGAGCTTTTCTCCACTAGAAGAATGATAATATCTCATCCAAACGAAGCATGTGGTCTAATGACAGCCTCGGTCTTGGAATATTTCAATTTTAATTTTAGAAAGTGTCACAAGTGTCACTTGCGGTAATGGAACAAAAGGCATTGAAGATGTTTTTCTTATGGTCTTACAGTGATGAAACCACATGTGAAGCCTCTTTTCCATCCCAGCTCCAGCTAGCAAAGGATCTGCCCTTGATTGTGAGGTTTTAAACATGAAAGACTTCGAATCTCGCCAAGCCTGCAATGAGCACGGAATACTAATGTGGGTCCACATGAGACTCTGGAGGAGTAAACCCTTTATTTTGAACTGTGAGTAACCCACTTTTCAAGGGCTTGGTAGCATGAATAACCTTCCTCGAGCACGTAATAGGGCTTCCTGCTGGAGTCCAGGGAATCCCGCCCGGCTCTTGTTCACCAAAGCCCTGGGTGTGGGTCTGATAAAACTCCTGCCCTCTGCCACACTTTCATCCCATGCTGGTTTCAAAGCCCTTACTACAGTGTCAGCAGGGAGATGGATCCGGCTTTTGGCTTGAGTTTAACAGCCCTGGATCTGCCGCTCCCCCTTCCAAAATGTGTCAGGGCCGTCCTCAGGGAAAGGCGGGGAACTAAGCCAGAGGGTTTTGCTGAGTTTGCCCACACCCCAAGGGATAACAGAGTCACGAGGTCTAGGGCAGCCTAGACCTTTCTGGAGTGTTGAGGAAGACAGGTACCTTTCTCACAGCAGCATGGAGATTCCCGTGATTTGTCCACACCCACAGTCCTATTGAGACAGAAACCTTGTGCTTACCCTTTCCAACCTCCTCCCCTCCAGCTTGCATCCCCCCATCTGGCCTGACTTCTTGTCTTCTTGGGATGGGACCCTGGGCAGAGAGGAAGTCTGTGGTCACCACATTGGCCTTCCCCAACAGCTTGGCCTGGGGCTGGAGAAGCCTTGCCCATTGGGCCGTCTCCACGCCTTGTTCTGGGGTCCAGGCATTGCCTCCTCCCTTCGCCCTTTCTTCTTAGAGCACTTCTGGTCACTGCTCCATCATACCACCCCCTCCAGTTCTCCACACGGCCCCTGGCTCTTCTTGGAAGCCATTTGCCTATGTTGGGCCCTCATCACACACCCACCCAAGGAAAATTCATTAAAGATGTATATACTAATACACCACAATTGCCTTTGCGTCTCTTTCTGGTCCTAATATTGGATTTCAGGGCCTTACTTTCACTCGGCAGGTGCTCTCCCACTAGTACCATGCCTCCACCTTTTTGTATGTTTACTATTTTCTGAACAAAGTATCACACTTGCCAAGGTCAGCAGTGACCCGCCTACTGAAACCTTCCGTGTAGCAGGGAGGAAAGGCATATCACGCACCCACCTCTTTAGTGGTCGAGGTGGGTGCTCATGAGCTTTCTGTCCCGGTTAGCCTCTAACTACAGTCTTCCTGAGTTATTAGGCTTGTAAGCGTGAGCCGCCATACACAGGTGCTTTTGTATTTCTTTAATAAATACCAGTAGAGTCAGGATATGTTTATATATCCTTATTACTAATCAATTATACACTATTGTCAATTGCTGGCTCTTACTATGACCTGGGGAGATTTCTCTGTGGGAAGAATCAGCTCCTTTCAGTGAAGTGAGGTGTAGAGGAGATGAAACTTGTCAAAGACTTGACACGTTGTACTAAATTCTCTTTGAGAAGGCAGAGTGATAAGTGGCAAAGTAAATAAATGGCAAGCTACAGTTATTTCTCCACCCGAAGTTAGTAGTGTAACCATCTTGCTATTTTTGCAAATCATCTACCTCACTTAAGAAGGGAGCCTTACTCTTGTGATGGTACCAGAATCTTCCACAAGTGTGGCAACTGGGATTCCTAAAGGCACACTGATATTACTTTAAACTTCATTACTCACCAGTGCCCGGTGGACTGAGGAGCCAAGGTCCTCATGTCACACTCCCCCACGCCAAACTCCTGGAAACACCGTGTACGTGTACAAGGGATAGCAGCAGGCAGAACATTCCAGAAATCTCTCACACACTACCTCACCAGAGGGAGTAAATGGGAGTAAAATCCATGACCTGTACTTGTGCTTAGAACATTACTGTTTTCTGTCACTGAAAAGTCAGAAATACAAACCATTGCAGAACAAATTCTAATACTTTCCTGTATTTGCTCTGCCCCAAAAGTCTCCACATTATGAGATATTTTCTTCTTTTTCATATAAAATATATTTTCAAAATACATGTTGAATGATTCCATATGTAGGTATTACTTCCAATTTAATATTGTGATTCTTTTACCATAATAGTAAAATTATTTATGGCTCTCTTTTTAATAGATGTATAAAATTCTATATTATGGGTGTAAGACAGATTTATGTAACTATTACTACTGTGTTAGTTTTATGTCTACAGCAAAAATATTAAATATCTATTTTTCCTTGTGATTTTTAAAGATAATTTATGCATAAATTATAAATAAGATTTATAATTTCAAACTACAAGATATTTATTTATAATCGATTTCATTATTATCCTCTGATTGAACTGAAGATATGTGAATATGTACACAGTGAGTTAAAGCAAAGGTTAAAAATGAATCAGAGTTCTCATAACTATTCCATTTTCTATAAGTATGGTTGTGTTACTATTTTTAAAATTTTATTGTAACGGTGATGTACAGAGAAGTTACAGTTCCATAGGTAAGGTAATAAATACATTTCTCTTTTTTGTTTTTGTTGTTGGTCTTGGGGCTTGAACTCTGGGCCTGAATGCTATTCCTCAGCTCTTCAGCTTAAGGCTAGAGCTCTACCACTTGAGCCATTGCATCACTTCCGGTTTTCTGAGTGGTTTATTAGAGATAATAGTCTCATGGACTTTTCCTGCCCAGGCTGGCTTTGAACTGCCATCCTCAGATCTCAGCCTCCTGAGTAGCTAGGATTACATGTGTGAGCCACCAGCACCTGGCTAATACATTTCTTTTTAAACAGTGTTACCCCCTCCTTCATTTTCTCCCACTCCTCCCCAGCTCCCCTCTCCCCTAAGTTGTACAGTTCATTTCCAACATAGTGTCTAGTGAGTGTCACTATTACATTGGCTCACCCTTCGTCCCGCTGCTTCTGTGATTCCCTTTCCCTTCCCCAAATCAAATAAACTTATATGTGATGTGCATATGGCCATATCAAATGATACTTATTGAAATGAACTCCAAGAAATGGAAGCAAGAGGCTTTTTATTGTTCCATTTTTAAGCCAAATTATTTATCACAGGGGTCTTGGGTGAGGAGCAGTGGGAATGCAGGCACAGGTCGGCGGCGTTCTCTGGCTCATCGTCCTGGGCTCCTGCGATGGAGGCCCAGGGAGCCCACCAGTACATGACGTCAGCGTCGTTTGCCCGGCCACACTGCTGGGTGAGGACACGGCCCAGCGGGCTGACAGCTCCCACGGGACGTGTTCCTCGTGGACAAAGCAAATGTGCTTCCCAGGACTCCAGACCCTTGGGACACCAGGAAGGCTCTGGAAACAGCCCATGTTCTTAAGTGACATTTGTCTGTCACTTGCTTGGGTGTCTGTGTAACACCATTGTGAGAAACACATGGAGGCTTCTTCAGTGTATTGATGCCCACAGCACAGAAGACACACACAGGAACCTAGGATGACCATCATGACACAGGTGGTCAGAAGACCCAAGAGGCCAAGTCAACTCCAGAAAGAAGAGATTGATGGAGTTTTATCTTCTCACGATCCACCAAATGGCCGGAAGCACACAGACTCACGTGCTTGCACACATGCAGGACACACACACACACACACACACACACACACACCACACCATACTCCACACTTCTACAGTCACATTTTAGGACTATGTTTGGATTTTCAAATGTACTTTATCAGCATGCAGAGATAAAGTTCACAATAACAACCTTTAGAAACTGAACTTGGACTTTTTACCTGTTATACTTTAATGAATCAGGAGTCTGTAATTTTTTAGTCTTTTCTTGGCTCAGTGATCACATGAACTAGGTTAAAACCTCACTGAAGCAAGATTTGTCTGTAAAAAAACTAAAATATTGACCCAAAATCTGATTCCTTACAAGTAGATGAAGTTGGCATCAATCATTCAAGTTAGCAAGCCACAGCAAAGCAGCAAGGTGGTCTTTAGAATAAAGGAGGAATTCATCCGTGGCTATCATTGCACTTTGATTCCACCGATCTATTTTATTCACTTTATAAGAGAGGCCTGATGATAGTTACATTTTTCTTCTTTTCATATCTATCTATATTTATATATACACATACATATATATACACACATACATATATACACATACATATATATACATATATATATGAGAGAGAGAGAAAGAGAGAGAGAAAGAAAGAGAGAGAGAGAAACCCTTTAGCTTACAATCTGGGTATTGACCCTGAACATTTTTCTCAAGGCTAGTGCTCCGCTTGAACCATAGCTCCACTTCTGGCTTTTTGGTGGCTAACTGAAGGTAAGAGTCTTATAGACCTTACTGCTCAGACTGGCTTCAAGCCACAGCCCTCAGCTACCAGCATCTTGAGTAGCTGGGCTTATAGACATGAGCCACTGCTGCCCAGCTTAAGATACCAGCCACGATCAAGTCACTACTAAAAGTATTAGCTTTTTATGCAACACTCTTTTATGGTTATTTTAAAGCCACCCTTTGAGCAAATGACTATTGAGAGTGATTTATACAGAAATGCATCAAGACCCAAGATTACATAGCTGTACTTCAATAGCCATGGTGACTTCAGGAGAGAAGCCTTTCCTTGTTATTCTGGGATGCACTAACTAGTCTATACCATAGCCCAGAGCCTCATAACATAGCCAAGGGATGTGATGTTTTCTTTCTATTTCTTTGAAGAGTGTTCTGGATTTTGTATCAATAGACTTAAGGGAATAATTCAACGAATTACTTTAAAAATAATTAAGGCTGGAGTTCTCAAGACTGAATTGAGATGGGGTTTTATGTAACTATTTCCCAAAAGTCCCTTTTCTGGACCTTACTCAACACTTCAAATATTGCTATGCACATTCATTCAAAGATTGCTTTTGAGCATGAAAATATATTCAAAGATTGAAATACTCTGACTTTCCAAACATTATCTTCATTCAATGTCCAAAGTTGCCTTTAATGTTTAACAACTTTAAGAGCAGCGCCTCTGTCCACATTCCTAAAGAGAATATTCCTGGTGCCTCAGATTGCTAAACCCTGAAATTCAGACCACAAAGACTGTTTGTTGGTAAGAAAAATAAAATAAAATGCCACTCATTTCTACCCATGATCTGGGTCCCGGGAAGGCATCGCACGGGTATGATCACAGAGGAGCCTCCTGCACCCCCCTTTCTTTTCCGCTCACCCTCCCAGCCAGCGGAAGCTTCTGTGGCCAGTGTGATGGGGGAGGGGGAGGCATCGGTCAGCGCCTCCTCCTGCAGCCAGACTAAGCCAGGGTGAGTGCAGGTGAGGAGCCCTGGCACAGACAGGCCACAGATGGAAAGAAGCAGCCACGCTACCCAGCGTGGCCCTGGCATGTGCCACACACCGCTGTTAGGACAGCACTTCCAAGGGAGCGCTCCCAGATAGAGGCGAGCAGAGGAACGTTGACCCGGCGCTGGCGGCCGCTCCACTTCCAGCTTTGTGCCCTCTGCCAGGGCTTCCAGTCTTTTCTGAACACACCCAGCAACTCTGGAGCTCAATTTGTTAAGTGAAAAACTGATAAAGTTCATTACTCTGTGACTCCGTTTTCAAGGAAATTAATCCATACAAGTGTTCTCTGGGTGATTTTACATTCAATTATTAAGTACTTCCATTATTTTTGTAACAAGTACCTATTGCACTTCAAGTAAGAGTATTGCTTAAATGAGAATGTTTTCAAAGGCGAAAACAGAACAGTGAATATAATTCTATCCATCTTGATTTTTTTTTTAAGTTTTTATTGGTTAAAAAAATAACTGTAAGATGTCCTCCATATAATGCCCTTCCAGTTAATCCTTCTTTCCTTCTGGGTTGGCAGGATGTGGGCATCAACAAGCAATGCTCCCGGGGTCATTCGGTCATTTTGATAACATGTAGTAAAGTCTGTAGATATTAGTATTTGAGATTTGTCTACTACCTTCACTGAGGTTAAGCTTTAAATTTCCAGAACTCCTGGCTTTGGGGAGGGGTGGAGTGTCTGTTCCCTAGTGTCTGTTACGAGCAAATACAAGGAGCCGGAGTCTGACTGCTTCCACTTGTGATGGTCTTTTTCTAATCCTTTCCTTCTTAGGTATCAATTTAAACAGTAGCTTAAATTCAGGCCACCAAGGGCTGGGATAAATACCTAGACAGATAGATGGAAACAGCATGTGAGGGCAGACTACGGAACCTGGTGTCTCTATTTAAAAACGGACAGAAGTGGAGGCGCACACGTGGAGATTTTTCTTCTAAGGCCATTTTGATGAATCTAATCCACCACGACAAATTCACAATTCAGTATGAGAGGTGAGGGCGCCTGAAGATGCCCTTTCCCATTATCCCAGGGGAAACAAATATGTCTAAGTAAGAGATGAAAACCTGGCAGAGACTAAGCAGGTGATAAGGATCTGAACTGTGGCTGGCCGATAGCACCGTGACAGCGGGGGCGGGGCAGTGCCAGGGCTCTCTCTGGGATCTGCGTGGAGGGAACCTGCTGTCTTCACTTACTGGAGCCCGGGCCTGCCTGGTTATACCATTTGACCACATCAGCACCCGCAGAAGAAGGCTTACTAAGGAGAAATTGGGTTTCAAAGAATCATGCTTCTGCGTTTTCTTATACTCTTTCTAAAAAGAATATTTTTGTGGTTTTAAGAGCAACTATTTCCATTTGTACAAAGAAGAGAGAATTGAAGAACTTGGCAGATCTCAGTTGCCTGAGCAAAGGCGAACTATCCTTCTCTAATTTTTGATTGGGTTAGGTTTGAGTCCCAAGGAATATTTAAAGGAAATATCTAACGTGTTTCCTTTCTCTCTCTTGCTCTTCCTCCCCTCTACCCACCTCTCACCTGTGTTCACACATCCACCTGTCTCCTGCATTCGCCCATGTCCGACTCGGGGACTCAGCACATAGGAATTGGTGTATTTTATCTATGGTCAGCCCTCATTTGCCATATAAGAATATTAACACACTTACTAAAAGTAGTGTCCGCAGTGGGACACCTGATGCATAGAGATTCAGAGGCAATCCATGGATCATTCTAGTTAAAAGAACAGAGGGACTTTTCGTTTCTGGTAATAACTTTGCAATGCCTCACTTCTAAACAAAAAGTATTATGTTTTTTTGCTTTTAATGGGATCATCACATTAGGTGAAATAGGCCACAAAGAATTTGCACGTTTTCTCTCATTTCTGGAAGCTAAAGGAAAACAACAACAACAAAAGTCATAAAAGTAAAATGAGGACTACCCCAGGGCTAAAGAGGAGGGAAAGGGAGGAGCGGGTGCGGGGTGAAAAAGAGAGACAAAGAGGTGAATGCGATCAGGACAGTATGCGCACGTGTGGAAAGTAAATAATGAAGCCCTTCCGTTGAACAGTTAAACATTCACCAATAATACATGAGATAGTACTGCTCATCTTTTGCCAATTAATTTTTGAAATGTCTTTAATCGGTGTCTAGTACATTATCAACTTTGAAACCTCATCATGGAGAAGTAAACATTCATGTGCACAGATTTAACAGTCCCCACAGAGTCATCCTGATTCTTTAACACTCACTTCTTTTGCAGTTTCTTTCCCAGTTTCTTGGTGGTCCCCAGTTCTAATCCCCGTGTGGTAGGCCATGGGTGAAGAAGGCTGCAGAGCTGCATCTTGGCTCCGAGGAGGAGGGAAGGAGGGAAGGACCCTGCTAGCTCTCTGTGTCCACCTATCCTTCCCTTCCAGGTGATTGTCACAGGCTGTGAGTGCCCAGATCACATTTTGATCTACATAACTTCACTCAAAACTCCATGCTTTCCAGTCAACACAGATGGACTCATCCATCCTCTGCACAGCCTCTCTGCTTCTCTCTCTCTCCCACCTCTCTCCATCTCTCCCTCTCTCTCCCTCTCCCCCAACCTGGATAATCTTGAATTTGGGAAAGGAAGGCTTCTGAGAAGTCCCTCCTCTTGAACCACACGTATCTGGCCTGCAGACATGTTCCCAGGAAATCCTGAAACACAATGTGCATTTGATTGGAGAGCATGTTAGCCTTGAGAACGTGTTTTTGCTTGTTTCGCTGCGCTTGTATATTTAGCATATGATCATGTGGGAAAACTTAAATAAGCTCTGCTTCACACGGACGACTTTGAAAAGCATGGGTCAGCAACCCAGGAGGAGTGCAGAACTCTGCGCATCACAGGACTCCAGTGTGTACAGCACATCCTGCAGCTCTGAACCAGGTCCTTCCCGTGGAGGGAGGCCCACGGGGCTCGTCAACCTTCTCTTAGGAACCGGGGCCATCTCAGACACACCGCCGACCAGAGCTGCCCCCTCATGGGCCTCCCCTCTTTCTTCCAATCTTGCTATGACTGTCATCCAAACCAACGTAGACCTGGTACAAAATACAGAGTTACCTCCCTGGTTGTCAACGTTAGCTAGCCAACACAACTCGTCCACCGAGCTGTCAAACATCTGGCATTTTGAGCCACGCTGGCGGAGGCAGGGAGGTGAGCAGCCCTGCTCGGTGTGCTCCTGGTTGAATCTTCCCTAGTCACCTGGCTGGCTTCTCCCTGCCTGTGTCAGCTCGTTCTGGGAACTCAGGCTGGGCACTGACTTCAGCGTCCAGACTGGCAAGGGGCTGATTTCCTTTCCAAACACCCGCCTGCTTTCACCCCTCTGTCCTACTCCGGTTTCACATTGTGTCTCTCAAGTTCCTGCATTACTCTTAAAAGCGTCTTCTCCCACCTCCCCTTCTCCCAGAATGCTCTTTGGCTTTCCTCCATCTTGGTTCTTCCTGAGATCGTGGAAGGTATTTACCCACATGTCAATCAAAGTGATCCTCTCTCCAAATTCACACAGGACCAGACCAGTCGGCCAGGCAGTGCACAGACCCAGCAGGGGACGGAGTACTCAGAAAGAGATGGGAGGAGACTTATCACGTTATTCTCCTTTTTAATATTGTCCTTATCATTGCTGCTTCCTTATTTCAAACAGCCTTCCTGCACTTTTTTTGTTAGTTTGTTACTAAAAAAGAAATCACTTTTATCATAATGTGATAGTAAAGAAGTCTTGTGTCACATGCACTATCTGCTTAAGGAAGAAAGAACACCACATGAGTCAATTTAATAAAAATCTGTGTGTGACCCAATCATGCAGGAGATGTGTTAATTTCAATTTCATATATTCTGTGCTACTTAGGGAGAAAGAGTAAAACCTAGCATTATTAACTCTAGAAGCGAATGAAGACGGTTGAAGAGATAAAATTTCATTGCTATGATTCAATTTTACTTTTATGCTAAAGTCAGCTGGATGGGTGAGAGCGAGTCTCTATTGCCTGAGGAATAATGTGCCTACAATCAAATCAGTCTCGGAAGGGCTAATGACGATCGGGATTTTTACAGTACGCAGAAAGCCCAAGTGGCCAAAGTTGAATTCAGCATCACTTGGAATATGTGGAAAGCAAGTGAGGACACGGATAGTCAATGTTCCCAATTATTCTTCCTATAGGTTGTCCATTAAGCAGAAATTATTGAGGAATTTATCGCATAGATAAAAATTTATTGCCTCTTAAATCTGCATCTCCAGGAACGTATAGAGCAGAGAAGCAGGTGAGGCCGACCCTCTCCCTGCCCCCCTCCTGCTGACCTCTGCCGCTGTCAGCTGAGGGGCCCTAAGCCCTGGTAGAGAGTAGTTCTCTCCCCCTGGTCAATTAGATGACCAGCATTGCTGTTGGTGTCAGGGGTTCTCATTTGTACTTTGCTCCAGTGTGCTGTCCCTGATCTGAAGGAGGTCCAACCTCCTGGTGGTTTGGAATGTAAACAAATACAATTAGAAGTGACGATTCCCTTTAAAAGAAGAAATGTCCAGAGCAGCATGTGAAATCGAGTGAAAGGCAGAAAAACTGTTTGTGCAGCGGGGGAAGGGCAATCGGAGGAGATGAACTGAGCTTGCTGAGCTGATGTGATTTATAATCAATATTAACCACATCATACAGCAGGAAGCTCCTATTTGCAGAAAAATAGAGTTAGAGCTGGACTCCTTTGTTCCATGAAGGTCACGTTCAAATGGTGCAATGATGGGGAAAAAAAAACAAAAACAAAAACAAAAACTGACGGAAGGAGTGAGTTCAACAGTCTAGGGGAAAAAATCCCAGATCGGATGAAGCTATCACCCAGCAATCTCGCAAAAGTACTAGCCACTCATGAATTTATTGGAGAACTAGAACAGAGAGGTTAAATGAGATTTGGAGTGATTTTTTTTTGGTCTCACTGAGCAATGGAAAGTGTAACTATTTAATGTGAGAGATTTTTCTGCCTGGGAAAGAGAGCAAGATTCCTGGTATCCTGGGCCTGCTAGCTAAAGCAAGCAGCCGCCACAGCCTCCCAGTGTCCACAGCTCAGCCACTCACAGCGCAAGAACCCCTGTGTCAAGACAAGAAGGGCTCTGAGAATCGATCCTGATTTCTACTGCACGGAAGGGAGGAAGAGCCGTGGTTAGCTCTCCCCGGGGAGTTTTCAGGTAGACAGATGTAAGTAATTTCACCCCGTAGAATTCCCACTGCAGCTCCGAGAATGCCTCCTGGTTGCTGAGTTTTGCTTTTCCACTTAAGTGGCAAGCTGTAGATTTCCTTTTGATTGCATTTGAAGTTCTGTCATGTCGCAGGACACAGAGCTCCCAGCCCCAGATGTTCAGCAGAGAAGGATTTAATGACAAGTCACAGGGCCAGCCGTGGGGTGGAGGAGCGGTGACCTCCCACTGCTGCTGGCCCACGAGATGGCGCGGTGAGATCTTCATGTTCCCAGAGTCTCACCCAAGTGCAGGTCCCTGGCTGTAATGTGGTCCTCAGATGCATCAAAGCCCGCTGCAATTAGTTTTTGTCGTAGAAATCCCCTGCCTCTTGAGGATTCTGTATTCTTCTGTGAACATTAAGCTCCAGTTAACCCAGTGGCTTGCCTCTGTAGGCCTCGCTACTTGGGAGGCTGAGAAGTGGAGGCTCATAGTTCAAAGCCTGCAAAGCAGATTGTAATCCCTTCTTTCAACCCATAGTTGGGGGAGACCAGGCACCCCCTCATCCTAACTCTCAGCCAGGCTGCAGTTCCAGGTCAGTCTGAACAGAAAAAAATCTGAGAGACTTTATCTCAACAGGAGAAGCTGAGTCCCTAAAATACACAGATTGTAGCCCGGGCATTCTCCCAAGCGGAAGCTAAACCCTGTCTCAAAAATGCCAGTTAAACATGGGGCTGAGTCACCAATAGAATGCCATCCTAGCCAGAGTTGGGCCCTGAGTTCAAGCTTCAAATATTGCAAAAAACAACACTTTTTTTTTTAAATAAGAAGAGGGGTAAAATTCCCTTAAAGAACCAAGTGTTAAACAGTCATAGCCATTCTGTTGGCTGTGACTTTTATCCATTTAAAGCTATAAAATAAAGTGCACAAAACCGATGTAGACAGAGACAGTGATGGATACTGATGGACCTTCAGTTCAGAGGTGGAATCAGAGGTGGAAGATGCCCGTACAGATTCCGACACGGGCATCAGGCTTGTGTAAAAACAGATGAGCTACGTAGCTACATAGATATTGGACGGGAAGATGGTATTGATAGGTGTAGACTCAGATGGAGATACTGGCATCAGGGTAGTGTATTCAGATCTAGACAGGAACTTAGAGATTAAGGGTAGATAGCTCCCGATAAGGATGTCAGTCTCAGCCTCTTGATGTGTGCACACATATACACAGTTGGTGATCCATTTCAACAAAACCTTCGTTGCACTTTTACTTTATCTGGGGGCAGCGGCAGAAGGGGCCAGGCCCAATCGCACATTTCTCACAATCTAGAGACAAGAACTTGTCAAGTTGCGAAGAGGGAAGCCTAACGTCACTGGAATATCTCACATCTTGATGGAAAACTGATGTCCTAAGAAAGCATGTTCCTGTCATTGCTTTCCGCCAGGCGCTGAGGGCTTCAGTGGGAGCCTCCACCCGCTTCTCACTGGGACATCAGCACCTTCCTGTGACAACTCCAGGGGCTTGCAGCCACTAGACTGACAGGCAATTCATCCCTGCTCAGTCCCTTGTCACAGAAGCAAACCGCTTGCTCTCCTTCCAGGCGGGAAACGGCCCTTCCGTGCGTCCCTCCCACAGCTCCTCCAGCTCCCCATTCCCACCTGGAATCATACGCCAGGACAGGGATCATCTACCTGCCTGCAGCTTGTAGAATTAATTCCCCACATTTTCACCGTGATGCTGCCCCTGTGAAGCAGTGGCAGAGCTCCGAGCGTGGGTCAGAGGCTGAGCTGCCCAAGTACAGCCGTGGCCGCGGAGCTCCAGGTGGCCGGCACAGACAGACAGGCAGACAGAGGACAGACACACGGAGGAGCAGATTCTCAGCCCAATGTCCAAGAAGAAAGCTGCTCAAACTCATGCTGGCATGACCCTTCCACGGGGTCCCTGCAGATACGTGTGAAAATCCAAGTGGTCTATTACAGTCTCTGGTTTATCCTAAAGGTGCATCTTTACTCCGAGAGCTCTTGCCACAGGAGAAATGGCCTGTCTGTGGGAGCAAGTGACTGAAATAGGACATGAGAGAGTTCTGGAACATTGCTGGTAATCTCTAGCAGTTTCTGGTAGATTTAGGGAAGTGTGTGAACACACGCTGACAGGCCTGGCTCCCTGCTTATCACCTGGGTTCGGCCTGTGACTCTACTCCACACCCAGTCCTGTGTGGGGAGCATCACCAGTCACTGGAGGACAGGCCTCCTGAGGCTGAGGAACACCCAGTTTCCTGCCAGGCTGGGAGAGCCTAGGAGAAACAGAATCCTGGCCTTCAACCCATCACGACGGAGGTCTGGGATCAGGAGCATCGCTGTGTGCCCTGCGGTGCAGGGACGGCCGGCATCTCATGAAGAGGAATCCCGCGGGCCTGTCTCCTCAACTCCAGACCTGCTGTCGTCCCGTAGCTAATTCAGGGTGCCGGGCATGGTGGGCCCCTCAAACTGAGACCTGCAGGCCTACGCAGCCACTTCCACCTCCTGATCCTTCCCCAGGACCCAGGACATCAGTAATGTGTGGGCGCCTTGAACTCCAGGCGCACCCACACATTATTTAAGAAAAAAATAAGTCTTTCCTAATAAAAGTCTGATATAATCTAGTCCCCAGAAGATGACACATTAAAAAGCACATCTAAGTATTTCTCCTACGCTAGCGGAACACCTCCCTGAATTGTATGTGCTTTAGAAGAAGCAGAAAGTTTCCTCTGAACGCTTGCTGAGCGATGTCTTTGGAGCAGTACCTCAAAAGGAACAGAGACGGGAGCTGAGCGATGCGTTTATGTCCCATCTGTTCTAAGATGCTGCAGCAATCTCGGCTTGCCTGGGAACCCAGCAGCCCGGCTGCACAAGGCCCTTTATGCCACCTCGGTGTGACGGCGCACCTGTAACAAAGTGCCACCCCGCATCTGCTGGCACTGCGTGGCCGGGCCAGGACGGAGCTCCAAGAGGGAGCGCGGCGTCTGCTGAAAATGAACTGTGTAATTTCAAGATGGTTGAGGCTTTTATTTTATTCTCGTGTAATGAACACCTTTTAAAGCCCGAGACTTTAGCAGAGAAGGTAGCTCGGCGTGGCAGATGTGCTTGTGACCTCATGCATATTTTAGGAGTGAACCCGGGAGGCCTGCACTAAGCAGCTTGCACAACCCCCTTGCTGTCCTCCAACCTGAAGCCCCGGTGACCTCACCCTCCTGGAGGCTGCTGCAGACGAATTGTCACAACCCCATCAGCATTTCTTCGGGGGTCTCTCTTGTTTAACTGTGCGTCCCGTTCCATCCTCACAGAAGGACGTCCATGCTCGCACTTGGCTGCCTGTGTTCGCAGCCCATCTCCAGGGTGAGCATCCATGGAAAGGAGTCTTGAGGTTGCAGTGGTCAGCCCCGGGCCATGGCACGGACCGCTGCTGTCTGCAGGGGTCCGATGCCCCTGCTGTGGCGTGTCACCTGTGCCCTGGGGGAGGCCCCCTCTCCCGCCGTCACCTGGGGGGCATCGTGAGTGCTTCCAGCACAGCCACACGCCTGTCCCGTGGGGTTGGCACCTCCTGCCTCCCGCTCTGGGTGTGACTCTAGGGACTGCATTTTTCTTCCTGACTGGCACACATGGCCAGTCTTTCCCAAATGATGCCAGGCAACCTCCTGCAAAGTATGGTAAGAAACCACCTACAACTCCTGTCCCACAATTCCTTTGGCCAAATGCTCTGCAGGGTCAGCCACAGAAGCCGGCTATCCTGAAAGTGACCTGGCTTCAGCAAGGTGCCAGGCCAGCCCAGAGCAATGGTGCCATCAGACAAGGTCTCCTGCTGGCGGCTGTGCCACCATGAAGACCTTCTGACAGCAGTCAAGCCTGCGGTCCTCCCAAAAGTGAGACTCCCCATCTCCCTCTCAGGCAGCATGGAAGGGAGCCGTCCTCACAGGCCGCAAGGCTGCAGAAGAGGAGGGGCTTATTGCTCTTATTTACACTTTTGTCTCAGACAAGAGCAAGCTGATGCAACCTGGAGATGCCACATTTTCCCCAGGAGAGACAGCTCTGCTATCGGTCACCCACACAGCAAGCTCCTCATTGGAAAGTTCCCTTATCAAGATTGCATGCAGTCGACAGGGCTATTTTGAAAGTCAATGTCTCCTTCTTTTTGAAAGCTCCGCTCACTGTGTGTTTCTAGATGCAAGCTTCAAACTGTCAGAGTTGTGTTGCTGTTGATAAAGCCGGCCTGGGATTGATGCCCAGAGGGTGGTCTGACTTGAAATTATGAGACAAAACTTGAATTAAATTAATTCTCTTGGTAGCCCAGGGAAGTAAGGCAAAGAGAACACATTCTCCGAGCTGCAAGAATTGATCATCTATAACTGTGATTGGTCAGCGGACTGCTTGCTCTCCTAGATTAATGATACTTCCTACATACTTAGTATTTGCCAAGATAATATTTCTTCCGACATTTGAGTTTTGTGACCTCTAAAAGACTCAGCTGGCAGCATACTTAATACCTGTGTGCACTTGGCAGGGATTTGTGAGACAGTAGATAGGAAAGCCCACTGGCTTCTCTCTAACCATGCTAGATATTTACACAGGAGCATCTGTGAGCTCTCTATTTGAAAAAGCAATTGACAATAGAAACTTTCCTGCCGCAAGTTAGCTCCCACCGACCCCATATAAAATTCTCAGAGCTTTTCAACAAACCTGTGATCTCATCAATTATCTCACTTGGAAGACGGTAATGTCAAATGTCTGCACAGCTTCTTGTTGCATGATGAGACAGTTCTGGAATCAATGCGATGGTTATGGAGATACTAAAACCCACAAGGTCGTCAGCATCCTGGGAGCAGCCATGTCCCCCCCCCCCCCCCCCCCCCGCCGCGCTTCCGGGAAAGCGTGGGCTCTGTGCACAGAGGGTGGACAATCCCCATGGAAGGGAGGGGACTACCACGCCTTCCCGTCGTCTTTGCATGCCAGGCAGGGGGGGTTCTGCAGAAGAGGCAGGTAGACTGCAGGAGCCAGGACAGGAGTAAGATTCTGAGAAACAGCCCCAACTCCCAAACCACAGACAAACACCGTAGGTGTTCCGACGTCCAGAAGTCAGCCCCTGCAGCATCATGGGACACGCAGAGATGTGAGAAGGTCTGACTCCAGAAGAACGTGTCTGTCACGGTTGGTAGGTGATACCAGGCAAAGGTCAGGAAACCCAATCCAAGCCTGAGGGGAAGGGGTAAAGGCATCCGTGTCACATTTCCAAAGCACCTCCAGCCGTGGGTGGACCGTTGTGTTTCTAGATAAGGTGTTGCAGACACAATAGGAAAAGGGTGGGGCGAAAGGCTGCACTCCGATGGAAAGGGAACTGGGCCACTTCGCTTGTGACAGGAAAGCCACAGGCCAGCCCTCAGAGACTGGTGCTGCTGGGTTGGGTGCCGCTTCTCGGCATCCCTGCTGCCCCGTGGGGCCTCTCACTCACGCCCCCCGCCTCATCTCTCCAGCCCCGGAGCCCTGAGACGGCCTAGTGGGCCCACGCACCACCCATTCTCTGAAGGGAATTAACTCAGCTAGAAGCAGTCTTTAGAGATAGCAGCCTTGTGTGTCTCCAAAGCCGAGCATTTTCATGGAGGACATTTTGTCTCATAAGTGCACCTTCGCTGTCCACGGTGTGTTGTGCTACCTGCTGTGTGGGGTGACCCACACCTGCTGTGTGACAAGTCTGGGCACACAGTTCACAAGCAGGCTGCTAATTGCCAGGGGCTTTTCTGGGTTTGACGTTGCGTGCAGCGATTGTCTACAAACTGAGATTACAGAGGGCAGATATGTAGCCATATCTGTCATCACTCCTCAGTGACCGCCTGGAGTGAAATTGACTCCTGGATAATGACCGTTCACTGCACAGAGAGGTGCTGGGGAACAGACCTTGTCCTGAGGACCGTGAAGTGAGTACTGACATGGAGGAAGAGGCAGAGGGCAGAGCTGGGACTGGGCAAGTCTCCTAGCAGGCACTAGATGGGCCCATGCAGAGACTGGCTGCATCTGCACACCGTTACCACCTGTGGACAGGCAGAGCGACGCTACGATCACAGCTCCGATCACAGAACTCATCCCGAAGGCAGGACTGAAATCCCATAGGCCTGAGACACGGGACCAATTCCAGAGCTCTTTCTCGATGCTAGAATGTAGCCTGTGTTTTACAGAATTTGAGACGCAAATCTCCTTTTGCTTCTTATGCAGCTCAGGAAAGTGCATTCCAGGGTGCCCTGGGACCAGCTGTATATGCACAAGAAAGCCGAGCTACCGAGGTGGGGGACCCTGCAGCCTCTAAACAGAGTATTTTCCCACAGCCCAGTGCCTCCTCCACTACTACTCACTGATGTGTTGTTACTGTGTACAAAGTTGTGTCTGTGCTGTGCATCTCTTCTCCTGAAAGACTGTGGTCACAAATAGTAATCCCATTATTGACAAGGCTCTGCCTTCACCATGCAGATTTTCTGGGCCTAGTAAGACATTCCACCTTTGTAGTATACTTATGATAAGTACCTACTTTGCAATTCAATCATTCTCAGAGGATCTGTGTGAACTGTTTTTAGCATTAAGATTCGGTTGATGGGCTGGGAAGGTGGCTCAGTGGTAGAGCCCTTGCCTCTCATGCATGAGGCCCTGGGTTTGATTCCACAGCACCACATAAACAGAAAAAGCCGGAAGTGGCACTGTGGCTCAAGTGGTAGAGTGCTAGCCTTGAGCTGAAGAGCTGAGGGACAGCGCCCAGGCCCAGAGTTCAGGCCCCACGATAGAAGGGGGAAAAAAATTGAAAGATTCTGTTGATTCTCAGAGAGGGGATGTACGTGTGACCCGGGCACAGGTGTCTGCCTCACAGCTGCGCCACGCTGCTCGCTCACCTTTGGCACAAAATCACCTCACACTCACCCCCCCGTGCTTGTCTCCGCTATTGTTGGAGGTTGCTGAGTGTGGATTTCCTGGTGGTGATTTCCTAGCCGGTGACATTTTGAGCACCTGTGAGCTCCTTATTGCCACGTCTCAGGGGATCTTGGAGGCCCATCTCTGAATGTCACTGTGGTCCCCCCCCCCCCCCGCACCGACCAAGCCTGGGGTAGAAGTCGGAACTCACCCCCAGAAGTAGAGGCCAGGGGCTGTGGCTCTGTGAGTCCATGAAGACAGACATCTCTCCCAGGTGTCAAAGAAGTCTGATGCTTCCCAAGGGATTCACAATGTCTTGCCCCTCTCTGTCCTTTCCAAGAGACTTAAGTGTCGACCTGGAAACAAGACCGGAAGAGGAGAGAGAGGCTACATCCAGCCATGCGGGCATCCAGTCCCCACCGAGCTGTGACGCCTCATGCGGTCCCCCCCACCAGCCTCCACACCAGCCCCACACAGCCCAGCGCCGCAGGATCCTCCACACGCTCAGGCCGCAGCGGCAGCGTGGCCGGAGCCCAGGGACCAGTCAGGGCTTGAAAAAGTCAGAAATGATGGCAACCAGGACACTTTAAATATCCTGTGCCACTGTACGGCAAATGGCTTCTTAATGCTAAATGACAAACAAAAACAATCAATGAACTGTGTGACCTGTGGCAGGGAAGGGAGGAGGAAACGGGGGAGGGAAGGGAGGGGTGACAGGACCCCAAACAGAAATGTACTCATCATCTGACGTGTGCAACGGTAATAAAACCTTGATAATAACACCTTCATAATCACAATAAAATTATGTTTTAAAACTATCAAAAGAGAATAAAAATTCAAGAATAATACAAACTGGAAAACTAGTCTACATTTCCCACACTTCCTCATCTTGAGGACACATAGGAGAGAATGAAGCTTGGAGACACACATCCTTCCACATCCTTCCTTGATTTCCCCCAACCCCCTCCCACCGCGCCCCCAGGAGCCACAAATCACCAAAATTCAATGCTACTGACAAATAACGTGTATGAAGTCCCTGTGTACACACATGGAATAGGAATGAGTCAAGATGACGTTGAATGAGCATGAGCATTGCTGAATGTGTGGACAGATGAATTTTTATTAGAAGGTACCAAATGGGAGAATGTTAAATGTATATGTAACAGAAAATGGCCAGTCACTTGCTTGTGTTGACGTTAAGTGTAATTCGAGCACGTGTGTGAGGGAATAGAATAAAGAATACTGGAGGACTTCTGAACAAGCCAGTGGCCAGCACGGGGGAAAGCAGGCATGCAGCTCCTCTGTGGAGCAGACCCACTCCAGCCCCGAGACTCCACGCCCAGGCCACCATGCTTATAACGCAGGAAAGAGTCTGCCAGAAATGAATGAACTGGAAAATCACACAAAAGACATCAATGTCGTCTTTCTAAGGAGAGATATGCACTACGAGGGCACTTTGGGCAAGATGGCTAGAGAACAGACCTATAGCCAAGGCCCTGTTTGGTGTCATTTCTCCTCCAGAAACATCGCCCAGTGCCAGCCTCCCACAGTCAGAGCACAGTTGCTGACCTGCCGTTCCAGCCACAGGTGTTTTTATCTACTTAAGATATTAAATACCTAAACATCAAGCACAAATGTAAGCATCTTCAAGAACGAATCATTTTAATAACAAACCTTTGCCATCGTTTGGTGATTTTAAGACCAAAAGAAACTGAAGTGGTTTTCTTCCGTGTGGAGCACGTTTGTGACACATGTCAGCTCTGAGGTCCCAGATCTGGAGGGGACGGTGTATCCATTCCTTGGGGCAAAGCAAACTCAATGCACTCCTGACCCACATTCCACTAAAGTTATTAGTCAAAGTAATAGTTTATTTTTTCACCAGAAAAATAAACCCGATGCACTCAATGTGGCGGCTGCTTGAGCTGCGGTGGGGCTTTGTTTGACTTGAAAGGCACTCTTATTATGAAAAATTATTCAGTAATGGATGAGGAGTCTGTGAAAACTTCCCCCACACAACATTAATTTACCCAGATCTATGGCACTGCCACCCAAAGGGACCACCAAGAGTTATCTTGGGTCTGGCCAGGGCTAGAGGTAGGGATTCCGGGAAGAAGGCCGAGCCCTGGGCTTGCCTTCTGCAGCTCGGACCACAGCAGAGGCCACTGGCCTTGCTGGGGGGTGGGGGGCGGCGGTGGAGGTCAGAGCAACTGGAAGAGGTGCCACCTGCAGAAGCACCAGAGATGAAATGCAGCCCAGCCCCAGCCATGTTTGTTCCTGGGGTACAGTAAAATCTAATATCTCTTCTGGTTTTATTTAGTCGGTCGTGGGGCTTTGAAATCTGGGACTGGGTGCTGTTCCTCAGTTCTTCAGCTCAAGGCTAGTGCTCTACCACTTGAGCCACAGTGCCACTTCCAATTTTCTGGAGGTTCATTGGAGATAAGATTCTCAGACTTTCCTGCCCAGGCTGGCTTTGAACCATGATCCTCAGATCTCAGCCTCCTGAGTAGCTAGGGTTATAGGCGTGAGCCACTGGTTCATGGTATTCTTCTTTTTTTTTTTTAATCTTTAAGTAGTTGTACCAAAGTTCTCATCCAATGGAGCAGCTGATAAATACAATGCCTCTTGACCATTTTGACCCCTTTCAACATTCTCATCCATCCCTCCTCTACTCACCTTTTCCCTCTTAAACAAAGCCTGAAATTGGGTTTCAATTATTCCTTGTTTTAAATGGGGGTGAAATTTATGGGGTGAAGCTCCATCGATGCCACCCAGCACCTCTGGTCTTTCACTCCATCTTGAGAGGTCCGGTAGGCTTGCCTGCCCTCTCCCCAGCCCCAGCTCCTCCTCCATCGCTGCCTCTCAAGGTTCCTGGGCTGGTGATGGCCTTCCTCCTTTAGCTGAGGGGCCGCAGAGAGTACACACCCCTAGGTGTGCTTCCTGGCAGGACAATTAACCACAGTTATTTATCCAGGTTGCTTCTCCAGGGTTTTCTGCACGGCTCCCGGGAGTCCTCAAAGATCAGATGACAGCCGTGTCACAGAGACTCTGCCACGTCCCTCCCTGTGGGTGCCAGGGCCTCTCAGAACTGTCCCCGCCTCCTCAGAGATCAATGGGGCAGTGGTCAGGGTCTCAAGGGCCTGTCCTCAGCCGAGAGACCGGGCATCTTTTCCTCAGCCCTGCCGTGGCGTGCCTGGAGGCTGCCAGGCCTCCCAACCAACTGTATCTTCAGTGACCTCCACCCTCCTTTGACCTCCAAACTCAGATAAAGTAGCTGGCAGAGTCCTACCTCTTTCTCCCCTCCTGTATAATGTTACCCATTACATATTACATATCACACAGAGGGAGAGAGAGAGAGAGAGATAATAACACCATCAAAAATACTGAAAAGGGAGAGAGGAGAGCAAGTCTTGACTACCACAATGAAACCTCTTTGTACAACTGATTTATGTCAATAAAAAGCCTGAAACTATTTCCCCAAGATTATTTGCTTACAGAGTTAGAATGCACAGGTAGCTTTAGCCTCGTGGCCAGCAGGCTTTGTGTTGGGACCATGAGAGACTCCCAGCCTTGCGGTGAACTGCAGGTGTAGAGGCCTGCCCGGGCTGCCGGGGCCCTCAGAAGCCCCCAGTTCTAGAACCCATGGTCTGGCCCCGTCCCCCTGTCTGTGACCCCCCTGGGGCACACTGCATTGCCTGGGCATGTCTTTGTTTCAGCTTTTGGTTCAGGGCCTTGGAACAGAGACAAGGATCGGGGAAGAGCCACTGTCCTGTGGGATAGTGTGCTCTTTCCTTCCCAGGCTCTCCCCATTGTGACATTTGGGAGTCCTGAGAGTTGAGGCTCCTTGAAATGTCTCTAGGGAGCCTGGGAGGCCTCAGGTAGATGTTCCTACCAACACTGCTCTGCAAGAGACCTAGGAGGGAAGGGGGGGGGGCTGGGGACCAGGGAGGGAGGGGAGGGGGGTGAGGACCAGGAAGGTTGAAGAGGGGGCTGGGGACCGGGGGGGGGGGGAGGACCAGGATGGGGGCCTGTTTCAGGCCTAGCTTGTTGCACGCAGGAGCCAGTTCAGACCCACGCTGTCCCAGGGCACAACTTTGAGTCTGTGGTGGCAGTGTGGCTAAGCCCTGCTCCCCACTCAGCAGTAAGGGCAGAGGTTTAAGTGCTTTTGTGTTTAGTCATCTATAAATAGTCTCGGCTATACCATTTCTAAACACAATGGAGAATGTTTAGCTTTTCCCAGAGTGACACGGAGCTCCCACACTGCCAGCCACCGCTGCCAGCTCTCGGGCATGGCCAGTCATTAGTCACGATTCTGAATGTTTTGTTTTCTCTGAGACCCGGTGGGCTCCCAGACTCTGATTGCCGGACCAGGACTGCAGCCTCCAGCGCAGGACAGAAGATGATTGTTTGCCGGGTCGGTGGTCCTCTGGACCGCGTCTGCCATGTTGACATTGCCTGTCACCTCTGTCTCTGTCCACTCCTGTGTCACTGTCCCCCCCTGTGTCACTGTCCACCCCTGTGTCACTGTCCACCTCTGTGTCACTGTCCACCCCTGTGTCACTGTCCAGTCCCTGTGTCACTGTCCACCCCTGTGTCACTATCCACCCCTGTGTCACTGTCCCCCCGTGTCACTGTCCACCTCTGTGTCACTGTCCACCCGTGTCACTGTCCACCTCTGTGCCACTGTCCACCCCTGTATCACTGTCCATCCCTGTGTCACTGTCCACCCCTGTGTCACTGTCCACCCCTGTGTCACTGTCCATCCCTGTGTCACTGTCCAGTCCCTGTGTCACTGTCCACCCCTGTGTCACTATCCACCCCTGTGTCACTGTCCCCCCGTGTCACTGTCCACCTCTGTGCCACTGTCCACCCCTGTGTCACTGTCCCCCCGTGTCACTGTCCACCTCTGTGTCACTGTCCACCCGTGTCACTGTCCACCTCTGTGCCACTGTCCACCCCTGTATCACTGTCCATCCCTGTGTCACTGTCCACCCCTGTGTCACTGTCCAGTCCCTGTGTCACTGTCCAGTCCCTGTGTCACTGTCCACCCCTGTGTCACTGTCCAGTCCCTGTGTCACTGTCCACCCCTGTGTACACCCCTGTGTCACTGTCCACCTCTGTGTCACTGTACACCCCTGTGTCACTGTCCATCCCTGTGTCACTGTCCACCCCTGTATCACTGTCCATCCCTGTGTCACTGTCCACCCCTGTGTCACTGTCCAGTCCCTGTGTCACTGTACACCCCTGTGTCTCTGTCCACCCCTGTGTCACTGTCCCCCCCGTGTCACTGTCCAGTCCCTGTGTCACTGTCCCCCCGTGCCACTGTACCCCCGTGTCACTGTCCACCCCTGTGTCACTGTCCCCCCTGTGTCACTGTCCAGTCCCTGTATCACTGTCCACCCCCGTGTCACTGTCCACCCCTGTGTCACTGTCCCCCCTGTGTCACTGTCCAGTCCCTGTGTCACTGTCCACCCCCGTGTCACTGTCCACCTCTGTGTCACTGTCCAGTCCCTGTGTCACTGTCCAGTCCCTGTGTCTCTGTCCACCCCTGTGCCACTGTCCCCCCTGTGTCACTGTCCAGTCCCTGTGTCACTGTCCCCCCCGTGCCACTGTACCCCCGTGTCTCTGTCCACCCCTGTGCCACTGTCCCCCCGTGTCACTGTCCACCCCTGTGTCACTGTCCCCCCTGTGTCACTGTCCAGTCCCTGTGTCACTGTCCCCCCCTGTGCCACTGTCCCCCCCTGTGTCACTGTCCACCCCTGTGTCACTGTCCAGTCCCTGTGTCACTGTCCAGTCCCTATGTCACTGTCCCCCCCGTGCCACTGTCCAGTCCCTGTGCCACTGTCCACCCCTGTGCCACTGTCCACCCCTGTGTCACTGTCCCCCCTGTGTCACTGTCCATCCCTGTGTCACTGTTCCCCCCTGTCACTGTCCACCCCTGTGTCACTGTCCAGTCCCTGTGTCTCTGTCCCCCATGCCACTGTCCAGTCCCTATGCCACTGTCCTCCCCCGTGCCACTGTCCAGTCCCTGTGTCTCTGTCAGCCCCCTTTGCTGCTGCCCTCCTCCCCCTCTCCTGTGCCGCTGTCCACCCCCAGCGTCTTCCTGCACTCAGGAGTCCTGGGAAGGCCAGGGCGGCAGCAATGCTGGTCTCAGGAGCGGGGACGGCACAGAGCGGCCCTCCATGCAGCACATCTTCACAGTAGACGCTGCTCTCCTCCAGATTGGTGACAGGGCACCTAGCAGGAGCAGGTGTAACCTGAGCCCCAGGGGAGGACACGGCCCTTAGAGAGCCGCTGTCCCTGTGGCTCTTCCTGGGGACGTGGCTGCCGGTGTGGCTCTTCCTGGGGACGTGGCTGTTGGTGTGGCCCTTCCTGGGGACATGGCTGTTGGTGTGGCTCTTCCTGAGGACGTGGCTGTCGGTGTGGCTCTTCCTGAGGATGTGGCTGCTGGTGTGGCTCTTCCTGAGAACGTGGCTGTCGGTGTGGCTCTCCTGGGGACGTGGCTGTCGGTGTGGCTCTTCCTAGGGACGTGGCTGTTGGTGTGGCTCTTCCTGGGGACACGGCTGTCAGTGTGGCTCTTCCTGGGGACATAGCTGTCCGTATGGCTCTTCCTGGGGACGTGGCTGTCGGTGTGGCTCTTCCTGGGACGTGGCTGTCGGTGTGGCTCTTCCTGAGGACGTGGCTGTCGGTGTGGCTCTCCTGGAGACATGGCTGTCGGTGTGGCTCTTCCTGAGGACGTGGCTGTCGGTGTGGCTCTTCCTGAGGACGTGGCTGTCGGTGTGGCTCTCCTGGGGACACGGCTGTCGGTGTGGCTCTTCCTGGGGACGTGGCTGTTGGTGTGGCTCTTCCTGGGGACGTGGCTGTTGGTGTGGCTCTTCCTGGGGACGTGGCTGTTGGTGTGGCTCTTCCTAGGGATGTGGCTGTTGGTGTGGCTCTTCCTGGGGACACGGCTGTCAGTGTGGCTCTTCCTGGGGACACAGCTGTTGGTGTGGCTCTTCCTGGGGATGTGGCTGTCAGTGTGGCTCTTCCTGGGGACATAGCTGTTGGTGTGGCTCTCCTGGGGACATAGTTGTTGGTGTGGCTCTTCCTGGGGACATGGCTGTAGGTGTGGCTCTCCTGGGGACATAGCTGTCGGTATGGCTCTTCCTGGGGACGTGGCTGTCGGTGTGGCTCTTCCTGGGGACGTGGCTGTCGGTGTGGCTCTTCCTGAGGACGTGGCTGTTGGTGTGGCTCTTCCTGAGGGCGTGGCTGTTGGTGTGGCTCTTCCTGAGGACGTGGCTGTTGGTGTGGCTCTTCCTGAGGACGTGGCTGTCGGTGTGGCTCTCCTGGGGACGTGGCTGTTGGTGTGGCTCTCCTGGGGACACGGCTGTCGGTGTGGCTCTTCCTGGGGATGTGGCTGTTGGTGTGGCTCTTCCTGGGGACGTGGCTGTTGGTGTGGCTCTTCCTAGGGACGTGGCTGTTGGTGTGGCTCTTCCTGGGGACATGGCTGTCGGTGTGGCTCTTCCTGAGGACGTGGCTGTTGGTGTGGCTCTTCCTGGGGACACGGCTGTCGGTGTGGCTCTTCCTGGGGACGTGGCTGTCAGTGTGGCTCTTCCTGGGGACATAGCTGTTGGTGTGGCTCTCCTGGGGACATAGTTGTTGGTGCGGCTCTCCTGGGGACGTGGCTGTTGGTGTGGCTCTCCTGGGGACATAGCTGTTGGTGTGGCTCTCCTGGGGACATAGTTGTTGGTGTGGCTCTTCCTGGGGACATGGCTGTTGGTGTGGCTCTTCCTGGGGACACAACCGTTGGTGTGGCTCTTCCTGGGGATGTGGCTGTCGGTGTGGCTCTTCCTGGGGACATAGCTGTTGGTGTGGCTCTTCCTGGGGATGTGGCTGTCGGTGTGGCTCTTCCTGGGGACGTGGCTGTCGGTGTGGCTCTTCCTGAGGACGTGGCTGTCGGTGTGGCTCTTCCTGAGGACGTGGCTGTCGGTGTGGCTCTTCCTGAGGACGTGGCTGTCGGTGTGGCTCTTCCTGAGGACGTGGCTGTCGGTGTGGCTCTTCCTGAGGACGTGGCTGTCGGTGTGGCTCTCCTGGGGACACGGCTGTCGGTGTGGCTCTTCCTGGGGACGTGGCTGTTGGTGTGGCTCTTCCTGGGGATGTGGCTGTTGGTGTGGCTCTTCCTAGGGACGTGGCTGTTGGTGTGGCTCTTCCTAGGGACGTGGCTGTTGGTGTGGCTCTTCCTGGGGACGTGGCTGTCGATGTGGCTCTTCCTGGGGATGTGGCTGTCGGTGTGGCTCTTCCTGGGGACATGGCTGTTGGTGTGGCTCTTCCTGGGGACACGGCTCTCGGTGTGGCTCTTCCTGGGGACGTGGCTGTCGGTGTGGCTCTTCCTGAGGACACAACCGTTGGTGTGGCTCTTCCTGGGGACGTGGCTGTCGGTGTGGCTCTTCATGGGGACATGAGGCAGCTCCTCCTCAGATGGAAACTAAGCATCTTTTTTATGTAGTGATAATTGCAGTGTTTGCTTCATCCAAATAAAGAAAAATATCACACTGTGATGGAATTTAAGTGATGCGGAGACTTTCATCTCCCAACAATTACACGATACTCTCACATATTAAGATGTAATTAGTGGGGTTGGAATAGTTCCAAATACTGGCTCATAATATTTTCTGTATAATTTCCTCACAATGCTCTCTCTCTTACTATCCTTTACTCCTCCTCTTCCGGTTATTTTTAGGATCGTATGGTGGATGTTTCATGGCTGGGGCAGGAGCTATGGGTGCGGGGTGGCCAGCTGGGGCAGCAAGCCGCACTTCCTACAAGGAGACGCCAGGGAAGGGCACCGTGTGCCCAAGTGTCCACCCCCATGGCCTCAGAGCTGACACACACAGAGCGTTCCGTCGTGTAAAATTAAAACGCACTGGAAGAAAGAAACCAATTTTAACCTTAAAATAAAACGTCACTGTGCATACTCACACAACGGTGAGGGGGAGGAAGCCCTGTGTACCAAGTCATGGGGTTATTACGACGTTTCAGGAGCGCAGCAGAGAGGAGCCTGCCTGCATTCCCTGCACTGAGGGAGAAGAATAGTGAGTTCAAGACCAGCCTGGACCATGCTAAAAGATGCTGTCTCAGAACACCGGTTTAAAGAAAAAATAAAATAAAATTCAGTCTGTCCGTGCCGGCCGTGGGTTTCTGCGTGGAGCTGAAGCTCCCTGAACACCACCCCAGGGGCCAGATTCCTGTGTGGAGGCACAGGATCCTGCTCACCTGCTGTTATAGACGCCTTCTGACTCTTGTGTCTCTTGGTGAAGAAGGGACTTGGTGGTCCACCCTGTGGAAGCAAAGCCGAGCCTTCCTCCTCTGCCATGCCGGCCCTGCGTTCTTCTGTCCTTGGAGAAGAGCAGGAGGCAGCCTGGGTTGGCTCCCGCTCCATGTGCATCCTGGGCTGCATGCCCCCGGCCTGGTCACTCTGCTCCCCGCACCAGTGATTCTTCAGTGGCTGTCAGACTAGGCACCTGAGCAGGCTGTGGTACGGAGGGGTCTACGCCACCGGGCCAGGTCCCCCCACCCTTCTGCTCCCCTCACCTTCCTGATTTTCCCTGACCTCCTCCTCCTTCACCTCCCCTGGCCCTGTCTCTCCATCCCCACTTCTCTCCTCCCATCTCCCCTTCTCTTCCAGAAGTGTTTGTTTCTCTACTCACTTAATTCGGTGTGGAGGAAAAGCAGTGATTGGAAAGCCAGGAGCACCACTCTAAAACTCTAGTTTGACCAGTGGCTGATTACGTAACTTCCAGGGAGTCTCGCTAGTTGGAGGGAGATAGCGATGGGCCTTCCTGTGCCCACACCTGGCATTACCGGCTGGTTGGCTGCATCTCCCGGTCAACCAGGTCAAGGTTTTACAAGCAAGGTGTGGACTCCAGGTTCTGAGGAGTCACTGACGTCAGCCACGCTGGACTGAATAATGCAGAGCGAGGGACCCCAGCTTTGCCCAAGTTCAGAGAAAGCGCACGGCTTTCGTCGCAGGCGCCTCTAAATCCCTTCGAGAAGAGCGCTCCTGCGCCTTCCACTCTGGCTCCTGCGTGTGCACATGTGCACATGGTCTCTCCTGGAAACGTTCAACTAACAACAAACCTCAGTCCTTTACACAATGTCATTTATGTTAGAATTCAATACTGGAAGCAACAAGAATCACTCCGCACTGCTTGAGCTTTCTCTCACCGAGCAGGAAAGAGCCAGGGCGCAGGAGTGCACGCTGGAGGCTGAGGCCGCAGGAGGAGCCTGAGCTGGAGGACCGTGCGGCTCCAAAAAGAGAAAAAGAAAAAGGCCAGGCCACGGTGTGCTGTGCGCTACAGAGCAGAACTCTACCTCGATGAAATGGAGGGAGGGAGGGAGGGAGGAAGAGAAGGAGGGAGGGAGGGAGGAAGAGAAGGAAGGAAGGAAGGAAGGAAGGAAGGAAGGAAGGAAGGAAGGAAGGGAGGAAGGGAGGAAGGGAGGAAGGAAGGGAGGGAGGGAGGGAAGGAGGGAGGGAGGGAAGGAGGAAGAGAAGGAAGGAAGGAAGGAAGGAAGGGAGGGAGGGAGGGAGGGAGGGAGGGAGGGAGGAAGAGCAGGAAGGAAGGAAGGAAGGAAGGATGGAAGGAAGGAAGGAAGGAAGGAAGGAAGGAAGGAAGAGAAGGAGGGAGGGAGGAAGGAAGGAAGGAAGGGAGGGAGGGAAGCAGGGAGGGAGGGAGGGAGGGAGGGAAGCAGGGAGGGAGGGAGGGAGGGAAGCAGGGAGGGAGGGAGGAAGGAAACGCAGCCAGTGTGTCCCTGCTGTTGTGCCTGTGCAGGCGTTATGTCCCTGGCCACTGAAGGCATGCCCTGCAGGACAGCGGTGGGCCTGAGGGAAGGAAGACCTCAGAAGGGATTTTATGGGAACGGTTGCTCTGAGTCCAGCGTGTCTCAGTGTGGAGGACACATGAGGAGCAGGCGCAGCCCTGTGCTCCTTGGCCTGGTGGCGATGTGGGGGGCTGGAGCGCGCTGCTTCCGCGGGACCCCAGGCCAGGGCGCGCTGCTTCCACGGGACCCCAGGCCGGGGCGCGCTGCTTCCGCGGGACCCCAGGCCGGGGCGCGCTGCTTCCGCGGGACCCCAGGCGGTGGAGGATGCTCTCCTGAGTGCCCGCAGTGCTGAGGTGCTAGGAGCTCTGACTGGCCGGGTCAGCGTTCCAGGGCTGGGGTCCAGCCTTGACAGTGTGACCCGGGGCTGAGGGCGGCACAGGGCATGTGCGTGGTCCTTGCAAATTCAATTTCCAGATTTTAATTGCCATAGACAAAAGGCCGGCTGGTGGGCGCCGCAGGGCTCTTTAAGGAGTGGTGCAGAGGGCTTTCCAAGCAGCAGCTCGGTCCACCGCCCAGCGCATCTCGACCACTGTCACCCTGCCAAGAAGCATCTAAAGACAGAGGTGACGGACGAGGTCACCTGGGCCATAGTCTCAGGTAGACAGTGGAGCAGTTGGGAGGGGGGGCCGCGGGAATCCTGCATCTCCCTCCACGTGAGATGACCTGTCTTCTGCTGTGTGTGTGATGGTTAATGTGAGGTATGGGGGATATTTACCTGCCACGTTAAGAGTTTGTAACAAACATAAGTGCATACGTTTTAGTTCTAGCAAGGGACGGTATGAGAAATGTTTCCTGACAGGTGTGGCTTTTCACACGGGAGAGAGGGCTCACGGCCACAGCGCTGGCCGTGAGGACCGGTCCCCTCACACACTGCCCTGTGCCCTGCACAAACAAGCCTCAAATATCATGTCCAGTTTGGTCATGACCTTTGGGGCGGCCCTCTTGAGGGGGGTGCTAATGAGAGCCTTCGAATTCTGTAGTCTGAGAATGGAGACTAAATTTATGAAGCAGCAAGAAACCCTTTCAGGTTTTTTTGTTCGTATGCTCCAGATCCTCCAGTCATTCAGGCCTTAACTTTTTCCACTTGTGTAACCAAGCATTCATGTGTGAACACCCTTGTTTCCGCTTATCTGAGGTATAAAACAATAATTCTCCTGTTATCTAAGATATAAAACAATAATTCTCCCTTTGTGCCCAGCATGCCTTTCCAGATCACCATGGCTGTCTGTGACCTTCTTTCCCACGGGCACACTCACTTGACGTAATATTTATTGGCCTTCTTTGTAGATCAAATATTTACGGCCTTTGTTAATTTACACATGAGCGTGTTTCATGAATACCCATGTATTAAGTTTTTAAGCTTCCTATTTTCTGGTTTGTCTTGTGTCGTAATTTTTTGACGAGTGTGCATTCTGCATCGTTAGGCTGTTGACTCTCCACGGCTCCTGCTTTTGCACGACTCCCCTGACGTGTGTCCCAGCGTGACGTTTCACACCGCTCGGGTGCGGCCTGCTCCGGGTAAGGGGAGCCCGCCGCTGTCTGGCTTCCACAGTGTGTGTGCTGTGTCTCAGCGCCCCTCACCAGCTCTCTCGCCTCTCCTCACATGTGCCTTGGTGCAGATGCATGAGAAGGCTTCAGTGACAGGACCTGTATACTGGGACCACCATTCCTAAACGGCCCTCTGTTCACACCTTGAGGACTCTGAGATTTAGAGCACGTGAGAAAACTCCCGGCTTATAGCATGCTACTGCACGAAGCCCAGCCTGCACTGTTCCCCTTGGTCCTGGGACCTGCAGCCAGGATCACACACAGAAGGCCATAGCCAATCTGGACCCTAGTGGGTGGAAACTGTCCACCAGCCTTCCCAGAGTGCGGCGAACACCTTCTCGGCCAGCGAGGAAGAACGACCACCACACCAGGAGTCTTCTCAGATCACACTTTATTGGAGAGCCTTTGCGTTGATGGGAGAGCTTGAGCGAGAGACCCTGTGTACAGAAACGTGGCCGCTTATATATGGAATAGGAACACGGGTTGTTCTATCATTGGTCGTCTGCCTTTCACCGTCACCAGGTGCCACGGGATTGGCTGGGGACTCTACGTGGCTCGCGCATGCGCAAAGCCCAGGACCCACAGTCCCGCCAAGCACTGCCTAATATGGAGTTGTTTACCTCAAAGCTGCAAGGAAGTGGGCGCCATCTTGTAATGGCGTTCGCCCCGGCTCCCCGCACCAGAGGACTCCGTAGAGCACGGGTCCATGATGCAGTATCACTTCTCAAAGAGCTGGGTGGATCATCACAGATCTGTGGTGTCCAAAAGCCGCCTTCGTCCTGTGGCAGGCTGTTCAAGGGGGAGGCGTTTTCAGTGCCTTTGCAACCAAACCACCTTGGACCCGTGGCTGGCTTGTCCAGGCGCGAATGCTCTCGGGGCCTTTCCACACAGGGCACAGGGAGCCCTGGCTGGCAGAATGCTGCGGCCAGGAAAAGCATGGGACGTTCATTCTAAATCTGCGTGAAACAAGACACGGACAGGCCCTTATTTAAGGATCCAGGGACGTTTTAGATTGTAATGATGGTGTTTTGAAAACTATCTCATGGAATTGAGGAGTGACTCCTTGATGACCCTGAAAGACACAGGGCTGGGTCTTGTAACAGCTTCCAATGAGAGGAGTTCGGGTTTTTCCCCTGCTCTGGCTTTTGTGGTTTTGAGATTTTTTTTTCTTTTTTGTTATTGTTTTTTTTATGCTTGCATAAAAGTGAGGTGGTTGGACATTTGTTGGAAGATTAAGTTACTTTCTATAGAATTACACAAACACTAGTGAAGTACACAAGGCGGCACATTTCAAAGTTTCCTATAATAAAGCTCAGTGGCAGAGTGCTTGTTCTCAAATGAGTCAGCGCTGATGTGTGCATGTGTGTGTGTGCATGTTCTAAAGTTAGTCACAAAACTAAGACAATTCTCATGCAAACCTAAAGTTTAAAGACTTGTATTATTATTAGGATAAATAAGCGTGAATACAGGACGAAAATCTGTCCTTCACTTTAGGGTATGTGCTTGCAATCTATAAAAGTCACTTTGCAAATGAACCCTTCAAGAAGTGAATGCGCAGCCGCTGGGAAGCGGGAACTGCAGCGTGTTGGGAGTTAGGACAGTGGCCGGGAGACCTCGGCTCATGTGCGTGGAGAGTTTGGGGCACGGCTCCCTGGCTACAGATAGGAGCAACCTCACACTGGAACGTTTGAGGGAAGCAATGCCACTGCTCTTGCTTCTGGGCAGTACAGGCTGACAACTGGTCTTGCAATGCATTTGCCTTAGAGTAGGAATTACAAGCCATCTGGAGGTGGGGCATGGGGCCTGCCAACACGGCACCACTCCTAGAAGAGCCTCGGTGTGTGCAGACATGGGCATCCAAGGGCCTTCTGGTGCAGCAAGTGCCCTGCAGACTCCCGGCTGGTGCCCCTGTGTGGAGTCGACCGGGAAGGGCTGCACGCGCCCATCCCTCCCTTTAGAGGAGTCTGCGGTGGAACAGGGTAGTGACCCAGTGGTGATACTGTGGGAGCCTTTTGTCTTTACAAATGCTCGAGCATGGGTGCCTTCTGTCAGCGGTGGTAGGAAGACCTTATAAGAAACTACAAGGCCACGAATCGGGAGCCCTGAATGCAGGCACAGAAACTCAGCCCCTCCTGGCTAGCTGGTGTCTGGGCTCATCTCTTACAGCTGATAAATAAGGCTCAGCTGTCCAGTGAGGTTTGCATTGCTAATGTTCTGGAATTGTTTCTTCTTCTTCTTCAAACTCCCTGGCTCCGGAGGGGTTTCTCTTCTCTATTTGCTTATCCTGATGTTTCCCTTTGCATAAAAAGCAATCCCATAATCCCACGGATCAAAGAGTGTCGGGTTTATTGACTGACTTCCTGGTGTCAGGGGTTACAGCACATTGCCAGACACAGGGGACATCAGGAAATAAAAAAGGTTACAAATATGAAAGCCAGGGATAAAACGCCAGCACCCAGAGAGATCTTTAAGGCTGTGCTAATCAGCTGCAGTAGATTTCGTATGCAGCTCTGGCGGTCAGTCCAATATGCTGAGCAAGAAAACAAACTGTCCTCCACTCCGGCTGAGAGCTTTAGCCTGCAGAGGACTGGGGAGGGATTGGAGGCCGGGGACCCCCAGGCTACCTCACAGATGGAGCTGAGGGTGAGGTGGCTCTCCATGGGCGAGGCCAGAGCCCTGCCTACGTGGGATTGGGCTGAGGTGGCCCCACAGGCCTGGAAACGTGCCCGCAGATCATGGCAGAACCTCTAATGCTGCAGACAGGAGCTGAGAATTTGTCTAATACTCCGGGAAGAATGATCCCAGACACCCATCTTGGCCTCTCGTGCCAATGCATTGGCTAATCTGACTAAATCCACTTGGTTTGCTGTTAACACTGTGAACAGGGCCAGGTGGCTGGTGGACGCGTCCCAAACCATCTCCATACCTCAGGCATCCCTGGTTCTGATCCACTCGTGGTTTTCCATCTTGCCACCATTTGCAGCACCTTGCAGGTGCTCAACACCTGCACATAGTGTGCACTGTGTATGCTGACATGTGTGATGTGTGCGCACAACAGCGTGTGCCTATCTGTGTTGTGTGTGCTTATATATTTGCGTGCATGTGCATATTGCACAGGCATGTTCTGGCATGTGAACTTGTATGTTTCTGTACCTATGTGTGTGCACGTGTGTGTGCGTGTATGTGTCATGGTGTGTATGTGAGAGACAGACAGCCTGGAGGAGGGAGCACTCAGCTATAAAGCTATAATTAGGACTTTGCCACATTTGTGTGCTCAACACAAGCACCAAGGTGGGCTTCTCAGTAGAAGAAGGGCCAGAGCCCCTCACACAGAGCCACACCGCTGTCTAGGACCTGCAGGGCACCAGCACTCTGCACTTCCAAGTGGGAGCCTCAACCTGCCTGCCTGGCCTCGGCTGTGAGTGGATGTCTCTGATCATGTCCTCTTTCTTCCTTTCTTTGTTTCATCTCCCCCTCCTCGTTTACTCTTTCTCCCTTTCTCTCCCCTTTCCTTTCTCCTTCTTTCCTTCCCTCCTTCCACTCTTCATTCTCATTCTCATTCTCCTTTCCTCTTTCTTTCCACCCTCATTTTTTATACAGCTTTCCTTCACCCTTTCCTCCCTTTCCCCTTCCTCCCTCTTTCCCACTTTCTTCCCATTCTCTCAGTTTCCTTTTCCCTTCCTCCTTCTACCCTCTTCACTCTTCCTTGCTCTTGGGTCTGTCCAGGCTGCCAGGAGAACAGTTCTGAGCACCCAGAAACCATCCGGCTACTCCAACACTTGACACCATAATCCCATCAATGACAGCACCTGCTGTTCATGAAACTTTCTGCCAAATCCTAGTCCACGGCTGACACACAGGGCAGTGCTCATGGGTACTTTCTAGAAGAATGAATGGCCACATGCATGCATACATCACTAAGACTTACCATGCCCTATAAATTGATGCAAACATTAACATAAAACAAGATGAAATTAGAATTGCTATCCTATTAATACCTTTCAAATTTGCTGCAGAAAGCTCTAATTTTGATGAAAATTTGCATAACATATGGTGGAGCCTGCTGAATTATTTACAAAGCATTCAATATAAAGGTAATTTAAAGCAGTTGATAGAAAATAAAGAGTCAAAATCAGCAACTTGTCTGGGGCTTCCCGTCAAGCGTGCCCTCCAGTCAGTGTTAACAGTTTAAGTCCTAGCGCACGGTGAACAATTCAAGGCAGCTGGACTTCCTCTGGGCTCGTGGCAGTTCCCCGTGGTGCTGTCCTCTGGTGAAGCGCGGGTGCTGGTGTGCACGTGGAGCGCGGGTGCTGGTGTGTGCACGTGGAGCGCGGGTGCTGGTGTGTGCATGTAGAGCGCGGGTGCTGGTGTGCATGTGGAGCACGGGTGCTGGTGTGTGCACGTGGAGCGCGGGTGCTGGTGTGTGCACGTGGAGCGCGGGTGCTGGTGTGCACGTGGAGCGCGGGTGCTGGTGTGTGCATGTGGAGCGCGGGTGCTGGTGTGTGCACGTGGAGCGCGGGTGCTGGTGTGTGCATGTGGAGCACGGGTGCTGGTGTGTGCATGTGGAACGCGGGTGCTGGTGTGTGCACGTGGAGCGCGGGTGCTGGTGTGTGCACGTGGAGCGCGGGTGCTGGTGTGTGCATGTGGAGCGAGGGTGCTGGTGTGTGCATGTGGAGCGCGGGTGCTGGTGTGTGCATGTGGAGCGCGGGTGCTGGTGTGTGCACGTGGAGCGCGGGTGCTGGTGTGCACGTGGAGCGCGGGTGCTGGTGTGCTCGTGGAGCGCGGGTGCTGGTGTGTGCATGTGGAGCGCGGGTGCTGGTGTGCATATGGAGTGCGGGTGCTGGTGTGCATGTGGATTGTGGGTGCTTGTGTGTGCATGTGGAGCCTGGGTGCTGGTGTGCACGTGGAGCGCGGGTGCTGGTGTGTGCATGTGGAGCGTGGGTGCTGGTGGGTGCTCGTGGAACGCGGGTGCTGGTGTGTGCATGTGGAGCGAGGGTGCTGGTGTGCACGTGGAGCGCGGGTGCTGGTGTGTGCATGTGGAGCGCGGGTGCTGGTGTGTGCATGTGGAGCGCGGGTGCTGGTGTGTGCACGTGGAGCGCGGGTGCTGGTGTGTGCACGTGGAACGCGGGTGCTGGGGTGTGCATGTGGAGCGCGGGTGCTGGTGTGTGCACGTGGAGCACGGGTGCTGGTGTGCACGTGGAGCGAGGGTGCTGGTGTGTGCACGTGGAGTGCGGGTGCTGGTGTGCACGTGGAGTGAGGGTGCTGGTGTGTGCATGTGGAGCGCGGGTGCTGGTGTGCATGTGAAGCGCGGTTGCTGGTGTGCATGTGGAGCGCGGGTGCTGGTGTGTGCACGTGGAGCGCGGGTGCTGGTTTGTGCACGTGGAGCGCGGGTGCTGGTGTGTGCACGTGGAACGCGGGTGCTGGTGTGTGCACGTGGAGCGCGGGTGCTGGTGTGTGCACGTGGAGCGTGGGTGCTGGTGTGTGCACTTGGAGCGCGGGTGCTGGTGTGTGCACGTGGAGCGCGGTGCTGATGTGTGCACGTGGAGCGTGGGTGCTGGTGTGCACGTGGAGTGAGGGTGCTGGTGTGTGCATGTGGAGCGTGGGTGCTGGTGTGTGCACGTGGAGCGCGGTTGCTGGTGTATGCACGTGGAGCGTGGGTGCTGGTGTGCACGTGGAGTGAGGGTGCTGGTGTGTGCATGTGGAGCGTGGGTGCTGGTGTGTGCATGTGGAGCGTGGGTGCTGGTGTGTGCACGTGGAGCGCGGGTGCTGGTGTGTGCACGTGGAGCGCGGGTGCTGGTGTGTGCACGTGGAGCGTGGGTGCTGGTGTGCACGTGGAGCGCGGGTGCTGGTGTGCACGTGGAGCGTGGGTGCTGGTGTGTGCTCGTGGAGCGCGGGTGCTGGTGTGTGCACGTGGAGCGCGGGTGCTGGTGTGTGCATGTGGAGCGCGGGTGCTGGTGTGTGCACGTGGAGCGCGGGTGCTGGTGTGCACGTGGAGCGTGGGTGCTGGTGTGCACGTGGAGTGAGGGTGCTGGTGTGTGCATGTGGAGCGTGGGTGCTGGTGTGTGCATGTTGAGCGTGGGTGCTGGTGTGTGCATGTGGAGCGTGGGTGCTGGTGTGTGCATGTGGAGCGTGGGTGCTGGTGTGCACGTGGAGCGCGGGTGCTGGTGTGCACGTGGAGCGTGGGTGCTGGTGTGTGCTCGTGGAGCATGGGTGCTGGTGTGTGCACGTGGAGCGCGGGTGCTGGTGTGTGCACGTGGAGCGTGGGTGCTGTTGTGTGCACGTGGAGCGCGGGTGCTGGTGTGCACGTGCAGCGCGGGTGCTGGTGTGCACGTGGAGTGAGGGTGCTGGTGTGTGCATGTGGAGTGCGGGTGCTGGTGTGTGCACGTGAGCACGGGTGCTGGTGTGTGCACGTGGAGTGTGGGTGCTGATGTGTGCATGTGAAGCGTGGGTGCTGGGGTGTGCACGTGGAGCGCTGGTACTGGTGTGCACGTGGAGTGTGGGTGCTGGTGTGTGCACGTGGAGTGCGGGTGCTGGTGTGTGCACGTGGAGCGCGGGTGCTGGTGTGCATGTGGAGCGCGGGTGCTGGTGTGTGCATGTGGAGCGCGGGTGCTGGTGTGTGCATGTGGAGCATGGGTGCTGGTGTGTGCATGTGGAGCGCGGGTGCTGGTGTGCACGTGGAGCGCGGGTGCTGGTGTGCATGTGGTGCGCGGGTGCTGGTGTGCACATGGAGCGTGGGTGGTGGTGTGTGCACGTGGAGTGCGGGTGCTGGTGTGCATGTGGTGCGTGGGTGCTGCTGTGTGCACGTGGAACGCGGGTGCTGCTGTGTGCACGTGGAGTGCGGGTGCTGGTGTGCATGTTGAGCGCGGGTGCTGGTGTGCATGTGGAGCGTGGGTGCTGGTGTGCACGTGGAGTGCGGGTGCTGGTGTGTGCTCGTGGAACACGGGTGCTGGTGTGTGCACGTGGAACACGGGTGCTGGTGTGTGCACGTGGAGCGCGGGTGCTGGTGTGCACGTGGAGCGTGGGTGCTGGTGTGCACGTGGAGTGAGGGTGCTGCTGTGTGCACGTGGAGTGCGGGTGCTGGTGTGCATGTGGAGCGCGGGTGCTGGTGTGCATGTGGAGCGTGGGTGCTGGTGTGCACGTGGAGTGCGGGTGCTGGTGTGTGCTGGTGGAACACGGGTGCTGGTGTGTGCACGTGGAACACGGGTGCTGGTGTGTGCACGTGGAACGCGGGTGCTGGTGTGTGCACGTGGAACGTGGGTGCTGGTATGCACGTGGAGTGCGGGTGCTGGGGTGTGCATGTGGAGCGCGGGTGCTGGGGTGTGCATGTGGAGCACGGGTGCTGGTGTGTGCATGTGGAGCACGGGTGCTGGTGTGTGCACATGGAACGCGGGTTCTGGTGTGTGCATGTGGAGCGCGGGTGCTGGTGTGTGCACGTGGAACGTGGGTGCTGGTGTGCACGTGGAGTGCGGGTGCTGGGGTGTGCATGTGGAACGTGGGTGCTGGGGTGTGCATGTGGAGCACGGGTGCTGGTGTGTGCATGTGGAGCACGGGTGCTGGTGTGTGCACGTGGAACGCGGGTGCTGGTGTGTGCATGTGGAGCGCGGGTGCTGGTGTGTGCACGTGGAACGCGGGTGCTGGTGTGTGCATGTGGAGCACGGGTGCTGGTGTGTGCACGTGGAACGCGGGTGCTGGTGTGTGCACGTGGAACGCGGGTGCTGGGGTGTGCATATGGCTCTGGACTCCCTCACCCAACTGTGCCCCGCTCACAACTGACCACCATGGGGAAGTGCAAACGTGCTCCTCTTAGTGATGGCCTTGCCATGGCTCCTAAGATTAGCAAAAGTAGCCGTGACTATGGGAGAGGACTCCATGGTGGTGAAGGTTAGAGATAAAACAACACCCGAACCCATGCCTGTCAATGGAGACAGCAAGGAAAACTAAACGGAAGCTGTCGAATGACAGGGGGAAGTGGGGTGGGGAGAGTGGGAGGAGAGGAAGCAAAAGCGTGTGTGCCTGTGAGACACTTCCGTGTGAGTGGTCACACCGCCGTGTGAGCATGTGAGACACTATGCTCTGTGTGACCACACCACCGTGTGTGCGCATGAGACACTACAGTGCATGTAATCACACCATGGTGTGTGCATGTGAGACACTACTGTGTGTGTGAAATACTATAGTGTGTGAAAATACCACAATGTATGTGTGTGAAACACTATCACGTGTGTGAAATACTATAGTGTTTGTATAATACCACAGTGTGAGCATGTGAGACACTAAAGTGTGTATGATCACACCACAATGTGTGTGCAAGAAACTACCGTGTGAATGGGTCAACCACATTGTGTACATGTGAGACACTACTGTTTGTGTGATCACACCACAATGTGTGTGCATGAAATACTACAGTTCATGTGATTGCACCATCGTGTGTTCATGTGAAACACTACCGTGTGTGTGATAATACCACAGTGTGTGCATGTGAAACACTGCAGTGTGTACATGTGAAATACTAAAATGTGCATGTGAAACTCTACAGTCTGTATGATCATACCACCGTGTGTGCATGTGAAACACTACCGTGTGTGTGAAACACTACAGTGTGTGTGATAATACCACAGTGTGTGCATGTGAAACACTACCGTGTGTTTGAAATACTACCGTGTGTGTGAAACACCACCGTGTGTGTGAAACACTACCGTGTGTGTGAAATACTACAGTGTGTGTGATAATACCACAGTGTGTGCGTGTGAAACACTGCAGTGTGTACATGTGAAATACTAAAATGTGCATGTCAGTCTGTATGATCATACCACTGTGTGTGCATGTGAAACACTACCGTGTGTGTGAAATACTACACTGTGTGTGATAATACCACAGTGTGTGCGTGTGAAACACTACAATGTTTGTGATAATACCATAGTGTAAACATGTGAAACACTATAGAGTGTATGAAATACTACAGTGTGTACATGTGAAATACAACAATGTGTGAAATACTACAGTGTGTGACAATTAACATACACAAATGCTGAGTGACGGAAATGTAAAATGGGTAGAGTCTAGGGTGTGGGTCCTGGTGGAATTAAGGAAGTGACTACAGGAGACAGTGGAGAATGAGTGTGTTACAAATACAGGTGTGAAAGCGGAGCAGTACTGTCTGTGGAGATCGGCTTGGGAAGGGAAGAGGAGTGGAGTATGGAGTAGTTTGGGTGATGCACTGTGTAGGGTGATAGAGTAAGTAATAAAGGTAGGTGGCAGGGAGGGGCAAGGGTGAGAATGTGTGTCAGCTCTTGCTGAGGTTACGTCCCAATACTCGCATTGTAAGCTGAAAGTATCCCAGTGAAACGCAGGTAATACCCAAGCTTCTGTGATCTCCCAGATGACGGGGGCAGCTGGACGCACACGGCTGCCAGGTGTTGTAGAGAAGCTCACGTTGCACGCCGCCAGCCCAGGGAATGAGCAGAAGAGGCTTCTACCCAACGTGCTCAGCCTTGCACCTCTGTGAACTAAGCCAAGTTCAACCATGGCAAGTTGGGACTGTCTCCATCTCCCATCTCTCACCTTACTCTGCTGGGAACTCAAGACAGGTCAAGGAATATTCATAATAATATTAAATACTAGACATTAGACATAGAAACTGCTATAGGACAGAGGCAGAAAACACTGGAACATATCTGCATAGGTGGTGACTCTTGAGTAGAGCCCGAATAGCTCAGCAGATAAGAACAAGCACTGATAAAATGGGGGTGCATCGAAGTTAAAAAGCTTCTGCACAACAAAGGAAAGGGTCACAAGACTGCAGAGGGTCCGTGGGATGGGAGAAAACCTTCACCAGCTACCCATCTCATCTAGGGCAATCATACCCCATGATACAGGAAACTCAACAAACTACTACCCCTGCCCCCGGCCCCGCCCCACCCGCCCAGAACCAACTGTTCCTCAGACTCTTACACCCATGCTGTGATGCTGGGACTTCATTACTGCTACAAGAAAGTCAACCAGAACCCAGCCCTCGCTCACCTCTGTCCATGACAATAGCCCTTCGGCGTACTCATCTAACAGAGCAGGCCAGAAGCATCCCCAGAGTGTATAACCCCGGGATGTGAAGCACAGGCCTAGCATTCCCAGTGTGTATAACCCCAGGATATGAAGCACAGGCCTAGTTCACAAAGCTATTGCCATAAGAATGGATGCAAGCAGGGTCACGGCTTGGCAGAGAGCTTCCGTGGGCAGGTAGTAGAGAGCTGGCCACCAGGAAGGAAGGGGAGTGACAGTCGTGGGTTCTGGGGGTGGGGGCGCATCCTGGCTCCCTGGGGAGCAGAGGGGATGACAGACCAGCGCTGGGTCCCCTGATGCTGGGACTACTGGTGTGAACGCAGCCCTGGGCGCTGGCCAGACAGAGGTAGAGACGGCCTTTGGTGAGCCGAGCAGTGCTGTCTGGAAGACGTTCCTTCCAGATGAGCTGGAGGAGACACCAGCGGTCGACACAGGGGTTCCTGAGCGATTGTCCACTCCAGGGCTGCCATCCCGTCTGGCCTCCCAAGGCAACTTCCTTTAAACCACCCTGGCCTCCTTCCGGGGCTGTGACCTGCCCAGGGCTTGTGTGCCATGTCTCCTGACTGAACCATCTCCAGACTAAAGGACTGAATCAGCTGGTCCCATGGTGGCTTCTGGAACAAGAGCGGGCAACTCCAAGTCCTCTCCTTGAGGCGCTGGGGGTCCTGTCTCAGCGGCCTTCCTGGCCTCTCAGAAGACAGGAGGGTATGATGTCTCCATTTCCTAAACTATTGGGTGCAAAGTATTGTAGAGCAGCTCTATCTATAATAGTGTGTGATATCACCAAGTATTAGTGGTGCCATTCACAAACCATCCTGAGATCTTTGCATGCATTCAGTTGGAACTGTTAGCTCAGCACTTTCCTTAGGTTTGGACAAGGAAAGGAAGAAAGGAAGGAAGGAAGGAAGGAAGGAAGGAAGGAAGGAAGGAAGGAAGGAAGGAAGGAAGGAAGGAAGGAAGGAAGGAAGAAAGGAAGGAAGGGAGGGAGGGAGGGAGGGAGGGAAGGAGGGAGGGAGGGAAGAAAGAAAGAAAGATGGAAGGAAGGAAGGAAGGAAGGAGAGAGAGAGAGAAAGAAAAGAAGAAAGGAAGGAAGGAAGGAAGGAGAGAGAGAAAGAAAGAAAGAAAGAAAGAAAGAAAGAAAGAAAGAAAGAAAGAAAGAAAGAAAGAAAGAAAGAAAGGAAGGAAGAAAGGAAGGGAAAAAGAGAGATAGAAAGAGAGAAAGAGAGAGAAAGAAGGAAAGAGAAAAGGGGAAAGAAAGGAAGGAAGGAAGGAAGGAAGGAAAGAAAGAAGGAAGGAAGAAAAGGAAGAAAGGGAGGGAGGGAGGGAGAGAGGGAAGGAGGGAGGGAGGGAGGGAAAGAAAGAACAAAAAGAGAAAGGAAGTAGGGAGGGAGGGAGAAATGGAGGGAGGAAAGAAAGGAGGAAAGGAAGGGAGAAAGGTAGGGAGGGGAGGTAAAGGGTAGGGAGGAAGGGGAAGGGAGGGAAGGAAGGGAAAGGTAAGGAGGGAGAGGAAGAGAAGAGAAGGGAATGGAAGAGAAGGGAAGGAAAGGGAAACATGGAATCGTCTTTTTAAAGTACTGTTGCCAAGAACCAGCTTGAGCGTGGGTGCAGAGGTGAGGTGCTGGGAAGACCCCAGGGGCGCGGTGCTCACTCTGGGGGCAGATGTGTGTAGGTCCTCCAGTGTTGCTCACTCTGGAGGAAGTACTCTTCAGTGTGCTTGACGGGTGTCTAGCTTGAGCCTCACTGCTGGGTCAAGACTGGAAGCAGAATGATCTTGCTTTCTTCCAAACCCCAATGCCCAAAAGAATAGTAAGACATGGCCACTCAAGAGTGAAGCAACGCTTGATCTCGTGCTCTTCTGTTAAAGCCTGCACCTCTGGACGTAGACATCGACTCATAGCTGATGCCTGTGAAGGAATGCAGTCTTCTCCCCAATCCAATCAAAAAACAAACCAGTTTTAAAACTGAGCATTAGAAGCTGGGACATAGCTCACACAGCCCCGGATTCAGTTGCCAGCAAGGCAAAACAAACAAATAGCAGTCATTAAATGTGCTGATGCAGAAATCTGCCAGATATTCAATACATTATTGTTTGAGTAAAAGTTCTTCACTTAAAATACAAAGTGTGTGAGTTTTGTAATCATAGTTGATGGTGAAAACTCAGATATTTCAAAGGGCTGAAGGATTATATGGCACCACAGGACACGGTGGCTGCCAGCTCTCCTGAACCACGCATCCCATCACCCAAGACTCCTCGAAGAAGCAAGGCCAACAGGAGCTAAATATGCACCTGACACACTCATACCTATACATTCATGTACATACATGCATATGTGTATGCAAAGCTGTAAGTTTCATATGCATATACAACAGCACGCATATGAGCTGTATTATATATTATAAATTATGTATTACAGATTGATACTTAGATATAGATAGACTATAGGTAATGGATGATAGATTAGACAGATAAATTATATCTCTATCATGAGAGATAGACAGACAGACGGATAGATAGATAGGTACGTAGGTTGAGATGGATGTTTGGAGAGAGACTCGGATAGAGACAAATGATTAGATGGTAGAGAGGTGGTAGGTAAGGATGAATTAATGAATGATGGATTGGACTAGGTAGAGAGAGCGCAAAGTTTTAGGACCACGGTGGACAGGCGGACAGCACCACCTGCCCGGGCCGCTTGGTTCAGTTCAGGCTTTCGCAGGCGGCCGGGGCTCTGTCACAGCGGGCAGGGAGCTCCGCTTTGCTTACTTACAGATTTAACCCTAATCCCATTCCAGATTCCACCGTAACCCCATCTTCAAGTGCCACAGCGTGGATGTGAACTGCCCCGGCCCGCGTGGGCCGTGGGAGGCCTGGTCCCAGGTGTCGGCCTCAGACGTGGCATCTCCTGGAGTCCTTCCGGAGTGCTTTGTGGGCCCGGAGACCCGCCTCCACCTCTTTACCGTTCACTTCCTGGCCAGGCACCCGCCTCCACCTCTTTACCGTTCACTTCCTGGCCAGGCGGTGAGCAGAGCCCCACCCACCCCTGCCCACAGGCCTGGGTGCTCCTGCCTGGACTGTCGGCCAACACAAGCCTCCGCTTTATATAAATTAATTATCTCGGGTACTTGTTCTCTCTTCCTTTTCCTGATGTGAAGATTAAACCCAGGGTCTTGCCCAAGCCTGGCAAGGGCTCTGCCCCGAGCCACACTCCGCCCTCAGCTCGTTATCGTCATGTGAGGCAGGCAAGCGTGCCAAGAATCAGGTGGAAACAAGCATCTAAGCACTCAGGCAACTCACCACGTGAAGGGATCCATCTTGTCTGTCAGGCACTTAGCATGCTCGGACCCAGATCCTCAGAACAGTACAGCAGGCCACACTCCGTCCTGACTCAGCAAGAAAACACCCGAGCCAGGAGAGGCCAGAGAGGACACCGGGCACAGCACCAGGGGCCAGATTCGTGGCTTCCTAGACAGTCCGGCTTGCCCTGCGTCCTAAAGGATGAGCCGGGAGTAGGCATGCGAGTGGCAGAAATGGCCGCCAGAGTCCAAGCATGGCCCGTCCCTGTGACCACAGAAGCCAGCCTGGGCCAGGCAGCCTCAGGGAGGGCCGAGGGACTTCACAGGGAGGTGCTGTGGAAAAGGACAGGACAGAGGGAGAATCTGAGCCTGCATGATGGCCTGTGTGCAGTGCTCCAGCTCACAGAGGAGAAGGGGCGTGGGAGAGCATCCCTGCCTGTGGGTCCCACCCACACACACTCCTGGGGTGCACAGATTTCTGTTTCCCCAAATTCTCCCCACACTGGAGCACTGGAGATTTCACCGCTCCCTCCCAAACTGAGTTTCGGGAAAGCCAAAGGTCCTGCCTAATAATAGAGCCCTTGCAACGCCCTGGCGGCAGGTGTCTGCCCTGCCTTGTTTGCAGAGTGCTCACCCCTCCGTGGCCTGTGTCTTGTGATCCCCTGCGGGCTGGTGCCTCTCATTTCACTCACAGAGTTTGCCAAGTCCACCTCCCCAGAGTCACAGGTAGCCCCCCTCCATTCCCAAGGGACCTCTTGCTGCCCAATGCTAGTTTTAATTCTCAGCTTGCTCTCTGCTCCACAGCCTCCTGAAAGGCTGGGACACTTACTACACCTCATGCTATGGGCCTGCATGCGTGCCTTTGGTTTACTATTTCTGATCATCTAAAGCGTTGTTCACCACACAAATGACTACTCAAAAATAGCGGTCACATGGAAAGCACAGGATTATTCTGGAAGCCTCCTGTCTACAGATGCCTTCACATTTCACGTGTGACTCCTGGAGGGTGTGTGTCTGTGGACCAATTTTTTAAGTGCATAGGTATCCTAAAATCACAATCACACTCGAACAATGCTGTATATATTACAATTATCATCAGCATAGTCTGAAAACCCCTGCTGTGTATGGAGTTGGGGTTCAGTGTGGTGGCAGGATTGTGGGGTGTTTCCACCAGTGTTTCTGAAACTCTGAGAATCTGAGCTTTTACTGGACTGTACTATATTGATTTACCTTTGGTGATTTTTTTCATCTTCTTAAAGAAATGATTAGTTTCCATGTTAAAAGGAATAAAATCTCTCCAAAGAAAATGTGTTTTATTCAATTCTCCTAAAAACCAGTACAGAACACAGTTTTGTAGGGCTCAGCCATTCCTTCCTCTTCCACTTTTCCACTGAGTGGGAATGAATCCCACTCGGTGCCTGCTAGATGTCACCATACTGCATGGGAGTGGTGATACACAGTCCTGAGAAGCAGACCCATCCCCAGGGCAGTGTGGCCTCCAACACGGCTCATTTCACAAATAACTGGCTGTGGACAGCACAGGCCTCCGAAGTGTCCCTCAGGGCAACAGCTCCCAGGAAAGCAATCACACCTCCTGGTTTGGTTGCATCACATAAACAGGGACCCCTTTTTGAAGGTATGATGTACAGATTAATTGTCCAAGAGGCCAAAATGGAAACTTTCAGCTAGAACCTTTGGCCACTGATTTTGACTTCAAGATGCAGAGAATGGATTGGTTTAGAAATGTATTGCCAGCAAACACAAGAAAGGGACCGAAAGATTGCAGAGGCATCAAAGATAAGCTGAGACATTTTTCTGCCAAACACTCATCCTGTCACTCCAGGGAACGCTGCTTCTAGGGGAAAATGAGATTTTACCTTCCGCAGCAGCCAGGAGTTTTCCTGCTTTATGAAGAAAAAAGGGATTTCAATATCCACTATTGCTCCTGAAGACTTCTTACAAAACCCCCCAGAAAAAGCACTTGCAAAAGAAAAGAAAGGAAAGAATGCAGTCTGCCTCCTCCGGAAGAAAAAATTAAGAACCGTCAGACGTTTATATCCTGTCCATTCTTGTCACCCTTCATGACTTTCTCCTAGTATAACTCATTCTGGAAGCTTCCTTCAGGCAAACAGACAGCCGTACGGTGCACCTACTCTATGTCAGACAGCCTTGATGTAGACACACTGTGTGTCAGACCTGTAACTGACTCTACTTGCAGCACCTGTGCAGTTGAGGTATTTTGGGACTGCAGTGCCCTGGGATCAGACACACCTATAACACACTCTGTGTGTGTGTGTGTGTGTCTCTCTCTCTCTCTCTCTCTCTCTCGTGCGTGCACGTGCGCTGCCTCACTCGCTTGCTCATTTGCTCGCTCATTCTGTGTGTCTCTGTCTCTGTCTCTCTGTCTCTGTCTCTCTGTCTCTGTCTCTCTGTCTCTGTCTCTCTGTCTCTGTCTCTGTCTCTCTGTCTCTGTCTCTCTCTAGCACGCTCTCGCTCACTTGCTCGCTCATTCTCTGTGTCTCTGTCTCTCTGTCTCTGTCTCTGTCTCTGTCTCTCTGTCTCTGTCTCTGTCTCTCTGCCTCTGTCTCTGTCTCTCTAGCGTGCTCACTCACTTGCTCACTCATTCTCTGTGTGTCTCTGTCTCTCTGTCTCTGTCTCTGTCTCTCTCTGTCTCTGTCTCTCTGTCTGTGTCTCTGTCTCTCTGCCTCTGTCTCTGTCTCTCTAGCGTGCTCGCTCACTTGCTCGCTCATTCTCTGTGTGTCTCTGTCTCTCCCTCTCCCTTTCTCTTCCTCTCTCTCTCTCCTCTCTGCCATAGTGTACATTCTGACCTGATGGTTCACCTCCACCGCTTTCTTCAAAGGATTGGAAACTGAGTCTTGCGGATGTGGTGAGGCACCTCCTGCTGTCGCCTGCTGTCCTGTGTCCAGAGGCCCCGATGGTCTTTGTGTTGTGATTCTTCACAGGAATTCTACACCCTATAGTCTGAAAGTCACTTTTCCGGCGCTGTCCTATCAATGTTGCAGCTGCCTCGAAAGAAGGTGGCATCCCTTCATGATTCCCAAATTCACGTGACAGTCACGGGAAGCCACCTGCCCACGACCCCTTGACTCCGGTCTGAGCCATTCAGAAGGGGAACTTGGAGCTCCCCATCTGCAGAGCACATGGAGTTGTGTCTTTCCATTTCTCTTCTGACTAGTTTTAGTGCGCATTTGTCTTATCTGGAGATGAATGTGGTACTTTTCCTTAAGTGGGAATTAATTGATTTCATAATTACTTATTCAACTTTAAGTTTTATTAGTTAAAGACAAATAAAATATTTAGGATAAACTGACAACCTAGGGTATTAAAAATTGTTGACTTTAAAATGTAGCCACTATTGAAATGAACTCCAATAATGGAAACAAGACTGTTTTGTTTTTGTTTTGCGTTTTTTTTTTCCTCCTTTGTCACTGTTTTTTATTTCTGTACTTTTTGTCTTGTAGGTAAGTTTGTCTGTCTGGGGGAGGGGGAGGGGAAGTGCAGAAACGGTGAGCCAATGGGAGACCAAATGAGCCGTGATGCTCCTCAGACGCCACGTTAAAATGCGGAGGAGGGAGGTCGGGAGCACAGAACCGGGAGAGAATGAGGGAAGGGGTGACACTGTTCAAAACAGTCTACTCGTTGCCTGAGTTAGCAAACGAACCGCTTCATATGCCACATTTACAATAAAATTGAATAAAAACTTTGAAGGTATGTATCCACCACGAAACACAGAAATTATATACTCCAAGGTAACACAACCCTTTCTATCAAAATGCCCAGACCTCTTTACTTAATTCCCTTGTTGCTAGTGTGATGACTTTACATAAAGACTGCACTTTGGAAAGACAGCTGACGGCACTGAGACCGGCACAGCACAACTGTTACAGACGACTTCCACCTACTGACAATAATTTTTATGTAGGCAGGAAGATCATTCTGCCCGATGTGGAGATACTGCTCCCGAGTAGCTCCTGAGGACATCCCGGGGACGCGACTGCCTTCTAGTCTGAAGCAGATGCAAGAAGGGGAATCTGGGGCGTGTGGTCCCAAAAGGGATTTCACTTGAGGACATGGCCAGCGTCCATGCTTCCCGGCTTTAAGCAGCCGCCGCTGGCCAAATACGCGCAGCGCAGTGGGTTTTATCGCTTCAGTGAGGTGGGTGCTTGCCTCTGCCAACCTCCACTCGGAACCCAGCCCGGCTTCTCCACCACAGCCCGCTCTGCTCTGTGCTCCGAGCACCGCCCAGCCCTCAGCTCCTGCCCACCGCACTTTGACCTGCGTTGTCACGTACGATCTGTCTACCAGCAGCTCCTGTGGTTGAGGGTAGGGGCTACTTCCGACGTGTCACTGGTTCTCTAGCTCCTAGGACAGGCTGTTGCTCATGTTTTGTGACTGGTGGAAATTTAAGTATCAGTCTGTCACTTGGTGACCAGGATCTGGGTACAGAATTTTCAGGGGGCCACAGTTTCCCCTCTGGTGAGCATTTTTCATGCATTCACTAGTCATACGGAGCTGCAGTTGTGCTGGTAATGTAAGCCTCGCTGTTGAATGGCCTGGGCGCGCACGCACACACAGTCATTTACATGTAGAAGCTGAGGTTTCCAGAATTTTCTTGCCTAGAACTCTGAGAGAGCCATGGGACCTCTGGGAGCCTCTCCTTGTGCTGCACTTCATTTCTGCTTACAGGTCTGGTGACGGTGCACGCTCACAGAAGCGTGTGTGGCCACAAGGTCCACAGGACACTTTCTATCATGACTGTCACTACACAACAGACAAGAATTAATGTGAGTGAACACGGGTGTTTTTAGCTGAAAGGGGAACAATCAGAGATTTCTTTTTTAGAGTTTGAGTAGTCTTAATGATACAAAACCCCTCTCTCTGGTGAAGCTTTAGGGAAGAGTGAGCGAGAAGGCTACGAGCTAGGGAGAAGTGGAGACTCTGGCCTGGTGTAAGGCTGAAACCAAATATTTAGTGGTTTAAAATGTCGCTAAACAGGCAATTTCATTTCTGTTTCCCCCACACCACAGAATCTGAAGTCTGTTACGCAGGCCCAGACACAATTATTAGCTCCATCCTCAGATACATTTTTTAAAGCAAAATACATTTAAGCTTCTCTCAAGGGGATTAATGTTCAAATCTTGTATCACTTTGGAGCTCTCTCCGGAAACTTCCCTAAGCTCTCCGTGTTGGGCTCATTTTTTCTCCTTCCATTATATCTGTCAAACTGAGCTCCATCATAAGCAGTCATGACAGTAAGGAAAGAAAAACCTTCAAGATTCACAGCATCAAAGCCCAAGCCTCTCAGGTTCTATCTTCAAGAGCCGAACAGCAGGGCAATTTTTGTGTTAAACAACCCAAAATATGACATGTAAGTAAGGACAGATGCTTAACTGTGCAGCCAGCTAAGTGCCGGCAGTTCTGTTCCAAATGTGCAGTGCACACAAGTAGCACTGGAGGTCAATCTTTAAAATGGTCCCTAGTTCTTTCATGACAATATATCGCTTCACCAACAACCCTAACAAAAGCAGTTAGGAAACACCCCCCCCCACACACACCATATCACAAAAATCCTGAAGGCTTGAGGAATGATCTCATGCATGATATAAGCAGACACTGTGAAAATAAAATCAAGCCCAGCAGAACTGTGAAGAAACAGGAGCCATTGGGGATTTCCTCCATGGACATGTCAGCCCAGTGTGGAACAACTCGCACACAGTAGTGCCACGGTCCCTGTTGTGCCGTGGCCACTAACAAATCGACGGTGTGCTTTCTCCATCCTACACCCCTGTGTGTATACACAGATGGTCATCTGAGAAGATGATGTCCGAGGCAACCAGAATTCCCAGGCACGAGTGAACCTGGACGCTGGGACTGTCCCTGCAGCTGGAGACTGGGACAGCAGGCGCACCACTGAGAACCAGCAGGAGAAGGGGGGCTTTGTCTACTCAGTGAGGGCACTGCCATTGGTGAGTGCACTGCACTTGGTGGCAAGTCAGTGCCAAGTCAGTCAACACAAGAACGGGGAACAGAGATGGGAGGGGGAGACATTCTGAGTTAGAAGGCCAAAGGTTGAGCTAAATGCACGGCACAGGTTTTCTTGAAGTCATACTTTGACTTCAAGTGCATAAAATCTGAATACTCTACAGAGACCATCTTCTCAAAATGAAGAAACAACACATGAAGTCATTAAGCACAGCAACTCTGATGCTAAATAATTTTATGTAACTCCTTTCTCTTTTCTGAAAAATGAGTTGCTCCAAATCATTGCAGCCATTTGGCATTTGCAAACAAGCGTGGAGACCCATCTGGGTGCTTCACTGTGCGCGGCCATCTTCCTCCCTACGGAGAAAAGTTCCACTGCTTATATACCTTATATTCCTTATCATATTCAGAAGAGAAATTATTTCCCATTTATGGAATCAAATCCCAGCTGGAGGAGGGGAAGGGAGCTACAGGCAGGGCCAAGGATCCGTCCGAGAGACACTGTGCTCAGCCAAATCCTTACGGGGTCTCATCTGTCCCCCTCAAGGGGCCACCAAAACCCTTCAGATGAGACCCATGTTTCTAGTCATCCCTCTTCCTGCTCTGTATTATTCCATAGAAACAAAGGTGACAGGTGACCTGACAATCATACCATGGCTGGCACAGCCACCCCCTCCACAAATAAACAGGAACTGAAAGCTTAGGTGATCCCCTGTACTTCCAGCTCATAATGTGGTTGAGTGCACTTTGGAAATTGGCCTCCCTTCCACACCTAAGAGGAGACTGGTGATGAGGTGGCAGGAGCTCCTGGAGGCTGTGGGGCTGGAAACTCCGCTCCCTGCGCCTCTGGAAAGGACGCGCTCCACCTGTCTGGGCACACTGCAACCTCCCACCAGCCAGTATACAAACCTTTAACACAGTCACTGGTCCCTGCCAGGCCCGGGTCCTGGCAATTGAAAAACATAAAATCTATATGCTCCTAAAGAAGTTTTTTTTGTTTGTTTTGTTTTGTTTTCACTTTGAAGAAAGTACTCTGTACAGTGGAAATACAAAGAGACTCCGTACCTAGAGAGGCCTTGTGAGGGTGCCAGGCAGGCGCGTGGGTAAGCAGCAGCCTGGCTTCTCATGGAATGGTGAGGATGGGAAGAATTACACCTAAAACTCAGGCAGAGCAGCCCAAGCGTGCTCCAGCTCAGGTGAGGCAATGCTCTGGCCTCAGCGCTCTCTCCTCTGCAGGGTCTGATGCTGCAGCTGACCATTCTCCCCACCGAGCAGCAGGCACAGGAGAGGAAAAGCGATCCAAAATAGCATCCTACCACCCAGACACCTATGAGATGATGGATGATGGATGGATGGATGAAGGATGGATGGATGAATGGATGATAAATGAATAGATGGATGGATGGATGGATGGATGATGGATGGATAGATGGATGGACATATGAATGGATGTATGGATGGATGGATGATGGATGGATGAATGATGGATGGATGGATGATGGATGGATAAATGCATGAATGGATGATGGATGGGATTGATGGATGGATGGATGAATGGATGAATGGGATGGATGATAGATGAATAGATGGATGAACATATGAATGGACGTATGGATGGATGGATGATGGATGGATGATGGATAGAGAGATGGATGATGGATGAATGATATTGAGTAAGAAAGGGTACTGCCACATGATGAATTTCCAGTGGTTATAGCTCAGGGACAAGTTAGAACTACTGTTCCTAGTGCACCATGAGTGAGCGTATGTGTGAGTGTACATTGTATGTGTGTGCATGTGGTATGTGTGAGTGTATGTGGGTGTGCACGTGCATGAGTGTGTGTGCCTGGTTGGCCTGCCCAGGAAATGCCCCAATGTGAGGGGAGAGTAGCATTCTCTCACGCTGGGGCTGTCCCTGGTAGCAAAGGCAGTGTTGCATACCACCCCTGCCCAGCTCACTTCCTAACTCTGTCCTCTCTCACTTCTGAGGCAAATCTGCAGGAGCAGCCTCTTACCAGCTCTGCCACAGCCGTTTTCACCCACACATTGTAGACATTTAAGCATATTCAGCTGCTTGTTCACAAGCACCCATGAGGATCACCAGGTGTGGCTGAGAACCATGCACTTGTCCTGGCGACCCCTTGGTGTCGCTTCAGTCTATGGAGGTTAATATGATCGTTCCAACGGATGGTTCTGTAGAGAACTTCCAAGAATTGTATTACATGGGGCCTTCATAGCACTGTACTGCCCAGTTCCTCCCAAGCCAGGGGCACGGAAGATTGCCCCTGACCTCAGCAAAGCTCCTGTGCTCTAGTGGAAAATGTACTAGGCATCTGGGAATGTGTATGTTGTTGCATGACAGTATCTGCCCCGCCCCTGGGAGATAGTCTCTGGGTCAAAGCTGGGTACAAGGAGGACAGCGTGTGTTGAGTTGAAGAGGAAACCAGGAGCAAAGAAACCTTTGGCACACACCCCAGAGGGGGCTGGCAAGCTCCTGTGGGTCCCGGACGCCCTTGGTTGGTCCTGAGCATCACTGCTGCAGGACTGGGGACAGAATTCCCATGGGACACTTGGAGGGGTACTGACTTGGAAGAGTACTGGCTTGGAAGAGTACCGGCATGGAGGGGTACTGGCTTGGAGGGGTACTGACTTGGAGAGGTACTGAGTGGGTGCATTGATCATTGTTTTTATCATTGTGACAAAACACCTGATTTTTAAAAAAGACCAAAACTGGGTGAGGCGAGCTTTCTTTGTGCTCATGGTCTCAGTGGTGCTTGGCCCCACACCTTGGCTTCATGGCTCTGGCCTTGTGCTGGGGCAGAACATCAAGACCCGGAGCACACTGCAAATCAAAGCAGGGAGAAAGCGGGTCAATGCGTGCCCTTGCTAGCCTTCCTCCTCCTAGACCCCGCCTCCTCCCAGACCCTGCCTCCTACTCCCTACCACCTCCATAACACTGCCAAAGTAGGGATCCATCCATGGAACATGGGAGGAGGCCACATGCCCAGCCAAGACAGGAGGTGGTACCAGAAGGCCCAGGTGCATCCTGCAGGGCACTGGCATTCCTCAGAGGCTGCTCCCAGAGCTCCTCGCCCTGGGGAGACCAGGCTGGGCCAGGCTCATCCACAGAGAGATCCCACTGCCCACGCAGCTCCTTGCACTGCCCACGCACTGCAGGGCCCAGCAGGAGCCGAGGGGCCTGGGGTGCAGCAAAGCTAGAGCCCTGTTTCCAGTTCTGTCAGAGGTGTGGAGTTCCCAGAGTGGGGAACTCCATGACCCCTGGGAAGCCAAAGACAGCAAGGTTCTGCTGACCCCAGCCCACAAGTAGGTATGGGAAGCTTCTAGAAGGTAAGGGTAAGAGGAATCTACCAGGTGCTGCCCTAGGAAAAGACATCGGGGGCCCAGACATCAGACCTCAGCTACTGAGCACTGTGGCTCACTCCCTGCCGAAGCGTGCGGCTCTCCGGGCTCAGCTGGAGACATCTCATCTCGGCCTCCAGAGGTGTGGGAGCCTCAGTGTGGTCACAGGCAGAGACACACAGGAGGTGGAACTTTTACCAAAAAGGCTGCTTCCCATAGCAAGAGGGAGGCGTCATGGTCACGGAACTGATGAGCTTAACTTTTACTCATCTCTCCCTCTCTGGCACAACTTTACTCAGAGTTACGTCACTGAATAAGGCCCCAGAGTTAAAAGGAGTCTGGACTCCCTGGCTGCGCCATGGTGGACAGCCGGGTCATCATTCTGAACTTACCTTCCCTTCTCCTGTAGACCCAAGATGGCCTGTGTCCCTCCCCTCCCCAGCCCCACACATGCTCTCTCTTGAGAGTGTACATTCCTGTCCCACAATAGGTGTGATGACTTCCCATTTGGTTGTCATGGCAACACCCATTAAAAACAACAATAAAAAACGTAAGACACGTGGCATTGCCCCGTGGGTCAGACAGGGCAGCAGTTGACAGTGTATCTCATGATCCTTACCGCACTACACTGAAGAAAGTCTACTACTGCAAAAGGAAAGAGAAAGACCAGGTGCCAGTGGCTCACGCCTGAGATCTAAGGATGGCAGTTCAAAGCCAGCCCAAGCAGGAATGTCTATAAGGCTGTTATCTCCAGTGTACCACCAAAAACTGAAAGTGGAGCTGTGGCTCGAGTGGCGGCCCTGAGTTCAAGCCCCAGGACCAGGGCAAAAAGAAAATCAGTTATTGACCTCACACGAAAGTATAGTCAAAGGAGAACTTTGACAGGAGGTAGCAGTAGCTGGATGCACCTCAGAGAGAAGAAGAGGAAAGAAAAGTCAAGGGGGTAAACGGTGTTGGAAAGATCCGGGTGGTACTTCATTCCAACAGAGAGGTCACCCAGGGCTGGGGACAGGGGCTCAGTCTCTGGAAGAAGGGGAAAGACCAGAACCGGTGTGATACAAAATCACACATGATCATGTCCAGGGAGACTCTTGAGCCTCTGGGCCCCAGGTCAGAGTCCTTCCAGGGTCCGCGGGAGAGGGGTACTCCCACCACCCTCCCTTCCCAGAGACTCCCCTTCACTCCTTGATCTTGGGTCTTCAGCTCTGCCATCGGCCTCCCCTGCTGATACGAAGATGATTTAAAGGAATCCTTGCAGGCAGGTCAGACCCTTCCTCATGCCTCCCCTTCTCACGTTTATGTGACTTGGTCCTCACGGACATGGTTGCTCCCATATTTCTTTGTGGCCTGCTGTACTGTGCACCAGTCCCATCCAGCAGCTAGGGCTTCGTGTCTCTCCAGGAGCTCGCAGTATCAACTCCGCCAACTGTGTGGGCCAGCTCAGGCTCTCCTGAGGGAGTCCACAGCAGGCACTCACTGTCCAGCGGCTGGGAGCTCTGTGGTGACGGGGACTGGGCTGCTTCCCCCAAGCTCTTCTCCAGGACGTGCGCAGTGTCTTCTTCCTGTGTCCGCACAGTCTTCCTTCTGCATGACCCATTCTCTCGTGAGAGGACACTGATCGCATACGTTCTATCCTAAAGATGTCCTCTTAGCCAAAATGACTGCCTTAATGCCCCTCATCTGAGGCTTCAGCACTGACTCTGAGCTTCTGCGGTGAGGATTTGAGCGTGGGAGCTGGAATTGGAGAAGCCCATCAGCTGTCTTAACTCACAGTAAATACATATGTATATATTTCTTCCTAGGCAAGAAATCACCCTGATTGATTAGAAATTCCAAAATCTTCAGGAAGGGAAGGGCAAAAGCCCTTCTTGCAGCCCCTTACATGGAACAACAAGGAAAGATCTACTCTAAAAAACAATTGCCTCCAAGCAATTTTCCACCCGTTCTCCTCAAGACTGCTCTAATTCAGGTACAAATTTATTTCTTTTATTGCACTTCTGGCTACAAATAACACTGTTATTCTAAAGCCAAATTTTAAAAATTAATAACATATTTAAGTAAAAGACCTTACAGGTTTTAAAAATAAGTTTAAAGTGTTTCCATGACATACAGTAATAACTCTCTGACGTGAGAATTGAACTTCTAGGTCTAAACGGTGCTTCATGTAACTCATGGGGACATATTAGCACAACATTTATAACATATTTCAGAAGCCATGTGAATATTTCATCAAATCTGAAGCAAATAGCTTTCGATCCAAATATTAAAGTTCTAATAGCCGCTATTAGAGTAGGGGCTAACGGAAACAATAAAGCACATAGAAACCAGTCCATTCATCTCCACCCAAAGTGCCAATATTTTCTGAATTTACACAGAGCGCTCACATCCCAAAAGCTCTTGTTCTCATTACCTTGCTTATGTTTATCGTACATCTTTATGGAAAGGTTAAAAACGTTATGAGTAAAATTTAATAGAATATAGCAAGAAAATCTCTAAGAAGGAGAGGAGAGCTATTAAAATAATTGTTCTGATGTTCCAGTTTGGGGTTGTGTGCTTAGAAAGACCGATGGGGATTCTGTGTGTGCAACCATGTCACGGGAGTGAGTTATAGACTGGAAGGACTAAGTGCCAGAATATTGCTCAATATGGTTTACCTTATGGTAAAATGTGATCAAGAAAGTTTATCCAGGGGCTGGTGGAAAGAGGTGTTAAGTCGTTATAAAAACATTCCTAAATTACTTTTCTATAATTGAAAAATGAAAGTTGCATGTGGCCGGTTTTGCATTTATTAAAATGGTATAATACGGTATGTTGGGTTTGTTAATCTCAGATAGGGTTCTACTGGGAAATGTTTGCTTTTTAAAAAATAAATTAAATCTCTACATATAAAATATGCCTGGACTCAGCCTTAAGAATTTAATATATTTTTATGCCCATTAGAAATTCACAAATGTGTGTATCAGTGTTCCATGTTTCCTCTTCTTCACGAGGAAAGTACTTAGCTAATAATTCATCACCTGGGGTAAAAGCAAATCAAAGCAACAGCTTATTCCCTTCTTCCCACTTTCTGAACTTGGAATGGCATGCATGCATTAACCACTTAATGTAATAATTATGTCTCTCTTTATTACTTTTTAAACATGGCTAATATAGTTAACTGGTTTGATGTGGCTAATGAGTTCCTGTGGCCTGGAAGGGACAAGAGCAAGGCAGAGTGGAACCATGGCAGTGTCCGGCACCCTGACATGGGGGCGGTCTGCCCTGGAGCTCAACCAATCTCAGCCTGCGATTTCTACTGATGTAGCAGTGGCTTGGAGCATGTTTAGAATTTGTAGTGAGGAACTGTCTCCAGTCTACACATACCAGAGGAATGAAAGTCAACAATCACAGGGGCCTGCGCTGCCAGGTCTGTAAAGAACACCAAGTAATCATTTATTTACCAATGCTAGAGAGTCAGCTTCTGTTCTCTGCTCCTCGTTAGTTTAAACTTGATGGCTACGTCTTCCTTGTTGCTGTATGTACTTTGGCAGATGAACTAGCTGAGATTCCCGGAGATTCAGTGATGCCAGTGGGCTCAGCATTGGGAAACTCCACTGAAGGGGTAGATCTAGAGTTGGAGAAATGGCAAAGCCATTAGGAGTCAAGTCTGTGAACAGATACGGTCGCCAAACTAGGGACTTCTGTAAATTCTATTCCAAACTCAAAATATCACTCAAATTAAAATGGCACACTCTGTCCATTGGAGAGGTGGCTCTCCACACGGAGATTTCCTCATGGGGACACCGATTCCCCGGTGTCGTGCCTCGGTGGGCTGGAGGGGATGACACGGCCAGGGGGCACTCCATGCCTTTTGGGGGCTGAGGACTGGCACCCCTCCAGAGGGCACCCGAGAATGACAGCAAGCCACGGCATGCGGCATGTGTATCTCGTCTCCCTGCCCCACTTCTAGGCTCAGGTTTGTTTTCTTTCTGTCTCTCTCCTGGCCTCTTCAAGGATGTGGTAGCTATTCTCTTTCTATTATGTAAGTCCTCCTTGGAGCTAGTTTGCTTTCCTCATATTTAGGAGGCCCTTTAAACCCTGTACTATCCTCTGGGTGCGAATAACTTATAACTTCAAAATTCTCCCAACGTGTTATGTTAAAAGATGTACTGCTGGAAAAATGGAAAGTCCAGACCTTTTTTAAAATGGCTCAAATATGTGCATGAACATAATGCATAATACAAACACACACTGTATGGTGGTTCATTTCTATTTCAAGCACGTGAATTAAAGCTCTTGCAATGCACACAGCCAACATGCCACCCATGGGGAACCAGTACAATGTGGTGGTACAAGAACCTCCTTCAGAATACATTCTTGCAGCCAGGCATCAGTAGCTCACTCCTGAAACCCTTGCTCGTCCGAAGGCTGAGATCTGCAGATTATGGTTTGAAGCCAGTCCAGACAGAAAATTCCATGAGACTCTTATGTACAGTTGACCATCAAGGAAGCTGGAAGTGGAGTTGTGGTTCAAGTGGCAGAGTACTAGCTATGGACAACAATGCTCAAGGACAGTGTCCCGTGTTCAAGCTCCAGGACCAGCACCAGAAAATAAATATAAAAAGTACATTCTCACTCCTCCCCTTCCTCATCTTCCTTATTTCTTGGAGAACAAGCTCAGACAGATTGGAAAGAAGAGAAAATTACTCCCTCTCCTTTTTTACCTTGCTAAGAGGAGAGTCAAGACCTTACTGGATCAGAGGACAGTGTGGTATCCGCACCGGATAAGGTAGTCTGCGGAGACTAAAGTTGCCTGTTTTCCCCACAGCTTCTGGGTTCTACTACTGCAACCCTGTAAAGAAGTCTTCTTTCAAACTTGATTTTACCCCACTTCATAAGTTTTGTAAGGAAATGAAGGGAAACTATTACAGCTGAAGTTTTCATTGGCTTGGTGGAAGATGAAAAGCTATAGGAGAAAAATGACCAGAAAAAAGAGTAGGGCAGGCCAGGCACTGGTGCCTGTAACCCTAGCAACTCGGGAGGCTGAGATCTGGGGATCACAGTTCACAAGCCAGCCCTGGCAAGAAAGCCTGGGAGACTCTTAACTCTGAGTAATCACCAAAAAGCTGGAAATGGAGCTGTGGTCAAGTGGTAGAGCACTAGCTGTGAGCAAAAGTCTCAGGGGCAGTGCCTAGGACCTGAGTTCAAGCCCCAGGACTGGTACACACACACACACACACACACACACACACACACACACACACAAGTAGGGCAAAAGGTCAGAACCAAGGAGGTGTCACAGGCCTACCTGTGCTTTGTGCTTTGTGCTTTGGAGAGAGCTGGTCCACACCTCCAGGTAGAAGGGCAGCACCTCCCCTCCAAGGCTTACAATGTTCACAGCAAAGAAAGAGCTACCAGACACCTTCCCCGCCACTGCCTCCCCCAACTTCCTGGAGCATAAAAAAATGCACTGTGTGAGGCACCCCCTTTAGGTAGTACATTCTGAATGCTGCCAGGTAAAAGCAGTTCTCTCAGGCTGACATCAGAAAGCCAGCGGTGAGGGCCTCCCAGCCGAGACCTCTTCTCTGGGTGTTTTGGTAGAGGGCCCAGTGAGTCCCATCCGTCTTTGGGATCAAAGAACCTTGCCTTCCCCCAACTTCTTGTGAGGGCTTTCTAATATCCTCCACCCTGAAGCTTTTGTCTTAAAAAGGGGGCTCACTTAGTAATATCAGTTAAAAACAAGCAGTACTTACCATTCTGACCCAGCTCCACTCAAAGTGAACACATCTTTAATAAGGTTGGCAGATTCAGACGTGAACTAGAACCATATCCATGGCTCAGGTCTTCACAGCACTTGCAAAAGCAGTCTTCACTTGGTAGCCACCAGTCTTCACACCATGATCTTAAAACTATCAGTGGGTTTAAGAAAGAAAACCGTGTGTGTGACCTGTGTGGCTCTCTAGGAATCTTCCTAGCCATAAATTCACAGCCACACCAGTCATGCTTTGAAAGAGCAGCAGTGTGTTCAGTAGCAAAACACAAGAGTCACTGTCCTATGGAGAAAGTAGAAGAATGAGTGTGGACAGTAGGTGAATTATCATCAGACAGCTCAAGCTCACCATCAAACCACCTGCAACAGAAACGGCTCATGGACTCTACCTCCCCACCCCAGGACTCACTGGAAGACACATCTTGTTTTTCTTTTTCTTTTTTTAAATTTTATTTATTTTTTTTATTGTGAAAATACAGGATAGAGGGGTTACAATTACATAGGCAAGATAATGAGTACATTTCTTATCAAGCATTGTAGCCTCCTCCTTTGTTTCCCCTTCCCATCCCTTCCCATCTCTAATCCCCCCATCCCCCTCCACCACTCCCCCCACATACACCACCATCCCTGGCCAAAGTTGTAAAGTTCATTTTTCGACCTAATTACTTGTACATCTCATTGTTGCAATGGGTCCACTTGTATCCTTATTTAAACGATTTGTTTTTTCCCTTTCCCTCCACAAATTATACCAACATCAAATACAGTGAAAGCAGGGGTTGTACTGTGGTGGAGGGACATACAAAGCAACAAAGAAATCATCTTATAAATATGTTAGAAATAATCGCATGAAAGAAAAAAAACATTTGAATACTTATCTTGGGGTTCATTTCACCTGATATCAACTTATCTGATCTTTTCTGCTTGTCCCACACATACACTAGTTATTGCAAATAAGAGAAACCATGGGACCTATGTTTCTTTGGGCCTGGCTTACTTCACTTAATATAATTTTTTCCAAATCTTTCCATTTCTTAACAAATGGGGCAATGTCATTCTTTCTGATGGAGGCATAGAATTCCATTGTGTATATATACCACATTTTCTTGATCCATTCATCTACTGAGGGGCATCTGGGTTGGTTCTATAGCTTAGCTATGGTAAATAATGCTGCAATAAACATAGTTGTGCTGGTAGCTTTACGGTCTCGTTTGTAATCATTTGGATAAATGCCCAAAACTGGGATTGCTGGGTCATAGGGGAACTCTATGTGGAGTCTTTTGAGGAACCTCCATACTGCTTTCCAAAGTGGTTGAATAAGTTTACACTCCCACCAACAATGCAGTAAGGTTTCCTTCTGTCCACATCCCCTCCAGCATCTGTTGTTATTAGAGTTCTTGATTTTAGCCATTCTAACTGGGGTGAGGTGATATGTCAAGGTTGTTTTGATTTGCATTTCTTTTATGGCTAGAGAGGTTGAGCATTTCTTCATGTGTCTATTGGCCATCCTTCTTTCCTCTTCAGAGAAGTTTCTCTTTAAGTCTGTAGCCCACTTATTTATTGAGCAGTTGTTTCTTTGAGGATTTGTTTTTGTGAAATTTAATTTTTTGAGTTCCAAGTATATTTTAGATATGAGACCCTTGTCCGTTGTATGGCTAGTGAAGATCTTCTCCCAATCCGTGGGCTTTCTATTGATCTTGCTAGCTATGTCCTTTGCCATGCAAAAGCTCTGCAATTTCATGTAATCCCATTTGTCCAACCTTTCTTTGATTTGTTGTGTTTGCGGTCTCTATTAAGAAAATTTCAGCCTGTGCCAAGGAGACATAAGGTCTCTCCTATTCCATCTTGTAATGTTTTCAGAGTGTCTACTTTGACTCCAAGGTCTTTGATCCATTTGGAGTTGATTCTGGTGCAGGGTGATATATAAGGATCTAGCTTTAGTTTTCTACAAGTAGTTAACCAATTTTGCTAGCACCATTTACTGAAGAGACTGTCTTTCTTCCATTCTATTTTTTTAGTTCCCTTATCGAAGATTAGATGGCTATAGGTTTGTAGGTTCATTTCTGGGTCCTGAGGTCTGTTCTTGTGCCAGTACCAAGCTGTTTTGATTACTATAACTTTGTAGTAGAGTTTGAAATTTGGTATTGATATTCCTCCAGCACTGTTCTTTCTGTTAAGGATCATTTTTGCTATTTGGCTTTTTTATTGTTCCCTAGGAATTTTTGGATTGCCTCTTCTATTTCCTTGAAGAATGAGGTTGGAATTTTGATAGGTATCGCGTTGAATTTGTAGATAGCCTTGGGAAGTATTGCCATTTTCACGAAGTTGATTCTTCCAATCCAGGAACATGGGAGGTTTTTCCACTTTCTAAGTTCTGTTTTGATTTCCTTTTTCGGATTTTTAAAGTTTTTATCATAGAGATCCTCCACTTCTTTGGTTAAGTTATTTCCTAGGTATTTTATTTTTTGTGGGGCTATTATGAATGGAGTTGCTTTCCTGATTTCAGCCACACTTATCTCATTGTTGCCATACAGAAAAGTCATTGATTTTTGAGGGTTAATTTTATACCTTGCTACTTTGCCAAAGTTTTGAATCAGCTTAAGTAATTTGGGAGTGGAGTCTGTGGGATTCTTTAAATATAGGATCATGTCATCTGCAAAAAGGCAGAGTTTTACTTCATCTTTCCCTATTTGGATCCCTTTTATGTTTGCATCTTGTCTTATTGCTGTAGCATTACAGGCATTCTAATACTAGATTGAAGAGAAGTGGAGAGAGTGGACATCCTTGTCTCGTTCCTGAGTTAAAAGAAAATGGCTTTAGTTTTTCACCATTAAGTATAATGCTGGCTGTAGGTTTGTCATATACAGCCTTTATTGTATTGAGGACACATTTTGTTTTTCAAAGTTATAGATCTCACAGGCAAACATGTGTGATGTGTGAGTGGCCTGACTGGGTCATGGCTGTCTATGTTGGTCCATATCACCTGCTAAGAAGGAAACCAAATTCAGAAAGTCTTGGGGAAAGGTGGGGTTACCAGTCATCAAGTTGACCATTTGCAGTGATCCAGGATGAACTAGAATTTCTCTGGAATTCTCTGGAATGTTCTGTGGAAAGTAGACCTGGGGGCGTGGGGCAGCATGTAACTCCAATTGTGTTCTGTGGGCAGGTATGGATTGTCATGCTGACCTTGGTTAAAGAACGCAAAAAATACACAAGATTGTCAAGGATATCCCGTTAGCCACAGAAGAACACATCACAGGGAAGCAGAAGTAAATCCTGGACCAGAGATCCTCAGGGGCTGAGAACTCAGGTGTATAAACAATGTTCCTACAGGAAGAGATTTCTGATTCTATAGAGGTAAGGAGAAACAACCTCTGCCCAAGGTTGAAAGGGGAAGTTCTGTCAGGACATAGAATGTTGACATGGTTATCATTTATTCAGTTCTATGGCTATTCATATAAAAGGTTTCCCAGTTAGACTCACCCCTAAGAGCTTCATAATGCATCTTGTTATTAGTTCTTGTGAAGAGAGGAGATGATAAATGGACACTAGATTTTGTTGTTTTGTTTTGTTTTGTTTTTTGCTTGTTTTGTTGGTCACGGGGCTTGAACTCTGGGCCTGGGCAATGTCCCTCAGTTCTTCAGCTCAAGGCGAGCACTCTACCACTTGAGCCACAGTGCCACTTCCAGTTTTCTGAGTGGTTTATTGGAAATAAGAGTCTCACAGATTTTCCTGTCCAGGCTGGCTTTGAGCCATGATCCTCAGATCTCAGCCTCTGAAGGGTTAAAGTTGAGGCAGTGACCACTTATTGCTTGTTTAAGATCAGCAAATTCTGTCTAGCAGAGCAACACGTGGTGGTAATCCAAACAGCTGGTTAGTTGTGTGCCTTTATAACCCTGCAAATATTTAGCTCGGGGCTCTCCGCCTAGGCTCCACTGTGTTGGAGTGTAGGACGAGGCCCGAGCTGCAGCCCATTTAAATAAAACCCTAAAACAGCTGTAAAGTCTGATTCTCGGTGGTCTTCTTGGTGGGGGTCCTGTGACCTGGACACAACATATTAGTGGGGGCTCATCCGGGATCCCCCCAAACACCCCTGAGACCTCATACTCCAAAGGTAAAACAGCGCTGTTTTTGTTAATTTGTCTTGTCCTGTCGTTTGTCTGTCTGTATTTTTGTTTTCCTTTGTGAGGACAGCCGCTCTGATTCGTATTATGTAAAGGGTTGTCAAAGTGGACGCGCTTGCACAACAACCCTGGAGGAACTGGAAGATGTCCCAGATCCTCTTGTGGGGCGGGGGTCGGTTCGGTGTTGGGCCAGAACTGAGCAAGAGGGCCTCTTAACAGAGGCCCAACTCACCCACTGTGGGTCCGCTCCTTCTGCTGTGGGGCATGAGTGTGGAACCCTGCCATGACAGGAGTCAGTGAACCAATTCGGGAGATCTCGACTTCGTAAGCTTTTTTTATCATAACTGTCAGACCTGCGTGTGTTTTGTTTGTACTGTTTATTGTTTTTTGGACTGTACTACTGACGGGACTGGAAACCATGGGCGTCACTCCATCTAGCCCCTTCGACTTACAAAAAGAAACTAAGAAAGATGAAAAGAAATTGTACCCCCCAGTTTCTCAGGGAAATAACTTGGAAGAAGAAATGTTTCCTCCTCCATACTCCCCTTCCCAGGTTCCTTCTGCAGAGCCTGAGAATGATCAAGAAGAGGAGAGAGCTATAGAACCAGCAGCCAAACCCTCGGCACCTGCCCTTAAAGTTTCTGAGGGGCCAGTCACTCGATGACGCTGTGGGATCAACCCCCCTTCTAATGCAGCTGTTTTTCCCTTACACGCCGTAGGTCCTGTGCATGCAGATGGTCAACAGCAACTCCAATACTGGCCATTTTCTACCAGCAATCTATACAATTGGTGCACCCAAAATGCCCCTTTTCTGAGAAACCCCAGGATTAAATTCGTTTGCTTGAAACTATTCTCTTTATTCATCAGCCCACTTGGGATGATTGTAGTCAGCTTTTACAGGTCCTTTTTACCACCCAAGAGAGAGACTGTATCCAAGAGGTGGCCCAGAAACATATCCCTGGCCCCACAGAAATGCTCATAACGGATCCTGCCCTGATTGCTGCCTATTTTCCTGAGATCTGACCAACATGGGACTACAATAAGGTTGAAGGTAAGGAGCGATTCCTCATCTACTGCCAGGCTCTGTTGGCAGGTCTCATGGCGGCGGCTCACAGACCTACTAATATGGCCAAAGTTCATGATGTTAGACAGAGAGGAAGTGAAGGTCCGGCAGCATATCTTGAGTGGCTCATGGAAGCTTTTAGTCAATATACCCCGTATGATCTTGAGACCTCAGAGTCGGCTCAGATGATTATGTTTGCCTATATAAATCAAGCTGCACCAGACATAAAGCGAAAGTTGCAGGCTCTAGACAAACTTGGTGAAAAGTCTATTAGGGATCTAGTAGCTGCTGCGGAAAAGGTTTACAATAAAAGAGAGACAGAGGAGCAAAGACAGGAAAGGAAGGAGAGAGAACATGAAATTGAGTGTGAAAAGAGACCGGGCCAAGGAAATGATGCTGAGCATACCTGGTTCACAGATGGCAGCAGTTTCATTCGAAATGGAAAAAGGTACGCAGGCGCAGCAGTCACCCCAGACACTGAGATAGTGTGAGCCGAAGCACTCCCCCAGGGAACATCTGCACAAGTAGCAGAACTAGTGGCACTAACAAAAGCCCTACAAATGGGAAAAGCTTCGGAAGAGACCAAACATTTACATGGATAGTCAGTATGCTTTTGCCACTGTGCATGTCCTTGGAGCCATTTACCAAGAGAGGGGGCTGCTGACAGCTGAGGGAAAGACTAAATTTTAAGCCTCATCTGGGCTTTATGGGAACCAACAAATATTGCCATTATGAACTGCCCTGGCCACCAAAAGGTAATTGATTCTATAACCAAAGGAAATAACTTGGCCAATCAGGTAGCTAAGGAGGTGGCCCTCCAGCCCAGAGCGGAAGTACTGACTCTAGTAGACCCAGGGCCACGAGCTTTGCCTCCTGAGCCTCAGTACTCCCAAGAAGACTTGGAGCGGATAAAGAAAATTCCCATGGCCTATAAACCCCCGGGCAGAGAAGAAAATAAAGAGTGGTGGAAAACTGGTGAGGGGAAACTTATCTTGGCACAAAGATTAGGCAAGGGGCTTCTTAAGAGAATCCATCAGGTCTCTCACATGGGAACCTGAAGAATGCAGGACTTGCTCCAACACTCAGAAGTAAAAATTAGGCAAGGAAATCAACTCGTTGAGGACATTGTTAAAAATTGTAAAGCCTGTCAGCTCACCAATGCCCCCAATCAACCAGTTATAAAAGGAGCTAGCCTCTATGGAGATAGGCCAGGTGTGTTTTGGAAAGTAGACTTCATAGAAATTAAAACTGGAAAATTTGGATATAAATATTTGCTAGTTTTTGTAGACACCTTTTCAGGGTGGGTTGAGACCGCGAACATCGTGGCTAAGAAGATCCTGGAAGAAATACTACCCAGGTATGGCTTCCCATCCACCATCGGGTTGGACAATGGACCAGCCTTCATCTCAAAAGTAGTGACGGGACTGGAAATCGGACTCTAAAAGAGATCTTAACTAAACTGGCCTTGGAGAATGGTGCAGACTGGGTATCGCTCCTTCCTTTTGCCCTGTTTAGAGTAAGAAATTCACCCTATCAGCTTGGCTTTATACCAATTATCCTTAACCTCCAGACTGAATTGCTTGCTGATTTGGATGATACTGAATTTCTGTGTAAACTTGACTACTTACAGCTGGTGCATAAGATTTGGCCCCAGCTTAGAGCATTATATGATTCTGCTTCTATTCCTACCTTCCATTCGTTTAAACCAGGGGACTGGGTGTTTGTTCGAAGGCACAACTTGAGATCTCTGGAACCACGGTGGAAGGGACCTTACATGGTGCTACTGGCTACACCTACTGCCCTTAAGTGGACAGCATTGCTGCTTGGATCCACTGCTCCCACGCCAGACCGGCTGACCCCTTTGCCCTGGACAACGGTAGGGAAACATGGGAACTCTCCAAGCATCCTACCCAACCACTCCACATACGCCTCAAGAAAAGAAAAATGGACTGATTAACAGTATGGCTAAGGTCAGAGAGGAACTAGAAAAGAAAAGAATCCGTTCAAGATCAAGAGCTGTTGGAGTTTAGTTTTGGGCCGGAGCCACAAGATTGTGTCTCAGGATCATAAGTCAAGGGGGGGAAAGAAGGGCTAAAGTCTTGGGGCAGTGACCACTTGTTGCTTGTTTAAGATCAGCAAATTCTGTCTAGCAGAGCAACACGTGGTGGTAATCCAAACACCTGGTTGGTTGTGTGCCTTTATAGCCCTGCAAATCTTTAGCTCAGGGCTCTCCTCCTAGGCTCCTCTGTATCGGAGTGTAGGATGAGGCCCGAGCTGCAGCCCGTTTAAATAAAACCTTAAAACAGCTGTAAAGTCTGACTCTCAGTGATCTTCTTGGTGGGGATCCTTTGACCTGGGCACAACACCTCCTGAGTAGCTAGGATGACAGGCGTGAACCACTGGCGCCTGGCTTTGGACACAGTTCTTTGGCTACCAGGAAGCTCTGAGGCTCTGCTCCCTGGAGGGAGATATTCAGGTGTGGTTTCAGAGCCTGTCCCACTGACAATCTAATGGTGGGCACAAGTCTTTCACTGTAATATCAACTTCCATTAAGACTCTTTATTGGGAAAGAGGTAGTTCAATGCTCGAAAGAGAAGCCACTTCCTCATCAACACGCATGAAGCTTGCCAGTTACTTTGCAAGGTCACTGAGGTATCAGTAATAAACTTTATTCTGTTCCCACTTCTTAGTGTTACAAATATCTTTGCCCCAATGGAGAAGGCTGGGAGGGGTTTGAAATGCAGGTATCCCATCTTCTCCTGGTGCTGTGAGGCTGGTTGCATCCGGCCTAGGGCTTCAGATGAGTCACTCAGTTTGTGTGTATTTTTCATTCCTCTCACCAGCTCTGAAAGCAAAGCTGAGGTTTACTGCACGCCATAAATATGTAATGTGAAAGCTGTGCTGACTGTCTGGGAATATTCCAGGCTTAATGACAGCTCTCAAGATGGGAGCTTTGCAGATCGGATATCACAGTGGCCTCGGTCGCTGCTCTGAAGAATGTATTTGAATATTTCAGCATCTTAAGCTATTTGCATGCGTCCAAGGCTAAGCCAAGCCTGAAATCTCTGAGTAAGTGCACCTCACAAGCCTTGTTTTGGAATCACAAAGGAGAAAAGTCAAAAAGGGAGACTGACTGGCAAGACTCCTGCAGACAATCAATTCACATAACGTGCAAGAACGACGCCATCAGAAACTAAGCTTCTCCCATTTTTCCAGTCAGGCGCACAACAAAAAAGTATCCTGAGTGAAGTACAGTGCCACACAATGCGCAGAAAGCCTTGCTCCAAGAGAGGAAGCACTTTCAGAGCTGTGTCTCTGCCTGCTTTGTGGTAGCGGTGCACCCAGTGCAGGCCTTGGGTTCCCAAACTGGAAGTCTCTGCCAGCTCACATGACCCCTGTCATGACTGGAAAATCCTACTGAATCCTGTAACTTGTTATCGAATTGTGGCTGTGAGGTGGATTGTATCTGGTCTAATTCTGGTTATGACCCGCCGTGTTTGCCACTGGATTCCCCTCTTCTACCAGCATGACTTCGTGGTTGATATCATTCCATGTATTTGTTACAGGTGCTGCCAAAAGGGTAACAAGTTAGTTCAGTATTTTGGTAATATTAGCAGGATTTGTAGTGCATTTATTGGATATGAGGTTTAACTTATTTGGGTCTGAATTTCTTTCCTTTGAAAGTTATTTGTAGTTTCATTTCTGAGACTTAATCCACTATTGCTTCTCAAAGTTGTGGGGAAAGATAAATTAGATAGGTAGATAGGTAGGTAGGTAGGTAGGTAGGTAGGTAGGTAGGTAGACGGATAGATAGGTAGATAGATAGATAGATAGATAGATAGATAGATAGATAGATAGATAGATAGATAGATAGATAGATAGATAGATAGATAGATAGATAGATAGATGAGACAAGATAGACAGTTGATAGAGCCATAGATAACTAGATTATGGGTGATATGAGGTAGATAAATTTTTTCAGCTAACTAATGCCATGGATTCTACACCACATTTCTTTTAATGTGTATGATCAGTGTGTGGAGGAGTGGGAACATGGGAAGCCACTTCTGAAGGGCTCCACCTCCAGAGAAAGTGCTCTGCTGGGTAAGAACCCCAGGCCGTGGAGACTGAGATGCAGGTGGGCGCTTACCATCCATGTGGCAGTGCCGGATGGCCAGGTTAGGGAACACGGCTAGGGAGGTTGAGGGAGTTGCTGCCCTAGCTTCACTTAGCCATTAGCAAAACAGCGTTCAGCTCCTATTTGACCCTTTAGGCCAGCATGGAGCTCTCTCATGGCAGCCCACAGAGCCATCGGCAGGTACAGCAGGAGGAGAAGGTGTGGCATTGGTCAGGGTTAAACTATGTGGAACAAGCATCTTCGAAAGGTTTTAAAGACAGAGCTGTGCTCCCCCCTCCCTCCTGTGTCCTCAGAGATTGTTCTGTGGCCCCAGTGCCTGAGGTCCTTCAGCAGGGTGCCACATCTGTGTGTTCATCTGAGGTTAGAACACAAAGGCCCAGAGAAAGCCAGAAACTTTACAGAAGTGAATAAGAGAAGGCCTGGATTTGAATTTCAACGGGAAGCAATCAAAATATTGAGGTGATAGAAAGCAATGATTGAAATACAAACCACTGTATATGGGAAAGGAAGCAGAAAAATCACAGAGGAAGCAGAATACCAGCTGCTGGCATCAAAGAAGAAAGCATGACCAGAAGCACTGGGGACAATTATAAAGCAAGGAGGGCCAAACACACATGTTCACATCCACTCTGTAAGCGTTCAACAAGAGACCGATCTACCAGAGAAGGAAACGGAAGGTCTCGGGTTGAGAACACTCAGAGGGGGAAGCAACCTTGCCAAGCACGCGGAGAATGCCTGTCAGAGAGGGAGGAGGACACCCAGCCAAGAGCAGGAGCCAGCTGTGGTCAGGCTGGACAGAAGAGCAACACAAAGGAAACGATCTCTAGAGAAGTCTACCAGAAGTACACACAAGGGAATGACCAGAGAAGTTAGCAAACATTTTTATGAAAAGGAAAATGCGCTGTTAAAAAAAAATCATGATCTATGCATATGTATTGCTCAGTTTTGCAATGACAAGTAATAAAATGCAAGTAACTACAAGGACAAATGAATCCATAGGCCCATATGTGTAACCAAAGAAGATAACACCTTCCCCTAGGAATACAAGGGAGGCAAAGACGGCTGCAGACGTCAGTACACGACCATCTCCGGGCTAGGAGACACTGACTGGAAAGGATTCAAGGCTGCCGGGGAATTCCAGAGTCAGAGCTACGTTTGAGGAGGTGTATACACTTGTCAAGACTCATCAAGTAAAGGCTTAGGATTTCAGCATTTTGTTGTAATTCAATTTTACTTCAATCTGGAATAAATCAATAGCAGTCAATGAGCATAATTACAGGTTTCCAATTTTAGAAAACCACTGAAAGAATAAAAATAAATTGTATAAGTTTAACCTGTAACTTAAACCTGATTTGTCCATTTAGCAGATAAAATAAACAAGTATGGTAAGAAGATGCAAATAAACAAATGTACTAAATTGCAAACATAAGTTGAGAGTAGATGTAAATCATATATAGAAATAATTACAGTAAATAAAATTTGAAGATGTGAAACTTACCAATAAAAAGGAAAAGTGTTCTATATTGGTGTCTCAAGAATCAAGAAAAATTGACTAGAAAGACAGAAAAGCATATAATGTGGACCTATTACCCACGAAAAGTAAGAATGACAATTTTCACATTAAATAAACATCAGAACAAAAAAAACTTAATGGGGGAAGAAAAAGCTCTAGAGGAAGAATCAGTGCATAACCACTACAACGCCGTATGGCCCAAATACCATAACCTCAAGGACTGACAAATGGGTAATCGACAAGGCCTCAGACAAGGTGTCCACAAAGGGCAACTGCAAAAGAATACGTGGCATCTGTACCCAATGGGTGCTTTTCAGCCATTTAAAAGGAAATCTGCTAGGAGCTATGGCTCATACCTGTAATCCTAGCTACATAGTATTCTGAAATCTGAGTATCGTGGTTTGAGACCAGCCTCAACAGGAAAGTCTGTGATATTCTTATCTCCAGTTAACCACCAAAAAGCCAGAAGTGGAACTGTGGCTCAAGTGCTAGAGCACTATCCTTGAGCAAAAAAGCTCTGGGACAGTACCTAGGACCTGAGTTCAAGCCCAGGACTAGCATAAAATAATCATATTGTTTGGAGGGAAATGGATAAAAACTGGAAATGATTGTGTTAAATGAAACCAGACTAGAAGACAAATATTGCATGTTTTCTTTGATGTTTATGGAATAGAAAGAGAGAATGGTGGGAGAGAGTGAAAGGGTGAGAAAGAAAAATAGGAATAGGAACATGAGCAGCTGTACATGAAGTGGGGCACGTGTGGGTAGAAGAGGGGAAAATACAATCTAAATACTTCATGTGCATATATTAAATATAATCAATATACACTGAAATAAAATACAAAAGACAGCAATGCTCGGGTGGGCATTTCTAGAAGGCATTTCTAGAAGACCTGGGGGTAGGTCGCCTGTGGAAATTTGTGCCTGGTGTCTTCTGCTCTATGCCTCACACGTCTCTTCTTCACTGACTTTGATCTGTAGCCTTTCACTGTGATGAACTGTAGGTATAAAGGTAGGTAAGTAGATAGGTAGACAGACAGACAGACAGACAGACAGACAGACAGACAGACAGACAGACAGACAGACAGATAGATAGATAGATAGATAGATAGATAGATAGATAGATAGATAGATAGATAGACAGATAGATAGATAGATAGATAGATGGCAGACAGTGCTTTCTGAAGACTTATGCCTCCATACTTGAAGGAGGAAAGGCCACAGGTAGAAGCTGTCTGATTAACTTAGTCTTACATTTGGATCTAAAAGCAGAGCAGGCTGAGGACCCCTGGGTTCCTGTGTGTTGGTGCTTTGGGCATGTCTGCAACGAGACGAGTAGAGAAGCAGAGCATGTAGAAACCTTTTTTTTATTGTGAAAATACTGTATAGAGGGGTTACAATTACATGGGCAAGATAATGAGTGCATTTCTTATCAAGCATTGTAGCCTCCTCCTTGTTTCCCCTTCCCACCCCTTCCCATCCCCCCCTACCCAATACTCTCTGCCCCCCCACACCCCCACCAAAGTTGTAAAGTTCATTTTTTGACATAACGACTTGTACATCTCATTGTTGCAATGGGTCCACCTGTATCCCTATTTAAACGATTTGTTTTTTCCCTTCCCCTCCACAAATTATACCAACATCAAATACAGTGAAAGCAGGGGTTATGCCGTGGGGGAGGGACATACAAAGCAACAAAGAAATCATCTTATAAATATGTTAAAAAACAATCTCATGAATTCCGGAAATTATGTAATCACTTAATCACAATCAAAAAAAAGAAAAAAGAACCTTGGGGAAGGTAGGGAGGGAAGGGATGGTAGGGGGAAAACAATGGAGGGGGTAACAATGTTCAAGAGGAAGTGTACTCATTACCTCACTCATGTAACTGTAACCCTCTGTATAGTATCTTTACAATAAAAAAAAAAACAATCTCATGAAAGAAAAACATTTGAATCCTCATCTTGGGGACTCTTGCAACAATTTGTTATTGGTGGAGCACAAAATTACATTATCACTTCTCTTGTGTTTTATTTTAGTGAATGTCGCAAAATGGCTCGTGATAGAATGAATGGTTGGAGATTTAAATGAATTAGTGTCTTTCACAGAAAATTTGGAAGGCACCATTTGTTCTTTTAGTCTTTTGTTTCTTAGCTCACTCATTCACTTTGTAGTTCCGGACGTGGAGCCCGGGGCCTCACACATTCTAACTAAGCATTTCCATGCATTCCCATCCCAGCTGCAGAAGCGCTAGGTTTGAACATTCAAGGAAGAGCTACATATTACTAACCATAACTTAGACTATCAGTGAATCCTCAAGAAATGGCAAGGGAATCGTGTCATAAAGATACGTTTTTGTCACAACAGTGAATAAAACTAGAAATTAATAAAATGTGTAATTTCAAAATCGTCCCTATTTTTTATTCAAACAACATATAGTTCGCTTAAAGGGAAACAATAAAGGAAATTGTGAAATATGTAGAACTGAATGACCTATATGGGAAACAGCTACAGTGGTATGTAAAGTAAAATTTATATCCCATAATGCATTTTCATAAGACAGGAAAAATTGGAAACAAATGAGCTAATTGAAGGCAAAATATGTTGGATTTATTATATTAAAAGAGATTGATTTTAATGAAAAACACATGGCCAGAGTTAAGAGCAGATAACAGATTGGATGAATATATTTGCAATATCTAAAACCAACGAAGGACCACATTATCTAGAAAATGTAAGAAATGTCCATAAATCAGAGAAAGAAAAAAAACACAATAGATGTGAAGGCAAGTGATTAAAAGGCAAGTCCCATGCAGAGAACACGGGAAGACTAAGGAGATATGAAGATGCTAGAGTTCATCGATACTAACAAGGCTCAGAAGCGCAACAGCAAGATTTCACCATGCAGCCCACTGATTCGCAGGAGCCAGGGCAGCCGAGGAATGGGCAGAGGAGGACCCGTGCATGTGGTGGTCACAGGTGGCTGGTGACCTCTTGAAGTTAACTGCACAGAATGGGGCCATGTTGGTTGCAGAGAGCAGCAGTAGGTGGATGAACAAGTTGTTGGGATCTATTGCCTAGCTTGACAACTGCAATAAAAACATACTGTGAACATCACAACTAGTGAAGGAAGGAATTTCCATTGTTCTCACCACAAAACAGTGACAAGTACTTAAGGTGATACATAATCTAATCTGCTTGACTTAATTGTTCACTTTATATATGTGTGTCCTTATGCTATATTGTGTCCTCCAAAGGGACACAATTATAACTTGTCTACTTATAATAAAATGCAAATCAATGTCAGGTGTCGTGACTCACACCTGCAAGCACAGCTCCTCGGGAAGCTGAGGCCTGGAGGATTGAACTTCAAAGCCATCTCAAGCAGAAAATCTGAGACCTTACCTCCAAATCAACCAGCAAAAAGCTGGTTTGGAGATGTGGTTCAAGTGGTACAGTGCCAGCCAACAAGCAAACCAAGCAAGCATGAGGCCTTTGATTTAAACGTCAGTACTACTGAAAGAAAAAAGAAAAGAAATAAATAAGTAAAGCAAATCAGTCACCATAGCACAGTCCAGCCCTATTGTTTCTCTTCTACCACAGACCTGTGCCAAGCCCCATCACTACCATCTAAGAGGATGTGCAGCCAGCAGACCCTTGGCCTGCCAGGAACCTGCAAACGGGTCCTGGGTCACAACTAGCACATCACTGAGGGGCGGGCAGCTGAGGCAGGTGAGCAAGCTGTTGGCCCTCATCTGGTTGCTAGGTCAACGGAAGAACTCTACAGACACCAAAGGGGTGGAGGTCTTCCTAGATGGTCAAAGCGGGCAGAGATCTCAAGCCAGCTGCAGGAGACCAGAGTTGGAAGGATCCCAGAGACTGTCCTGCCTCTGAATCAGACTGACATCACCCGAGGCTGCACGCACCGGGCTCCCCTGGTGACCTTGAGAAGGTCCTTCGGGGGGGCACAGGACACAGGTGGGCAGTGTTGCTATTGTCTTCATCGTCCTTTGCTGTCAGCCATCTGGGTCCTGAGCGCATCCAGAGTGTACCCACGGCGTTCGTGGGAGGAGTGAAGAGCGTGGAAATCATCAACATGGAGTCACTGGTGTCAACTCTAAGAAAGAAAGCAAAGGGAGTGGAGGCCGTGGAGTCCAGGTTCTCAGGCACATGTCTGCACGGTGGCCGCAAGGCTCCACCAGAGCCCCAAGATAGCACAGAGTCAGGTCAGCCTGGCCCTCAAAGTCCCTGTACACAGCCTCTGCCCGGAAAATCCTCCCCTTCACCCTGGGTGGAGGATGCCTGGCTGCTTGTCATGATGAACAATTGCTGTTTCAGAAAACCGAGCGTCAGTCCCCTCGCTCCTGAATTGTCAACCCTCCGCCCGCCCAGGTCTGTCTGGCCAGCGGGGATATGCTGTGTCAAGTCTCACAGCCAGCCTGCTCACGGTCACATACATGGCACTATAACCTTTCGGGAAATTCTTTCAGCTTCCTCCCATTTCTTCCTTCAGGCTGATAGGCTTCAGGTGGAAAATCAGAGTGCAACTCCTGCGGCGAACACTGAGACGTTGCTGCACGTGGAGTGGGGGCCTAGGGCTGCCCTGCCTCGTTCCAGACAGGGTGGAGGGGAAGGAGACGCTGCCCGGCAGACAAGCCCGGCTCAGGAATTCCTCCAGCCCAATAACTCAGCCAGAGGCCGACGGTGAGCCCACTGTTTAGGGCCAATAAAAAGGAGGGGACAGGCTATAACTCAGAAGAATGCACCTTAATGGTGGTATATATTTTTACTAGGAACCATGAATTAACTAGATAAGCAATTATTAGCATGTGTGGGTAGAATCACGGTTGTCTATCTTGTTCTAAAGCCCTTCTTTCCACTAAACAAAACTTCCTGAGATGCTGGTAATTATAGAATGTACTAGAATACATACAGTGAAATTTCAATTAATCAAGATATTACAGAGAAGGTGATGGTCCAAAAAAATGGATTAACTGGCCAGTGGAGGACTTGACAGAAATTACTTTATATACATCTTGTTGGAAACCCTTCTAGAAAACATTGGCTGTATTTGTTTTCCTCCCAAGACAGCAAGGAATCTGACAGTGGTGTGTAGACACCTCCAAACACCCTGAGTTCATCAAAGGCAGAACGAGAGACCTCCCAAGAGGTCGGGACTCTGAGAAGGTGTGACAGTCTAGCAATGGATAACTCCATTCACATCCCACGACTAGAGTCTTCTTTCTTTACTGGAGAGTCTTCTTTATCTTTCTTTACTGGAGAGTCATACTTCTTAATAAAATTCAGATTTTTCCTAATGAGTCTAGAAATGACATGCTTCCTCCTCTCCCTTCAACTTGCCTTACAATTCTTATTTGCTTTTCCCGGTCACTCCTTCTTTTACCCTCTCTGGATATCTGGCTTTGTTTAATGTACATCTCTCTCTTTCATTGATTCATTCTGCAACCTAAGACAGCTACCATGTCAGCAGGGGACATACCTATAGCGACCAGGGCCGTACACGTGGTCTGTTACAGAGAGTAGTTTCATTACATGTAGGATAGATTTGTCGGAAAAACCAGTCCTTCTTGAGATTCTATGTGCTGCCATTGGGGGAGGTGCAAATATACTCTCAGGTGCAGGTTCTGGCTCACAAGGCCCATGACCAGGATTGAAAGCTAGGCAGGGAGCAGAGGAGCCAATGGCAGGCGCTACATGACCTGGAAACGCAGGCTGTAAATCTCCATGGCCAGAGAGCTGCACGAGCTCCAACCCAGAGCATGCACATAGACGTGTCTTCTTAGAGACTTTGGTCCCCTTAGTCCCAGCATGAATTCACTGAGGGCCTGGGCAGACCAGCACTGTCCAGAAGCAAGTGAAGATGGAGATGCCCAGGTCCCCACAGGAAGCTCGTCCCAGAGACCTGGCGCCAGCCCCAGGCCCCACGGACATGATGGCCAGCAGGCATGTGCTGACGTCCACTGCCTGGGCATCTCCTTCCACCCCTGGGCATCTTCTACCATTCCTGGGCACCTTCTACCACCCCTGGTCATCTTCTACCATTCCTGGGCATCTCCTGCCATCCCTGGCTGGGCACCTTCTACCACCCCTGGGCAGCTTCTACCATCCCTGGGCACCTTCTACCATCCCTGGGCATCTCCTGCCATCCCTGGGCACCTTCTACCATCCCTGGGCACCTTCTACCATCCCTGGGCATCTTCTACCATCCCTGGGCATCTCCTATCATCCCTGGGCATCTCCTGCCATCCCTGGGCATCTCCTTCCACCCCTGGGCATCTTCTACCATCCCTGGGCATCTCCTTCCACCCCTGGGCATCTCCTGCCATCCCTGGGCATCTTCTACCATCCCTGGACACCTTCTACCACCCTTGGGCATCTTCTACCACCCCTGGGCACCTTCTACCATCCCTGGGCATCTCCTGCCATCTCTGGGTACCTCCTGCCATCCCTGGGTACCTCCTGCCATTCCTAGGCATCTTCTACCATCCCTGGGCATCTTCTACCATCCCTGGGCATCTTCTACCATCCCTGGGCATCTCCTATCATCCCTGGGCACCACCTACCAAACGTCCATCTCTGCAGCACTGTAGCTCCTTCCCTCAGTGTGCCCCAATCAGGACCCCAACCAGAAAGGACCACTGGCCCTGCACCAGCCCCTCACCTGGGAAGAACACAGACACCTGCACCAGCCCCTCACCTGAGAAGAGGACCACAAACACCTGCACCAGCCCCTCACCTGAGAAGAAGAACACAGACACCTGCACCAGCCTCTCACCTGGGAAGAAGAACACAGACACCTGCACCAGCCCCTCACCTGAGAAGAACACAGACACCTGCACCAGCCCCTCACCCGGGAAGAAGAACACAGACACCTGCACCAGCCCCTCACCTGGGAAGAAGAACACAGACACCTGCACCAGCCCCTCACCTGAGAAGAAGAACACAGACACCTGCACCAGCCCCTCACCTGAGAAGAACACAGACACCTGCACCAGCCCCTCACCTGGGAAGAAGAACACAGACACCTGCACCAGCCCCTCACCCGGGAAGAAGAACACAGACACCTGCACCAGCCCCTCACCCGGGAAGAAGAACACAGACACCTGCACCAGCCCCTCACCCGGGAAGAAGAACACAGACACCTGCACCAGCCCCTCACCTGGGAAGAAGAACACAGACACCTGCACCAGCCCCTCACCTGGGAAGAAGAACACAGACACCTGCACCAGCCCCTCACCTGAGAAGAAGAACACAGACACCTGCACCAGCCCCTCACCTGAGAAGAAGAACACAGACACCTGCACCAGCCCCTCACCTGGGAAGAAGAACACAGACACCTGCACCAGCCCCTCACCTGAGAAGAAGAACACAGACACCTGCACCAGCCCCTCACCTGAGAAGAACACAGACACCTGCACCAGCCCCTCACCTGGGAAGAAGAACACAGACACCTGCACCAGCCCCTCACCTGGGAAGAAGAACACAGACACCTGCACCAGCCCCTCACCCGGGAAGAACACAGACACCTGCACCAGCCCCTCACCCGGGAAGAAGAACAGACACCTGCACCAGCCCCTCACCTGAGAAGAGGACCACAGACCCCTGAAGCAGCCACAGGACAGAGGAGTCATGGGAGGGAGCTCCTACTCCTAACGTCAGGATTGAAATGTAGTAGAACAGTAAGGGTCTAACTTCAATGTATCCAAAGAGTAAGTGCCCTCAGAAAATAACTTAATACACCATCACCTTACTCCTGAAAGTTAAGAAAAATGAAGGCCTTAGCCTGAAGTTGGGGAGAAATGTGTTCAGTAACTGCCTCTCTCCCCCAAAGGCTCGGCTACCCCATGCTCCGGCCTCACACACTGGACGGGTTTAAGGAGCTTTACATGAAGTGTGGTTTATATTGAATTTCTTTGTTTCTTGTTTTGAAGGTCCCCGAAGACGTGGAAACTACAAAGCATGCCTGAGTACAGGAATGCTGGAACAGATGTTATTCAGGCATCTCCCCATAATAAAGACTTCTAAGATTCCCCAATGCCCAATTATCCTAACAGCTACTCCAAGATTTTCACTCCATGCATGATAAATGCTAAACGCAGACAATATTGACTTGAATCAAACCACAATTATTTAGGACACAGGTGAAGACAATCAAAGGAGACATCTACACCACTGAACACAACCCAATAACCCAACCTTGAACTTACATAGCACTAGATAGTCAGGTAATAACTACACAGGAAGACGTTCTCTATGGGAAAGGATCTAATATGATCTTCATTTCTGAATCAAGATGATGAACAGTGGCCATTTGTTTTAAAGCCAGCACCTTCTATTCTACCTCTTGTAGTGAGAAGTTAGTGACGTGTACTTGGGGAAGAAGGGTGTGATGTTAGATGACTGCTCTGTTTTTAAAGCATGGGTCAAGGATAATCAGAATGATAGTCACAAACTGGAGTAATGGGTTTTGCTTTTCTACAGTAAAAGTACAAACTGAATCTACAAATGAAGCTTTAGATAAACCCCAGCATAGAAAGGTTTTACATAAAACAGATGGCAGATATGTGTGCTGAGGTATTTCTTCACTTTCTCCCTAATGCCCTTCCTCTGCTTGCACGTCATTGGATACCTTGCTGATAATATAAAGTTTCAGTGAAAGAACTTGCAAGACCAGGAGAGGACCTTTCTAAGAATTTGATATGTTCCCATCCAAAGCAAATATCTTTCCACTGTGTTCGAATAATACATAAGCTCTAAAAGAGAGGCACCCTTTAAACCAGAAAAGCTGGTGTGAGGGTTGACAAGAGAGGAGACATCTCAAATGCAGGTGCCTTTCTACCTCTTCTGCCAAGAATATTGACAAGGAGAGAAGCATTTTCGGTTGACGATAGGTCTTTGGGTTTATAAATCCAGCTACACTTGATTTCTTTTTTATTCAAATGTCTTCATTATAACATGTTTGGAATACAGTTAACATTTGCACTCCTGAGCTCACTACCACTACCGTTTAACACACATTAATATTTACCATATTGCATCCAAAGTCTTTATTTTGCAAAGACATAAAACTTGGAAGAACTTTCAATGGCACCATGGAGATTTCTCCAAACCTCTGTACATTGTGCTAATTCATGCTGCTTCCCATGCTGTCTGGGGATAAAATTCTTCTCCCAGTCACCTCATAGCCATTCACCTCATAGCTGTTCACCCAATCATAGTCCTCTGTGTACCTGTTCATCCAATCATAGCCCATTGTGTACCCTGCTTACCCAATCATAACCCTCTGTGTACCCTGCTCACCCAATCATAGTCCTCTGTGTACCTGTTCATCCAATCATAGCCCATTGTGTACCCTGCTTACCCAATCATAACCCTCTGTGTACCCTGCTTACCCAATCATAGCCCATTGTGTACCCTGCTTACCCAATCATAGCCCATTGTGTACCCTGCTTACCCAATCATAGCCCTCCACGTACTCTGCTCACCTAATCATATCTCTTCATGTATCCTGCTCATCCAATCATAGCCCTTCATGGACCCTGATGGCCCAATGATGGTCCCCTCTATGGTAATAACAGATAAAGCAGCTGACCACAGACCCAAGCTGCAATTTCAACAAAACCTATAGAAAAATAGCCAAAGACTGCATTTCTAGGATCCTCAAAGCCTACCTAAGGAAGACTTGAACTGATTAAAAGGCTTAGAATGTCACTAGTGAAAATAATCACAAAGTAAAATCTGCCTCCTACAGCAACCCAGCTCTGGAATTACAAAACCAAAATTTGTCCTGGAGATAATGTCATTAATCTCCTGAGCTGCAGGTGTGGACATGGCCCCTGCCCCTTGACCCACAGAAATACAGCAGGAAGTCCTGCAATCATCTTGGAGATAGAATATTTAGCATAGTAATGTTCACCTTGCTAAGAAGGAACCTCACCTCACCAGTTCTGGGAAATGGGTAAAGAGAAGTGAAAATTAGTATTGTGTTATTATCTTCTCTACTGGGTTTTCCAGCTGTGGAGGCTTAGCAGTGTGGAGGAGAAGGGATCTAAGCAAAGGATATGATATGATTCCTCAATCCTTTCTGTGCCTGGAATTTCACTATAACTGCTGGGTGAAGAGAGGGATGGCTTGTTCCAATATCTATGAGATTGTAGGTGTTCAGTATTTATTAAATCAATGCAGCCTTGAAATTTTGTTTTCCTGTTCCCTTTTAGTTCCTCCTATTACAGCAGTCAAATTAGCTGCATTTAGTGTCTCATAACGGTAATTCGAGTTCCTCCAGAGGTGGAACTTGGAGGATTTCAGTTCAAGACTCATCTTCCTAAAAAAGTCTATGACACACCATCTGAATCAATAAAAGCTGGGCCCAGTGCTCTGTACCTGCCAAGCCAGCAACATGGGAAACAGACATTAGCAGGTCTTCCCGGCCCAGGCCAGCCTGGGCACAAACATGAGCTCTGTTCACAGAATAACTGAAGCTGAGCACTGGTGGGTTGCGCCTGTCATCCCAGCTACTCAGGAGGCTGAGTTCTGAAGATCATGGCTCAAAGCCAGCCTGCGTAGGAAGTCTGTCAGACTCTTACATCCAATTAATCACCAGAAAGCTGAACGTGGAGCTGTGGCTGAAGGTGGTAGAGCACTAGCCTTGAGTGAAAAGAGCTCAGGGACAGCGCCCAGGCCCCTGTTCAAACCCAATGACTGACAAAAAAATTAATAAAAAATAAAATAAATGAAGCAAAAACATGGCTGGAGATGTTCAACTGGTACAGTGTCTGCTGAGCAAGGACACAGCCCCGAGTTCACCCCCAGTTCCAAAACAGAAAAGGTTATAAATACATACCAATACAAAAAACCCAGAAGGCACAGAAATGGATATAAAAAATAAAAAGTGTTATTTTTTTCTTATTTAATGGTACGAGAGATGGAACTCAGAGCAACACTCCCCTCTCCACTATCCAGCCCTGCCTCCGTTGACCTAGCCACCCACCTACCAACACCTTGAGCCACCATGACCTGGGACCCACAGAGACAGTCACTCATTTGTGAATGCCAATTTTCAGTAAAATCACAGAGGTGTGTGTCTGACCATTGGTATTTCCCCGGACTGCAAAGAGGTCCTCACATCCATTTCAGCGCACTATATATATGTGGAGAGAGAGAGGGAGACGGGGGGGGGGGGGGAGACAGAGAGAGGGAGAGAGAGAGACAGAGAGAGGGGGAGAGAGAGAGGGAGAGAGACAGAGAAGGAGAGGGAGAGAGACAGAGAGGGAGAGGGAGAGCAAGAGAGAGATGGAGAGAGACACAGAGAGAGAGATTTCTAGAACAATATTGGTTGTCACAGAAATTAGAACGCACTAAGCATGAATTGACAAGAGACCTTCCTGGCTGAACGTGGCCGTGGTTTCCCTCTTCAACAGCAGCGCCCTGAGCCCCAGCTGCTGCCCCAGCACCCTGCAGCGCCCCGTCTCTCCCAGCTGTGGCCAGGATGACCCCATTCCTACCGCCCCTGCGGGTGCTCCAGAACTACCACCAGGACGCGGAGGGAGGCCGCCGTCAATTGACCGGCCTGGAGCTCTTCCTGTCCTGTGCCTACCTGCCGTGCCTTACTACTTTGACTGACAGGAGGTGGCTTTGAAGACCTCTGCAGAACATTTTCTTCACCCATCCCATGAGGAGAGGGACCATGCAGAGAAACCGACGACACTGCAGAACCAGCAATTTCCTGCAGGGTATCAAGAAGCCAGACCACGTGGACCAGGAAAGCGGCTGAATGCAGTGGAGCAGGCATTGCACTTGGGAACACCGTGCGAGTCAGTCGCTACCAGAGCTGCACAAACCAGCCTTGGGCAGAAATGACACCCACCGGTGTGACTCGTTACCTGACTGAGCCGGCGAAGTCCATCCAAGAACTGGGTGACTATGTCACCAACTTGCACGTGACGGGGGAGCCCCTGAATCTGGCGTGGCAGAAGAGCTCTTTGACAACCCCCTCCCCCTCCCCTGGGACACAGTGACACCACGAGCTAAGCCTCAGGCTGGTCCCCGAGTCTATGCATGACTTCTGTCCACTGAGGCACAGCATGAGTGCTGGGCTACCATCACCTTTCCTGTAAGTTGTACTGGAATATCCGAAGTTCTTTTCATTTGTACCATTCCTTCAAATAAAGAAATCTGGTGCCTTAAAAAAAAAGAGAGAGAGAGAGCACAGTGCATGAAACTGATTTAAGAACACATGCGCTACCACGGGCTCACAGCTCAGAGGCAGGGCAGGAAGAAAACGTGCAAGTCACAGAGCACAAAAGCAAGAGGCGTCTTGTGCATGAGTTCAGTCTCAAGTAATAAAAATGAGACCTCTGTGGCTGAACTTCCGGAACAAGAGGAGCCATGGGCCCAAGAAGGGGGGAGGAGAGTCACAGAGGCTGGCAGCACTGGTGTTTCCACTGCTAACACGGCAGCGTGGCTTCGATTCGTTTGTTCCCATTCAGTTGTATTATATGCACTTTGGGGACCCTATGTTACATTTGATTAATAAGTGAGTAATAAAGGTATCAGTTATTATTAATACAATGCTCAATGCTTCACTGTAAAAACAAGAAGACAGAAGAAAAATAATTAGAAACTATATATTTTTTATTTATTTATTTATTTTTTGGTTGTGGAGCTTGAACTCTGAGCTTGGGTGCTGTCCCTCAGCTCTTCAGCTCAAGGTGAGCGCTCTACTGCTTGAGTTACAGCACCATTTCCGGTTTTCTAGTGGTTTATTTGAGATGAGTCTCATAGACTTTCCTGCCTGGGCTGCCTTTGAACCATGATCCCCAGATCTCAGCCTCCTGCGTAGCTAGGATTACAGGCGTGAGCCACTGACACCTGGCTTAAAAACTATATTTTTAATTGTACTTCATTGTAAAGATGTTGTACAGAGGCGTTACAGTTCCATGAGAAAGGCAACGAGTACATTTCTTGAGGAGAATTGCTACCCCTTCCCTTGTTGTTCTCCCACTATCCCTTCCCTTAAGATGTTCAGAACTAAAGCAGAAAAGCATAGCAAATTCACTGGAGAGCATTGAAAATGGGTTGTTCAGGGGCCAACAGGGCTGGAGAGAAGCCCTGGTGATGAGCAGAGGGCTCTGAGGAGCTGAGCAAAGTCTGAAGAGGAGATGGCTATCCTGGGCTGCCTCCTTGCCGTCTGCAGAGACAGCTCCAGGGCCAGAGGAAGGAAGGGCTCCTCTTCTGGCCAGGCCAGGGAGAAAGCCTCCTCATGGAGCGCTCTGTCCCTGTTGCAGACCAACAGCCTGGAGGTGATAGACAGCCTTACCCAGTTAAAATGTCAGTGTCTGGGGGCGCGCAGGGGACGCAGGGAGGCTCGGCTGAGTGGGACACATCATTCCAGCACTTCCCCGGGTTTGTGAACCTCATGACATTTTGTTAGCAAAGCTTTTCCCCAAGCAGCCTGAGTGGAGGTCGTGGCGGGGTTTAGACACATCTCCAGGGTGCACGGGGCTGACTATTTATGGGTGGATATAGCAGAGCCCGGTGGAATCCTGGTCTAATCTTCCTGCCCTGAACTTCTTTCTGTGACCTGAGGGCACATGGTGGAAATCTATTAAAAGAGCTCCTGATGATAAAAAAAAGAAGTTGACATTTCACTTGGTCAAAATTGAAACCCAGTGAGAAAAGCCTCCATCTCTGACTGGCGCGATTTACACAGCAGCGCAGGGCAGCTAGGCAGGCAGGGCCCATGGATAGGGACGCGGCTTTCCCTCCGCCCGCACGAGGCAAACCGGGCCGGGGAGCTGCGGACAGCAGAGTCTGTGTCACCCGCACTGAGACACAAAGGAAAGCTCCACCGCTGGACACATGAATGCCACCAACGTTCGTAGGCCATGTGTGTGACCAGAAGTCTGGACGACCCCAGAGCCTCACACTTAGAAAATGCACAGGTGAACATCCATGACCCACACGCTTAGAAAGGACAACCTCACGGAGCTGTGTGCGTGGTATTTTCCATGATGCCAATGTTTCATTTCCACTCATCCTGTGAAGGGAGCAACGCCTGTCTCCCCTCATCACTGGAAGGGAGAGGCAGTGGCAGGCATCCGCTGCCTTTGGCCTAGACGCCCCTGGCATGAATTGGGATAGGCCGAGGGGAGGAAGGGCCAGCGGAGCCTTGAGCCCACCCTGTGGGGAGTGTCACCTGACCCCGCGGGCCCTGGTGATGAATGAGCCGGCCGGCTTCCTGGACGCTAAGAACAGCTGTCCAAGAGACGGACTCTGCCTCTGTGATACCAGAGGGAAGTGGAGATCCCAGATTCTCCCAATCTCACACACACACACACACACACACACACACACACACACAAAGTGTGGAGGGAAGGGCAGTCAACGAGGTGACCCCGGATCCAGCTGTGGTATAACGGGAGGGGTTTGTGGTGATCAGCAGCTGACCTTAGGGCAACTCGGGACCCTCACCCGGCAGAGTGCTGGAAGGGTCTTCACAAGGTCTCTATCTTGCAGTTTTAAGTACATGAGATGCAACCAGTGTGCGTGGAGCCTTCAGCAGGAGTTTGTCTCTCAAGGCCGGGCTGAGGAGGCAGAGGGCAGCTGGCCAGAAGTTTCTGTGTCTCTAGAGAGAGAACTCCTACCACCAGCCGACCGCTAACCACCACCAAGGAGGAGGCGCCGCACCACCGGAGGTGCTAGGAAGGCCTGAGGCTGGCGATGTCTTCCAGGGTGAGTGGGGAAGGGGTCTGCTTCGGCATGCTTTCTCTATAGCCGACCTCAATTCTGTGCATGACAAGGGGGAGTACATGTAAGGCATACAGGAGAAAAGGAGGCTCCCATGGATGGGTACGAATAAGACTCTGCAGCCGTAAGCACTTTTGATGTATTATATAGAGCCTTCCGCAGTGACTGGTGCTGCTGGTCTCACCATGGCTCTGCCTCGGCCTTCCAGACTGCAGTACCATCAGTTCACAACACTTCCGGTCCTGAAGACTCTCACCAACTTCCCTTCATCCCAGGGAACCAACACAGTTGAGATACAGCGACAGAAGCAGCCACGTCCATGTTGCTTTCGTTTTGTTTTTGAAATCCTACATGATTAAACTGCTAACACTTGTTAACATTTATGGACTTGGTCCATGACTCGGACCCAATGCGTAGATAAGCAGCTACCATCAATCTCATAGGAAGGCACCACTGGCCCATTTTACAGGTCAAAGGACTGACCCCAAGAGCTGACGGTCCGTGCCACTCGGCACCTGGCAGCACATGGTGAGCTGGCGCCAGCATGCAGGCGTGCACAGTCCGCCCTGGCCTGCATATATGATCATGCGTGTAATGCTGCAACACAGGCCTGAAGCGAACCTCACTGCCTCTCACAAGAATTGCTTGTGATCAGTTAAAACAGGAATCATAGTAAGCACCCCTCTCCCGAGCATGGCAGGTCAACTTGAGTCAACTTGAAACTGAAACAATTGTCATTCATTAACCCAAGTGAGCCTAAAACAACTCTTGCTCTGCCAGAATTAACTTGGAAAAGAAAGCATTTATGAAGATCCTCAGACCGTTTCTAAGCTTCTTGGGTTACCCAAACAGGAAAGAAAATAAAGTTTAAAAGGAAAACTAACACAAGTTTCCTGGAAGCACTAAAATGCAAAATAATTCTCCTGCCCCCAAGCCCTGCTCATTGGACGTGTTGTTGACTCTCTCTTTGTGTCAACAGACTTGAGTCCAATTAAAAAGCCATCAGCCAGCCACCCACGGAGCATGCAGACTCACAGACATGAGGAGGAATGGGCCTTCACCAGCTTTGACCCAGAAAGCACAAGACCTGGGAGCAAGGAGAGAGCAGAACGAGAAGGAACAGGATCTTCAGAGAGTCCTCCTCCTTCCTCCTTCTCAAGGTTAGCCCCAACCTCCTCTGAGCAAGCGAGGACTGAAGAACTGCTCGCATGTGTCCTTACAAGCCTCAGACACGGCATTTATGGCTCTAACCACCGAGAGGGAAATGAGGCCCAGGACTTTTCGTTGTCTGGAGTGGTGGGCCAGGATTTCGGCCAGAGGCCAGCTCCTTTCTTCTGCTTTGTTGCTCCATTTCTGAGAATGCTCATCTATAGGCAAAAGCCATACCCTAACATTTAGTTTACATATATCTTCAAATGTTCAACATTCTTAATCGTAGAAGACATGCAAATCAAAATAATATGCAGATTTCATCTCACCTCAGTCATCAAGAAAAAGCCAACAACAAAGGCTGGCAAGGATGCAGGAAGAAAAAGAATCCTTGTGCACTGTTGGTGGCGAGGTAAACTAGTACAAACCATTATGGAAGTCAGTCTGGAGGTTCCTGGAGAAACTGGAGATGGAGAACCAGGCAGAGCTGCTCTTTCACTCAAGCATATACCCAAAGGAATGTAGGTGAGCGCACAGAAGACACACCTACATGCCCACATTCATAGTGGCACTATTCACACTAGCTAAGCTGTGGAATCACTCTAAGTGAAAAAAATATGGTACATATATACAATGGAGTATATTTTGAGCAATCAAGAAGAATGAATTACGCAACTTGCGGGAAAATAAATGGATCTAGAGGTCATCGTGTTAAGCAAGATAAACCAAGTTCAGAAAGGCAAATAAATATTGCATGTTTTCACTCATAGGCAGACTCTAGACGTAAAACTATAATAATAATATATTGTGATTGACATGCTTGTCAGCAGTTCTTTTGGCAGGCAGTCAGTCAGTGGAGGAGGAGGACAGGAAGGAGTGAGGGAGGGTATAATAGAACCACATTTTCTATAGGGACAAAAATAGCACAATGAGACCCACCAAAATCTGCAAAAGGAGCAGCAAGAAGGAGGAGTTAGAAAAGGGTAATATTGAAGTACATTATACGCACACTGTAAATATCACAAAAATTTCTTTGCATAAAATGTAAATATAATTTTCATATGACATCTAATATATACATTAAAAAGTTGAAAATCTAATTTTCAAGTTGACTATGCATATATGTCATCTTTCATTTTCCAAGGTACAAATTGCTTGACTGGCAGATCCGAAACTCACCTGGTTCTTATTTTCCCACTCCTGCTCTCAAGACAGAAAGAATTCATGAGGCACCTGGTTTGCAGGTCTGGAAACACTTGAAAGCAGGAGAGGCCTCTGCCCGCGGCACCCTGATGGATTAAGTGATCAGGAGAGAGCAGTGGCTGCTCCAGGAGGGAGACGGGCCCGTCGTGGGGAGCTCGCTGGACAGGCCAGCAGTGGACTCCCTGCGTCCACCATGGGTTCACCACGGGGGCCCAGCGCATGAACGATGTGAGGCCGGCCATCCAGCTGAAGCTCTGAGAAGGTGTGTGGAAATGCATCTCTTGTGAAAACAGAGAGCAGCCGGGAGCGGCTGCAGCCTTGCTCTGGACCTCAGCCCTCGTCACCTCCTCACAGGCCACTCAAAGCGGCCCCTGCCCCGCCCTCCTTGGCTATCACTTAGTCCATGGAGCACTTCCTATTTAAAACACTCCACTAACCTCTTAAAAACATTCAGATCTCCTGTTCCTGGAGTCAGCCCTCTGGGATTGTGATGATAACCTGTGGGCCAGCTCACAGATGGAATGCGTTTAGGGACTGCACACGGTGATCAGGAACAGAGAGAACCATCTGCAGTAACGGCGAACGTTTGCCCCACCGGACAAATCGCCCCCAGCAGCACAAAGGGTTTCTGTGGGAAAAAATCCAGCTACATCTAGAATCCATTGAGGGGAACGAGCAGACTGAGACCTCCAGGCTAAGTGAATATTGGAATTGCTTGATTGGATCAATTAAAGAAATTTGTGAGCTGAGTGTTTTATGGAGAGGACAGGTGTCCATCAGAGGATGTGTAGCTTCATAAGGCAAGAGGAGTGTATGTCTAGTGACCCAGCCATAGTACAGCACAGTGATCAGAAACCCCCCAAGAGCAGAGCCTCTATGTTCTCTTCACAAATTCAGGATAAAGAGTTAAGGTGGTAGAAAGTCTGATTCCTCTGATTTGACCACCTGACTACATACATCAATCAAGCATCACATTGTACACTGTAAATATTAAGAATCATAAAAAATATTTTAAGATGTCTGATAAAACAAAAAAGAAATAGGAAGAGGGGAAAAAGCCAATGGGATAGTTGAGCGCATCAACATGGCCAGCAATTGTTGGAGCAGAAGAAAACTCCAGCTCCGGTGTGTATGCTTGCTCCTGTGAGTGATCCGCTTGGTAAAAAGGTCCACGATAATGAATGCTCACCACTAGGAAGACTTATACGTCAAGTTCACTTGGCTCACAAAGGCATTTGTTGGGTGTAAATCACTGGGACAAATGTGTCCAGCAGATCTGGTTCTGATTTTCTTTATCATAATTCATGGTGTAAGTATGCAGGAATCTCTCCTACACTGCTCATCTGCTCACGCTCCAGATGTGCAAGCAGGCCCAGTGTGAGCAAGTGTGGGCCTGAGTGGAAGGCAGCATGAGACTGGAGGGCCAGCCTCCATCCTCATTAGCCTCCATCTCCACCTGTAATGTGCACAACTTGAGTCGTAAACGCTGTTCTCGTCAGTCTGTAGAGAACTTGCTTCCTTTCCGCAGGTCCACCTCTGTGGGCCCACTGAGTTTTCTTGTGACTTTCTTAAGTTACTAGACACGCTGGACTCCTGCTATACTTGTGACAGTGGGCAGGTTCCATGTGTGCTGCATAGTCACTGGGTTTTAGATCTGGGACTTCTCAGGTTCTGTCTCTGAAACTCCTAGATGGCTAAGTCCTGGAGGGCGTATCCGAGAGGAGTGTGATCCTCCCTGTCGAACAGCTGCTGTGGTCAGTGGCTGCTGAACTGCGGAGAACTTATCTGGAGAGAAGAGCCACCTGCTGAGGATCTGCATGTGTGTGCATTCTCCACTCTTGCCGCCTCCTCTATCTGGGATGGATCCTTGCTGGCTCACAGGGCAAAGGCAGCATGATGCACCCTTCAGCCCCCACTGCCCTGTCCTTCAGCGGGCACAGGGAGCTTCGCAGATACATCCACTGCAAACAGCAAACCATTCTCCCTCCCTTGAAGATCCAAAGTCAGAAGTTGGGACAACGACCATCTCAGAGCCACGGTCCCTCTCAGAGATGAGGATGTGCCCCCACAGGAGTCTCCTCCGCCCCACATGAGCACACGTGCACACATACACACACACACACACACACACACACACACACACACGGCTCATTTTATAGTTTAGAGACAAAGACACACGGTGAGTACCACAAGACAGTGTCGGTGATGGGGACAGACCGAGTCCTGAGAAGCAAAGCACCAGATGGGGCCTCGAGCCCACCGCACCGCTCGCCAGCTGCCGGAGCTGGAGAAGATTTCTCTAGAAATCCACCTGAGTAGGCTGTGGATGCTTCAGTTTTCTGCCCGGAAGTGAAGGTCAAAACCACTCCTGCACAACTGCTCTAAGGTTTTCACGAATGCAAATGCAAAAGTGCTCTCAAGCAGTAGGTGTTTACTGAGCAACCCCTGGTCTGCCTGAATGTACAGCCTTCCCACCCCATGACCTTGAAGGTCTGTTCTGCCCATTCCACCTGGTGCCTGCTGGCCTGCTGGAGTTCCTATTTCCCTACCTGTAAATTCTGGAAGGCAGGAAACAATGGCTATGCCTTGGGATTTAAGAGATGCTACAGGGAAACAGCACATGGCTGAACTAGGGTTGACATTTAGTGAATGACAGCTGCAAGCATCTTCTTTCTTCGAAGGAAAATTCCATTCAAGATGAATTTGGGGAAATGTTTCATTTTTTATGCATTGTGGAATAAGCCAACGACACTCACCACTATGGGCCCTCAGGTGGATGAGGGGTTCTGTGAGAATTCATCAGCTCAGAGAGCGCGACCAGCCACACCAGGCTCCAAGAAGACCCAGCTGACCTCGCAGTACAGCCTTGCAGATTTATGTGTTCTTGCCAACGAAATCAAACCATGGGATAGGCTTTAAACTAAGGCACGATGAAGGAAGAAGTGCTTTGCCAGGGTCATGACGATGGTGTGTACTTTCCTGAGGACCTTCTTGACAGCGCTAACATCATAGAGAGCATGTGTTGCCTTCAAATGGGCAGAAGGAAATTCAACAAGCAAATTAGGCATCGAGGAGGAAGGCATAAACAGAGCTGGATTATATTTCAATTGTACTTTGGTTTCTTAAGCAAAGGAACCCCACCTACCCCCACCCTGCATCCCCTTGCTATTATCTGGAATGAGCCACAATCGGTAGGATTGGTCTGATCGAATGCTAGTGTTTTCCGATTGAACCAATACTTCCCAGAGAAGCCAGTTATTGAGAGGACTCAGCAGCCCCCCTCCTGCAGAACGGGGAGAGCAGCCCGCTTTAATCCTCTCCTGACTGGCAGCCCCCCCAAAGCTCTAAATAATTTAACAAAAGACTAAACTTCTAACAGCAGAGGAGAGACGTGCAGACGGAGCCTTCAAACAGGTTAGCAACCCCAGAATGCAGCTGACACCACGGCCCTCCCCCACGAGCCCCACCGAGCAGCCCACACCCGTCTCTGTCCCCCCATGCCCCATTTCTCTCCCTCTCTTGAACCCTTTCTGTTGGAAACAACAATCCCAGGGGTGTCTGAATGCTCCTGTCGGGGGTTGGTTTATAATTTGAGATATTAAAGCTGAAAGGAAGCAAGAGAAGAGAAGCCAAAAGGTTCCTGGGCCTCCCCTGTTAGACTTGGAAGTCGGTGTGGACCACAGGGGGCCATGGGGCTCCAGGCCATGCGAGAGCAGGCGGGTGGGGGGAGGGGACGCTGCTCAGCCAGCCCTGGCCAGCACATGGTCCCTATCCCTGCGATCCAGCTCAGGCACTCCCTGCCACCACCCTCTCCCCACAGGCAGCCCTGTGGGTCTCACACCACTTCCTTCTCATGGTCTGAGCTGTATAGAGTGGGTCGTGGCTCTGTCCTCGTGGTCTGCGCTGTGTGGAGTGGGTCGTGGCTCTGTCCTCTGTGCTGTGTGGAGTGGGTCGTGGCTCTGTCCTCTTGTGGTCTGCACTGTGTGGAGTGGGTCGTGGCTCTGTCCTCTTGTGGTCTGCACTGTGTGGAGTGTGTCGTGGCTCTGTCCTCTCGTGGTCTGTGCTGTGTGGAGTGGGTTCTGGCTCTGTCCTCTCATGGTCTGCGCTGTGTGGAGTGGGTCGTGGCTCTGTCCTCTCGTGGTCTGTGCTGTGTGGAGTGGGTCATGGCTCTGTCCTCTTGTGGTCTGTGCTGTGTGGAGTGGATCGAGGCTCTGTCCTCTCTTGGTCTGCGCTGTGTGGAGTGGATCGAGGCTCTGTCCTCTCGTGGTCTGCGCTGTGTGGAGTGGGTCGAGGCTCTGTCCTCTCGTGGTCTGCGCTGTGTGGAGTTTGTCGTGGCTCTGTCCTCTGCGCTGTGTGGAGTGGGTCGTGGCTCTGTCTTCGTGGTCTGTGCTGTGTGGAGTGGGTCGTGGCTCTGTCCTCTCGTGGTCTGTGCTGTGTGGAGTGGGTCCTGGCTCTGTCCTCTCGTGGTCTGTGCTGTGTGGAGTGGGTCGTGGCTCTGTCCTCGTGGTCTGCGCTGTGTGGAGTGGGTCGTGGCTCTGTCCTCGTGGTCTGTGCTGTGTGGAGTGGGTCGTGGCTCTGTCCTCGTGGTCTGTGCTGTGTGGAATGGGTCGTGGCTCTGTCCTCTCGTGGTCTGCACTGTGAGTGGGTCATGGCTCTGTCCTCGTGGTCTGCGCTGTGTGGAGTGGGTCGTGGCTCTGTCCTCTCGTGGTCTGTGCTGTGTGGAGTGGGTCGTGGCTCTGTCTTCGTGGTCTGTGCTGTGTGGAGTGGGTCGTGGCTCTGTCCTCTCGTGGTCTGTGCTGTGTGGAGTGGGTCCTGGCTCTGTCCTCTCGTGGTCTGTGCTGTGTGGAGTGGGTCGTGGCTCTGTCCTCGTGGTCTGCGCTGTGTGGAGTGGGTCGTGGCTCTGTCCTCGTGGTCTGTGCTGTGTGGAGTGGGTCATGGCTCTGTCCTCGTGGTCTGTGCTGTGTGGAATGGGTCGTGGCTCTGTCCTCTCAAGGTCTGCGCTGTGAGTGGGTCATGGCTCTGTCCTCGTGGTCTGCGCTGTGTGGAGTGGGTCGTGGCTCTGTCCTCTCGTGGTCTGTGCTGTGTGGAGTCGGTCGTGGCTCTGTCCTCTTGTGGTCTGTGCTGTGTGGAGTGGGTCGTGGCTCTGTCCTCTGCGCTGTGTGGAGTGGGTCGTGGCTCTGCCTCTTGTGGTCTGTGCTGTGTGGAGTGGGTCGAGGCTCTGTCCTCTCGTGGTCTGTGCTGTGTGGAGTGGGTCGAGGCTCTGTCCTCTGTGCTGTGTGGAGTGGGTCGTGGCTCTGTCTTTGTGGTCTGTGCTGTGTGGAGTGGGTCGAGGCTCTGTCCTCGTGGTCTGCGCTGTGTGGAGTGGGTCGTGGCTCTGTCCTCGTGGTCTGTGCTGTGTGGAATGGGTCGTGGCTCTGTCCTCTCGTGGTCTGCGCTGTGAGTGGGTCATGGCTCTGTCCTCATGGTCTGCGCTGTGTGGAGTGGGTCGTGGCTCTGTCCTCTGCGCTGTGTGGAGTGGGTCATGGCTCTGTCCTCTCGTGGTCTGTGCTGTGTGGAGTGGGTCGTGGCTCTGTCCTCTCGTGGTCTGTGCTGTGTGGAGTGGGTCGTGGCTCTGTCCTCTGCGCTGTGTGCAGTGGGTTGAGGCTCTGTCCTCTCGCGGTCTGCGCTGTGTGGAGTGGGCCGTGGCTCTGTCCTCGTGGACTGCGCTGTGTGGAGTGGGTCGTGGCTCTGTCCTCTCGTGGTCTGTGCTGTGTGGAGTGGGTCGTGGCTCTGTCCTCTGCGCCGTTTGGAGTGGGTCGTGGCTCTGTCCTCTTGTGGTCTGTGCTGTGTGGAGTGGGTCGAGGCTCTGTCCTCTCGTGGTCTGTGCTGTGTGGAGTGTGTCATGGCTCTGTCCTCGTGGTCTGCGCTGTGTGGAGTGGGTTGTGGCTCTGTCCTTGTGGTCTGTGCTGTGTGGAATGGGTTGTGGCTCTGTCCTTTCGTGGTCTGCGCTGTGTAGAGTGGGCCGTGGCTCTGTCCTCGTGGTCTGCACTGTGTGGAGTGGGTCGTGGCTCTGTCCTCTCGTGGGTCTGTGCTATGTGGAGTGGGTCGTAGCTCTGTCTTCGTGGTCTGTGCTGTGTGGAGTGGGTCGTGGCTCTGTCTTCGTGGTCTGTGCTGTGTGGAGTGGGTCATGGCTCTGTCCTCGTGGTCTATGCTGTGTGGAGTGGGTCGAGGCTCTGTCCTCTCGTGGTCTGCGCTGTGTGGAGTGGGTCGTGGCTCTGTCCTCGTGGTCTGCGCTGTGTGGAGTAGGTCGTGGCTCTGTCCTCGTGGTCTGTGCTGTGTGGAGTGGGTCGTAGCTCTGTCCTCGTGGTCTGTGCTGTGTGGAGTGGGCCGTGGCTCTGTCCTCGTGGTCTGCGCTGTGTGGAGTGGGTCGTGGCTCTGTCCTCGTGGTCTGTGCTGTGTGGAGTGGGTTGTGGCTCTGTCCTCTCGTGGTCTGCGCTGTGTGGAGTGGGCCGTGGCTCTGTCCTCTCGTGGTCTGCGCTGTGTGGAGTGTGTCGTGGCTCTGTCCTCTTGTGGTCTGCGCTGTGTAGAGTGGGCCGTGGCTCTGTCCTCGTGGTCTGCGCTGTGTGGAGTGGGTTGTGGCTCTGTCCTCGTGGTCTGCGCTGTGTGGAGTGGGTTGTGGCTCTGTCCTTGTGGTCTGTGCTGTGTGGAGTGGGTCGTGGCTCTGTCCTCGTGGTCTGCGCTGTGTGGAGTGGGTTGTGGCTCTGTCCTCGTGGTCTGCGCTGTGTGGAGTGGGTTGTGGCTCTGTCCTCGGGGTCTGCACTGTGTGGAGTGGGTCGTGGCTCTGTCCTCGTGGTCTGTGCTATGTGGAGTAGGTTGTGGCTCTGCCCTCTCGTGGTCTGTGCTGTGTGGAGTGGGTTGTGGCTCTGTCCTCTGTGCTGTGTGGAGTGGGTCGTAGCTGTGTCCTCATGGACTGTGCTGTGTGGAGTGGGTCCTGGCTCTGTCCTCTCGTGGTCTGAGCTGTGTGGAGTGGGTCGTGGCTCTGTCTTCTCGTGGTCTGTGCTGTGTAGAGTGGGTTGTGGCTCTGTCCTCGTGGTCTGTGCTTTGTGGAGTGGGTCGTGGCTCTGTCCTCGTGGTCTGCGCTGTGTGGAGTGGGTCGTGGCTCTGTCTTCTCGTGGTCTGTGCTGTGTAGAGTGGGTTGTGGCTCTGTCCTCGTGGTCTGTGCTGTGTGGAGTGGGTCGTGGCTCTGTCCTCTCGTGGTCTGCGCTGTGTGGAGTGGGTCGTGGCTCTGTCCTCGTGGTCTGCGCTGTGTGGAGTGGGTTGAGGCTCTGTCCTCGTGGTCTGCGCTGTGTGGAGTGGGTCGTGGCTCTGTCCTCTCGTGGTCTGCACTGTGTGGAGTGGGTCGTGGCTCTGTCCTCTCATGGTCTGTGCTGTGTGGAGTGGGTCGTGGCTCTGTCCTCTCGTGGTCTGCGCTGTGTGGAGTGGGTCGTGGCTCTGTCCTCTCGTGGTCTGCGCTGTGTGGAGTGGGTCGTGGCTCTGTCCTCTGTGCTGTGTGGAGTGGGTTGTGGCTCTGTCCTTGTGGTCTGTGCCGTATGGAGTGGATTGTGGCTCTGTCCTTGTGGTCTGTGCTGTGTGGAGTGGGTCGTGGCTCTGTCCTCGTGGTCTGTGCTGTGTGGAGTGGGTCGTGGCTCTGTCCTCTCGTGGTCTGTGCTGTGTGGAGTGAGTCGTGGCTCTGTCCTCTCATGGTCTGTGCTGTGTGGAGTGGGTCGTGGCTCTGTCCTCGTGGTCTGTGCTGTGTGGAGTGGGTCGTGGCTCTGTCCTCGTGGTCTGTGCTGTGTGGAGTGGGTCGTGGCTCTGTCCTCTCGTGGTCTGTGCTGTGTGGAGTGGGTCGTGGCTCTGTCCTCTCGTGGTCTGTGCTGTGTGGAGTGGGTTGTGGCTCTGTCCTCTGTGCTGTGTGGAGTGGATTGTGGCTCTGTCCTTGTGGACTGCGCTGTGTGGAGTGGGTCGTGGCTCTGTCCTCGTGGACTGCGCTGTGTGGGGTGGGTCGTGGCCCTGTCCTCGTGGACTGCGCTATGTGGAGTGGATTGTGGCTCTGTCCTCTCATGGTCTGTGCTGTGTGGAGTGGATTGTGGCTCTGTCCTCGTGGTCTGAGCTGTGTGGAGTGGGTCGTGGCTCTGTCCTGGTGGTCTGAGCTGTGTGGAGTGGGTCGTGGCTCTGTCCTGGTGGTCTGTGCTGTGTGGAGTGGGTTGTGGCTCTTTCCTCTTGTGGTCTGTGCTGTGTGGAGTGGGTCGTGGCTCTGTCCTCTCGTGGTCTGTGCTGTATAGAGTGGGTCGTGGCTCTGTCCTCTCATGGTCTGCGCTGTGTGGAGTGTGTTGTGGCTCTGTCCTCGTGGTCTATGCTATGTGGAGTGTGTCATGACTCTGTCCTGGTGGTCTGCGCTGTGTGGAGTGTGTCATGACTCTGTACTCTCATGGTCTGTGCTGTGTGGAGTGGGTCGTGGCTCTGTCCTCGTGGTCTATGCTATGTGCAGTGGGTCATGACTCTGTCCTGGTGGTCTGCGCTGTGTGGAGTGTGTCATGACTCTGTCCTCTCGTGGTCTGTGCTGTGTGGAGTGGGTCGTGGCTCTGTCCTGGTGGTCTGCGCTGTGTGGAGTGTGTCATGACTCTGTCCTCTCTTGGTCTATGCTGTGTGGAGTGGGTCGTGGCTCTGTCCTCTCGTGGTCTGCGCTGTGTGGAGTGGATCGTGGCTCTGTCCTCGTGGTCTATGCTATGTGGAGTGGGTCGTGGCTCTGTCCTCGTGGTCTGTGCTGTGTGGAGTGTGTCGTGGCTCTGTTCTCGTGGTCTGTGCTGTGTGGAGTAGGTCATGACTCTGTCCTGGTGGTCTGTGCTGTGTGGAGTGGGTCATGGCTCTGTCCTCTCGTGGTCTGCTCTGTGTGGAGTGGGTCGTGGCTCTGTCCTCGTGGTTTGTGCTGTGTGGAGTGTGTTGTGGCTCTGTCCTCGTGGTCTGTGCTGTGTGGAGTGTGTCATGACTCTGTCCTGGTGGTCTGTGCTGTGTGGAGTGGGTCATGATTCTGTCCTCGTGGTCTGCACTGTGTGGAGTGGGTCGTGGCTCTGTCCTCTGCGCTGTGTTGAGTGGGTCGTGGCACACCAATGAACACCCACATGACCTCCATTTCCAGCAGTGTGACAAAAAATCAAATGGAAGCATGGAGGGAGCTCAGATGCAAGCAAAGGTCAGGAGATGGAAAAGAAGAAGGGGACACCGGGGAAGCGGGTGAGAAGCGCCAGCGAGGGAGCAGCCAGACCCCGGGGAGCCTGTGAGCAGAAGAGTGGGGGCGGCGAGGAGGGGCTGGGAAGGGAACAGCCCACTGGAGACCATGGGTTCTCTCTTGCTGGGTTTGGCCCATGAGTGCACTGAATTACAAAGTGAGGCGGATGTGTGTTCAGGCCAGGGAAAGGGCAAAGCTGGCTCGCAGACACTGCTGGCGGAGGAGGGACACACAGCACCTTTCCTATATACAACCATCATCTACCGTGAGACCCCAGCAAGCACCACGCCCGCTACCGGACCCCCTTTTTTAAGTCTTTAAGTAGTTGTACAGTGCAGTTGCCATTGAGCAGAGAAGTTTATGCGTATGCTGCATCTTAATCAATATCACCCCTTCCAACACCCTCCGCCCTCCCTCCCCCTGACCCCTCCCCTCACTCTTCTGAATTTTGTAGGATAGACATGGTTTCTTGTCTGGATTCCCCCCCTCTCCGCCCCTTTATTCCTCTCACCATTTCACCTTAACCGCCCCCTCCCCTTTCAAGTACTCACTTCCCGGTGTTCATTTCTTAAAACACTCTACTGTGTGAGTTCTCCCTTGAATCTGCCGTATCTTGGCCAATGCATTTGTACACACTTGCATACCACGAGAGGTCTTGACTCACAGGTTTGCAATGAACAGAGATGCTTTTCTGGAAGCTTTCAAGGAGCTTCTCCACATAGGAGCTTCTGTGGGTAAGGGAAGTGTGGTCCTCCAGAAAGATACGGGGGGCCAGAGGCCTACTAGACCCCACCTGGCAGGAGGGGAACGTCTCCTAGCCGGTGGCGCCTGTCTCTGGTGGCTTCCTGGGTCTGGCATTGCTCACTCTACCCCAGCCCTGCCACCACCACCCCCGCCCCGCAGGTGTCCAGACCCGCGGTGGTCCCAGCCTTGACCCGTTGGGCTGCCTTCCAGCCTCCCTGCCTCCCCCAGCATCCAGGGCTTGGGGGGGGGACTGGAGGGGGGAAGGAGGCCAGAGGACTTGACTCAGCCATTCACGGTAACATTGTTTTTTAAAACCATGTCATTTCGGTTGATAACTGCAAGAGACTTGAGAATGTTAAGAAAGTCCAAAATTTATGAAAACAAACTAGAGGTTTATAAAAAAAAAAATGTGCTCCAAATATCAACCCTATCTATGTAATAACAGAAACCCTGGTTTGGTGTATCCAATATTGTTTGGACAAGATTCAATTCTATTTTTAGGAGATTTCAATTTCCTTTCCCATAAACTCTATGAAATACAGTATGCGCCGTATTTACGGTGACCCCTTCTGAAGAGTGCTACACTTTTGGACCCTTTAATATTTAATAAGCCTAAATGAGAGGGCCTTTCCCTCCGCTGCACAAATAAATAGATAGCTTGACAGTCCCTGGAATGAGGCCCAAGGAGCTTGCCCGCCTCCCCTCACCCCCACCAACCAAGGCCGCCAACCCCCTAAGAAAAGCTCTCCTAGGACAGTTCTGGGCAATAAAGACAATATTTAGGGCCATCTGGTGATCCCATTCAATTTATTTCATTGACAAGACTTATAAATAAGAAGGCATAATTTCCAGAAGCAATCATGGAATTTACTATGCAAACTACAGGCCACAGCCCTCCTTCTCCCCCTCTCCTCCTCCCAGTGCCCATGTAGACTCCTCACCCGTGATCATTTTATAGCTCTTTGCATTTTCAAAGCACTCTGCAAAATTAGCCAATTTGTTCTCAGAGAGAGCAGGTAGCAGTTTCAGCAGTGAAACGAAACCAACAGGCCGCTTCTTTCCACCCATGCAGTGGGCACAGATTCTGGGGCTTATCCAGAATCTGGACCAGCCCCAGAATCTGTTTTCCTTTCCTTTCTCGTTCGGGCAGGACTCAGGTCTTGCATGCTGGGGGGTGAGGGGGGTGGGGAGATAGGGGAGGTCCCCTCTCATTCTTGCCCAAGGCCTGCCTTGGACTAACAGCCTCTGCTGGCAGGGCATGGGGTCAGTGTGGAAAGGCGGGAGGAACCTGTAGCCACTCTAAGACTCCTCTGCTCTGAGCGGGGGCAGGTCCAGCCCATACTTGGACCACCGTGACGCCCCTAAGTTCTCCCTCAGATCATATCACAACCTCCAAGACCCACACGGGCGGTTACACCCTCACATGTAAGACCTGACACCTTCCAAACAGCATTCATTCTGTTCCAGCCTGGGACGTCCTGCCGCTCCCTGCGCAATCCAAGTGTACTGCTACCCCAGGCCTTGGCACTTGCTTCTCTCTCTGGGAGGTATCTCCCTTCAATTAAATGCGTGTGAGGACAGATCAAGGCTTGGAGGGCAGGGGTTCATACCAAGGAACAGAGTACATCAAGGCTTGGAGGGCAGGGGTTCATACCAAGGAACAGAGTACATCAAGGCTTGGAGGGCAGGGGTTCATACCAAGGAACAGAGTACATCAAGGCTATGGAAGGATAGGCATAACAGTCAGAATTTATTTAGAATGGGTCCACAAAACAAATTACCAAGTTAAAAGCCAGGTGATGGGGACCAGGATGTAGATCGCGGAATCTAACATGTGTCAATAACATGTGTCAATCCACTACCAGATAGACTGCAGCAACCCCTCTCCCCACGCATGCCACTTCGGCTGCTGAGTGCCCGTGCCCTGTCTTCTGTCTTCTACACAGATGCTGAATTCGCACTGCAGGACAGAGGTCAGGTGTTGATGTTTGCAGTGAGGAATGTCAGAGCTCCAGCTCCACACCGGGGTCCTGGCTCCAAGCAAAGGTACAGGCCTGCACCCTACCCCAAACCTGTGTGGTTAAACCTGTGCATGGATCTATCCTCGGTTCTAGAAGAAAACACAGGAGAGGAGAGAAAGAAGCTGTGTCTACTGCTATGGGATCCTGACAGTATTAGAAGAAAGAAGGGGCAGAAGAGGAACTCACCAGGCCAGAACTCATGGAAAGTTAAAGAATACCACGGTGACCTGAGGTGAGTCAGGACACAGGGTGTAATGGGGCAGGGGTGGAGGTGGAGGGTCCTGGGTGGGGGTAGGGTAGAGGTGCAGGACCTGAAGGGTGTCTCTCACGTGTAGATCAAGATTCCAACAGGAGAATGGGCTGCAGAATTTCGAGGGGGCGGGGGAGGAAGAGGAGGGTGGTAGTCAGTGGACCAAGCCATGGAGCAGCATTGAGCTATGAGAACTGTAAGGTCTGCCCCAGCCATGCAGGCCCTGTGCAGACACCCCCCCCCCAACCTCCTGGCTAAGCTTCTGCCCAGTATCTGTGTTACCTACGTAACTGGCAACCCTGGAAACAGTCACCTCTGCCCCTCCTGCTGGGTCACATCCTGGGCCACCTCTGGTCACACCTCCCATCTGACCACAGGAGGGTCCCAGGCCCTGAGGTCACATCAGGATCCAGTGTGGCTATACTTTTCCCCCACCTTACCACACCTTTTCTGTCCCTGGCCTACATAAGTCCTGACCGGGGAAGGTGGGGGGATTGGGGGGGGCACCCCTTTTCAGCCATGTCTCTCCACCATGCATGGCAGGGGCAGTTCGGTAAATAAACTTCTTTTCCTGCCTGAATACCGTGTGGTGTTCTCTTCACCGGCTAAAGAAACCTACCTACTTACTATACCTTACATACCATGTTTTTATGCTAGGGAAGCAGGTGTAGGCCAGGAGAGCCTCTTGTGAACTTTGGTTAACTTAGACATTGCTAGAGTCACCAGGAATCAATACTGTATCTGGACTATAATGGTCATCACATCTACCAAGTTTTGTCATTGCAGAATATTTGTTGCTCAATTCTTGATAAGGAGCAGGTAGGCTCTACTTATTTCTATTTGATCTCCTTGTTGCTTTAATTGGAAATAATAAATGGTTTTTGTGGCAAAGATTACAGTTCAAAGACAGTCCAGGCAGAAAAATCCCCGAGACTCCCATCTCCCAACTAACCAGCAAAGAGCCAGGCTGGGAGCATGGATCAAGAGACTCTTATCTCTAATTACCAGCCAAACACTGGAAGTGGTATTGTAATTCAAAGTGGTAGAGCGCTAGCCTCTAGCAGAAGTGCTCAGGGACAGTGCCCAAGGCTAGACCCCATGGTTTCCCTTATTTGCAATAACTACTATATGTCTGAGACAAGCAGGAAAGGTCAGACAAGTTGATGTTAGGTGAAATGAACCCCAAGATAATTATTCAACTGGTTTTTCTTTCTTGCGATTGTTTCTAACATATTTATAAGATATTTCTTTGTTGCTTTGTATGTCCCTCCCCCACGGTATAGGCCTGTTTTCACTGTATTTGATATTGGTATAATTTGTGGAGGGGAAGGGAAAAAACAAATTGTTTAAATAGGGATACAGGTGGACCCATTGCAACAATGAGATGTACAAGATGTTATGTTGAAAAACGAACTTTACAACTTTGGTGCAGGGGAGTAGAGGTGGAGGTGGGGGAGGATGGGAAGGGATGGGAAGGGGAAACAAAGGAGGAGGCAGCAATGCTTGATAAGAAATGTTCTCATTATCTTGCCCATGTAATTGTAACCCCTCCGTACAGTATTTTCACAATAAAAAAAAAAAAACTCCGTGAATACCAACTGGGATGAACCATCTGAGTTTGGCACCATATATAAGGTGTATTAAATAGGTAGTTTTCATTAGGTAGCTGAAAAAGAGAACACCATACACTATTCAGGCAGAAAAAGATGTTTATTTACTGAACTGCTGGCGGAAAAGGGCGCCCCACCCCCGGCCAGGACTTATCTAAGCCAAGGATGGGGAGAGGTGTGTCCAGGTGGGGGAAAGGTGTGGCTGCACTGGATCCAGATGTGACCTCAGGGCCTGGGACCCTCCTGTGGTCAGATGGGAGGTGTGACCAGAGGTGGCCCAGGATGTGACCCAGCAGGAGGGGCAGATGACTGTTTGCAGGGTTGCCAGTTACCTAGGTAACACAGATACTGGGCGGAAACTTATCCAGGAGGTATGTAGGGGTGTCTGCCCTAGGCCTGTATGGCCAGGGCAGACCTTGTAAGAACAAAGCAGATTCCCATCATTGACAACAGAAGGTGTTGCCCAGAAGAGACCGGGCCACACAGGGGTGGGGTGGGGGTCTGGGGAGACCACACAGAGAAGAGCCGCTTCTCCCACGAGATCCCTGCCAACTCCCAGGAGAGGCTCCCTCGCATCCTGCCCTGCAGACCTGGACTTCTCTCCAACGCCAGGTTTTCGACACGTGAAGGTCTTTCTGGCCCCGGAATCCTCATACCTGTCCACCTCGGTGCGGGTCTTCAGAGGGTGTCCAGACTCCTGGTGTGTAACCATGCTCATGTGTTCACTGACATGGCCAGCAATCCCTGGCCATGGCCCTCCGGAGAGGCCACTGCTGGGCTCAGTGCAGGGAAACAGGCTCCCCAGACCGGGTTCTCAGCCCAGGGGTGGCTGAGATCCCAGCCTCTTCAAGGAGGCAGCCCTCCCCTCCCCTCCCCACACCGCCCCAGCCCCATTCAGGGCACTCAGCCACCTGCGTCCTTGCCCTCTTCCCCGCCTCCTCCGCCTCCCTCTCCCTCTCCCTCTCCCCGTTCCTCTCTTGCTCACTCTCCCTCCACATGCCCCTTCCCCACATCTTTCCTCCACTGTACATGGTTTCTCCAATGTGCTTATGGTTTACACAAATTCACTGACTGGGGGCTTCTCCGGGAGGCCTCCTGCTCCTGTTCCTTGCTGAATCCTTGATCCAGAAGACACTCAGGCAGCTCTGTGGGCCAGAGGGGGCGACTGGACCCAGCTCCAGAATACCTTGTCATTCCTGCCCACTTAGCCAGTCATGGGTACAGGTAACACCTTGTCCACAAGCTGTAATGGCATCAGAAAGCATGTCTCTGCTCAGTCTGCCATCTGCAGCTGTTGTATCACCTGCAGAAGAGTTAGGGTCATCAAAGCATAGACAGACGCACAGCCAAAGAGGGCATTGGCAGTGATGGGCACAGGCTGTGTGAGGCAATGGTATTGGGGAAGGGTCTTGGAAAGAGCTGGGAATGTGGGAGCCAGGGCAGGAGAGCATTGAAGGCAGAAACCTCCCTGGCCCAGCCAGGGCCCAAGCTGGTGGAGCCAGCGACATTGCTCTGGGGCCGGTTGATCTTCCTGTGGCTGGAAAGCCAGTCTGCTTCTTGAAGGGCCCCGAAGGACCTGGCCACTTGCCCAGCAGAGAGCAGAGCTGAGGTTCAGGAGAGCTGGCTGCCCAGAGCCAGACTTCTGGAGCCATGGTGGCTCACACCCACAGCGGTGGGAGGAGGGTTGCTGAAGGAAGTCACTTAGGCTTCCAGACAATCAGAAAGCCAGGGCTTTGCTGCTCATACAGGCGGGACAAATGCTGCACAAGCTCCCCACCAAATGTGCAACGTCCTTCAGAAACCCTCCAGAGAAGAGACAAGTTCCACCCAGAGTTCCCCAAACTTACAGTCACTCTAGGGCTTTGCCAAAGCCTTTCTGAGCTTCTAGTCCATCTGGGAAGTACCCCTGGCACTCAGGCTGAGGGTCGGGTGCATTCCAGGAAAACTGTTATTAAGTTAATGGTGCATACAACAGCTGTCACCACCCTAGAATTAAGGAGATGTGGTATTTAATTCTCCACTACAGTTCCCACCAGAACACTCTGAACAGAGTGTGAGAAGGACTGGTGTGTGTGTGGGCCTCTGGGCTGATCTGGGGCCTCGGGATCCCATGATCACCAAAGAGACCTCCTCCCACCCAGTGTTCGTGGCTAGGAGGTGCTGGCCCGGACCTCCGTCTCTGAAGCGCCCACACTGATTTTGCAATAGTAGTTAAAGTAGGGTTGTTTCCCAGCTTCCCTGCGTTTCCCCAAACATCATTTGGAGCTCTTTTGCTTCACTTTTTCATTTCAGCACAGGATCCAACAAAGAATCAAGTAGGATCTCGGCTGCACGTGTCTGCCTCCTTCTTTCCTAGATCTCCTTCATGTATTGTTTTTCTAGTCTTGGCATTTTTTTTAAATAGTTCAGGGGAAAGTGTCTTGGAGGATTCACATCTGGCATGTCTTTTGTTTCCTCCTCATTAGACTTCACTTCAATATTTTCAGCAAAAAATTGGTGGTAAGAAATATACTGTCGCTCCCATATTGTCTGGTTGTCTTGGCATCTTGTATCTGTGCACAAGAGAGGGCTGGCAGGTGTCTGCAGTGGCATTTACAAGGGAACGAAAAGGAGAGAGGGAGAAAAGCCTGTATTGACCTAGGTCAAGTGACTCCCAGATTAACCAAATATCCCAGAGGAAAAGGATAGATGGTATGCTACTAAAACAAATAAATAGGAAAACAAATCTGCATCTAAAGGCACGAGGAAGACACAGTGGGAGCTAAAGAAAATTTCTTATACGAAAGGACGGGGAGCTCTGAGATGCACAAGGACGTCAAGACTTCTTTAGGAATCCCTCCCCTTGGCAGGTGCTTTTACCTTTGAGCCATGTGAGGTTTTCCTGGTTGAGATGGCAAAATCCCATGGAAAGCAATCACACCAGCTACTGGGGGGATGGAGATGCGGTGGGGGGGGAGGGCTCATGCAGACTGCTGGAAAGGGAAATGGGCGCAACCATTTTGCAAAATGCTATGGAGATTTCTCAAAACGCTGACAAGAAGTGTGACCACAGTAATCACAACACTGCCCATGGGCGGGCAGTGAACAAAAGGAAGCCAATGACTTGAAATGTTTGCATTTCACATTCTGTCCAGCACCATCCACATTGTCAAGATACAGAATCCAGGTCCACCATGGATGACCGTTCAGGAACAAACGAGAAAGAAGTCTGGCTGTTGACAGGATGAAACACAAGGACATCATACAAAGTAAAGTAAGTCCAAGACCAATAAAGACCAGGACCACATTTGTATGTGGAATCTATAAAGGTCAAACTCTTAGAAACAGAAGAGTGGCTTTTACCAGAGATCGAGGGAGGAAAGGAGATGTATTGGTCAATGGGTACAAATGTTCCATTACAAGATGAGTAAGTCCTGAAGACTTAATGGACAGCATATGGACTACAGTTAAACACGAGTTATGTAAGTGAAACTGACTTAGAGGATAGATCTTAAATCTTTCTACCCAATATGCCTTACTCAGTGAGGTCGTCAAAAGTGTTAACTCCATCGTGATGATCGTTTTGAAGTCGTAAACATACATCAAGTTATCAAGGTTAAAGTGTTTACAGTGTTATCTGTCATACCTCCCTAAACTTTTTAACAAAAGTTAAAATCATAAACAAGTTGAAAATGGGATAAAACAACAAATTCTCTCCTTGAATTCATTAAGCGGTGGGTGTGGCTGCAATCCATGGGCAGCACACGTGATGATCATCTTGTGGCATGTCAGGATGTTTTGGCCAAGTGCGGGCAGTGTGTGCACACTGGTGGTCTCATAATATCTTGTTGTCTGGTGACACCATCGCTATCTTGGTTTGGTAAGCATGCTCTCTGACGTAAAACCAGTGGCAAACCTGCCTAACAGTACTCTCTCAGCCTAGGCCTTTGTTCTGAGATTGTAATTTGAGCTGTCCTTGAGCCATAATTGCTTCCTGCAGCCACTCCCTACAGGCAGCTCAGTGCTGGGATCACAGCACTCTTGGGGCAGAACAGAGACCCTCTGAGAAAGGAATGGGTGGTGGTTACCAGCAGAACAGAAGCAGGGATGGGGAGAGAAGAGCCAGCATCTGGACACTGGTGGATGCCACACTGCTTCCTTCTTTCTCAGACCATCTCTTCAGGTGACAATCTGGTGAGCAGGCCCACTGGACCGCATTGGGCAGGACATTCAGTTTGGTCTTAGGGAAATTATAGCTCCAGAAAATCCAGTTAGCATTGATTATGCAAGGCCGGGGTGGTCATGAGGGTAGGAGAGGGATGTCCAAAAGTGACCCCAGCAGCTCCAGGTCTCACAGACAGCTGGTGGCAAGGCTTCAAGCTCTGGGCTAGGGAAGGTCACTGAGAACAACACAAGTTTCTCTGGCTTTGCTTTGTTCCAACACTCTGTATCTGTAACAACTGTACCGCTCCACGCAGCCAAGTGTCACAGGAATGCCATTTTATCTCAACAGATGTGGCTAGAAGCAGATAAGTGGCCCCTACTGAGAACGGTAATGGGCTGATTTCCTGGGCTCTAAATCTCGACAGAGCGTTTACTCTCTGGATTCGGATGAAGACCATGAAAAATGTGCAGACTCAGACATCTCCATTAGACAGTCAGTGGAGGCCTGTGTGGAGCAGCGCTTCTACCCTTCCACTCACTGCCCCTTTCCCCGCTTGGACAGCTCAGTGGCACCATGGTCACTGGCCTGGTGGCGGGTGAGATGCCCTCTTCTCCCTGAGTCCTGACTGGGGTTTAATGAAGAGTGAGATGCTGGATGTGGGGTGTGCAAACTCTCCTGTATCTTTGTAATTACAGCCATAATTCACAGCAGGTTGCATGCTCCTAGGTGTGCTGATGTGTAATGCAAAGAAAAACCTGCAGTTTCTAGATTGCGACATACCTGGGTACTCGATCCAGTTTAGCCCAGCCCTGGCTGTGCGTGGCCCTGACTGTAGTGGGAGAGCAAGGTCCACTTCCCATCCTCTCGCTTGTCTTGTGGAGTTTTGTAAGGGTGGAACAAGACACTAGGTTAGGGAGGAGAAGACACATCTGGTACATAAGAAGCAAAGCAACCTGTGATGTTAGCTCTCTTCCTGTTTCGGAGCACAGCTTCTGGGGCAGCCAGGGTAAAACACATAATAACCTCCTCTTCCTAGTTAATAAACTCTTCCTAGTTAATAAAGCTGGAAAAACAACTTGTAAGAGATCCCTTGGTTGTAAATTTCTGACTCAAAATTTAACCCATGGAACAGACAAAACCCGCCAGCACGGTTTCTTGCTGTGCAGAGAAAGTGCATCCCAGAAGTGTGTCTTAGTTACTCTTTGGTTTCGAAATGCTGTGGCCAGTCATCTACTGCCTGAAGTAAAATATTAACTTAATTAAAGCACAAACCTCATGATTAGGAGGTGAGAGTTTTGAGCTATGATGTGACTTTCCAAACCTTCATCACAGTAAGCTTGCACCTACTCTCTTCTTACCTGCTGCAGGAACCCCACTGCCCCAGCCCACGGCTTCTACCAGGAAGACGATGTCAGTTTAATTCTCCCCGTTTCCTGTCACCTCCTACACCCTACAGCGGTTACCATGGACCAATGCTTCTAAAAGATTATGTTGGGAGAAAAAAAACCATAGGCTCTTTGTTAGAAATAGTCACTGTAACATTACACATTCCAAGAAACTTTAAGGTGAGAGTATTTGAAAACCAAGGTCTAAGGTTGCTTAGAAATCCAGGGCTGAAAGTTACAGATTGAGATATTAACTGCTTTGTCACTCTGGGGAATTCCTCAGAGCACCAATCAATGAGGCCTGGCCATGCTTCAATATCCTCCCTAATGGAGTCATCTCCGGGGCGCGCCTGCCCCAAATGAAAGAGTGGAAATGCAGCGGCGACTCTTTTGTCATGCAGGATCATAAACTCCTCCAAAGTGACCATAGAGGGATCATGGCCCAGTAATGGTGGTGGTACCTTTTCAAGGACATTTCCGGTATTAAAATGCTGGATTCCGTCCCTGCTCGTGGACCCCAGCATGGGGGCTGCTGCATACCTGTGTGGCAGGAGGCAGGCCGATAGACACTCCCATGATGGCAATCTTCACTTTTCTAAAGAAGAAATCTGCAGCTAGCCTTTGAGCTCCAGGGCTCTGAGGTCAGGGCCACGTGGAGGGAAGGTGAGCAGATTCAGTCTCTCCGGGGCCTGGGGGTGGGCGCTGGGCTTGTTGACTGATCTGGAATCCAGTAAGGACCAGTCAGGGTGCAAGTGGGCTTTGGGTCCAGGCAGCCTGCTCCAGGGGCCTCCGCAAGGCCTTGGGGTTCAAATGTGGGTCCAAGAGGCCTGAAGGAGCTGGCGGGGTGGGGCAATGGCTCCCAGCTGTGCCGTCTGCTCAAGCCTCAAGCCACCCCTCCTCCCCGGGCCTTGGCACAACCATCAGGGGTCAGGCTCTCCCCCTTGACCCGCTCAGCTTACTCACCCGTTAGATGGTACACCCCTGTTGGAGCCCCTGTGAAGGCTCAGCTTCCTCCTGTCCACAGTGGAGTTCTGCACCCCTACACCAAGTGGGGGGGGAGGCTGTCACTGCTACCCCAACTGCAATCCCAGAAGCCATCCTGCAGCATCGCTGTGAAATCCCAGATCCCAGTGAGCTGCTCAGGTCTCGGAAGAGCCCTGAGAACAAGCGGCTGAGGACAGGCTTGAGCAGAAGCTCAGGAGCAGTCTACACCCCAACACTTGCCTGTCAGAGGGGATGTTCACTTAGCTTTCAGATCTATTACACATTGGTTTTGACCTCGTATGGTTTTTAAAAATCAGTACATCAGAAGAAATTCAGGTCTGGAATGGCTGCTTGGCAAAGTGCTTGCCTAGCAAACTTAGCGTGTGGGGCTGGATCCCAACACCAAGAAGAAATCCGAAGGGAACCTCAAAATCCCCACCCGTGCTTGGGCAGGGCAGCCCAACCTAGGGGACCTGGTGCTCAGGGAGCCGGCCCCGTCTCTCATTGTCAGCTGGGAGGGAATCTTTGCTCATCTGCTGAGCGCTCCCCTGCCCTTCAGTGGGCAAACATGTTCCTCCCCGAAAGCAAGGCAAGAGTGAATTGCTTAATTGGAGTGAAAAAGTGGAAACGTTCGATCTGTCAAGAGGCAAATGTCTTCAGTGAAAGGTGGGTGGAAACGAATGAAATAAACTTCAGGTGAAAAATGGATCAATACCCAGAGGGCTGGACGGTGTGCACGCAGTGTCCACGCTCTTCCTCTGCAGCGTCTCCTCAGAGCCACGCACGGCGGATTACCAAGCGGGGATGGTATTTAATACCCCACCTCCAGCCCTGTCCTGCCTGTACCTGCGAGGACAATGCACAGGCCTCGGCGTCATTAGCCGACCAGCGCCACGCTCAGCACCGGCAGTCTGGACCCCACGCCCAAAACCGGGGCAGGTCCTGCAGAGGGGCCCTCCTGGGAGGGCTGCAAGGATTTATATTTAGGGTTACCACTGAGTGAAAGCGCGCTCAGTCCAAAATAGGATCCCTGTTCCTTCTGTGGTTTTTCCCAAGAACTCACTGGGAGAGGCGCCAGGCACTCTCTCCAGACAGAGCAGCAGCCTCCTCCTGCCCATCAGGAGGGCGGGGCTTGGTGAAGGATCCGGGTTCCACCAAACACAGAGTTTCTGTGTACACAGAGGGAAAGAATCCAATGGAAAGCTCAAGCATCCTAAAAATTAAGCTCATAAAATATTTTTGAGCAAATGACCCCGCTTTTAACAGCTATTTACTGGCTTTTATAGCTCAGTGTTAACCAAAGTCATAAAAATATCAGGGCTGAAGTTACACAAAAGTACCAGTGTTGTTGGTTTTTTTGTTGTTGTTTTTTTTTTTAATGTTCACTACCGGAATAACAATGCATGCTTGCAATGTTCAGTTGAGATTATTTGAATGTCTTGAAAATGTGTTATAAATTGTTGTCCAAATTAAAAAGAGTTCATCAGAAAAATAAGATGCACGGCGTGTCTCCCAGCCGCCTCCTCACAGCCCCCACGTGTCACCCAGCTTGTGGTGGGAAAGCAAACTTTTCATGGTCTTCTCCTAGCGTTCGTGGCAGCCGATAGACCATCTCAACAGGGAGCGTTCCTGTTCTCTGGGACTTTCTGGCAGATTTGAGCCACTACTGGTAATATGGTGGACAGAAAATAAGGGTAGAAAATAATGCAAAATAATTTGTGGCAAATAATGGAAGATGACCATTCTTGGCTGTGTGAGACCACTAACTCCTCACTGAGAGCCTTTGTTTGAGTGATTTGAATATTAATAAGCAGAGCACGCAGGGTAGAACTGACCAGAACCCCTCATTCCTGAGGTCAGAGTAGCGAGGCCTCTGCTTGACCCCCTAGAACTGACTGCTTTCCACAGTGTTTCGGTGGCACCCCACAGAGAAGTCATGGGACTCCCTTGTCTTCTCCTTGGCCCTTCTAACTCCCCCAGAAGAGAGACTGTATAAGTAGAGCATAGCCCAACGCTAGACAAGCTTCTGTCCAACCCTTTGATTGATGGGTACACAACTCATGGCTCAGTGGGCGACCCAGTGAGATAGTAACCCCCCAAGCCACTGGGACACGCCTGTCCGGTCAAACAGACTTCCAGGGCTGTCTGCATGGTTAAAGCAGTGCAGAGCTGTGCTCACCTGAATGACTGGCCAGGCCCAAGCTCCCTGTTCTCAATCGAGCCGTGCCCATGCTTGTGGCCAAAACATCCCTGGGAAGCTGTTGAGAGCCAGGAGCTGTGCACCAGATCTGGTCTGGAAAAAATCCAAAACGATCCATGTTCCACCCACCAGTCTTCTTAGGAATCCGGGGAAGCATGATGGGGTGGATGGAGAACATTCCAGATTCTTGTCTCTGGGTCAAGGGCAGTGAGCTCCTGAAATGTCTTCCAGAAGGAAACGCCTTTCTGAGGCCCTCTTAGAACCGAACCCAACCTCAGACAGATGTGTCCAGAGCTCACACTCTGCTCCAACAGTCCCAGCCGCAGAGACCCAGGGCTCAGGAGAAGCCCTGCAAGCAAGGCTCTCCGAGGCCCCCAGCCCGCCACGCAGGCTGAGTGTTTGCCTAGCGGGTCTTCCTCTTTGCTGCCTCCCTTCGCTTGGTGTGCAAGGAGGGGCTCACCACAACCCTGAGGACAGCTACAGCCTCCACACGGGATGCAAGGCGGGCTGAGAAAGTCCTCTCATCCCAGCCTCACACACCGACCCGGAAGGAGTCGCAGCCCCCAGGGAGGGTCGCAGCCTGGCTAAGGAAGAGAATCATGTGAGAGTGAAGCTGGAAAGTGGCTGTGGGTGGAGCGGCCGAGGGTTGTGGGTCACGGGAACTCTGGGACAGAACCAGAAGTAGGCAAAAGCACAAGTGCGTGTGCACGCTTTGGCCGAAGTAGACTTGGCTTGATTTGAGGAAGCAATCTAGAACCTAAACAGTCTGGTGGGGTTGGCTGCCTGTCCTACGGACCTGAGAACATGCAATGTGGCACGCAGCAGGACCCAGCTGCTCATCCATTTCTTAGCAGAACCTCCAGAGAGGATCTTGGGGCTGGAAATCTGCAGAAATCTAAGGAAGTCGGGCCTTCCCACATGTTCCTGGGTATGAGACCAGGACTCTGCAGCCACTGGTCTCCCAGATGGAAGCTGTGCTCCTGTAAGGGAGAGGAAACCCACACTCTACACTAAAGCCTCGCTGCCAGGGGAAATGGTACTGAGCGGTGCCAAGATCCTCAAAGTCCGGGTGGCCTGGCTGTGCCCACACCCGGGGCCCAGCCCTTTCCTCAAACCTGTGTCCTTGAGCAGGAGGAGAATGCATGTGGCTCTCAACCGATCGGGTTTTCAGCCCTGCCCTCCAGCCTGTATGGGTGTGATTCCCTTTAGTAAAAAGAGGGTAGTCACAGAGCAGAACTGCAGGACAGCTGGAGACCAATGACAGTCCAGTCAGGAGACTACTTTGCCAGCTTCCTGTTTGTCTCCTTAAACCAGCAGAGAAAGCTAGCGGTTTTCTGAAAACATCCCGGTGGCAGCCGATTTCCAACTTCTATGCACTTTCACAGGGCTCTGTGGCCCAGTTAAATGTGTTTGGCAAGTAGCAGAGAAAACAGTTTCTTTCTCAAAGCCTGTTTCTGTAACAGGTTAACGCATCGTACTTACAGAGCACAGTTAACATTTACGCGAATGCCTATGTTTTCGTGCAAAGCGAATTCCTTAATTTAAGAGCCACTTTTGTTCCAGGTCTGCCTTTCAGTCTCCAGCTTTTCAACTTCTCTCTCGGCAAGGAGCTTCCTCCTGTTTCATGCCGGTCATCTCCTTTACAGCACGAGCATCAGGGATCCGAGGCCTTCAGCTCCTGTCCAGACAACATCCTTGGAGACAAGGTGAAGACTTTCAAACGCCCTTGGCAAACGGCCCTTATGCATGGAGAAGCAGAAATGACCTGTGCTTGACCATCAAGGACCTGGAGGTCTGTCTGCCATCATAAAGATGGAAATATGATTAGCAACTTTGCTTCCACTCTGTCTGCTCCGTCCTGGCGCTCCAGTCTCCTGAGTCCTGTAGTGGGATGGAGACCCCCCACCATCAATCTCAGGATGAGGGACAGGGCGGGGTCAGGTGGTCCTCCAGGGTGAAGAGTTGTGTCCAACTTCAGCCCTGGGAGGAAGGAAAGCAGCCAGAGGCCCCCACCCAGACTGCAGTAGCCTGAGAGTTTGCCAAGATGTTACCACTTAGAGGCAACACTTTGAAGAGCAATTTGACTAAATCCCTTCATCATCATTTTAATCCCTCTCATGAAAGACACACAGATGCCACTGGCCACCCCGCCAAGAGCTTTCCACAGCGTAAGCTTGGCAGCTTGACTTCAGTCTGGAGGGAAGTAGAGGGGGAGGAGACTGTTTCCTTCCCAACACAGCCTCCTGAGAGCATCCTCCCCCTCAGGGACTCCCAAGAAGGGCCCACCCTACCACCTCCCTAAGAGAGGTGTCAGACACCCACCTCTCCCTGGGGCCCTGGGATAAGAGTTAGGCATTGTCAGAGCACGACAAAGTGCTAGAAGAGCACTCATAATGTTCATTTGAAGCTGTTATTTTAAGCACTCCCTGTAACATTTATTTTTACTTTAAGGTACTGAGATGTTTGGGGCTGGGACAATTTGACTACTAATTCACTGCAATTAGATCCCGGCTGCCCTGGGTGAGGGACTACTAGCCATCTGCCTGTCCTTGTGCCAACACCAGCTGTTTCAACCCTTCTCAGACACCTTGAGGAGGCTACACACAGAAGCGCACTCTCCTTGCAAACAGCTTACACAGAACTCTTTGCCACTATAAATCTTGGTACTCTCTAGATGACCCTGTGTCCATTCTACCAGGCTCAGCAGAAGACTCTGATTGGTATAAACATAGCCCTTCATTTGCATAATAGAGCTGTGCCATGATTGGTGCAAACACAGTCCTTCATTTGCATAAGGAAGTTTTCTGGAATTGCAGCCGGAACCCAGTTGTTCCTCCACTATCTGGCTATATGAGCAGGCTGTTTGGTTCACTTTGTGGGCAGCTGGTAATTTCCTCCTGTGCTACCTCCCTGCTGTTAGGACATTAGATAAAGACTTTCAGTCCAGTGGTCTTGTCCACTTTTGTAGAGCTGGTCACGTGAAGAAGGAGGAGGACGAGGACGAGGATGAGGACCAGGACGAGGACCAGGACAGCTGGGATGTCAGGTGAGACACCAATGCTGGATGCAGGAGCTCTGTGCACCGGGGAGAGAGGGGCCAGGAGGATCCATGGGAGCCCCAGCTGCTCCTGCAAGAAGCAGACTCACATCCCTGACTCCATCACTGGGCAGAAATGTAGCCCAACAGAACAAAGGAGACCCCAGGGCCAGTCCCACAGTGGGTTCTCAGCTTATATCCCTTAAGGTCACGTCCTAGTTCATCACACAGCAATGGACCGCTGTGTCTCCTCAAGGCTGTGTTCCTCTAAGCAACACCAGAGATCCACTTCTGGGTGAAGCAGTCAGTGGAGGAGCAAGGCCCACTGGGCTCATTGTTTTGGTAACAAACACAGCTGTACTATGGGGTGGTTGGCTAGCACAGCCCACAAGGAACTGTGCCATTTAAGAAATCAAAGTTTGGAAAATAAAAGGGAAGTGTGTTCAAAGATACACTGTGGGTCTAAGTGGTGTGCAGAGGAGGAGGGTGATGTCCCAGCCGGGGCAGAGTCCAAATATCCAGGAGAGGCTCTTCCCGGACAAAACCATACCCAAGGCAGGCTCTGCCCACACAAAACCAGAATACCCAAGGCAGGCCCTACCCATGCAAAACCAGAATACCCAAGGCAGGCCCTACCCATGCAAAACCATACCCAAGGCAGGCCCTACCCATGCAAAACCAGAATACCCAAGGCAGGCCCTACCCATGCAAAACCAGAATACCCAAGGCAGGCTCTACCCGCAAAAACCAGAATACCCAAGGCAGGCTCTGCCCACACAAAACCAGAATACCCAAGGCAGGTCCTACCCATGCAAAACCATACCCAAGGCAGGCTCTACCCAGAGTGTTCTCATGGAGAGTACGCTTTTGTATAACAGTCCTGTAGAGAAACTGCATGAGACCTTGGAGAATGGCTTTGTAATGAGCTCCCATATTAATTTTAAGAAATCGGTATGATGTGCTGCTGGCCGATTATAATGTAATTCTGTAATACAAATTAGACCAGCCCTCGATGTCTTTGAAATGTAGTATGTTCAGAATGGTGCGTGCAGGTTAAAAGATACTGATTCAGAACGCCAGGATTTACATGAAATTATCACACAGGCTTTGATAGAGCCCTGAACTGATTCAAAAGAGCAAGTTTCATATGAAGCTGCCTCATTCCCTTTGAAAGCACCTTGATCTCAGAGCAGTCATCTATTAATTATATTACAGATAAGGTAAATAAAAGTGTGCAATACAGAGATCACAGCCTCCTTTCTTCTGGTGGAGGCGGAGGTGAGGGTGCTGTGAAGTCCGCGGCAGCACGGAGGATGAAGACGTCCATGACCAGGAGGCTGCTTTTGTTTTGACACGTGATGGGAAGATCTGAAGTTCCCTGGCTGACAGCCACGCTGGAAGGTGGCAGAGGAGGCCCCAGCGAGGACCAGAGCCTCCTGGGGAGGGCAGCCCTTCCCTTAGGATTGCTGGCATTGTTTGCACTTCAGTAAACTTCATTTTGCAGTGGCTGCGGGCTCAGCAGAAAGCAGAGCTCCCGTACGTATTGTGTAGCACTACACTCACAGCCTGCCCCTTCAGGGTACCATCTTCCTTGTTGACAAGAGACCATAATTTACAAAACAGCTTTTTAAATTAATTATGTAAATCATGCCACAGGTCTTAGATAGATACTGCCTTATCCCACTCAGGATTCCATAGCAATTCTTCATCCATCAGTGGGGAAGCTTTCCTTCTCTCTGTTCTGGAGGTCTTGAGTATAGGGTTAAGTGACAAACCAACCTGGTGTCTAGTGAAGGGCCTGCTGTGGTGTGAAGGATCCCCGGATTTGCAGGCTGGACACCTAATCCCCAACACAGCCATGCAGAGAGCTGGCCAGATCGCCCTCGAGTGCACGGACACTCACAAGAAAGAGAGCAGCCTTCTCAGTGGGGTCTACTGCGGCCCTCCCTTCTCTTTGCCCTGAGTTCCCACCCTATCCTCAGCTTTGGTTGCAGAGTGGCCCTCAGGTTGGGTCTTCCAAGTCAGGACAAGGCTGTCCTCTCCGTGCTCAGAGATGGAGCTTTGTTCTGTGTTTTCTAAGCCAAAGAGCTAAGAACCCCTTATAAGGAGGATTTCACCATGACCTAATCACGTCTTGAAGCTGTACCGCCCAATGCCAACACTTGGCGCTTGCGATTCAAGCAGTGATGCGGAGGGGACAGAGGTCACTGCAGACAGGGCAGAATGACTCTCCACCGTGGGTCGGCGTGGATCAGCAAACACTAACACTCACCCTCAGATAGCACGCTGGGTTATGAGGTGTTTCCATGCCTACTGGGATTAGGAACTCTGGATCTAAAATGTTAGGGAAATAAAAGCCACACATACCCCTCCATCTATGGAGATGCTTCCTAGTGTCTTCACTTTACCCACAGATTTAAGGGAACATCTGGCTTTGGGAGACATTTTGATTCGGGCCTCAGCCATGCTCCAAACTGGCATGGATTCCAGGTGTGTGCATCGTCCCAAGAGACCTCCTGGTGCGCTTACACAGGAGCCTGCCCTGCTAGGAGCTCAGACCTGGCCTTGAGACTCAGGATGCATGGCCGCACCTGCTGTCTGAGCCTGCTTCAGACCTAAAGCTCATGCGCAACAGAAATCTACTGTCTCCTGCTCTGGTACCTGGACGCCCAGGATGGAGGGGTGCAGGACCTGCTGTTCTTGAGGCCTCTTCCATGGCTGTGGCCTGTGGATACATCTCCCCACGTCCTCCTGTGTGCCTCCTCGGGCAAGATCCCTGCCTTACTCTCCTTTCCTGACAAGGATTCAGTACCTGTCCTGGCCACCCCAAGGACCACGTTTTAACTTAGCTACCCCTTAAAGGCCTGCAAGGGCAGTCACATGCTAAGGCCCTGAAGTCCCTTTAGCCTTTGTGCTCTGGGTAAGGGTGAAGTACCAGGAGGGATCCTGAACATGGGAGGGTCTTGCCTGAGGCTGAAGGCCTCGAGGAAGGGTGCAGAGCCCCTGTCTTGTGGGCAGTTCCCACACAGCCCGAGGAAATTCTGATTTTGTCTGTTCTGGTGTCTACTGCTCTATCTAGAGTGAACACTTGCTTTTGATTCTCCTGTTCCTTTTCTTTTATTTTTTATTTTTTTGGTTGTGAGGCCTGAACTCTGGGCCTAGGCACTGTCCCTCAGCTCTTCAGCTCGAGGAGAGCACTCTACCACTTGAGCCACAGCGCCACATCCAGCTTTCTGCTTATGTGGTGCTGAGGAATTGAACCCAGGACCTCATGTATGCAAGGCAAGCGTTCTACCACTGAGCCACCTTCCCAGCCCAAAAGAGTTTTGGGGTTTTTGTTTTTTGTTTTGGTCAGTTGTGGGAATTGAACAGAGAGTCTGGGTGCGGTTCCTGAGCTTTTCTGCTCAGGGCTGGCACTCTCCCACTCTGAGCCACAGCTCCACTTCCTCCTGTTCTTGACTTTATACACACGATGTACTCATCATTTGGTACATGTGCCTGTGCTGTAAACAACCCTGGGCCCCTTCTAGGAATAGACGGCGATTAAGGAATGGGTGCACACTCGCTGTACTGCACCCATGGAGAAGCTCAGTGCAGGTCCTTATTTTTAACTCTGACCCATGGTCTTTTTGATTGCCTTCCACTTGACACATGTTGCAGAGATTTCCAGAAGACTCTTCTTCCTGCAACAGGCTGGGAATGATTTGTCCTCTTGTGCAGAGGCTTCCCGTCCGCCCTGGGCAGACCCTCTGTGAGTGAAGAACAGAGCCGGAAGGCCCTGGATACTGGATCAAAACCACTGCCCGTGGCCAGGAGAACAGGTCTCAGGTTCCTGGACAAGGGTTAAAGATGTAAGATGTAGAGCCGATTATGGCAACTGCGTTCAAATGGACTGGCAGAGTCAGAGGAAAAGTGTCCCCGAAGTACTCTGTCAGGAATAACTCGGGGCCAGTTTTGACTATGTTAACGCACAAAGTAAAGAAAGTCAGGTGTTTGCCAGGATAAGAAGGAAATAAAAGCTTTTTTGACACTTTCTTAGAAGATTCTCAAGCGAAGACTAGTGCCAGAACAGTAAGCCCAGGGAGCAGCCCCTGACCCAACCACGGTCCCTGCACACGGGTGTGAGATTAGGGCAGAGCCATGGCCAGCACCAAGGAAACAACAGCACTGGGGGTGAGGATGCGGGAGGAAGGCACCCCCTCCCCCACCCTGCTGGTGGAGAGAGGAAATCAGCCTGGCCACTCCCACCACAGCCAAACCAGAGCCCGCAGGATCCCGCTGTGTATCCCACCCGTCCCACACACGAGTATATAGTCGAGAGACCTGCACACCTATCGCTAGAGCAACACTGTGCACAGTAGCCAGGCCGGAGAACTCATCTAGCTGGCTGTCATCTCAAGACTAAAGAAAGGCGACGGCACACATACACACAATGGAGTATTATTCAGCAATAATGGAGAATGAAAATGGATGGCACTGGAGATTATCATCTTGAGGGGGATAAGCCAAGTGCAAGAAATAAAAAAGTCTCATGTTTCCATAGACTTGCAGAACCTAGAAATCAAAGTATTAATAATTAATAAAATGACATGATGGTACAAGGGTGAATGACGGAGGGGAACCAGCAGAGTGAGGAGGAGAAAGAGAGCATGCTTGGAAAAAATGAATGTGATCAAGTACATAATGTGCATGTGTGAGAATAGCATGATAAGACACCAGAAGCTGCTGAACAAGAGGTGGAAGCAGGGAAGGCAGCTAAGAAAAAGTGCAGGGGGGTGAATTCAATCAGAGCACATGATGTGCACACATGTAAATATCACAATAAGACCACTTTGTGCAAGTGGTTGATGCTAACAAGAAGGGAGGAAGGAAAGAGGAGAAAGGAAGGGAAGAAAAGGGAAGGGAAGGGAAGAGGAAGAGGTAGGGCAGGAGGGGAGAGGGGAATGCAGTCTGTGAAGGCTCACCGAGCTCCCTGGCATCTGAACTAGAGTCTCCCTGTGCAGAGATCAGGAGTAAGGAGCCCCCCCCACCCCCCTACTGAACCAAGTTGATAAATGAACTCCATCGTGGAGACCTCCTTCTCCAGAAGCAGGGTAAGGGAGCCCTCTAATTGGCTGTCATCTTCCTGAAAATTAAGAATATTAAAATGAGACAATGACTACCGAGACAGGGCCCAACTCCTCCTTGAACTTGATTCTCTCCCTGTAAGCCCACCCTGAGTCACAGCACACAGATCCCAGAATGCTGCTCACTCCTTGTTCTCCAGAACCATCAGAGACCGGCCACTCTACCTCCACCAAAGAGGGACCTGGGGCAGGTGGAAGGCCCTCCTGGTGGCTGGGGCATGGCCGGGGCTCCTGGCCCAGGCCCCTTGTGCTGATTGAGCTACTGTCTGCTTTGCATTCAAAGCTGCTTTGGACACATAGCTTTTTGTTTTATTTATATGTTGTTTATGCCCAGACCATAATGATAAACGGCAATAATTATCCATTTGTAGCTACAGAGAAGCCAATTTCATAAAAATTTGTTTAGCCCACTATTAATCCTGATCTTCTCATTAGGAAGAAGGGGGAAATAAAGCTAAAGCAATTCTAGCCGACTGTACCGGACACCGATGAAGGGAGCTTTATAATCTGAGAGCCGTCTGTTATCAATGCAGCAATGACATTTTCGATTGAAAAATCAATTTTTCCCCTTCGCTCCTTTTAACCTCTCGTGCCATCTTCCTCCCTTGCCCGAGTCCAGATAACATAACTCACCATGAAAGCCGGACAGAGACGGCCTGGAGCATGTCCACAGGAAACTCAAAGCATCTAGTCATAGAAGGACTCATTTCCCTCCAGCTCGGGCTGCTCAGCCCCCGTAGCGCCTTTCAATTCTCCTTATTAACCCTTACCCAGGGAAAAACTAAAGTCAAGTTGTGGGTGCTAATACTGCACAAAGACATAAGAGCTACAGGCCGCTCTGGAAGAAAGGGCTACAGCTCTATTAGCCAGACGCAGGGCCAGCCTGGATGCATGCTGAGGCGTGGTTTCTGCGGCACACAGCGCTCACGGCATGGATGACCCCTGGGCTACACGTGGTTGTGAACGATCCAGGCTTTTCTTGATTTAGCCAGTGGCCGAAAAGGAGTCTAAAAAAGGCTGAGGCTGCCTGGTGCCAGTGGCTCACGCCTGTCATCCTAGCTACTCAGGAGACTGAGATCTGAGGATTGTGGTTCAAAGCCAGCCCAGGCAGAAAAGTCCGTGAGACTCTTATCTCCAATGAACCACCAGAAAACCAGAAGTGGTGCTGTGGCTCAAGTGGCAGAGCACTCACCTTGAGCTGAAGAGCTGAAGGACAGCGCCCAGGCCCAGAGTTCAAACTCCATGATTGACCAAAAAAAAAGGGCTGAGGCTGAAGGAACCTATCCCAACAGCTTGAGATCAAAGGTAGACATACTGACACCTCCAGCCAGCCACAGCCTGAGCCTCACCAAGACCTGTCTGGCCATTAGAGCACTGCACCCAGGGCCACAAAGCCCATGTCCACCACACCAAGGGCCACAAAGTCCATGTCCACCACACCAACGGCCACAAAGTCCACGTCCACCACACCAAGGCCACAAAGTCCACGTCCACCACACCAGGGCCACAAAATCCACATCCACCACAACAAGGTCACAAAGTCCACGTCCACCACACCAAGGGCCACAAAGCCTATGTCCACCACAACAAGGCCACAAAGTCCACGTCCACCACACAAAGGCCACAAAGTCCACGTCCACCACACCAGGGCCACAAAGTCCATGTCCACCACACCAGGGCCACAAAGTCCACGGCCACCACAACAAGGCCACAAAGTCCACGTCCACCACACCAATGGCCACAAAGTCCATGTCCACCACACCAACGGCCACAAAGTCCACATCCACCACACCAGGGCCACAAAGTCCACGTCCACCACACCAGGGCCACAAAGTCCACATCCACCACACCAAGGGCCACAAAGTCCATGTCCACCACACCAACGGCCAAAAGTCCACGTCCACCACAACAGGGCCACAAAGTCCACGTCCACCACACCAGGGCCACAAAACCCACATCCACCACACCAAGGCCACAAAGTCCACGTCCACCACACCAGGACCACAAAGTCCACGTCCACCACAACAAGGCCACAAAGTCCATGTCCACCACACCAGGGCCACAAAGTCCACGTCCACCACAACAAGGCCACAAAGTCCACGTCCACCACACCAACGGCCACAAAGTCCACGTCCACCACACCAGGGCCACAAAGTCCACGTCCACCACACCAGGGCCACAAAGTCCACGTCCACCACACCAGGGCCACAAAATCCACGTCCACCACAACAAGGTCACAAAGTCCACGTCCACCACACCAAGGCCACAAAGTCCACGTCCACCACACCAGGACCACAAAGTCCACATCCACCACAACAAGGCCACAAAGTCCATGTCCACCACACCAGGGCCATAAAGTCCACGTCCACCACAACAAGGCCACAAAGTCCACGTCCACCACACCAATGGCCACAAAGTCCACGTCCACCACAACAAGGCCACAAAGTCCACGTCCACCACACCAGGGCCACAAAATCCACATCTACCACAACAAGGTCACAAAGTCCACGTCCACCACACCCGGGCCACAAAATCCACATCCACCACACCAAGGCCACAAAGTCCACGTCCACCACACCAAGGTCAAAGTTCACGTCCACCACACCAAGGGCCACAAAGTCCACGTCCACCACACCAGGGCCACAAAGTCCTTGTCCATCACACCAAGGTCACAAAGTCCACGTCTACCACACCAAGGGCCACAAAGTCCACGTCCACCACAACAAGGCCACAAACTCCACGTCCACCACACCAGGGCCACAAAGTCCACATCCACCACACCAAGGGCCACAAAGTCCATGTCCACCATACCAAGGCCACAAAGTCCATGACCACCACACCAGGGCCACAAAATCCACGTCCACCACACCAAGGGCCACAAAGTCCACATCCACCACACCAAGGTCACAAAATCCATGTCCACCACAACAAGGTCACAAAGTCCATGTCCACCACACCAAGGCCACAAAGTCCACGTCCACCATACCAAGGTCACAAAGTCCACATCCACTACACCAAGGGTCACAAAGTCCACGTCCACCACACCAAGGGCCACAAAGTCCATGCCCACCACACCAAGGGCCACAAAGCCCATGTCCACCACACCAAGGGCCACAAAGTCCACGTCCATCACACCAGGGCCACAAAGTCCTTGTCCACCACACCAAGGTCACAAAGTCCATGTCCACCACACCAAGGGCCACAAAGTCCATGTCCACAACACCAAGGCCACAAAGTCCATGTCCACCACACCTCAGAAAACCACCAAGTCCACATCTACCGTACCCCTGTAAGGGCTTCTCGGCCTCCTCTGCCCATCCCCAGTCCTGACCCAATAATATCCCTTCTGCTTTAGCCTTCCTGGGAAGCTACCACACAAGGTGTTCAAATGTAACCCACCAGCTGTAACCCAAGCCACTCCGTGCCTCTGCCCTCAGCCTCCTCAGCTGTAAAATGTGAGTCCTGTGGCGCCCACTTCCCGAGCGTGAGTCCTGTGGCGCCCACTTCCCGAGCGTGAGTCCTGTGGAACCCACTTCATGAGGCTCGCGGGCTGGGGTGGTGCGTGCCACATGCTTCTAGCTCTGCCACACAGGCATCAAGTTGTCCAAAATAAGTTAAGAGTCTCAGGCTCTCCAGCTCTGTCCACAAAAGGGCTGTAATCTCAGTGGTGTAAACAGCAGTTTTCTGGCAGTCCTGGAAGCCAGAGCCCTCAGCCCACGGCTGGCAGTCTGGGGAGGGCCTGAGCTCTGGTTTATGGACGGCTGTCATCTGGCTGTCTGGTCACATGGCAGAGAGGACCAGAGAATCTCTAGGGTCTCTCACAGAGACGTAAGCTGGCCACGCAGGCTCTTCCTGTGTGACACATCCGCTCCCCTGGGTCACAGCTGTTGATGTCTACACATGTATGATTCAACAGAGGAGCTGGGGGACCCAAACCTTGGGAGCAATCATTAATCGCTGCTGTGTATTTGATTGTGCTTTGGCTTGAGCAGAAGACTGATCTTCCCGTGTGAGGAGTAGATTCTTTGCAATTGCACCCATGTATGCATTATTTCTCAAGAAGCCACCACTGGGGGTTCATACTCCCAGGATTGTCACTTCATGAAGCCCTCCCTGGCTGTCTTTACAGATGGCAGTGAAGCAGGAGGAGTTAAATGGCCTTTCCAGTAATCCAGGTGAGCGCAGCGGTTGATTGGACCAGGGTGTATCTGAGGAAGTGGTTAGCCGTGGTTGTTTTGGAGACATCCAGGAAGTCATGCACGAGGCCTTGCTGCTAGGCTCTGGGAAAAAGTTAGGAAAGGAATTCGAGATGATTGCTAGGCATCCATCTCCAGATGGAGATTTTTCTATTCATTCCTAAGGAGAGAAGCAGGTGAAAGGAAAGGAAATCTGCAACTCCACTACGGGGACGCAGGTTGAAAAAGCGCTGGAAATACTGAGTAGGCCACACAGGGCAATGGGCAGAGAGCAGGCTTTGGGGCTGTTTCTGGAGTCATCTGCCATTTGTGCCTTCTACAGGGCTCTGAGTGGGAGAGCTCACCCAGAGAGATGAAGAGCACTGAGGAGGTGACTGGTGAGTCCTGCAGAGTGTGAGGATGGGGAAGAGGGAGTCCGGGAGCAGGGAGAGAGGACCACGAGACCGCAGCACCTCCAGAGCCAGCTGTGAGAGCTGTCTGAGCCCGTCACCTCCTGCAGCTCGCTCCGCGCCGTCCTCCCGCTGCTCATGGGGGACAGGCACCCCGGGGCCGAGCGCAGGTCGTGGCATAAACAGGCTGTTCACAATCAGCACCCGAAGCTAGGATGGGGCAGAGCGGAGAGGGCAGAGCGCCACACACCGCTGAGTCGGGAGGTTTTCGCCACACAGTTGTGTGCATGTCGGTGTCCTGAGAGTGTCCACTGTGTGGATTTTCGTTTTGGTGTCATGGGTTATTGTGTGCTCTGGGTTGTTTTTTCTTCTGGTCCTCCTTTTATCATGTGTTTTTGGTGTACGGGGGTTTGAACTCAGAGCTCCACACTTGAGCCATGTGTGTAGTCGTTAGTCTGTGTTTTGTACCTCTGGAAAGATAAATATGTTTCCAGTCACCTTGCTAAACGTTTGGTTTCAATCAAGACTGTGAGGAGCGAGGTGAGCACCGCAGGGCCCACCGCTTGGAGGACGGAGCCACACGGGCACCACCTTTCCTGACAGGCTCTGTGCACACACCTTTCCCCGCACCATGCTCAGTGAGTGCCACAGAGCCGTCTCAGAGGCAGACTTCAAGGAGCTCCGCGAGGGTCCAGGAGCAAAGGCAATGGATCCACGAAACGTTCACAATGGATTATGACTCATGTACTCTCAAACATGATCTCTTAAAATAACTAACAACGATGTGGAGTTGACCCCGTGAATTAGTAGCACAGCCCAGGACTGAAGTGAACAGAAACCTACTACGTTAGCAATGACTGGAGGAATTTATAGAAAATGGAGACTCTTATCTGTAGTTAAAGCTCTTTATAAAAACATTTCATAGCCAAGATATTAATTTGTTGAGCCGGATCACCATCATCTCTCTGAGACACAAGGTCTCAGGACTCCGGGGCTAGATGACAGCAAGAACCTGGCCCTGACACTGTTTCTGTCACAAGCAGACAGAAGTCCACAGCCCCTCCATGTGTCTGTCCTGCAGTTTCAAGTGTTGGGCTCAGGATGCATGTGTCCAGGGCGAAGTGTGCTTATGTCAGCGGCCCTTCAACACCAAGTGGTCTCTGCCATACAGAATTCTCTGACATTTGCAACCGATGATGAATGAGATCAGGACTAGATTGAAAAGCAGTCAAGAATTCATTGTATATACCATCAAATTCAGAATAGTAAGGGAAGGTGTGAGTGAAAAAGGGGTAGAAATACTGAAGGAAATCACACTGATCAAGATGCACTGCATTCATAAACTGTTCTGCTAATTGGCAACCCCTCTGTACAATTACTTAAAGGTAATAATAAAAATAATTAAGAAACCACGGAGGGGAAGGGTGAGTGAGTGCAGTCGTAGTGCTTGAGTTCATGTTAGAAAACAGGAGGGTGACAAGGGATGGTGGGGGAGAGAAAGCGCATCATCCGCAGGAACTGGAATTCCTTTGTACAACTATTTATAGATAAGCTTGCAAAGCAACTTTAAAAAAGAACACAAAAGAGAAACAATTATTCCAATACACCTGGAAAAGGAAAAGCAGACACTGGGAAAGTTAGTTCGTTTTGCAACAGAATGTACAGTCGCTTCGGCTTGCCCCACAAAGCCTGGCCTGGAGTCGGCAGTAGGACCGTCAGAGCTGGACAGGTCAGCTGGCTCACGAGAGCACAGAGGAGCACAGGTGTGGACGGTAGGCCATGCTGTCCGTTGGTAATGCTGGCGGGTGCTATCTGGTTCTCTTGCCTAAATTGAGTAGCGTGACAGGCCCTGGACTCCAGGATTTAACCTCCTTCCTTTGAGGACAGTTCCCTGCTTCCACGAAGCTAAGAACGGGTCAGACACGCACAAGTGATTGGCACCTGAGCCTTCCTCTCTCCCTTCCCTTGCAAATGTCGTTGGAACCATGGTCATCTCTGTGCGGAAAGGAGAACCTCTCGGCCCACGCAGGACTGCGGGACTCTGCATATGCCCTGGCTTCTACTTCTCCAGATGCACCAAAGTCCTTCTCCCTGGTCTAGAAACTGTGATGTTAGGGTCAATTTATCTTTGGAGTGTTTCTTTTTGCCTCACACCTCAGATGTCTGAAGAGGAGGAGCCTCACTTTTTATAATAATTCAGGGTGAGAGAAATAGTCATGGGACACAGCAATTAGAGTTCACACAAAATTTAGGGACTTTTGTTCTCAGCAAGCGAAACGTCAAGTCTCCTCACACTCTTAGCTTCTGCAGGCTGCAGCTTAAAGTAAGGAACAGAGGAGGACAGCCTGGCGTGGAGGCCACACCCTCCCCCTGCCCAGCAGCTGACCAGGCGTGAGCTGCTCATCAGAGCCTAAGTTTACAGCTGGGGACTCAGTCCCCTGTAGAAACTTGAACTCGGAGTGAATGGATACCTGAAGGACAGACCATGGTGAGAATTCTCCTGAGAGTTCTCCATCGCAGATGCTTTCAAATCAGGAGTTCTCGTACAGTCCCGGGAAGCTCTGCCTGTCCACATGCAGGCAAATGCTGCCTGGGCCAAGCTGACAGAAAGCCAGCGCCAGCCATCACAGCGAGGTGAGCCGGTAAAGCCACCAGACTGATGGATGCGAGACCCGCCCGAAGGCACAGGCTTTATTTTGGCTCCTGTTTGCAGAGGCTGCAATCCCTTGCTCCCAGGACCATGCAGTAGAGTAGGCACAACCCTCAGTGCTCTGTGCCTTCCTTCCAGGCCCCTCACCCTGTGGTTCCTACCCCCTCCCAGTTGTGTTCCTCCAGTGGACAATCCACTGGACATTGGTGAGGTCCAAGCCCTCATGATTCAATCGGCCTGGAAAACTTCTCCTCATCTGTAGACACCCCCTCGCCCCCACGAACCTGACAATCAACACAGACAGCAAGATGAATCCTCAGAAAGACTGCTGGGTGCTTCGGAGGTGGGGGTGGGAGGGAGATGTCACTTGGTGATTGAAACTTTTCTGTCACTGAAAAGAGCTGCAGCTGAAATGAGGGAGCCAAAGGCAGGCCCCAAATATGGCCATTTCCCTACCTCCCCTGACAGCTAAAACACCAGCCGGTGACTGCTCCTCGCTGTGACCAGCCGCCTCATAGCCATGAGATCGTGAGCTCTGAGAGGTCACCCTGATGGCTAATGCACAGGTACCTGGGAAAGTCAAGGAACGGAACTGTCTGCTTCACAGAGCATGGCTATGTGGTTTGCTTTCTTTTAGAGGGAAAGATTGATAAACTATGGGCATCACCTAATGTTCTTTTTTTTTGTGGTGTATGGTTTAAAAATATACTCCTGCCAGGCGCCGGTGGCTCATGCCTGTAATCCTAGCTACTGAGGAGGCTGAGACCTGAGGATCACAGTTCAGAGCCAGGCTGAGCAGAAAAGTCCGTGAGACTCTTATCTCCAATTAACCACTAGAAAACCAGAAGTGGTGCTGTGGCTCAAGTGGTAGAGCGCTTGCCTTGAGCTGAAATGCTGAGGGACAGCACCCAAGCCCAGAGTTCAAGCCCCACAACCGACAAGAAAAAGAAAAAGAAAAAAAATATACTCCTAAAGTGTTAATATTTATTTTATGTCCTGTTATTAGAACACACATCTTGGACTCATCCCGAAAAGATGAGACAGAAACAAATGGTTGTAAGTATTTTATAGTGACCTGAATGTAGCATCCGCTGTGAGAATCACGACGTGGGATTTCAGTGGAGAGATAAAAGGCGGACCGCACGCCGCACAGCCTTCCTGGCAGATGCGATTGTCAGAGGGACGCTGGCATTTCCTCCAACTTGGATGTGAACATGATTAGCAAGGAAAGTATGCTTTGTTCCCTGCCTTCACATGCTCTCAACATTGGCAGTTATCGCTTACTTATATTTTTAAGACAGACTTTACCCTGCCCCATGTGATGCAGCCGAACATACAACCACCCTTCATAAATCTCCAGACCCACAAGCTAAAAATAAGTGTGTGGATCTATGCTTCTCCTTTCTCCTTCGCCTAGCATCTATGCACCCATACACACTTTCCTACATACACATAAGTAGCTGGTTCTCTCTGCTGGCTCCCATGTCTCAGCCCGACCACCTTTTCTCTTTGCTCCAATGCCCCCTCATAGAGCAACCCACCCACCCCCAGACACCCATTAATTGACTGCAAATGCAACTTTATTGCAAAATGACTGCAGCATTATTAAGCAACTGGATTTACAGGCAATAACATAATCAATATAACATTAATATAGCACATAATTAAATAAGAGTCCTACAAGGACCTGCCTGTCTACTAAAATATAGAGGCCTTAATTGTTTCCACCAATGGCATTAGCAGGGCTGGAATGGGGAGAGACTAGAAACCGAACTTGGAAGAACATAGCTCCTCGTTCTTATGTTTAGGTGTTTCATCTGCAGTACACAGGGAGTGAGCTGCAGCCCTCGGCTCCCTGGGTGCCCCCCTCCCTTGAGCCCTGGGGGAGGAGTCACGGAGCTGACCAATGCTCTCAGGAAGTGCCAAACAGCAAAGGCAAAGGGCTAGTTGTGTCTAATTTGTTTCTCCACCAGTAGGAAAAGGCCAGTGGTTCTTTCCCATAGAAAGAGCCATATCTGCTGAAAAATGAAGAATTCAGTCTCGACAATAACCTCAGCCTACCTCAACTTTTGGTTGAACATTTGTGCCACAGAACCCCAGAGGAGGAAGAGAATTGCCAGGAGGCATGTACCGGGTACCGGCCATGCCTGGTCGGGGACGGGTGGTCAGGAGGTAGGCAATACACAAGGGAATCCACATGAGGGAACTCTCCACCAAGTCCACCATCAGCACAGCCTGGGAGTCTGGCCCCACTCAGGGTGGGGCTGAGCCGGCCATCTGTAACTTAGTGTCTCTGACACCAGCAGCCTTACCACCACCTATGCTTCCACCAATCAGGTATTTAACTCGGCCATCACTTCATTAAAGGCACAGGATGACCTTGCCAGGATTCAGACGGTGGTGAGGGAGATGGCACCGTGAGCATCCTGACACGCCTCACAAGGGATGTATGCACCCAGTTCCAAGGTCAGTGAAGCCCCCCGGGTATGCCAGAGCCTCCCAGGCTGGGCCTGACGTAGGGAGCTGTACTGACCTTAGACGAGGGAAGAGCAGGAGTCCTCTGACTGTGACGGGTGTGCATCCAGCCCTGAGAAGCAGAAGACCGAGGTCACCACCCCTGGCCCTCTGGCCCTTGCTAGAGGCCTTATGAAGCGTCTTCCTCTCTCTGTGTCTACCCAGAGACCAGTGGGGCCTTAGGAAGCTCATGCTCCCATATGGAACCCATTTCCTCACTCGTAAGATAAGGTGTATTCATTCGTTTATTTATTTTGTCAGTCGTGGGGCTTCAACTCTGGGCCTGAACACTGTCCCTGCGCTCTTCAGCTCAAGGTAAGCACTCTACCACTTGAACCACAGAGCCACTTCCAGTTTTCTGGTGGTTTGTAGGAGATAAGAGTCTCATGGACTTTCCTGCCTGGGCTGGCTTTGAACCACAATCCTCAGATCTCAGCCTCCTGAGTAGCTAGGTTGACAGGTGTGAGCCACTGGTATCGGCATGAGGTTTGTTTTTATTTTTTCTTCTCTTTTGGTACTGGGGACCGAACCCAGAATGTTGCACTTGCTAGGCAAGTGCTTTGCTACTAAGCTGCATCCCAGCCTAAGATAAGGTTTTGAGGGCTCTATAAGGTGGCAAGAGGACTTTGGTATAGGACCTCTTCTGGTATGTGCAGCTGGGCCCAGTGACCAGTGAGAGAAAAGCAATTTTTCAGGGCTTCATGACTCAATTATTGGGTGATGGACCAAAACAGCCAAGTGCATGCTTTTTCTTTCTTTCTTTCTTTCTTTCTTTCTTTCTTTCTTTCTTTCTTTCTTTCTTTCTTTCTTTCTTTCTTTCTTTCTTTCTTTCTTTCTTTCTTTCGTCGGTCATGGGGCCTGAACTCTGGGCCTAGGTGCTGTCCCTCAGCTCTTCACCTCAAGACTAGCCCTCTACCACTTGAGCCACAGCACCACTTGCAGCTTTTCTGCTGCTGGGGTGCTGAGGAATCGAGCCCAGGGCCTCATGCATGCAAGGCAAGCGCTCTACCACTGAGCCACCTTCCCAGTCCCACCAAGTACATTCTTATCTCTCCTTCTGTCCTTTCCAGACCACCCATCAACACACACACACATACACACACATACACACACACATACACACACATACACACACACACACACACACACACACACACACACACACACACACACACCAGTTGCCACTTTAAATAATCACTAGACCAACACTGTACCAGAACCAGGAGGAGGTGCAGCCTTGCTGGTCGGCGGCACCTCCACTTCCAGAGCTTCCACAGCTCACACCTCCCTCCAGCTACCCCCAGCCCTTGAGCAGTTCACTTGCTATCACAAAGCCTGGGGACCAGATGTGGCCACCACAGGGACCTAGAGAAACAGAACGGACACAAAAATCACAACAGAGGAAGGATGCAAAAATCTACCTTTTCCTATCTTCGTTTCCTCTTTGGCATCAACCATCCCCTGTGACATCTCCGGGGCCTCTGCCAGCCAGCCCAGTGCTCGGCAGGGTTCTGGTAAGGCTGCATCTCCAGTCAGGTCTGCGGAGACCCCTTGGTGGGGTCAGATCCCGTCCTCAGGCTAGAGACTTGAATTAGCAAGTTAGGGTACCAGGAGTAGATCACAAACAGTACTGAAACTCACCTGGATAAACAGAAATACACACATGCATGTGCATGCACACACACACACACATACACACACACACACACACACACACGTACGTGTATATCAACAATGGATATACTGGAGACCAAAACAATTCCAAAAATCTGCTGCTAGCCCCAATTGTAACCTCTTGTGATTAAACAAAACAATAAAATGCCTAATGTTTTAATTCCCCAACACAGCAATGCCTTCTTCCTCTGTCCCATAGAAGAGATTTCCTGTCTTCTCCTTGAATGATTCTCATGGGTCGTTTCTGGAAGTGCCTGAGACTTGTCCCGCTGGACGGCTCTTGTTAGAATGCTTCTCCTTACAAGGCTGAGTTCAGCCTTCATTTCCGTCTGCAGCAGTACCAGCTCCAGCCTCTCAGTACAGGGAGATTCAGCCAATCCTCATGAGTCAGCACTCTGAGTGCAATTAGGTCATGTCTGCCCCTTCTCACTGCTGATGTACAGTATTCCTAACCAGCCATCAAAAGGATTTTGGGATAGGACCCAACATCACTCCTGTCTACACAGAAGCTCTGAGCAAAAGTAAGTCTCAGAACTAAAACGCAATGAGTCTCTGGATTGGACACAGGGAATTAAAGAAAGTCAACTTAATAGTCATTGTACTCAAAGATGATGTAGACACTGACACTTAGAGAACCGGACAAATGGTGCATGTGTGTGCAAGGAGGGTGTGGCATCGATTGTGTCAGTGGTTGATGATTGGTTGATTGTGACACTGGTTGGTTGTCTGGTTGTGTCTCCAATTGTGTCATTGGTTGTCTGACACCAATTGTGTCACTGGTTGATTGTGTGGTTGACTGTGTCACTGGTTGACTGGCAAATGGTTGATTGTCCTGTGAGGCGGGCCTAGCCTGTCCACACCTGAACTTCCACCCCCCACACCTCCTTCCCTGCCCCCACCCCCTGAGCCACACAGACACACCCCGACTGTAAGCTCACCAAAATCAAATGTCCAGGCAATTCCCTCCATTAGTAGTTTCCAACATGTCAGAAAGCAAAGCCCAGGCATGGAAACCACTGATTCTCACCGTCCCTTAATTCAGAGGGTAGACGGACGTGACAGCCATCTGCCAGGGGTCCGTGAGTGGCAAGCCCCCAACATGGGAATGGCAGTTTTACATGTTTAACACTCTTGCAAGTTTCAGAGTTAAAGACTTGGAAGCACAAGATCGTGCCCTGTGGGGACCATGAGCTTGAGCTGGGATGTGCCTTGCCAAGTGGGAGGGGAGGCTGGAGAATGGGTTGGAAGCCCTCAGGGAGGGGCAGACGCTGCACACCAAAGCCATCCAAATGAGCGGTGGGCCTCTGATCACGGGAAATCTACCGGAAACACGTGTATTGGCCCAGCCCCTCAAAATTATGTATGGGTGTACCCAACTACAGAGTCTCTGAATACCTCAAACTTTCTGAAAATATTTGGGGTTCAAAATGCAAGCTTTTCAGGGAAAACCAAAGCCATATGTCTCTGATTCATTCATACTTAGCTTATCAAAATGTTTCCTTGTTGCTTTGACAAATATTTGGTGTCCAGGAACTTTTTGAGGTTTTCTTACCGAAGTCTTTTTTGTTTTTGTTTTCAGAGCATCGCTACCTTCCTTCGTCCTGCTGGGAGCTGAGGGAAGGTTTTGCTGGCCAAGGACACTGGAGGGTATGGACCTGTGGCTCTGCATAGCTGAGACCAGCCTCATCTTCAGGGCTGAGGGATTTGGGGGGTGCAGCAGGATACAGTGCACCCAGAAAGTTGTCCTGTGGCTAGCACAAGTTATTCTCAACATTCAGGATTAATTTACTTGGAATGTCATAAAACCTCTCATTTCCAGTTCAAATACTAATTAACCTGAAGCCTGGATGAAGGCAGCCAGTTCCACAGGAAATGGCCTGGCCTAGGCCCACAGGGCTCCCCAAAGGCAGGTTTCTGAGCTCAGGCTCTTGGGATCCACCCTGGCTAGGCAATCCTGGGCTGGTTTTATTTTCTCTTTCTTGCTTTCATACACAAATTGCTCTCTGCTGAGTTACCTGAGGTTGCATTTGCAAATCCTACCCAGCACTGCTGAGCCAGGAGCCAGTGTGCTGACCAGGAGCCTGGAGTGGAAGATAAGTTCCTGGGGGGGGGGGGGGGGGCGGGGATTGGGAGAGCCACTAGGGAAATAGCAGTGCTGATCCCGGAGGGAATAGCACCGGATACCGGACAGTCACCAGCAGAAACGCCCCATACCAGAACAGAACAAGGACAGGGCAAATGTGACTTCAAAGACTTCAAAGATTGAGAATACGATGAAATGGTATGAATCGGGAGTAGCCTACAAGCTGGTCAGGATTTTGGGTTCATCTTCTGACACAGCAAGGGGAAGGAAGGAAGGAAGGAAGGAAGGAAGGAAGGAAGGAAGGAAGGAAGGAAGGAAGGAAGGAAGGAAGGAAGGAAGGAAGGAAGGAAGGAAGGAAGGAAGGAAGGAAGGAAGGAGAAGGGAAGGAAGAAAGAAAAGAAGGGTCTCCGGGGTTCATGCTTCCCACGGAACAAATCAGAGCATGCATGTCCTGGTCCTCAAGATCTGCAACCTGTGAAACATACACCACCAACAACCCAGTCCACCAGTTTGGCCACCCCGTGTCCCCCTGTCCTCCCTGCATGGAGGCCACTGGGGACAGACCATCCTCTGGGGAGGTTCATAGAGCCTTTGGAGTCAGCCTGGGGAGCTGAGATCCCCGACCTTCTAGTTGATAGTGGGTCATTCAGCCGGGAGCCACCTGCAATTCCAGCCCTTGCACAGGCTGAGATGCCACTCAGAAGGCGCGGATGAAAGCACACATGGATAGATAACGCAGTCGAGGGAAGGGAGGGCTAGCTTCACCAGATTCAAATTTGCTGGGCGCCACCTTTTTCACGCCCCATGTTTTCGATTACGACATTACTGGACCTATACAGATGCTAATACGCGTTTGCCTTGCTGGCTTTCATTTTAGTTTTCTTTTTAAAAGTCACCACAGGATAGCAAAGTTGGGGGGGAAAATGCATCATTCTGATCAACAAGACCCATCTGTGGTAACTGCACACAGAAGCAATTAATTTCCTGGTGATATTTTTACACTGGGGGCCTAGTGTGGGTCCCCATTATATAAACACAAACTCCAGAAAGCAACTGCTGCCTGATAAAAAATAAATAAATCCGATTGTACAGGGCTTTTTGGCTCAGAACTGCTACAGGCTATGACTTGTAATGAGGCGTCCCAACACTAATTATCAAGCCTATTAAAGAGAACTGTGGACCTTGTAGTAAAGTGCACATTGTAACCCCGTGAAGGAAGGGGGCCTGGGGACTGGCAGCCTGGCCTGGCACGCGGGGTGGCCAGCGTGAGGATCCTAACACAGGAACAATATTATTGTGTTTGGCAAATTGATAAGGATAACTCTGGCGGGGAGTGGGGAGGGGGGAATCATTCACACAGCACAGCTGTCCATCGAAGATGGGTCCCAGAAACTGTCAGGAACAAACCTTGCCAGCATCGCATTTCATTATTAAACTTATTCTGAGTCTTCGCGTTCTAGAAGCAATATTTCTACGTACTCTTTCAGGAAGGTAGGGGAAAAAAGATTAATAAAGATGTTAGAACGCTGAGCTGCTATGAGATCTGTTTAATTATTCCCCACAGGACTGCCCCAGCAATCCGCTGACATTTAGCCCCGACCTTGCAAATCCACAGTAAATATTAATATATCAACTCAAACAGGCACCGTTGTTTTATTGGTTCCCGGAGCTGGGAGAGATTCGCCACAGCGGTGCATGATAACGCGCAGAACCGAGGAGGATGGCCGCTTTGATTTCACCTTCTGCTGCGCACATGAGCAGGAAAGCCGCCACAGAAGGGGAAGCCAGGGCTCTTCTGCAGCTGGCCTGACACTTCAGATGGCTCCCTCCCTTTGTACAGTCTGCTGGAGTAATCCCAAAACCACCGTGGCCACAGATTAGAAAGCAGACGGACCGGGAGACTGGAGAGGACAGATTTCACTTCCATATCTGGGAGAGTAGAGATTTTAATAACTGGGGGGGGGGGGGGGGGGTGCTGTGCCTTCCCATCAAACCTGCCTACCCAGGGGCGTGCATGGGCCCGGACCGGTTCCTGGCTGTGACACCACAGCTGGGTTGAATTCAGTCTTTCCCCCTCCTCCTCCCTCCCTGCACCTTCTAACAGCCTCCCAATTTAGGTCTGCCTGAGGTTCTAATCTCAATGGCTGAGAATCGATAGGGTTCTTGTTCAGTATGTTAAGGGAAAACCCCAAAACAAGAATTGCATCTCATTGTTGTGAGGGGTGTGTGTGTTACACGCCCACATGTCAGTGGTGATGGTGGTATTTCGAGTGTTGACCTCTTCTCTTTCAGTCCTGCATACTTATTATTGAAGTAACCCTTCATGAAGATTCTGAAGGCCTGGGGGCTGAGCACCTGCCCCGGGGAGCTTGGCCTCCCACAGCTCTTGGGGGTGAGCAAGAAGGAGGCCGCCACATTGGGGTTTCAGATGTACAGTGCAGCAGAGCTAATGCGTGATTAATTTTATTCATAAAAATGTTAATCACTTCATTGTGAGATCTTTTTAACATTCAGGGCAGCGAGCACCTTTTTAATTTCTCTTGCTCACCGTCTCGCAGATGTATTTAATATTTTCAGACATTGCTGCAGCTATCCAAGGCACTAGCAATTAAGCATACGTTTAAATTTCGATAACAAGCAAAGCAAGCGAAGGTAGCACAAACAAACAAACAGGCGACCCAGGGGAGACCTGGAGACTGAAAGGCAGGAGTTCAGTGACTCTTTACCTTCTGGAACAACCACCTCTTATAGATCCGTTGGGAGAAATCAAGATGCCTTCTTCTCCTCTGCAGAGGATCAAAATGATAATTTGTATAATAACAAAAGGCCTTCAGGACTTTCTGCCATGGGCCCAAGGGTTCGCGTGCCAGGGCCAGGCAGATCTTCCCTGCCCTGCCCTGCCCTGCCCCTAGCTGCAGCCCAGCCACAGGGTCCCCATCCCCCAGCCACGTGCCCTCCCCCAAGCCATCATGCCCAGGAAGCCAGACAAAATGATTAAGGTCAGACACCTTAAGCATCCTCAGAATCCACACCGTTGGCAGAAAGGGCTACCACTTGGGCCACCAAGTGACTGCTGAGCTGCTGTCCCTTGGTCAAAAACACTACCCTGGGGTAGATATGGCTTCCGAGGGCCAGGGGTGGGTAGAGGCAGGAAACTGGGAAAAAGTGAAACCCCGAGTCTACAGCTAGCCTCCCTCACCCCCCTGGGGGACTCTCTTTGGCCACCCCTCTTCTTGGGCAATGCTGGGGTTTGGGGCTTCCCACGGGGCCTCCTCCCAGGGGAGACCCCAGGTCAGCTCCCGAGCTTCAGATCCTTTCCTCCAGGACTGCTCCACCGAAAGTCAATATTAAAACGACATTCCAGGGTAGTTTAGACACGAAGGAGAATCTCTTGGTGTATAATACGATCTCTTCGGTTAAAAAAAGAAAGAAACCCCTCTGTGTCCAACTGGCAAATGGATTAAAACATTTTCATAGGCTCGGGAAAGAGTGGGGCCGAGCTCAGTGCTCCTGGCGCTGCCCGTCCCTGGCCTGCGGCCTTGCCCTGTCCAGCCCCGGCGGCGGAGTGCCAAGGCCGCCCGGCAGCTGGATGGTCTTTGGAGCCATAATGAGAGCGCCTGCTCCGCGGGGCGCGGGGGAGCGCGGGGTGTGGGGCCGCGGGGGGGCGCGGGGGAGCGCGGGGAGGGGGGGCTTGGAGGCTGCTGCCCGGCGGACCGGCCCAGGCCTCGGTTCAGCGGTAGCCCCTGTGGATGGCCTCCGTGCTGGTGTCGGAGAGGCTCCAGAACACACCCCCGCCCACCCAGAGAGCCCCTCGGCACAGGGGGCTCGCCCGGGCTGCCGTGGCTCCTCAAAGTCGGGATCCCCTTCTGGCTTGTCCCCCACTTTCGGATCTTCTAGGATCCTGTCTGTTTCAGAAGCAGATTTTGTGGGTTCGAGTCGGTTCCCACAAAACGCAGTTTCTGCTCTGGAGCCTGGGGGACAGCGGGCAGCCAGGAACGGGGAGGGAGAAAGGGCTGAGCCCCGAACTGAACTGCGCAGCCCAGTGTTGAAACAGAGCCGGGGAGTGGGGGCTGCTCCCCGACATTCCGAACCCGCCCTGAGCACCCTGGGGTGCCGCAGCGACCCAGACGGCCCCTCCCTCCCCCCTTCCCTCCCCTCAGCTCCCGCTCTCTGAAGGACAACTCCAAGTTCGCCCGGCATGATTCATCTGGAGGTGCGCCTCTCGCCCCTCGGAGCCAAGGCGCATATTACATTAATCAGTGTCAGACCACGAAAACCGAGATATGAATATGAATTCTCCATATTGTAGGAGAGATAAATGTGCTGGTGAATATAATTGATCTAGGGAAGGAGGGAGGACGGGAGGGGGGAGTCTCCAGGCAATCACCCTCAGGCCTGGCCAGGATGGGAGCAGAGACCCAGCTAGGGGTCGGCTGCAGCACCCCCCCAAGCCAGGTGTGGAGGGGTGGGTAAGCGCTTCATTCCAACAGCTCAAGTCTTCCCCAGGACCAACTGCTTTGGTGTTGGAGGCGTCTGTGGAGAGATGCAATGGGTGCACAGCCCAGTCTCCAGACACTGACATCGACAGCCAAAGCTGCAACCAAGCGCTGCAAACAGTTTTTAAACCTTGACTGAAAATTCATTTCTATCTTTTCACCGGAGAAACATAATCAAGAGGCTTGTGCTCTAACTGTGTACAGTGAACACCTGATCTGAACATCACCATCGGCTCACCATGCCTAGACCACCAATCCCTGGGCCTGAGCTCCTGTCTGGGTGATGGCCTAGCCACTGTCGCCAGGCCCTCCACTTTCATCTGTAGAAAAAAATTAAAGATAAATACGAAATATGCCAGGCACCCATTGGTTCAGACTGTAATCCTAACTACTCAGGAGGCTGAGATTTGAGGATCCTGGTTTGAAACCAAGTTGGGCACCAAATAAGCCAGAAATGGAGCTGGGATTCAAGTGGTAGTAGAGTGCTGGCCTTGAGGGGAAAACAAGCTCAGGTCCAGAGTTCAAGCCCTATGATGAGCTTGTACACCCCCCCCCACACACACACACACTCCAGAATGGAAGTTTCGGGGTGCAGGCAGCAGACACCATCTGGGACCATCCAATTACAGCAGAGAAACTGATTTTTTAAGTAACCTACATACCCACTGCTCCCTGCAGCTGCTCAGAAGGGCTTCCTGAGCAGCCTGTGCGGCTGGAGATACCGAGCTTCATTTCAGGGGAGGACATGGCTGATCAAGGCGCTTTCTAGGTGCAACCCGGACCGGAGTGCTAGGCGCATTTGCCCCGTGTAGGTAAGGTGGGCAGAGGCCACACTCGGGACCTTCAGAACAGAGAGGTGGGGCTGTGGCCACACCGGAGGGTTTGCGGCTGAGGACTGACAGCGATCCCGCCGACCTTCTAACAACGCACCACCGCAGGGCTCTGGATACTCTCTTCCCCCAAGCCCCAGAAGACTAGCCTCGCCCCCGACCGGCACCCCGTCCCCGCCCGAACAGCCGGACTAAGCGGGCTACCCGTGAGCACCAAGCTAGCCCCGCAACCGCCAGCCGAGGCTCCGGCCCGAGGAATCACGAGGCGCCGCACTCCCAGACTTGGCCCGCGCGCCACGGAAGCCACGCAGGACGGATCAGACCCCATTCTGCTTTCGGACCATAGAGGGCGCCTCGAGCACGTCCATTCCGACCGAGAAACTGGTCCGCCGCGAGCCGGCCGAGCCTGCGGCCCACTCGGTCCGCGCGGCCCGGTCCCTCGCGGCCCCATCCACCCAATTACCCACCGCGCCCCTCCGCGCGCACTCCGCCGCTCTTGCTCCACCCCGCAGGCAGGCAGAGGACCCAGCCTCGAGGAGGGGGCGCGCGAGGGGCAGGGCGGCTCTAGCGCGGCTTTCCTCCCCCTTCCCTCCACACCCCCCTCCCCGCTTCTCTTCTTTCTCGGCTGGCAAAGGCACCGGGGCCACGACTTTCCCAAGACCCAGCAGCCGCGCGGCGGATGAAATCACCGGAGCATTTGGGTCTCAACCCGCCGGGAAGGCGGAAGACAGCCTGGGCGCGGCGGGGACCGGCGAGCTCCGGGAGGGAGACTCGGAAGTGTGCCTTCCCAGGACGCGGGATTTTTCAGCCCGAATACTCAAGAGCAGTCTTTTCATGTCTGCTTTCGTAGTTGTTACGAATTCCATGATCGTCTGTGTCCCCGGAGCCCGGGCTCCTCGGGCACCGTGCGCACCCGCTCCCGGCGTCAGGGCGCCCTGCCCCGCGTGCACCCCGGCGCGACCTGCCCGCCGCCTCCAGCCGCCCCTGCCGCCCCACCGCGCCGCCCTGCGCTTCGTGCCCCAACGCCTCCCGATGCCTCGGCCCTCGCCCGGCTTCGCCCTTCGGGTGATTGATTGTGGCCCGCTCCGTGTGCTCCCCAAGCCCCACAGCAGAGGACGCACCGGGGTCTTAGGCACCCCAAAGCCGATTCTCCCCTCTCACCGCCCGTGGCAGACACTGCCCCCTCGCTGAGCGCGCCGAAAACTTCCCGGGGCCCCGCTTCCCATCTCGTGAGAAGCTAAAGGGAGTTCTAGTTCCTCCCAACTTCTTAAGTGACTAAAAAATACACCTAAAGCAATAGTCCATACTGCAGTATTTCCACGAAGTCAACCCTAGGCCGAAATGCCCCGCTCGGGCCCGGAGTGGGGAGCGGGCTTCACGTAGCGCAGCCCACCAGTGAGGAACGGGCTTCACAAGTTCTCCCTTGGGAGCGTGGTTGCAAACTCTTCCCCAACCCCCATTTTTATCCACTTTAAAGCATCGTTTTGTAAACTGCCTAAAACTAGATTCATTTACTCCCAAAGAAAAGCCTGCTCCAGATAAATAACTTGAGTGCGCAGTTAGAAAGAATTCGGCTGTCAATAATAAATGGCACGGGAACAATGTAACAAATTCAACAAAAACAATCACAACCAAAAGACTTCGGCTCCCTGGGTGGGAACGCTCCCCACAACGGCCGCGGGAGAAGGCTGGCCAGGGCTGCTCCCCCTCTCCCCCTCCCCCTCTCCCCCCTCCCTCTACCCCCTCCCTCCCTCTCTTCTCTCTATCTCTCCTCTCCCTCTCTTCTCTCTCCCTCTCCTCCCCCCCTCTCTCTCTACCTCCCCCTACCTCCTCTTACCCCCTCCCTCCCTCCAGCCCCCGGCCCGGGTTACCAGGGTCCGAGTTCAGCATGCACAGCAGCAGAGGAGCACTGGGCATTTCATTTAGTTTATTAGACAAAAATATATGATTTAGACAAGTTCGCTGACGCGCTATTTACAATCTGAAATCACTATATACAGAAAGGAAAAAGAAAAAAGGAGAAGACACAAGCACGTGAGGGCATTTACCGGAGCGTGGTGCCCGCCGCGGGCCGGAGCCGCGGGCAGAGGCCGGGCCGCGCGCGCGGGCCGGGTGAGGAGCCCGTCTGCAGAAAGCGATGCTGAGTCCTTCACGCCGCCGCCGCCGTAGTCGTCGTCGTCGTCCTTGTCCTGTACACCAGTCTGAAATACCTGTCTCCATTCCTCCCGCACCCCTCCCTCCCCAACGCCTCCCCCCACCCCTCGCAAAAGCAAACGGAGACCCTGCATCAGGCGGACGGGAGGGCGGCTAGGATCCGCGGCGTTCCCTCCTGTGGAGCCAGCGAGCTGCGGGGGAGACGGGGAGGCGGGAGACGGGTCAGGGGGCCGACGGGCGCTGGGACCCTGCTGCCCCGCCGCGCCTAGGGGCGCGGCCCGCGGGGCTCCCGGCTCGGGAGAAATTCACTCCTCCGGGTCTCACTCAGCCTGAAAAGACGGTGAGGCCCGGCCAGGGCGCCCCCGACCTCCACCCCTGACCCTCCCGGAAAGCCTCCGACACTCACTTGTCGCGTACCGGCTGGAAGGGCGATTTTAGCTGCTGGGCCGGCGAGTCTGGCGTGGGGACGAGGTCTCGCTCTGCTAGGGAGTGGACGAAGCAGAGGGTTAGGGAGGGACTGATGGGAAGGATCGTGCCCGCTGCCCACCCGCTCTCCCCCCCAGCCGCCCAAGTATGCCAGCCAGAGCCAGGCTTCCCCCCAAGACAGGCCCGGGGGCGGAGCGCAGCTCTCCAGGCCCCAGGGCTTCAGCTCGGCTGGGCACATCCCGCCACCCCGGCCACGGTCCCCGGGCTCCATTCCCAGCGAGTTGGCGCGGTACCTGGAAGCGCGGGGCTGCCTCGGGCTGAGGCCTTGTCCACGTGCAGCGCCCCTGCGGCCACGGCGACCGGCGGCTGTGCGGGCGGTGGCGCGGACAGGTGTGGCCCGTGGGGCGCGGCGTGGGGCGCGCCGACGCCCAGGAAGGAGCGCATGTTCAGCAGCGACCCCTGCGCCAGGAAGGCGCCGCTGGTCCAGTTGGAGAATTTGCCGATGTGGCAGGTGTACAGTCCGTGGCTGGGCAGGAAGGCGGGGTGCTGCAGCGGGGCGCCCGCGGCGGGCCCGTGCGTGCCGGGGTGGCCTGCGGGCGGCGGCGGGGACGCCTTGGGCGCGCCATCGGGGCTCGTGGCGGTCTCGGCCAGCGACCAGATCTTCGGTTTGCTGTTCGGTGCGCCCTGCAGGCCGCCGGTCGCGGCTCCGCTGGGGCTCAGCAGGCGTGTGCTGCTCGGGTCCGGGGTCTCCTTGGCCAAGCCCAGGGGCGAGTCTTCGGGCGCGAGCAGGTCGGCGGCGGCCAGGGGGGAGCCGCGGTCCCGGGCAGGCGCGGCGGGGGCGGGGGCGGCGGGCGCTCGCGGCGGCGCTTCCGTCTTGTCCTCCTCGTCCTCGTTGCTCTGGTCGCCGTCGTGCTCGTCGATCTTGTCGATGTCGATGCTCTCCAGGTCGATCTCCTCGTCGTCCTCGGCCTTTTCGGGGTCGCCTTCCGTGTCGCTGCCGAAGAGGGCGCCGTCCTCCGGGTCCTTGCTGCGCGCACCCCAGGTCACCTTGTTCTCCTTCTTGAGGCGCCGGCGCGCGTTGGCGAACCAGGTGGAGACCTGCGTGAGGGTCATCTTGGTGATGATGGCCAGCATGATCTTCTCGCCCTTGGTGGGGTAGGGGTTCTTGCGGTGCTCATTCAGCCAGGCCTTCAGTGTGCTGGTGCTCTCGCGCGTGGCGTTCTTGGGTCGCCCAGGGTCCCCATATTGGAACTGGCCGTAGGGGTAATAGGCCGGCGCCGTGTGGGCCGCGAAGGTGGCCGGGTGCGCCCCGGGGTTATCCTTCAGTTCATACTGCGAGCCCTGAGAGGCCGCGGAGCGCGAGGGAGGGAGGAGGAAGCAAAGAGAGAAAGAGAGCGAGAGTGAGTTCCGCAAACTTGGAGAGGGGGGAGGGGGGAGATGCTCCAGAGCCTCCCTGGCACCCGCTCACCGGACACCCCCAGGCTTCTGCTGGGCCGACATGACCCCAACCCAGAGGACCCCCTAGTACAGGGAGAGGGGCTGTCAGAGCCAAAGTGAGCCCGGGACCGGCTTCCACTCATTGCGGAAATCAGTTCTGTTCACTGTAGAGAAACTTCTAGAAGCAGGCCTTTTGCAAAAAGGCACGGAATCTGTGCTTCTCCACTCCCACGCCATCTCCCTAAGCCCCTGCGACACCACCGCTAGAGCTCACACGAGCGGATTTCCACGTTTGTCTCAGGATAGCTAGAGGGGAAAACCTCTGAACCGGGCTGAAGACACAGTTTCCAAACAAGCAGAACCCAGAACGCAGGCACTCCACCCCTTCCGCCCAGAAGGGGGTCAACCAAAATAAACCAGCCTGCTTTCTGGGGATCTAATTCCACCAGCAATTTAAAAGGAACGAATTCTTCCAAATCAATCTGCAAAGAATGGTTTGCCCGCACTCCAAGGTCTGTAATGGTGACAGGTAATTTAAAATTTTAATCCTGGCCATCACCACCAACAACAACAAAAACACCGTTTGTTTTTTTAAAATACAAAAGGGCTTATCCGGTAAAATATTAACACCAGGCCTCCAAGCAGCTGGCTGCAAGGAGGGAGTTGGTTCAGTTTCCTGGGCCTCTCTCTTCTCCTTATCTCTTTAAGTTTGACTTTGATCTGGAGAGAGCAAACACAAACTGTTTGCAGGCATTTAGAGGCGATGATTTATTTGCAATCAATATTCTTTTTATCATCAGTAGTAAAACACAGCAAGTCAAATTATCCCATCAGGTTTTTTGGTAAATAACATTTTATCTTTCTAACAACCTCATTAGGCCTCATTATTACCATAAATTGCCCAGACAGACGCTCGCTTACAATTTTATCTTTTGACTTCCAAATACCCAGTCATCAAGGCTTGGAAACTTAGGCCTAGAATGGAGTTTTGAATTTAGTTTTACTTTCCGAGAATTGGTAGGAAACCTGGGGGGGGGGGGGCACAAACAGCTTAGGGAAAAAAGTTTTTACATTTTCCCTTCAGTTAAAAATATTTTTAAATATAGCCTTAGAATATTTTTTTAAAGATCACCTTCCCCACCTCATCCTGTGCTGATCTCTCTCCCTCCCCCACAAACACAAATTCGGCATTCCCAAATGGCTAACATCTGCATTCAAAATTTCTGTGAAAAATCCGTCCTCCACTTAACAAGAATTGTGTTGTGTTCGCAGTGGGGGCTCGGGACTCTGGGAAAGTTGTAAGTCCCCCGCGTCCCCGACTGCTTAGTCGGGTGAGGGAGGCCGCACAGAAGTCCCCGTGACCAGAATTCGTTTTTACTTCTCTTTGCAAAACGTACTCGGCGCTTTTCAAATTATTATTAAGATTGTTTTGTTGCTGCGATTGTAAAGAAGACATTCCAGCTTTGTGTCTGCGGGGAATTCCTTTGGAAGGGACTCCTTATCAGTCTCTCCTCTCGGGCATTCCGGGGCCAGAACAAAATGGGAACCGATCTTTCTGGGTAGTCAGTGCCCTGGAAGGCAGCTGAGGCGGGATTCCAGAGAAACTGGCTTTCTGGCAAAACTAGAAGAAAAAAAAGTGACGGGGACCGGCCTGCCTCTCTCCTCCGGCGGCGCAGTCTGAGAAGCGTCGGGGAGAGGCCCGGCCTCTTCCCGGGCCGCGAGCATTCAGAAGCCCCGGAATCGCGCGCTCCAGACGGGCGCCCGGGGTTTAGGGGGGCGCTGGCTGCACCCCGGGGCTGCACCCCGTCCCAGCGTCCCCCTCCCCCCGCAATTCACCAACAGCCCGAAGTTCACGCCCCGACATGGCAGTCGGCGCACGGAAAATGGATGGTTTGGACAGGCGGACAGGCCGGGGCCCGCGCCGAGAAGGAAGTCTGCAGCCCCCGTCCCTCCCTCTGACAGCCGCCGAGGCCGGCACCCGACGGCGGGAGTGTGCAGCCCGGGGACGCAGGTTTCCCCGAATCCACCATGATGCCATCTGGGCAGAGAAGCGCTTCTCTTTCGGGGTCACCGCGAACGAAAACTTGGGCAAGTTACAAAAGTGCAGTTGCGCCGCGTCCCCGACCCCGGTGTCAGCGCCACGGGACGTTCTGAACCCCAGACCGTCACACACACCGTGGAGAGCCCCTCCGCTCCGCCGGGCGTCCACGGCCGGGGCTACTTGCACGGATCCTTCCAGGCTTTAAAGAATCCCCTCCGGCACACTCCGACGCAACTATCCCGATTCTGCCAAAGACAGAAAACCGACTCTTCCAGGCTCCGCTTTGGGGTTTGTGTGGTGGCTGTTTTTTTTACCAAAAAAAAAAAAAAGCCGCCGAGACCGAGCGAGCGGGGCCCGCGGGCCGGAAAGGGGTGGGGGAGCCCTGCTCTAATGCGCGGGGCGCCCGGGCCCGCGCGCCCCGGGCCGCCCTCGCCCAAGAGCCCCGGCCCGGGGCCGATCGCGTCCCTCCCAGGGCCGAGACGGCCGGCCCGGCGGACCCCCGCCCCCTCCCGCCCTCGGACCCCCCCCCCCCCGGCCCCGGCAGCCGCGGCCCAGAGCGCCCCGCGGGACCCGCCAGCTCCGGGGCGGCCCCGCGCACTCACCATCTGCGAGAAGAGGCTGAGGTCGGCGGCGTAGGGCAGGAAGGCGCTGTAGCCGGGCGCGCCCGCGTACGGCCCGGCCGCGGCGTACATGCCCAGCACCGAGCTGACGGCGGCCGCGCCCGCGCCCGCGCCCAGCTCCGCCGCCCCGGGCCGGCCCGACGAGGCGGCGGCCGCCGCGGCGGCGGCCGCGGCCAGCACCCCGGGGCGCTCGCCGCCGTAGGCGCCGGGCCCGGCGGCGCTCAGGTACTGCGGGTAGCCGAGCTGCGGGAAGGACATGGCCGCGGACGCGGCGGCGACGGCGGGGGAGCGGCGGGTTCGCCGCGCGGGGCGCACCGGGCGCGCTCAGCCGGCCCGGGGGCGGGGGGCGGGCGCTGCTCCTCGGCCCGGAGCTCCCTGGCGCCCCGGCTTCCCGGCTGCGCCCGGCTCCGCGTTCGCGCGCCGACTGCGGCGGCCGCGCTCCGCTCGGCGGCGGGGCTCTCGGACACAATTTGAAGCGGACGCTTTGATTGGCATCCCCTCGAGCGCAGGCCCCGCCCCGCCCGCCCCCCGCCGCCCCCCGCTCCGCCCGCCCTCGCGGCCGCGCCCGCCCCTGCCGCCGAGCACGTGGTGCCCCGCGCCGGCCCGGCCGCCTCCTCCCGCGGCGGGCGCGCGGCCGCGCACCGTTCCCCGCCGGCCCCGCCGCGCGCCCCGGCGCCCCGCGGTCCGACGCCCCGCGGGGCGTCCGGGGGCCGTCCTCCCTTTTTTAAAAACAAAATGCACCGGGCGTCCGCGCGCCCCGGGGCTGGGCACAGACGTAGGCCTCTCCTCGGGGCCTTCCCGGACATGGACAGGAAGGACACCCGGCGCCCTTTTTCTGCGCCCACATTCTGACTCGGCGACCCCTCCGACGGGTGGCGGGTCGGGGGCCCCGGGGAAGCGGGAAGGGTCCGGGCCCTACGCGCACGTCCACCCGTGAACACTTGGACCGGGGCCGGTGATCCGAGGCCCTCCCAGCGGCCCGGGGCGTGGAGACGGGCCGGGAGAGAGGCCGCTGGCTTGTCCTCGGGTGGGCAGCTCTGGGACCCGCGGAGGAGATGCCTGTCCAGCTCGGGGGACGGCGCGGCCTGACCTCGGCCCCGCGCGCGCCCCTCCGCCTCCGAGCTGCCCCGCTCCATCCTCAGACTCCCCAGCGGCGCTGCTCCTCTAGCCGACGCCCAGGGTCGGCCCCTCCGCCAGACCTGGCCTCTGCGTGCGCGGGACGGCCGTCCTGGGCGCCCTGCCCGCCGGGCTCCGCTGGCCTGGCTCCGCGTCCCCGCCGTGCCTCCTCGGGGTGCCCGCCAGACCGTGAGCCCCAGACGCGGGCCCAGGCCCTTCGGAAGGCTCCGGGATGAGGGCCGGCCAAAGACCCTGCGCCATGGGGAGCGGGAGACCCCCGCACCCCCACCCCCTGACCCTGGAGATGTGCGGAGTCTGCAGGCCCCGCACTCCCGCATCATCCGGAAGATTCGGGTTTCCGGGCCAGAGGACAAGACATTGAACCGCGGCCTATAATTAGCCACAGTAAGGACCCTAACAGTAATTACCCATCACCAGCTCCGCAGTCACGGGGTTCTGCCTCTGAGTTAAGTCTTTTGTCCATGCCCCACCCCGAACCTGTCCCTGCACACTTCAGAACCCCCGATGGGAACGCTGGGGCTTTTTTCTTGCTTTGATAAACACGGGAGGGGGGAGGGGAGACACCAAGAGCTCCAGTCACAGGAATCCGAAGTGGGTTCCCACCCCACCCCTTCACCTTCAACCCCCAGATCAGTCTGCCAGCAGCTGCCACCGCTCTCCTCCTTTCAGCCCATAACCCAGCGCTGCAAGTGAGAACTAGGCCGACCACACCAAGGTGCTGGCGTAGCCAACTGCAGAACCCCCACTCCAAGGCAAGGTCTGAGTGAGACTGCCCGGGAAGGGGGCACGAGGGGAGAGGCAGGCAGAGGCACCGCCTGGGCAGCCACGCAGATGGCCCACCCACCCGCTGCCCCCTCCACAGCCCTTCCCCCACACCTGCAGGTCAGCTCAGGCCAGGGGAGTGGGGAGAGCCTGCTAGGCCCTACGTGCTGTGAGCCCTCTCCAAGAACCGCTGTGGTAAGAAGACCGGGACGCCAGGCTTAGAATGTGCAGAGCCGGGACTGTGGCTCCACTGCCAAAGACCAAGAGAAATGACCCCCCTCCCCCCACCTTGAGAACCAGTTCTGGGAGGTCTTCAGAGTCTTCCTCTTCAGCCCCGGGTCCCAAAGTTCGAACCTAGTGATAGGAGAGGCGGAAAGCGAGGGGGAGCGGGAGTGGGCGGAGGGTTCCACGGACTCCCATGCCGGCCGCGAGAGGAGCCGGGTGTCTGGAAGCCTTGGGCTTCCATCAAACGCTTTCTTACCAGCTCCGCCAGGGACCAGGGAGGGTCATCCTGGTGACCTCGGAGAGGAAGAAGACTGGGGGCTGGGGCCTCCATAGCCTTTGAGGGCTCAAGATTGTGGGGCTCCACCTGCTGGGGCCGCGGAGAAGCAACGCACCCAGTCGCGACAGTTGGGTCCACAAGCCACTAGAGACACTTCTCACGGCCCGCGCGCGCGCGCGTGGCAGCCCCTCACTTGGGCGGGGTGCCTCTGCAGGCCGGCCCCTCCCCTCCACAAGACTGCCCAGGCCGGGCCTGTGGCCCGGGCTGTGCCCTGTCAGACCCAGGGGTCGCTGTGGTCAGAGCTGCACCTGCTGGGTCTGCCCAGCCAATCTGGAAACCCCCGAGCCTTGGTTCAGACGCCCCGCAGGAAGCCCGGCCCGCGCAGGGGCACGCAGCCCTCGGGAGGGGGTAAAGAGGCAGCGAGGCCTCTTTTGGTGACCAGCGCCTTTTGGACCAAGTTGAGTTTTAAGCCAGTTTTCAGGTTTGCTGGAGAGTCTGCTCGTGGAATGGGGACCATTTCCCAAGAGGGAGAGCCCTGTAGGTTTCAGAGTCTGCCAGCAATTCCCTCATTCCTTGGATCCTCTCTGCTAGGAGACTTGACAACTCAACACCAGCCATGGCGCCATTTTATTTGATTTTACTTCCTCCGAAATCTGTCTCCACCGACCTCCAGGCTTGGGGGTAGGGGCACTCCTCAGTGGAAGGAGCTGGTAGGGGCGCCTTGGCTCCTTCCTGGCATCCTGGACTGCACCGCCCCTCTCCTCTGCCTTTCATGGCCGTTCTTTGCTCCAAGGATGTTCTGGCCTGTGCTGGGTGGGCTGCAGCCCGGCCCTCCACCCCAATATGTGCTCCTCCAGTCATGTAGGATTTCACACCTTCCCCGCTGGACCTGGGTGCCACTGGGTTTGGCCAAGAGCGAGACAGTGCACCCACCCCACCCCACCCATGGTGGAGCCAGCCCCGCACACAGAAGGGAACCTGCTGCATGGCCCACGCTGCTCTCAGCCTGAGCCCTGTGTGTCTGGCCGGCACTCGCATGCTGCATTCTTTGTAGGGAGCCCAGACCAAGGCACATAGTAAACTGCCCAGGGCTGCCAGGATGCGGGTACAGGCAGAGCACACTGCAAGGTAACCTCGGATAGAAGCATCCAGAAGGAATGGACGAAGCGTCATCAGATGCCCAGCGAAAAATCTTCCACACCACAGAAGAGCCCAGACAGCAGCTGAGTCTAAGCCAGGAAGCTGAGGAAACAGGGTCAATGGCTGACCTGGGTGCTCTGTGCTCTGCCTGGGGTGCCACCATACCACCACAAGGAAGGGAAGTGCATGAGGAAGGGAAGTGCATGAGGAAGGGAAGTGCATGAGGAAGGGAAGTGCATGAGGAAGGGAAGTGCATGAGGAAGGGAAGTGCAGGAGGAAGTGCATGAGGAAGGGAAGTGCATGAGGAGGGGAAGTGCATGAGGAAAGGAAGTGCAGGAGGAAATGCATGAGGAAGGGAAGCGCAGGAGGAAGTGCATGAGGAAGGGAAGTGCATGAGGAAGGGAAGTGCATGAGGAAGGGAAGTGCATGAGGAAGGGAAGTGCAGGAGGAAGGGAAGTGCAGGAGGAAGTGCATGAGGAAGGGAAGTGCATGAGGAGGGGAAGTGCAGGAGGAAAGGAAGTGCAGGAGGAAATGCATGAGGAAGGGAAGCGCAGGAGGAAGTGCATGAGGAAGGGAAGCGCAGGAGGAAGTGCATGAGGAAGGGAAGCACAGGAGGAAGTGCATGAGGAAGGGAAGTGCAGGAGGAAGTGCAGGAGGAAGGGAAGTGCATGAGGAAGTGCAGGAGGAAGGGAAGCGCAGGAGGAAGGGAAGCGCAGGAGGAAGGGAAGTGCAGGAGGAAGGGAAGTGCAGGAGGAAGGGAAGTGCAGGAGGAAGTGCAGGAGGAAGTGCAGGAGGAAGGGAAGTGCAGGAGGAAGGGAAGTGCAGGAGGAAGTGCAGGAGGAAGGGAAGCGCAGGAGGAAGTGCACGAGGAAGGGAAGCGCAGGAGGAAGTGCAGGAGGAAGGGAAGTGCAGGAGGAAGTGCAGGAGGAAGGGAAGTGCAGGAGGAAGTGCAGGAGGAAGGGAAGTGCAGGAGGAAGTGCAGGAGGAAGGGAAGTGCACCAGGAAGGGAAGTGCAGGAGGAAGTGCAGGAGGAAGGGAAGTGCAGGAGGAAGTGCAGGAGGAAGGGAAGTGCAGGAGGAAGTGCAGGAGGAAGGGAAGCGCAGGAAGAAGTGCAGGAGGAAGGGAAGTGCAGGAGGAAGGGAAGTGCAGGAGGAAGGGAAGCGCAGGAGGAAGTGCACTAGGAAGGGAAGCGTGTGCACGCGCATGCAAATATTTTATAAATTTCCCCTCAACCCAGCCATCTCCATTCGGCTTCAAATGTGATCGCCAGTGACGGGAGGAAGGTTTTTCAGGGTTTCTAATTCGATGTCACAGACGGTTGCTTGGGACAGAGGCACATTCGCCCTGCCAGCTGCACTTGTCTTATTTGTTTTCCCCCACCGTGTTCCTGCAGGGCCTATTGTGCAGTTTTTAATTAGTTTGTGTTTGTATTTCACCCGTCCCAAATCAACGCCGTCCTGGAGCAGGGCGATGTAAACCGTGGCAGTACAGGTGTCCCTGCTTGCTCCTGCACACTGGCAAACGCGTGTCAGACAAATGAAAGCCGGGCTGTCAGCTCCCAGAGCCCAGAGTCTCGGATCAAAGCCAGTGGGGACCTCTCCCTGGAAGCAGCTCCCAGCGCCAGTGGAGGAGCTGGGCAAAGCCACGGCACCGAGGACAAAGTGACTCTTAATTTCCTCAAGCCTCGTGGTCCTTAGGCTGGTACTGATGCATGGTCACTTCACATCTGGGGTCTAGGGGACCCCGAACTGCTCCCTTGGAGAAGTGTGGGATGCTGCTGGATGCTTCCAGAGAAAATGCTGAGACTGCCCAGATCCCTACAGCTAACCAGAGAGCCGAGCCGGGAACTTACTCTGAAATCTTTACACAGGAAACCAACACCTGCTACACACACACACACACACACACACACACACACACACACACACACACCGTGTTTCATGTCTCTTCCTTCTTGAAATGACCTCTGCGGAAAGTGTAAAGCCTGTAAATCCATCCCATCCCTGCAGCCACAGGGGATTCTTTAAAAGCTTTCTTTTCTTTTCTTTTCTTTTTCTTTTCTTTCTTTCTTTCTTTTTTTTTTTTTTTTGAGGAGTAGAAGATTGTGCATCTTTAACTAGGGCACATAGAAATTATGATTCAACAGCAGTGTATATTTAATTAGAGTAATCTCACTTGAATTTAATTACCTAATGAATTATTTGTTTAAAAGGTAGAACGTCTTGTTTGCCAAGTGCTAGGCAGACCTCTGATAAGAAGCGTGTTGTGAGAACACTGCACTGTGAGTGCACGCAGGTTTGAGGTTTGTGCTTGGTTAACTCTCCTGTACAGTCTGTAACAGTTCCCATACTGCAAACAAAACCTAGGGTCTGGGGGACTGTGGGGTGGGCCGGGGAGGGGTGGACCAGCAGAGGTGGGCGTGGTGTTTTTCACAGCCGGGGCCGAGGCTCTCTTGTTATGCACATAGGTCCCTTTGCAAATTGAAGTCCTCTGACTGTTTGTGATGCAGATGTCGCTTCTTCCAGGGTTTTGTTTTTCCACTCTGTTTTATTTCATTTCATTTTGAGGGTGGGTGTTTTTTCCTCCTAGTGTTAGTCAGAACCCTTGTCTGCTCCTGGATTGGAGCTGATTGCTCCTGATCTTGAAGAGGTGCATCTTTCTGGCACCTTCACCTGCATACCCATGCCCCAGGTCCTCTCCCAACCCAGGGTCTGTGGGGCTCCACACTGGCAGCAGGAGTCCAGGTGGGGGGATGGAAGCTGCCGAACGGCAGGCCTTGACCTTCACCCTGAGATCCTAGACTGGTACAGCCTCATTTTCACCTGCTTCCAACAGCAAGAACAAATCAAACCCAGCCACGTCACTCTCTGGGGGAGGTTCTGAAACTAACTGGTCCCAAGGATGCCCACACTTCCCACCTCTGGGAAGGGAAGGACAGCCATGGAGAGCTGGGCAGGAGATCCCACTCTGGTGGTCTTTGGTGCGGGGCCTCTCTGGGCCTCAGCGGGAGAAGAGCTGCTGGGACAAGCCGCAGGGGGCCCAGTGGGTAGAGCACACTCTCCCCTCTTACTGGAAATAAAAGAGGGGAAGAAATAGGAAGCCCTCGGATCCACTTAGCTGGATTTCACTATCATTTTCATTGATGCCTCATTAATCAAATGCTTTAATTGCAGGTGTGGGCACAGTGTCACATACTAAAATAAAACGCCCATGCAGCCAAGCAGGAATGGGCTTATAAGAAGAATACAACCTTGATAAGAATGATTAAATTTTGTTTCTTTTTGGAATTCCTGATTTTAATTGTAGCTGTATAGTCTATTCTAAACTTGTTGCTCTGACAACCCATGTGATTAAGCTGTAATATAAACTTGATCACATTTAATTATAGTTACAGCAACTCCCTCTCCCCACGAGCTCAATCTGCGTGAACACATTTTAAAAGCTTATTTATGAATTTACTTGGAATATTCTTCCAAATAACTGACAATAACGTGCAGAGAGCTGAGGTGATGGTGGAGATTTCTCAGATCTGACAAAAACCCAAAGACGATTTCCCAGGAAAACCCTCAGAGGAAATGATCCTCATGGGAAAGAAGAACAGGAAAACACCAAATGGCAGATTTGTGTTTGACACTTCCAAAAATGTTTGAAATCTAGACCAAACAGTGATTTGACTTCCTATCAGTTCTCAGCCATTTTTATTACTAATGATAAAAGCAAGCCAGCTTACTAGAAATCCATTTAAAACATCTACTGACAAATGTGCGCCCCTAAAAGAGCGTAAGCAGAAAGTGTAATGTATTCTTGGTTTCCTCTGTGTCTGTGCTCACCTGTGCACACAGACACGAGCGCCTGTGTGTGTGCTGGGGCTTGAACCCAGGGCTTGGGTGCTGTGCCTCAGCATTTTCTCCTCAAGGCTAGCGCTCTACCAATTGAATCACAGCTCCATTTTTTTTGGCTTTTTTGGTTGTTAATTAGAGATAACATTCTCACAGTCATTCTTGCCTAGTCTTGGCTTCAAACTATGATCCTCAGATCTCAAACCCCTGAGCAGAGAGGATTAGGGATGTAAAAGACCAACCCCAAGAGGGTCATAGATTGCAATCACTTAGACCTTAGGAAATCAACTAAAAGTTTCTACTGACAGCAGGAATGACGGAAATTCAGGAAAACCTCTAGGGTCTATCAGCATTTCCCCAGCCCATTCTTACAGAAAAAGTAAGTGTGAGGGTAGAAAATAGATCCAGGGGAAAAAAAGTTAAAGCAAAACAAAACATTCCTGCCCAGGGCTCCTTGGTCTGTCTGGTGACTGCCAGGTTCTTACCTGTCACCCTATCTGGAGTGCAGCTGCTCAGTGTGGAGCTCTGGGATGGGGGCCCATCAGCTCCATCCATCCCTAGTGCTGGAGGAAATGCAAAGTGGGGTGTCAGACCTCCAGCCTCCCAGGATGATTCCAGCTCTGGGGGCTGAGTGTGTGTGTGTGTGTGTGTGTGTGTGTGTGTTCAAGGGTGCATGCATGCTAGGGAAAGTGGGAAGAGCATGGGGGAGCAGAGGAAGGGGAATGTTGTTTTCTGATAGCCATACTTGCAAGACCAAGCTGATGCACACAAACATGACATGCCTGTGACCAAACAGGAAGCTAATCTGGGCAGAAGGTCCAACGGGGAGACCTCACCTGTGGCCCTACACTTCTTAGTGTTTATACCACCTCCCTGCGGCTCTAGCCTAACAGGGCTCACAGCCTGCCAACACAGGCCTCCTGCCTCTGGCCACCCAGCTGCTGTCTTTCAACATGAAAACCCCATGACTGGGGTCACTCTCTTGGAAGAACTGAACAACAGTCAGGCCAATCATAACCTCTCTTTTCACCTAGGATGTTTGTTCACTGGCAGAGGCTGGATGAGTTCAACTGCTGGGTTTAATGAGGGGCCCTAGTTCTGTGTGGAGAGGGGGTTGAAGGACTCCGTCCCCATTCTCTTTGAGGGAGGAGGCTTTCTGCAGCCCTGGTCATTCGAGAGGTGGGCTTTGAATCTGTCACCTGTACCCTCTCCAGCTTCAGGGACAGGAGTGGTCATCTCTCAGTCCTGGGAGCATGGGGCTCAGGCTCCAGGGGTTGAGAGGCCTGGCTTCTTCTAGGTCTCTCTCCAAGCCCATGGGCTGCACCTCTGTGCATGTATCCCCCCCCCCACGCTGTGTATCCAAATTTCCTCCTCTCATAAAATGCCAGTCAGATGGAATCAGGACCCTTCAAGGGTCTGTTTTGAACCCAGTCATTGTTTTGGAAGCCTTATCTCCAAATGCAGTCAAATTCTAATGCTTTGGATGTAAGAGCTTCTGCATTGATGGGGGGTGGGGGTGGTGTGGACCTCAACCCCTAACAGCAGTGGTGACCACCTACCCATCTCCATCCCAGACAGCACTGTTCCCCATCTGAGCCCACGGCAGTAATAGATCTATCTGTTAGTTTGGGCCTGGCAAGCAGCTCTGGAGTTTTGGGATTCTTTTTTGTCAGTGTTAAACAAAACATTATGTTTAGGAGGATTATATTTTTTACCTTAAAATAATTTTAATACTGATTGTTATTAAAGGCTAAATTTGCCATCCAGAGACTGTCTATCTGAGTAGAAAAGAATCAGTTGCATTTCTAAGGTTTATAGCCCATTTGAATTAAGCACATTTGAGGAAATCAATTCATTCCCCCACTAAGTCTACTTCTGCCCGATGACCCCCGATTACCAACAAGCAGGTGTGATGCCTATGTGCCCCAGGGGAAGCATAGAAATGTGTCAATTACACTCTCCTGATGTCATTTCTGGCGTGAAAATTCCCAGCTTATCATTTAAGTTCCCACTCACTGGGATTTGCAAACGAATCCTTACATAGGAGAGTTCTCTTGGGCCCCCCAGCATCAGGGAAACTGGGTGGACATTAGGCTTGTCCAAAAAAGAATTGCCACTTGAAATTAAAATAAAAAAATCTGAGTCTACCGCTGCCTCTGATCAGCGACTGAGCCTCACTGCAGACAAATACATTATCACGATGGCGGTGACAGGAAGGAAAGAATCAGCGATCATTTTACAAGCTGAAGACTTGGTGACATTATCTCTAGGGTTGAGTTAAGTGGTTTGTCTAAGGTCGCTGAGCAAGTGTGTAATAAATCCAGGATTAGAACCTCGGCACCTCGTTCAGCCGGCTGCATGTTGGGCCAGGCTTGTTGATCCCTCCTAGACCTCACCGCCGTTCCTGCCCTCTGCCCACATGAGACCAGCTGCTCCCCACCCAGGGCCCAGCACAGCGCAGAGCGCACAGCCGCCGCCTCCCACCCTGCCTTTCCCCTGCTTCATTTATTCACTTAAGCTTCTGTGGAGGGCCATTGTAAGAAGCCCGCCGTGTCTTGTGCTGTGGGGGAAGTGAAAATGAACTAGACAGTTGTCCAAGTGTCTCCAAAGCGCAACACTAATCATTTGTAATTGTTATTTATAATTATTCATTGTTCTTCAGGGCAGGAAGAGGGGCTGGGACAGATACCAGCTAGTAGGCTGTTGTCCCAGTTTTTAAGTTACCCTCGTCTACTTTTGTCCTGTGTGACGCTAGGGTCTGTGTGCCCCTGTGGGAGGGGCTCTGCGTCCGCCAGCGTGGAGGACGCTGCCGTGCCTTTCCCAGGGGTCTCTCCGCTTGGCCCCATCTTCTCCTGCCCTCACCGGGCCTCTGTAGCTAGCCCAGCTTTGGGGGGGGGTCCCTGTACTCCTTGACCCAGCCCACTTCACTCCCTCCGTGTGCCCCAATCAAGCGGGCACCCCACTGCCAGGGAAGCCAGAGTGTTAGCATCTGCTGTCCGGAGGCTGGACGTGCAGGGCCTCTGTGTCCTCGGGCTGGGTGGCCTCCCCCACTGCCATGGGGAGAATCGTCTGTAATCCTGGCGTTAGTTGGTGGTCTCTATATAGCCTACGCTGGCCTCGAACCTGTGGTCCTCCTGCCTCGCCTCATGGGTGCTTGGACGGCAGGCGTGTGCTAGTACATCAGGGGAAGCTCACCTTTCTTCAAGCCATCCCCACCGGCTCCCAGCTGTCCAGCTCAGAGTGCATGGCCGGTCACACCTAAGGTGGCTGTTTTCAAACTGGGTCATAGGTAAGAGACGCAGAACGAAGCTTGCCTGCGTACGTTCCCGGAGCACACAGTCCCACCCACAGGATCTGGTTCAGGCTTCTTTGCATTGGAGGCAGGATGGCCCCTCACGCATAGCTAATCTGAGCTAATAAATGAACACTTCTTCACACGCATTGCCTACATCCAGGTAAATGGCGCAGCTTCTCCCTCGGTGATGCATGCTGCTGAGGTGAGGAGAGCCAGGAAGGAGCTCAGGCTTGGACAAGGGAGAGGGCTTGGCTGAGAACATGAACGAAGAGTTCCCTGGGGTTTGAGCACTAGGAGCAGGACAGGACGGAGGCTGGTGGTGGGCCTGTGGCAGGGGCAGGAGGCGGGGAGGACAGACCCTGGGCATGGCCCGTGGCAGAGTAGACACAGGCTCTGGCTGTCCGTAGCTCCTGGTGGTCGGCAAGGGGAGGAGAGGGGGTGCTCACCTGTCAGAGGAAGCATGTGGGATTTCTGGTCCTTATCTTTGGACAGAACAACTCCACTCTTCTCACTTTACAGATTGAATGTCAGATAGGATTTTGGTTGGGCAAAAGATTTTTGTACCTTAATACAAATCTGAAAAAAAATCACATTCCTAGCGATTGGGAATAGATGAGCAATGATGTGCAGATTTCTCACGGGGGTGATGGCATGGTAACACGTCTCTTGTCTGGGATCAGACTTGAAGGCTCTTCTCTCGGTCTCTAGATCCATAACGTATTCTAGAAGCTTTAATATGACATATGAAAGGTTAAGCAGAAGTCTGGAATGTCTAAGAGGACTAGGGAAACAGTACAATCAAACAAAGGATGTTACAACTGTTATCATGATTGCTATTGAGGAAGGTAATATACTTGCAAGCTACGTCTTGGAGCAAAATATTTGGGCTATGATGCTTCACAGACCAAGCACACTGGGTACTTTTGCACCATGGGACCAAGCAAATGGTTTGGACCCAAGTTCCTGTGAATCTGACCCTGCTTGTTTAGCCAGTGCTGTTGGGAGAGCGTCATGGGTGGGAGTGGGGGGTGGGGATGCTTCTCCAGCCCGTGGAAGATGCAAAGGAGACACAAAGGAGCAGACTAGACGGCTATTAGTATGGCCCAAGCCTATAGTGCCAGCTACTTGGGGAGCGGTGCTGAGTTCAAGCCTGGCTCCTAGAAAAATGGCAGTGAGGCCTTATCTTCAAATCAAAACAACAGGGTTAGGGGCCTTGCTTAAATGGTAGTGTTTGGCTGGCATGGATGATGCCTTGGTTTCAACCCTAGAAATAGAAACAAAAAAGAAAAGAGAGAAGAAGAAAGGAAGAAAGGAAAGAAGGAAGAAAGGAAAGAAGGAAGGAAGGAAAGAAGGAAGGAAGGAAGGAAGGAAGGAAGGGGGAAGGAAGATAGAAAGGAGAAAGAAAAGGTGAGAAGGGAAGGAAGAAATGAATGAGGGAAGAAGGAAAGAAGAAGGAAATAAAAGACAGTAAAAAAAGGAATGAAGAAGAAAGAAGGAAGGAAAAACAAAGGAGGGAGGGAAAAAGGAGGAGAGAAAGAAAGGAAGGAAGAAAAGAAGGAAGAGAAAGAAAGAAAGGAAAGAAAGCGTGTGGGGGCCTTCCTCTTGGGAGGAAGAGAATGTAAAGGAAGGAAGTATAGATTTGGGACCTTGCTTAACTTTCAAAGGCATACCTCCCAGTGACTTCCTTCTTCAGTTAGACCCTGCCTCCTAAATTACCCAGAACATTCCAAATTCATGCCACCATCTGGAGACCAAATGCTAAGCACATGAGCTAGGGAGACATTCCATACTCAAACCATAGCATTCCTGGACCCAAAGGCTCCCGGTCCTCTCGTGACAAGAGATGCATTCAGCCCTTCTCCAAGAGTCCATGCAGTCTTCCAACTCCAACCTTGTTTGAGGTCTAAATCCAAAGTCTCCTCTGACACTCAAGGCAAACAGCCACGAGACTCATGTCTATGCCCAAGATATAATGGCACCGAAGAAATATTTCCCTTCCAAAAGGGAGGAACAGGAGCCTAAAAAGGAGGGGTGAAGCCAGAAAGAGTCTGGAACCTCTTAGGGGAAACATTCAGCCCACAGCTGCATGCCTGGTTTCCGAAGCTCTTGGGACTGTGCTGTGCGTTCCCATGGGTGTGCCAGCCCGCCCCTGTGGCCCTGGAGTTCTGAACTCACCAGGTGGCCCTCTTCATCCGATCCCACTGGCTCCTGCATCTTTCCTCAGAAGACATTCCCTGCTCCTAGCACTCCAACTTCCTGGGGTCTCTGCTGAGGCAGTTTAGGCTTTCGCCTCTCAGTGTCTTGCTTTACCCTTGCAGGGTCCACCTACGGGGAATCTGACACTCACTGCTACGCCCCTCTCCACACTGTCTTTAGCAATGTCAGGGGCCACCTCTAAGACCCAGTAACCCCTGCATTTGGCCTGCTTGCAAAACCAGTGTCAAGTCGTTTGGTGACACCAAAGCCCGCTTCCAGCTTGAGCAGAAGTCAGCCCCCTGGGACTGGGGCTGCAGCCTGGCTTTGAAAGGCAGGGCTGCAGGCTTGAGAAGACACTCTCTGGGCAGCCCAAGGGGCATAGGCCCCTTTGATGGGAAAGTCATGCAGATCTGGGCAGGTTGAGGTTCCGCTGGTTCCCGAGGCCTCCAGACGCCTTTCTCATGGTCCAGGTCCCAAGTGCTTGTCTTGTCTTTAAACAACTTTTGGCTTGCTCTGGTTCTGGGCAGACGGATGGTTTTCTTAATTCTCTTGCTCTGTCTTTTTCTCCGGAGTCTTACTATCAATCTGGATTAAGACAGCCAGCAATCACCACGTCACCGTCTGAATGCGGTGCTAGACTCAGTCTAGCATTTTTAAAGTCAGCCTTCCACAAAGTTTCAAGACAAAATGTAGACAAATGCTTTGGTAGAACGCGACATGAATGCTTTCAAGTACAATTCCCAGTGTTGTCCACATTTCCCCCGAGGCCTCGCACGCCCAGGCTGGGCAGTCCACGTTGCTGTCGGCATCATGGTGGCCCGAGCTCTGGCACAATCACCGCTCATGGTCTGCCTGCAATATTCCAGGCCTTCTCCTACAAATCCTTCCTACAAAAACCAGTTCCAAAATCCAGAGAACCACATAGCCACCAGGAGTCACAGCAAAGATTGCAATCTTCCTTCAGCATTAGTTTCTTTTGCTTTGCTGAGGTTGAGTACCTGTCATAGACAACTTACGGGAGGAAAGATAGATTTGGGCTCCTGATCTCCGAGGATTCCATCTATCCTCCTGTGGTGCCGAGCCCGTGGGTCAAGCATCCCTCAATTCTTGGACAGGAAGCAGAGGGGAGCAGGCTGCAGTCTGGCTACAATCTTCAAAGGCACTTCCTGTCCGCCTGTCTCCTTCAGCCAGGTCCTACCTCCTGACAGGGAGGCTCTCCAAAAATAGAACTCCTGGCTGGAGTTCTAAACTCCTGGGGAGCCCATGAGTTTGTTTAACCCATGAGTTTGTGGGAAACAGTTCCTATTCAAGCCGCCACACGGAGGTGTGAGCTTCACCTGGGGTGGAGGAAGGATGCTGTGGTCAGAAAGCACAAGGCCTGTCCTCTGCGCCCAACACCAAGACTCCTGGCAGCCTGGGGCTGGAACGAAGCCAGCCATGTTTCTGGGAGCTAAGCTAGCTTCACCACATCGAGGAGGAAGGAATGGGTGCTGGCACACATGGAGATGGAGGAGTTTGGTGTGTGAGGGCTAGTGAGGTCTGCCTCCATGGCTTCACCAGCGTCTGCCTGTACCTTGGCAGGGTCAAGGAAGCAGGATTGGCCGGCAGGACCCACGGCAGTGTGCCCCAGCTGGGTGTTACCATCCCCCCAAGCGACCCAGGACCCTCACAGAGCTCTTGAAACAATGGGAACTCGCTTTCCTGTGTGTTGAAAACTTGAGATCTCACACGTGCGCCCCCTTGGACTTTTGACCCTGGTTGTTCAGGGAGATGAGCCCCGGCGACCAACCACTGTGAGCAAGAGCTGGCTGAGGCGTCCAGGATTGCGGGCTGAACGTGAGCTCAGAATGACCTGTTAACCAAGTGCGGGGTGGGGGGTGCAGTTGGGGGGGCACAGGGGAGTGGGGGGGCACATTTCCGGAGGAGAACTCCGTGTGCGCAGCCCCCAGCCCAAGCAGGCTGTTTCCCATCTTTGACTGCATGTGTGTAAACTCATTGCTTGTCCCAGAGGTGAGCACCTACTTACCACCACTTCAAATCTCCAGATCATGGCGGTGACTCGAGGAAGGCTTCCTTTGAACCCTTTCCTGACCGGTCGTGTCCTGGGGCAGTCCAGGCCTCTCCGCTTTTCTTTCTCACACCGCAGAATCACGGTTTTCATCTTTGCAGATCGTGCAACGTCAGCGTTCAGACGTGTGAACGGAAATCTCATTCTGATGTGTCTTGGTTCGGCAGTGATTCTGTGCTGTCTGCGTCACAATTAATCAGATGAGAGCGAGAGAGGCTGCCAGCGACGGTGGGGTTTAATTAAAGCCGCCCTCATTACGGTCACCAGAGGAAAGCGGAGTCCTTTTGAAATGACTTCAATGGCTGTGGCCAACTATGAAATTCTCAAATTTTCCACAGTTAATTACACTCTGAGTGTTTGGAGTGACTTCCGTCTGGGAATTCAGAGGTGCGTTTGTTCAAGGTGCTGTCGGTGTGTGAGTGGGGGGAGGGAGAATCTGGGGGGGGGGCAGGAGTCAGGGCCTCTGCATGGCCGAAAGTCAAACTGAGGAGGGTGGCGGGCACAGTGATGGGTACTGGCCGACTCAACCGGAAAGTCCAGACACTTAGTGTGTGACAGGTTATTTCAGCCACTTTAAGAGCTCCCAGTCATTTAACGTTGATTCCCCCCTGCCACCCCAGTTCTGGGGCTTCTTTGGTCAACTGGCACCTGTTCCTGTAGTGTAGAAGAAGTCTCTCACACTTCTCTTGAGAGCTCAGTCCTTCCCTCCCCCCAGAAGTGAGAATTACGGGTGTGAGTAATGGTTCTTGGCTTTAACTTTGGCTTTTGGAAAAACAGAGCACAACATTATCTCATACTATTTCTCCCACAGTTTGAATTATTGCTGTCACAATCTATCTCTTTTAATCATGTGATTCCTTCAACAAATTATTTATTCTTTATCATATGTAGTTATCATATGTAGTTATATATATAGTTATCATATATAGTTATTATATATAGTTATGCATAGTTATATATATAGTTATCATATATAGTTATATATATAGTTATCATATATAGTTATTATATATAGTTATGCATAGTTATTATATATCGTTATCATATCTAGTTATTATTGTAAGTTCTTTTAATCCCATTTCTGGGGGTGTAACCTGTCCAACAGCACCTTGCATTATTGGAGCATTGCGTGCGTGACCGCTTGGCCACTGACAGCGCTCTGACAGGAGTCTTCCTGTTGCTACATGGGACAGGCTTTGCTTTCAGCTGGAAGGACTGCATTTCTAGCAGAATCCGTGTGGGTACAATCAAGGCCTCCACTTGTGTTGTCTGGGAGGTCTTTTTCTCCTTGGTTCAGGATGGTGTGGTAGTGTTTTTTGGGTGGGTAGCATTTTTTGTTTGGCAGTTTTTCTCTTTTTTAATGCTCTCTTGATTTTTTAAAGTTATCTTTAACCTCTTTTGTACCAGGCTTACCATTCGGCGTGTCGGTCTGTAAGTGTTGTGCATCTTGATTGATAGCAGCTTTGTCGCCCTCTCTTAGTGTCACAGGGTGTGCAGATTGTCATGACTGTTCACTGCCGTCCTTTTCTCCTTCCGCTAGTCCCTTCCCCTCGACCTCCCAATCTTTCACCTCAGGTATCAGCTTCCTAGTATTCATTTTGTTGGACAGCAAGTTAGTTTTACTAGGGAGACACACCCCTGAATTCTCCCCTGCAAATACCATATTTTGGTTTGTACATTTGCATACATATTGTATGTTTACTTGTATATTTATAAATTGTATCTACTGCTCACATGTGAGAGAAGACATGTGTCCCGGTCTTCATTTAACGTATTTCTTTCCAAGTCTTTTCATTTCTCTGCAAATGATGAAATATTGTTTTTTCTAATCGTGAGTAAAATTCCACTGCATTTATATACCACATTTTCTTGACCCATTGGTCCATTGGAGGGCATTGGCTATGGTGACCAGTGCAGCAGTAAAGTGCTCAGGTGTTTGCACTGTATCCTGGTTTGTGTTCTTTTGAATGAATGAATGCCTAGGAGTGGCATGGCTGGGTCACAGGGTTGTTCTAAGTTTAGCTTGCTGAGGAACCTCCCTGTTTTCCAGGGTGGTTGCAGCACTTTACATTCCCACCAAACGTGGATGAAGGTTCCCTGACCCCCATTCCACACTAAGATCAGTCTGTTGTTGTTTGTATTCTTGATGATGGCCATTCTAACAGGGGTGGAGGGCATCTCAGTACTGTAGCATTTCTTCTGTGGCCAGAGATGTTGAGCATCTCTTCATGTGTCTGCTAGCTATTTGTTTGGCAGTTTTTTTTCCCATTAGCATTCTGAATACAATTCCATCTCCCCCTGGCCTTATGATTTCTACTGAGAACTCAGCTGCTCAGTGTGCTTGGTCTCCCTCATGTGTGATTTGCTTCTGTCCTCAGGCTGTTTCCAGAATCTTCTTTGTATTGATCTTTGGCAGTTTCATTCTAATATAGAATGGAGTAGTACTATTTGAATTGTACTTGATTGGAGATCTTTTACCTATACCTTGGTATTTATATTCCTCTCTAGGTTTGCAAAGTTTTCTGTTACTAAATTTTCAAAGTAACTTTTGTACTCAATTAATTTTCTCTACCCTGTCTTGAACATCCATGGCTCATGTCTTTCCTTCTTTTATTGCTGTCCTATATCTCTTATAAGCTTTCTTTTATTTTTTCATTTTTTTTCTTTTTCTGACTCTATTTTTCATGAAACTTGCCTTTAAGTTCACAGATTCTTCTGCTTCATCAACTTCCCTTTATTTCCCCAAATTGTTCCTTTTCTATTTGTCTGTTGTATGTTTTAGCTCCATGACTTCTGTTGATCTAACTTGTCCATTTTTCTAAAATTAAATTTGTCTCCTAAATTTCTAAATTGTTCCTCTGTCTTTACCTGAACTTTGCCAAGCTTTCTTCAAACAGCTCACTTGGACGCATTGTCAGACAATTTACACATCCCCATCCACCTCTGCTGGCCCGGTTGGCAGCACCCCATTGGGTGTTCAGGGAGGGCAAGCCTCCCGGATCCTTCTGGATCTCTGTGGCTGGGCACTGACATCTGCCTAGTAAGATGTGGGTGTGTACTCCCTCTTTGCCATCTGGCTCTATCTGGAGACAGGCAGGTATTCTATGGCTGGCTCTCTGCTGGGCTAGGAAGTCTGCTATCACTGCAGCTGACCATCATGCAAACCGGAACTCTCACCATGGCTGCAGGTTCCCACCCAGTCCTGGGATGGGTCTCAAGACTCTGTTCACAGGGCAGTCCTAGAGACCAGGGCACAGAGGTCTATTCAGCACCGATGTTCGCCAGCAGACCTGATACTGTCTTCCCAGTCAAAATTCTATGCTTCACCTTCCCCCCCCCCCCCCCCCAGGTGAAGAGTTCTTTCTCCATGGTTTGGCAGGGGTCAGGGAAGGAGTGACAAAGACAGTGTAAATCATCCTTCCTGTCCCCTCCAGACACCTCCTCTTCTCATCACGCTGTAACCAGGCACCGTGCGCTCTCACCTTTGCTCATGTGCTGGCATTCTCCCAAGATAACACGGGTCCAAGCTCAAGCCCCTGCGGTTCCACGGTGAGGTACATGGGCTATAGCCAGTAGGGCCCACTCAGTGTGCGTGCAGAAATCTCCCTTCCACTTGGAGTTGATTTTTGTAGATAGTTTGTTAGTTTGTGATATGGGTCCAATTTCATTCTTTTGCAAGTGATGTCTAGTTGTTAGGATTTTTCAAATTGTGTGTGTGTGTGTGTGTGTGTGCGTGTGTGTGTGTGTGTGTGTGTGTGTTTGTGTGTAATGAGATCAAGGCTTAAACTCAAGGCCCATGTGCTGTACCTTAGCTTTTACACTCAGGGCTGGTGCTTTACCATTTGAGCCATAGCTCCACTTCTGGCCATTTGGTGATTCATTAACTTTCTTATGGACGGTCCTACCCAGGATGGCTTTGAATTGCAATCCTCAGCTATCAGTCTTTTGAGCAGCTAGGATTATAAGTGTAAGCCACTCATACCTGGCCAATATTAAGTTTTATCTAAGGTTGGAATTTTTTTCTTTTCTCTTTCAATCTCTTCTCCTAGTCCTCATGTGTGTGTGCGTGCGTGTGCACACCCAAGCAAACCTTGAACACACTGGTACTGGGGCTTAAACTCATGTCCTCACCCTCTTCATTAGCTTTTCACTCAAGGTTGGCACCCTACCACTTGAGTGATAACTGCACTTCTGGCTTTTTGCTAGTTAATTGAAGTTGAGACTCTTGGATTTGTTTGGCCAGGCTGGATTCAAGCTGTGATCCTTAGGTCTCAGCCTTCTGAATAGCTAGGATTACAAGTGTGAGCCCCTGGCACTTGGCAAGTTTAGTTTTTCTGAAGACCAGCCATATTTTCAGGATATAAAGAATGATTATAAACATGTAGAATACATAAATCTGGAAGGGAGCCAGGACTAACTGATGTTTCATTTTACATAAGGATACAGAAGAATGGCATCCCTTTTTCAGTGAGATGGAGAGTTTTCTTTCTAGACTTCCCAATCCTACTCCATCCTCATGTCATAACCTTTCATTGATGTATTTGGCTCTGTGGAATACACATTTCAATTTGAAAAGAAAATGTGTTTGTTTTGTGTGAGTGTGGGTGAGTCAGCATGTATGTATGTATGAGACAGAGACAGAGAAAGCAGAGAGAAATGAAGTACGTGTAATATAAGTAAAATAGTTTAAAACACATTTGGAAGGTTTCACATTTAAATGAATATGATATGATTATATTTGAAAAATAAACAATTACTTCTAAAACATTGTTCCAACGGCCCATGTCGAGCAGAACTAGTGCCTCTAACGGAAGCTAACAGTGCCCAAGATGCCAGCTTCCGACCTCCACAATCAGTAGGTCAAACGGGAGCACCCTCCACTGCAGGCACTGCTCCTGTCCCGGGGCCTTCCCTTCAGAGTCTCCAGCCTTTCTTGATGTATGACAGTACCTTCTTGAGGTTAGAACAGAAGAGAAAACATTGAGAAACCGCCCTGTAAGCCAATTCTGCCACTTTCCTTTTATGTGAGTCTTTATATTCTATTTTTGTGTCTTTGTTTTGCCTTGTTCTGTTTTGCGTAGTCCAGCCCAAGGACCGGTCTTGCAGAATCCTGTATAAATGTGGGTTTTGGATATTAGTGTTCTCAAGCCGAGTTGCGTCATGGTGAAGTTTTTGGTGAATTCTGACATGGACCCGCTTCCCAGGGTGGACTGGGCAGGGCTGAGCCTGCGGTGGAGGTGGCCAGCAGAGGCCACCTCTGGGGCCCGCGCCCAGACACACCTTCTGCTGGACAGAGGGAAGTTTGCCTACGGGTGGGATGTGCCGGGTGACTCATCCGTTGCTTATTTATCTAAAAATGGACACCTACCTCTTCAAAGAGTTACTGTGCAAAAGTAGAGTCTGTGATTTATGCTTTGCTGTTAATTGAGACTTTGCTTGTTTGGTTAAAAACATTGAGTAACGGTTTTGGCGACTGTGTCAAGACAAGAGCTTTGAGGTGAAATCTAGGGTCCCGACTTTCAGAGCTCACCTCTCCCCACCATGTGCCTGGAGGATGTCCACATTCTGCTGGCGTGGAGGCTGATGGATCCGACCCGAGTGGGGCCTGACAGCGGTGAGGGCTGGGGAGATGTGGCAGGGCAGAAGGGTGCCACACTCCGCCTGGGCGTGCGTCTTCACAGGCCTGGCTGTGCAGGCCCCCCCGACACCTGGGGCAGGGTCAACTGGGCATCCTCTCCGCTTCCATTCCCCAGCAGCTGGTAAAAAATAAAAGAAAGTTTAAAATTTATGTTAGTCATCACAAGTTTTGCATAGTCTTCAATTTTAGAGCCCTTGCCTGGTCCGGTGGTGCGGGGGGGGGGGGGGGGGGGCTAGGGGGGGGATGGGATGAGGGGAACGGGGAGGAACTATCTGCTTCAGGTGGCAGGGAGGAAGACCCATCCCGTGACCTAGGGGCCCATTTCTGGCTGTGGCTGGCAATTTGGGGGTTAGGTGTCAGAGAAGAGGTGCGGGGCCAGGAGAGGAGTCCCTCTGTTCTCCAAATGTGTACCTTGCTGCAAGACAGAAGGTCACCATTTCTTACTCCATCAACTCTCATGACGGGTATTGATGTTTGGGATGTTTTTTCCCCCAGCTATTATGATTGCAGAGGAGTCCCAGCATGGAGGTCTTCATCCTCTCCAGCAATCAAAGAGTTAATGTAGGAGCCAGAACTGACAGGTAAACAGCAAGAGGTAAACACAGCTAAGGCTGCATGGAAGTGGAGCCCAATGGCCAGCAGGACTGAGAGTTGCCTGTCCACTCGACTTCCTGCCACCACTCCCCACCCAGGGCTGCCTTCTGAAAGACATACTGGCGCGTGAAGAAAGATACGCTTACTGAAGTTTTTTGGTTGAAAATAATTTAGGTGCATTTAAGGCAATGCAAAAGATCATACAAGAGAAATTTCCATCTAGTCAGACAAGATCTTAGGCAAGAACCTTCCGTCTTTTTGGTTGACAGGCAGACATGAACATAAAATTAGGAACATATTCTTTGTATCTAGACTTTGCAATACCACAAATGTTTCCTTAGGTTATTCAACATTCTTAAAATAAGCCATCTTATCAGATACCCTAAATCTATTTAACCACTCTTTTTTATTCTGAGAAATTGAGTAGATTTGAGAAATTCTATAATTCTAATCAATGATGTTATTGATAACTATGTATATTCTCATGTGTGTCTGTGAATGCATGTGTGTGTGTGTGTGTGTGTGTGTGTGTGTGAGAGAGAGAGAGAGAGAGAGAGAGAGAGAGACAGAGAGGAGTAATGGGACTTGAACTCCTAGCAAGTGCTGTACCCTAGAACCACATCTTCTATCCAATTCTTTCTCTGTATTAGCATGCATTAGTTTTACAAAAGGGTTGCAGTTAGCTATCTACATACATGCACACCCTGTATTGACCACATTCTCTGATTGTTCCTCTAGTTAATTCTTTAAAGAACTCTCTAGAAATAAAATTCTTGGAAGAAAATGTGCAATGCTTCTTTAAAAGGCTTTTGAATAAATAGTATCAACTTTTCCCCCAGTTAGGTCAATAAATTCATGTTGCACTTGTTTATGTGAGGATTTCATCTCATCCTGTGATCACTAATATTATTTTACTGGACAAATATCAAGATAAATATTGCATATGTATATGCTAGGTAAAATTTGTCATTAGCAATTTATTAAACTATTGTTTTCTTACCTTTGTGTCAACAAGTTATTTGAAATCCTGGTAGTGTGTGGACCAAGATGGTAGCCTCTGCTACATAGGACTACACAACAGGAGTGTGAAAAGCAAGAAAAGAGAACACTTCCATTGTCCTTTCCAGTGTCTCTGAGCACATATCAAGTCTCCCATGGAGCTGTGCTTGAGTTAGCACAGGTCGGGAGCCTTCCTGAACTCAGAGTTCTACTGGACAGTGTCTAAGATGGGGTGTGGGGCTGGGCTGGAGGACACACCAGGGTCCCCAGACCATGACACTGGCCCAGGCTGGGTCTCTTACTGCTCGCAGTGACCCAGAGCACTTACTTGGCCGTGTTCCAATTCCTCCAGTGTCTCAAATCCTTCCTTCTTTAATGGGAGGACTTTAAGATTCTCCGTATAAAGAAGCTGGCATCTCCTCTGAGAACAGCTTCCATTTGGGATGTAGCTATCTGCACAGGATTGCCCTGTATTATGGTAACTCTAAGAAACAGACTCGCAGTCTCCTCTGACAATGAAAACTCAGGTGGTGGTAAGGTGACAGATATTTAAGATACCACCACACTCTTGAGGGGTGCTGTTACTTAGTTTCATTGAAAACAGGTCTAGTGAGCCCATGTTTTCTAGCCATTGAGTGACAGCAAAAAGAATTCAGTGGGGAGAGCTACTGGGTGTGGCTGTGATGAGATTATTATTAGTGGCGTATTTACTCTTCTTGAGGTGTGTGGTTCAGAAGGCTGCCTCTCACTAATTGGAAGGGTTTTGTGTGGTGACAGGTAGGCACTGGAGGACATAGACTCCCCTTCCAAGTTGTCTCATTATCCTATGGACCTGCAGAGAACAGAGGCTGGGGTGAGACTCCTATCGGGTTGTTTAGCATTTTGCTTTTAATTTTTCATTACAACTTAATTTTGAGAACTTCACATGTGAAGAAAGCTCTCAAAAAAAACTCTTCAGATCTGACTTCTAAGGAGAATAGGCTTTCCTTAAGCTTTTAGAGATCGGATGGCCTCAAATTTCAGTGTAGCCATGGACAAAAATACACACATCTTCCAGTTTTCAGTGGCATGTTAACCCGTGGCCCCTGGTGTGGTGCTTACATTCCCCTGCCCCAGTGCCTCAGCTCTTGGCTAGGTCAGGAGAGAAGGGCAGCCCCTCTTCCCTGTGTTAATCTTTGAGGAGAGACTAAGGGCCTGGGGCTGGAGGGGAGGAGCATCTGCATAGGTCCCGAGACCACGGGATGGGGGAGGGGGAGGAGGGGTGGTTGCTGCTGACACAGCCATAGCATGATAAAGAGCAAAGGGATTTTGAATGGTTTTTACTTCATCAATTTTCACCATCCACAGTTGTATAAGAGGGCTTTGGTTGAGGCATTTCCACACACGTGTGCAACATAGCCCAGTCCAACTCCCTCCCTTCACTCCCCCAAACTAACACAATTCCAACAGGTCCCACTGTTCGGTCTGCATGTACGTGGGAGAGGTAGCCTGACCCTGTTCACCTTCACTCACCCGTACGCACCACACCCCAAACAGACCCCATCCTGCTCTCCTGTCTTTTTGTTTGGGGTTTCAGTGAGGATTAATTGTGCTGAGATTTCACTCAGATATTTCAGATATATGCGTATTTATCACACTGGGCTCAGAGAACTTCGTGTTTTTACTGTTATGTTGGATCAGAGAATTGTTACGCTTAACAAGGTTTCTCGGGCCTTTGTGCCTTTCATAGAACACGAGCACATGACTTCATGGGGGATAATTGGGGTGGGGACAGCCAGACTGGATAGATCTTGGGCCAGGCCCTGGCGCCCAGGTGCCGGGGTACGGCGAATCTCCGCCCTGGCGCCCAGGTGCCATCCACTGGATCCTCTCTCCTTGCCGCATTGGAAGCTCCTGATTTGTCACACCTGTTGGTTCGCACTGCTAGTTGGAGAATCCAGGAGCCCCTCCATGCCCAGAGAACTGAGATGGCGGGTCTCCTCCAGGACTCATGCAGGTGAGCTGTATTTTCAGTCATTCTGGTTTTGTTTGGTTGACTGCTAACCCTGAGTAGTTCCACACCTTTGCCAACAAGTTGATGACACTTAGATTCCTAATCCTGTCTTGGGGTGCACTGTCAGGAGGAGGTCACCCCGCCTCCAGCATCCCTGCTGGGGTGGGATTCCCTGAGCCAAAGATCTCCACTTCCAGCATCCCATGTGGCTCTGGGGGAGGAGCAGCTGCCTCCAAGCCTGGGTCTTAAGAGCAGATAGGGCAGTGGGGGGGGGACACAGAGGGGAGCCAGTGAGGCCCGAGGGCACTGCCCTGGTCCCAGGCCCGGAGAGGGGGATGTGTCTAGAAAACCACCTCAGCCTGTTGACACAGAGCCGGAGAACATTCTGTCTCCAAGGAAATACTCTTCAGATTCTTCATGCTTCATTAAAGAGTAGGAGAGTATTAAACCATTTTATCTGAAATCTGAAGTACCCAGTGAGTAGAATAAATGTTTGACTTTATTTTTGTGGTGTTGAGAGATGTCTTTGATTTCTAGCGCTTGCTAATCTTTTAGTTTTCCTGAGTACAGGTAATTCTATTATAAATTAACAAGGGAAAGCAAACCAACAGTGGGGTTTTAATTGCATATAATTACTCGGAATGCCAAAGTATTTTACAATTGAGATAATTTGCCTGAAAGTGTTGGTATTTAGTGAGTAGAATTTATGGTAATTCCCTTATTTTTCCCCCAACTGCCTACAGATCTTTATAAGGAGGAAATAGAAGCTCTAAGAATTCTGAACTGAAACAAAGTTATACATGAAAGTAAGTGCTTAAAATGTATCTGTTTGCCTTTGTTTCAATAGGAATCCAAAACAAAGTTAATCTGATCAACCCAGATCAATAGAAAAGTGAGTGAAGATTCGCATTTCTTTGAAGCTGGTAAAGGCAAAGAAATAATCCTTCCAAACAATGCCGGCCTTTAGTTCTCAGGCTGGGGCGCTGAAAGCCGTTGTGCAGGGGGATTTGCTGGGTTTCAGGTTTTCTCTTGGAGGGTACAAGCAGGTGCAGTCACGGAGGCAGAATGTCTGCGATTAGTCCTTGCCTGTGCTAGCTGGGAGAGCGCTATTAATCCAGTTTATGCATCTGATAAAGGCGAGGTTGCACGCAGTGGCCTTCCTGTGTGGTGCCTCTCTATAGCATGGCATTTCTCCTTCTTGGTGGTGGGGGGGGGGGGGGACTGTTATCTAAACAGACAAGAATGCAAACAAGCCCGGGCAAGTTTGCTTCCAAATCTGCACAGCCAAGATTCACCAACAAGATTCTAACCTAGCCACCAGGCAACATGCCCAGGGCAGTATAGGAACTGCTAGGGCACAAGTGTCCATTTGGAAGGCAGAGGATGCCAAGCCATAGTTAGTCAACGCCAGTCCGGACCTGACCTTCCAGCCACATCCAATCCAGGGAGGTCTCTCACAGGATCCCAGGCACAGGGCAAGGCTGCTGGCCCCATCCTCTGCTTCTTCCTCATCTTAGGTGGCCTGAGAACAGCCATCTTAAGGGACTCATCCACAGCAGTGGCCCAAGACAGTGGCCACAGACAGTCTGAGTGCACCACGCAAAGGCTCCCACTGGGGTCTCACTTCAGGCCCTTGGAGGAGGTGTGGAGGAGACAAGGACTGGGTTTCCTCCATCAGACCCATCCTGGTGCAGCCCTCTGCACCGCACCACCCTGGGCGACAATGGATCACGCAGTGTCCCTTGTGTTCGCTGGTCACGGCGTGCAAACACTTCCCAATGCCATCTTTTACAAAGACCGGATTCCTCATGCAAGGCAGCAAGCGACTGTCACGTGACTTACGTGAATAGCCACCAGGCAAGGAAAGATGTGTGCCTTGCTGTGCCAATCACAGTGTGAGAAGCAGCTGGAGACTCCCTGCCTCCGGCCTTGGCCATGACTTCCCACAGAAGTCGTCTATCACCTCCCCAATTTGCCATCAGAAAAACGCCACCATCCAACTCAGTGCAGACAGGATGGAGACTTGGAGCCAAGCCAGCTCAGGAGGCAGCGGTGGGGTGGGGGGCACCCATGGTCAGCGGGAGGGGCACCCACGGTCAGCGGGAGGGGCACTCACGGTCAGTGGGGGGCATCCACGGTCAGCGGGGGGGCACTCATGGTCAGCGGGGGGCACTCATGGTCAGCGGGGGGCACTCATGGTCAGTGGGAGGGGCACTCATGGTCAGCGGGGGGCACCCACGGTCAGCGGGGGGGCATCCATGGTCAGCGGGAGGCACCCATGGTCAGCGGGGGGCACTCATGGTCAGCGGGAGGGGCACTCATGGTCAGCGGGGGGCACCCACGGTCAGCGGGGGGCACCCATGGTCAGCGGGGGGGCACCCACGGTCAGCGGGAGGGGGCCTCCTCAGAGTGCCTCCCATGCAGGATGGTACACTTGTCAGCCAGGATCATGAGTGGTCTACTGTCTTCCAAGGACTGCGCTGGTGCTCAGTAAATCCCTGCTGCACTGGCTCAAGACTTGACCGCGAGGTCTTGCGTGCTCACACCACGCGGCACGAGTGGCTCCTCTAGGCAGACGGCCAGCCTGTGCCGGGCGGCGGTGGGGCGGCTGTGCGGCTGTCCCTGAGCCAGGAGCACGTTGTAGAAGGTGCGCACAGTGCTGTCCCCTGCTGCCGCTGCTTCTTTACTTAGTTTTCCTCAGATTTCAGCGAGGTTGGCCCATCCCACACCCCCACAGCTCACCAGGGTCCTGTGCAGCCCGCAGCCGCTGTGGTTTAGACTGGACTTCTCAGCCCACCTGCCTGACTCACCTGTGGTCAGGCTTTGGGTCTCTAAGGCTATCAGGGTGTTTCTCCTCCTCCCACTCCTCCCCTCTTCCTCTTTCTCCTCCCCCTCCCCCTCTCTTCCTCTTCCTCCTCCTCCTCCTCTTCCTCCTCCTTTTCCCCTCCTCCCCCTCCTCCTCCTCCCCCCTCCTCCTCCTCCTCCCCCTCTTCCTCCTCCTCTTCCTCCTCCTTTTCCCCTTCTCCCCGTCCCCCTCCTCCCCCTCCTCTCCCTCCTCCTGTCTGCAGACATTCCCCGAGGAGCGGGGGCAGGCAATGGTCGCCCTCTTTGCCCAGGTCTGGACCACTTGGGCGCAGAAGGTGAGTCAGTGCCCCCACGCCCGCTATGGGGCTGGTAGCTCCTCCCAGACAGCGGGACACCCCTGCTTCACATGGAGCGGTCAGATCTGTGTCTGGACTATTCTGTCTTTCTGTCTCTGAGGTCATCACTGCCAGTGTTCACGCTCATGCGAAGATACTAGTGAGAGTTTGTCAGGGCAGGAGCAGCTGAGGGCCCACTCACACCTGAGCCTGAATCACACCTGAGCCTGAATCACACCCGAGCCTGAATCACACCCCAGCCTGGCTCACACTCAAGCCTGAATCACACCCGAGCCTGAATCACACCCGAGCCTGGCTCACACCCCAGCCTGGCTCACACCTGAGCCTGAATCACACCTGAGCCTGAATCACACCTGAGCCTGAATCACACCCGAGCCTGAATCACACCCCAGCCTGAATCACACCCCAGCCTGGCTCACACCCCAGCCTGAATCACACCCCAGCCTGAATCACACCCCAGCCTGGCTCACACCCCAGCCTGAATCACACCCCAGCCTGAATCACACCTGAGCCTGAATCACACCCCAGCCTGGCTCACACTCGAGCCTGAATCACACCCCAGCCTGAATCACACCCCAGCCTGAATCACACCTGAGCCTGAATCACACCCGAGCCTGAATCACACCCCAGCCTGGCTCACACTCGAGCCTGAATCACACCCGAGCCTGAATCACACCCCAGCCTGGCTCACACTCGAGCCTGAAACACACCCGAGCCTGAATCACACCCCAGCCTGGCTCACACCCCAGCCTGGCTAACACCTGAGCCTGAATCACACCCGAGCCTGAATCACACCCGAGCCTAAATCACACCCAAGCCTGAATCACACCCCAGCCTGGCTCACACTCGAGCCTGAATCACACCCCAGCCTGAATCACACCCCAGCCTGGCTCACACCCCAGCCTGAATCACACCTGAGCCTGAATCACACCCCAGCCTGGCTCACACCCCAGCCTGGCTCACACCTGAGCCTGAATCACACCCGAGCCTGAATCACACCCCAGCCTGGCTCACACTCGAGCCTGAATCACACCCGAGCCTGAATCACACCCCAGCCTGGCTCACACTCGAGCTTGAATCACACCCCAGCCTGAATCACACCCCAGCCTGGCTTACACCCCAGCCTGGCTTACACCCCAGCCTGGCTCACACCCCAGCCTGAATCACACCCGAGCCTGAATCACACCCCAGCCTGAATCACACACCAGCCTGGCTCACACCCCAGCCCGGCTCACACCCCAGCGTGGCTCACACCCCAGCCTGGCTCAAAACCCAGCCTGAATCACACCCGAGCCTGAATCACACCCCAGCCTGGCTTACACCCCAGCCTGGCTCACACCCCAGCCTGAATCACACCCGAGCCTGAATCCCACCCCAGCCTGAATCACACCCCAGCCTGAATCACACCCCAGCCTGGCTCACACTCGAGCCTGGCTCAAACCCCAGCCTGAATCACACCCCAGCCTGAATCACACCCCAGCCTGGCTCACACCCCAGCCTGAATCACACCCCAGCCTGAATCACACCCGAGCCTGGCTCACACCCGAGCCTGAATCACACCCCAGCCTGGCTCACACCCCAGCCTGAATCACACCCCAGCCTGGCTCACACCCCAGCCTGAATCACACCCCAGCCTGAATCACACCCCAGCCTGGCTCACACCCCAGCCTGAATCACACCCCAGCCTGGCTTACACCCCAGCCTGGCTCACACCCCAGCCTGGCTCACACCGCAGCCTGGCTCCACCCCACCCTGAATCACACCTGAGCCTGAATCACACCCCAGCCTGGCTCACACCCCAGCCTGAATCACACCCCAGCCTGAATCACACCCCAGCCTGGCTCACACCCCAGCCTGAATCACACCCCAGCCTGGCTAACACTCAAGCCTGAATCACACCCGAGCCTGAATCACACCCCAGCCTGGCTCACACCCCAGCCTGGCTCACACCCCAGCCGGGCTCACACCCCAGCCTGAATCACACCCCAGCCTGGCTTACACACCAGCCTGGCTCACACCCCAGCCTGAATCACACCCGAGCCTGAATCACACCCCAGCATGAATCAGACACCAGCTCGGCTCACACCCCAGCCTGGCTCACACCTCAGCGTGGCTCACACCCCAGCCTGGCTCACACCCCAGCCTGAATCACACCCGAGCCTGAATCACACCCCAGCCTGGCTTACACCCCAGCCTGGCTCACACCCCAGCCTGAATCACACCCGAGCCTGAATCACACCCCAGCCTGAATCACACCCCAGCCTGAATCACACCCCAGCCTGGCGCACACTCGTGCCTGGCTCACACCCCAGCCTGAATCACACCCGAGCCTGGATCACACCCCAGCCTGAATCACACCCCAGCCTGAATCACACCCCAGCCTGGCTCACATCCCAGCCTGAATCACACCCCAGCCTGGCTTACACCCCAGCCTGGCTCACACCCCAGCCTGAATCACACCCCAGCCTGAATCACACCCCAGCCTGGCTCACACTCGAGCCTGAATCACACCCCAACCTGAATCACACCCCAGCCTGGCTCACACCCCAGCCTGGCTCACACCCCAGCCTGGCTTACACCCCAGCCTGGCTCACACCCCAGCCTGGCTCACACCCCAGCCTGAATCACACCCCAGCCTGGCTCACACCCCAGGCTGAATCACACCCCAGCCTGGCTCACACTCGAGCCTGGCTCACACCCCAGCCTGGCTCACACCCCAGCCGGGCTCACACCCCAGCCTGAATCACACCCCAGCCTGGCTCACACCCCAGCCTGAATCACACCCCAGCCTGGCTCACACCCCAGCCTGAATCACACCCCAGCCTGGCTCACACCCCAGCCTGGCTCACACCCCAGCCTGGCTCACACCCCAGCCTGAATCACACCCCAGCCTGAATCACACCCCAGCCTGGCTCACACTCGAGCCTGAATCACACCCCAGCCTGAATCACACCCCAGCCTGAATCACACCCCAGCCTGAATCACACCCCAGCCTGGCTCACACTCGCGCCTGGCTCACACCCCAGCCTGAATCACACCCCAGTCTGAATCACACCCGAGCCTGAATCACATCCCAGCCTGAATCACACCCCAGCCTGAATCACACCCCAGCCTGGCTTACACCCCAGCCTGGCTCACACCCCAGCCTGAATCACACCCCAGCCTGAATCACACCCCAGCCTGGCTCACACTCGAGCCTGAATCACACCCCAGCCTGAATCACACCCCAGCCTGGCTCACACCCCAGCCTGAATCACACCCCAGCCTGGCTTACACCCCAGCCTGGCTCACAACCCAGCCTGGCTCACACCCCAGCCTGAATCACACCCCAGCCTGGCTCACACCCCAGCCTGAATCACACCCCAGCCTGGCTCACACCCCAGCCTGGCTCACACCCCAGCCTGGCTCACACCCCAGCCTGAATCACACCCCAACCTGAATCACACCTGAGCCTGAATCACACCCCAGCCTGGCTCACACCCCAGCCTGAATCACACCCCAGCCTGGCTCACACCCCAGCCTGAATCACACCCCAACCTGAATCACACCTGAGCCTGAATCACACCCCAGCCTGAATCACACCCCAGCCTGAATCACACCCCAGCCTGGCTCACACCCCAGCCTGGCTCACACCCCAGCCTGGCTCACACCCCAGCCTGGCTCACACCCCAGCCTGGCTCACACCCCAGCCTGGCTCACACCCCAGCAGGTGCCTGCGCTCTCTCATGTCCTTTTCAGCTTTGCATTTTGACCTTCCCGGGTCTCAGACAATGCTATTTCCATGGAGCCTCCGACCTGTTTTCTTTTTTAATTTAAATTATTCTCTGGGTTAAATGTCTTCTTCTTAGCTTGAGTCTTTCCTTTTGAACTGCATGGTTTCTTTGTTGGGCACCAGCAGGGGCAGGGCACTCTGACTGACAGGTGGAGGACTCTGGCTCCTCCCAGTCACTTCCTGGACTGGAACCGCTGCACCCCACCTGAATAGTAAGTTATACATTGGCTTCTCTTCCAGGTCTGGAAGACTGGGGCATTTTCTTGGGGCTCTCATGAACCCTGGGCTGGGTTTTTCCAGACAGGCTGATGATCAACCAGCAGAAAGCACAAAGAGGCGGCAAGACCCACTGACCTCGTCCTCTCCAGAGACGGGGTGGCCAGCCCCACGGGCCCGTCGGGAGCAGCACTGCATCTCTGTGTGGAGGCCGGGCTGACCCTGCCCTCTGAGGGTGGACATGTGGGAAGCCGCCTGGAGAGGCCCAGGCCATCCCACTGCTCCCTGCACCGGCTCCACGCCAGCGGCTGGTGAGGGCCCCAGTGAGGCATCCTTCGTGGTGGCTCTGATCTCTGCCAGGTGGAGTAAGTACCTGGACCACACAAGGTCTGGTTTCTGCATCATGGTCTTCAGTACACACAGTCCAGATGGAAGTTCCCCAGAGCCTCTGTGGATGGGGCTGAGCCCTCGGAGATCAGGCCGTAAGAGGAATGGTGAGGAGTTCCTCCTCTCTGAGCAGGATGCTCCCTTGGGGAGCACGATGTCCTCCCGGGCCTGCGCCTGTGTGCCCACGCTCTCTCCTCCTCTAATATGTGAGCGTCCGCCCACACCGAAGCACGCCATGCTGAGGCTGTCCCCGCGCTTTTGCTCTGAGTAACTTTTGTGGAAACTCAGGGGCTGGGGCCTGGGTCTCAGAGCAATCACTCTGGAAGGACCGCAGTTTTAGGGACTCAACTTTGCATCCCTAAGCACATGCCTAGCACCAGACCACATTCATTCTTTATGTACAAGCCAGAAGTGCCTCTCAACGCTTCTTTACGGTAGCTTCCAGAGCATCTCCTCTAGACAATGGTAAGGGGGTTCCCACGCGGTGGACACCTGTGTGGATCCCATTTGAAACCGGACCTGGGAAGTGCATTTCTCCCCGGACATTGCAGGCTCTTCAAGTCATAAAAGGAAGACTCCTGGCTCAGGGTGCGGTGGCGTCTGTGTGGTGCTGAGAGGTCAGTGAGGAGGGAGGCACGTTAGGAATGAAGACGGCGTTGGCTGAGGTTCCAGGTCTGGCAGAGGCAGTGGAACACACGGGTGAATCCTGGAGAGGACTTGCTGGGAAGCAGACGCGCCTCCAGGATGCAGGGACTTTGCACATGCTCAGCCTTGCCAAGATCCAGGAGCAGATAGAGTTTTCATAACTAAGTATGATGTTCAATGTAGGCTTCATGAACATACTATACTAATTTATGGGTTTTTTTCTGGTATGTCCAGGTATTGGATTTGTCAAATGCCTCTTCTATGTTTATTGATTGATCATGTGATTTTCTTCATTAATCTGCTGATAGAATATATTATATCAATTTAATGTTCAATGTTGCATTGACTCTGCCAATCTGAAATAAATCAATCCTACTTAATCACGGTATATAATTCTTTTTAATGCAATGTTAAATTCCAGTTGCTAATATTTTTGAGTATTTTTCCCACTCTGTGTATGATATGCTTGCCATAGTTTTCTTTTTTCATAATGTCTTTGTCTACTTTTGGTATTTTGTAATAACTTCTTTATAGGATGAGTTCAGAAGTACTCCCTCTGCTTCTGTATTATAGAGGAGTGTGAGGAAGACTGTATGATAACTTCCTTAGTTCACCCAGAAATTCACTTGAGCCTCTTGGTTTGTTTTGAATCGTTCTTAAATATTTATTCAGTTTTATAAGGAGAGAGAGAGAGAGAAATGATGATGATGATGATGATGATGACAATGATGACGATGATGATGATGACGATGATGACGATGATGATGATGACGATGATGATGATGATGATGACGATGATGACGATGATGATGATGATGATGATGATGACGATGATGATGATGATGATGATGATGACGACGATGATGATGATGATGACGATGATGATGATGATGATGATGATGACGATGATGATGATGATGATGATGATGATGATGATGATGATGACAATGATGACGATGATGACGATGACGATGATGATGATGATGATGATGATGATGATGATGATGATGATGTTCTCTGAGCCACTGGATTCCTGGTTTGCCATCTGATATTCCTATGAAGTGATTTCTCAGCTCTTGTCATTTAAAATATTTCTTTCACCCCCATCTCTCCCTTCATGGAATTTCCACTACACTTGGGTAACTCTCTTGCAGGCATTGCACACTGATTTTTCTCCTGTCCTTTTCTCTTTGCTTCACAGTTTCCTTGTGTCTATTGATTCTCCTCCAGTCTCTGTCATGTCCAGTTGACTAATGAGCCCCGTGAAGGCGTTCTTCAATACTGCCACAATAGTTTTGATTTCTAGCATTTGAAAATCCTTCCTTGTGATGTCCACCTCTCAGCATATATCATCTGCTCTTCTAGCATGCTATCTGATAAGCCATTACAATTCTTAGCACATGGCTCTGGGTGCTATTCCCCACCTCCCTTCCATCACTGAGTCAGGCCTGGAGGCCTGCTTGTGTCTTGTGTTGCGGTTCGCCTCTGTCTTCCTGGGCATGGTGCTGTGTGTGCAAGGAACTACTGCAACGAGGCCTCCAGTGGTGTGTGGCCACCCTGGGGTGGCAGGTGTGTTTGGCCACAGAAGCAGATCAGCCCTGCTGGGAGTGGGCGTGACAGGTGTCTTGGTGTCTCTGGCTTCCAGGTGAGGCAGGCCTGCCCGGGCGGGTGGACTTCAAGGCTTCCCTTGCCCCATGAGGAAGGCAGGAGCTGGATTGGCCATTCCCCACCCCCCAAGGTAAGTCAGGCTCTGATAACCTCCCTGTTGGTCAGGCTCTGGGTGACCCTTTCTCCCAAGGTAGGAACTTGTTAGGAAGAATGGAATGTTCTAGCATTTCAATGGAATCATTGGGGATTTCCCCTGGCCCTTACCATGGGGCCAGGTCTGGCTGTTGGAGGTGGGTTTCCTTGGACGGGGGAGTGGGGGTGGGGGGGAGGGGCACAGGCAGCCGTCTCCATCTCTGGAGTTTGTGCCTCCTGCTTTCCACACCGGCCCCCACCAAGCTCTCAGTCTCCCTCATCATCCTCAGGCCCTGCTGCCGAGTGCTGGCTTCTGGGGCACTGCTGGCCCTCAAGTCCCTCCTCAGTCAACTGCCACTCTCTGGGTCCACTCTTGTCCCTTCTGTTCTGAGGCAGAAGTGGGCTCTGTGATCTCAACTCTCTGAGCAATCTAAGAAGAGTTGTTGGATCTTCAATTTGACTAGACTTCACCTTATTGCCAGGATGGGGTTACTACACCTAAACCCCGTGCCAGGAAATCACAAGCCACGCCCATGCTTTAGGCTTGGTTCTGCTGGGCAGAGGAACCTTCCGGGAGTACAGGAGGCCACAGGGCCGGCCTGGGCTGGAGGCAGGGCTGCTGCATGCATGTCACCAGCAGGAAGCTGAACGGAGGGGCCGAGCAGAGATGTGAGCAGCAGCCCGACTGCTGCTGGTCCTCCACTTTGTGCTGCATCTGAACAGCTTGAGCCTCTACTTTTGGCAGCCTTGGGCCCAGCGAGCTTCTGACTTTCCCAGCATCATGAAGCCATCCAAGGTCAAGACCAGAACCTGCCCATCCTCCCCTTCCGTCTGCGCCTCTCTCAGCCAGTAAAGAGGCTGCTCTGCCTGAGGTTGGGGAAGCGCGGCCTCCGGACACAGCGCGCCCTGGCTGCCCTCACAGCTGTGTTTCCTCTGCAGGGCTTCACGCTCTCCTCTGTGAAATGAACTTACCAATGGCCCTGGTGCGTATACGGGCACACCTACCGCAATGCCATCGGGCCACCAGGATGGAGTAGGCAGCAGGGATGTGCAGTGGAGATGCAAGCATTGGCAGGTCTGGCAGGCAACTCGGAAAGTGATTCCGACACCAGAGCAAAGGAAAGACCTTGTCTAAGAAAGACCTGCCAAAGCCGGCATGCCAGGGGCAGAGGGGGTGACTCTGAAAGACGGAGGGCAAGAGCAAGCGTCAATTCAACCACAGCTTGAAGACGGAGGCTTTCAGAGGAAGGAAAGTGCACTGTGTGAAGCCCTGCAGACACACTGCCCGTGGCTGGTGTGAGCGTCCAGGCCCACCCCAGGGGGAATTTCTGTTTAGCAAGTTCCGGCTCCAAGTTCACAGGGGAATAGATGCCGACAGGATCACCCAGGCTGCATTTTCCTGACTCCTCTCTTTAGCGGGGCCCTTTTGTTCTGCTTCAGAAACAATTCTTTCCTCTCAAGCAGATAAATACAAGCTAGGGAGTTTTATAGGTAGGTTTTATGTCATGCGACTCATTTACTGTTGGCTAAGATTAACAAGCTGCCATTGAAGACGCTCCTCGGGATTCCTTTGAGAGTCTCCAAGTCCACAAGGTTTCCCCTGCATCTTTCATTTTAACCCAAGTTTGACCGACTCCTTGTTTTAAGGCTGACGCCTCCAATAATAAATAAATGAAAAGAGAAGATAGCAGTTCCCAGTTCCACATTACCCCACAAAGGAGGAAAAGGACTGACTAGAGATGGCTTTGAAACTGAGGTGTTCAGGCTGCCTGGATGGGAGCACTTTGTGGGGAGTCTGCGATTAGACAACACTCAGGCTCTACATGATCGTGTTCGTGAAAGCAGACTCGCCGCATGTCTTGCTCTGTGCATGCTTGGGGCTGTAGGCTGGGCTGAAGAAGAGACAGTCTATCAGCAACCAGGAAGAGAAAAGAGATAATAACGACAGGACCAAATAAAAAATGTTATTTATCACTGCTCTGGTGTCACCAGCCTGTTACTTTATTGTTCTTGAGAATAATGGGATTTATGAAGCCCATTCATCCTCTAGTCACATGGAAAATGCTACATTTTAATGATGAAGAGCGTGTCTGAAATCCCACATGCACAAGCACCTGAAAATGAGTTACAGAACTCCTTTCTGAGAAAATCTGTCTGTCGAACCTTCCAAGTGCTGCCCCTTTCTTGGTAACTCTGATGTTACAGTTGAGAAGCAGCAAGAAATACAACAGCTCAATTTAGGGAAACGTGAACATTACACGGCATTGGTGAAATCCCAGACACAAAGTAAAATGAAAACAGCTGTGGATGCACAAATTGCTGTGGGCAGTGGGAGGCCATTTATCTCGGAAAGTCAAGCAGGAATTCTGGGCCACACTGACTGGCCTGCATCTGGGCAGGTTGCAGACCCATGCAACTTGCTAGAGCTCTGAACGGTCACGTCTCCCTTCCACCCCACTGGAGCCACTGGAGCAGGGTGCAGCACTGAGCTAAGGGACCAGTCTCAGACCCAATATTCTTGGGCATTGCAAACCAGAGAAATGGGGGCCCCAGTGCCAGGATGCCACCTGCTGCACTATCAGTACCTCCTGTGGCCTTGATACCTCCCCTAGATATGTAGCACAGGGGCCCTGGTGGCTGGAACTGCTGGCCGCAGGGGACTCATAATCTGAATGGTTTTGTTGGGGCAATGAATTTATCATTGCCAGGCTCTTCTCCTTGCTAGGATCAGAGAGAAATGGTGCCTGGATACTCGGGGCTTCTCATTGGCATATGCACATCTTTCTTATCCCACAGGTGTGGAGTTTGCTGGGAGGGAGGAAGGGAGGAAGGGAGGCAGGAGAAAGGAGGGAGGGAGGGAGGGAGGAAGGGCAGATGATCACTGCTTCTTAGAGACAGGAGAAGCCAGACCCTGGTGATGCGATGCTGGGCTTTGCAGACGTGCACGCGCACACAGTCCCCAGCTCTGGCTTTTGGTGCTGTTCAGGAATGTCAGAGCCTCCCATAGAGAGCCCACCCTCCCACCCCACGGCCGGGCTGGAGGTGGTTGGTGGGGCCCTCTGAGTGCACGGCGGGGCCAGAGCCTCCCGAGAGCCCGGCTGCCTGTCAGGCTGCCGTCAGCGGCCACTGCGCTGTAGCCCAAGGCAACCTGGCTGTGGGACGCCCTCAAGCCCCAATTAGAGGAAAAACATTGCCCGGGAGAACACGGAAGATAAATATGACTTGTCTTTCTTTAATTAAGTTTGATCGGAGGTTAGTCTGCATCCAGGGAAGCCAGCCCCAATTTTCAGTGTGGTTTGCAAACCAAAGGAAAGCCATCTAAAACCACAGGAGAACACAGGCCTCAACTGAGGCCTGGGGGTCAGCCGGCCTGTACCTTCAGGATGTTCACACAGAGCGAGGTTTACACGGCTCCTACGGACTCAGACTCAAACTAGAGGAGAGCCTCGTCTTTTCAAATTCCCCTTCCTTCCTTGAAAGATGAGCCCGGGGATGGAGCGCCTTCTCCCAGCCACCTACCCAGGTCCTGTAGTTCAGCCCACAGCCTGGGCCTCCTCACATCTCCTCAACCACGGGCAAGCCAGTGCCCGAGGGAGGCTGACCTGCGGGCCCCTGGCCACGAGAAGGGGTGTGGTGCTCACCTGCAGAGGCCTTGGTTTAGCCACCAGATAGAAGTATTCCAGGAAACTACGGAGCACCCTGAAAGCACTGGTTAATTTTTATTTTATGTGGTGATAACTGGGGTTTGAGCACAGAGCCTTCTGCTTGCTAGGGAGGTGCTTTACCACTTGAATCACAAGCAAAGACCTTTTATGCTTTCGCTATTTTTCCAGGAGGGTCTTGAGGTTTATTTTTTCCAGGCCAGCCTCCAACTATAAACCTCCCACTCACTCTTCCTTGTGGCTGGGATGACTAGATCCAGTTTCCTTGTTGAGATAAGAGACCGACTCACGTTCTGCCCAGGCTGGCCTTGAACCATAATCTTTCCCATCTCTGATTCCCAGCTAGCTAAGATTGCAGATGTGAGCCACCGTGCCAGCCTCTTCAGTGCATTGAAATATATATATACATACACACATTTATTTGCTTTTTGTCCGAGGATGGAATAACTGTTTAAGACATGAAAGCAGGTCAAAGCTAAGTGTCACACGCCTGCAATTCTGCATTCAACTGCACATAGAAATGCACAAACACCCGACTGCATGGGGCTGAGGAAAATCCCTTGCAGACACTAGGTCCTGTGGGCGGCAGGGTGAATGCCTGCCCAGCCTTGCTAGGGCCCCTTTTACAATCCCCTCCTCTGCAGCAGTCACCAGACAGCCTCTCTGAGTGACCTTGCCACACTGTGCACCAATGCACACGTGTGTGTTTGTGTGCCTTCATGTGAGGCTATACACATGCAAATATATACATCGACACTGGCATGGGTATTTAGACATAGAGCATCAAAATTCCTTATCTTAAAACCCTCAAGAATATGCAGCTAAACAAAAGCACTAAGAGCCATGATTATTTAACCGCGTGTCAGGGAAAAGACCATTCCTTCAGTCAGTGGAGCTGGGGAAAACTGAACGCCAACATAGGCCAGACTGACACCTGACCTCTGTCCCTAACTCTACACAAAAAGTCAGTCCAAATCAGACCAAGGCGTCACCTGTGAGACCTCAGAGGATGAAAGTTGTGGAAGAAACACAGGGGACACTTCCAGAGGATGAAAGTTCTGGAAAAAAACACGGGAACACTTCCAGACACTGGCACAGGCAAGGATCTGCTCAGGGAGATTCCCGAAGCACAGGAATGGAAGGCAAGAACTGGCAAATGGTTCCATCAGACTAACAAGCTCTGCCCAGCAGAGGACGCATCCAAGAGGAGGAGAGGCCGCATGTAGAATGGGAGACAACTTTTGCCAACTGTTCTTCTGACAGAAAGCTAACATCCAGAACACATCAGAAATTCAAAAGGCTCAAGAACAAAAATTTAAAAAATTACAATCCAATTTAAAAATGAGAAATGGTATGAATAGAAGTTTCTCAAAAGCAAACCTTCAAATGTCCAATAGATTTATGAAGATGCACCGAGCTTCATGAGATCTAAGGGAAATGCAAATCAAAACCGCAATTCCGCAATTCCATATCATTTCACTCCGGTTGGAATGGTAATTATTTAAAAAATGAAAATAATAGTTCTCAGAAGAATGTAGAGGAAGGGAGCCAGCCAGCTGTCCATGCCGAGAGCGCGGGCACTGCCGGTGGGAATGCAAACGAGGGCTTCCACTATGGAGGTCAGGAGGGAGGGGCCTAAGCCTAAAATCAGATCTATTGTAGGATCCAGCCATCCATTACTGGCCATATATCTGAAGAAAGTGAGGTCAGCACACCATAGGCATGCTGGCCAAGGAATGCATGCTTTTTGTGGTGCTGTTCACAATAACTAAGGCATAAAACCAGCCTATAAAAGATGATAAAAAATGTATATGTGTATGCATGCAATGGAGTATTATTCAGGCATCAAGAAGAATTAAGTCTGGTCACCTGCAGCAAGATGAATGGAGCTGAAGTGAAATCAGCCAGACACAGAAAGAGAAGTATTTCACTTTCTCTCACACAGAAAAATTAACAGATGCCAACCTGGAGTAGACTGGTGATTACTAGAGATTGCAAAGGATGTGGGTTTGGAACATGGGTGTTGGATTTGAGCAGTACATTCCTTTACACATGCCTAGAAATACGTCGATTCCATTTATAACTATAATTAATACACGCAAATAAAAGATGAAGTAATTTAAAAACTAAAAATAGATCCACTAGCTCTTTCCCTTCTGATTATGTCGAAAAGAAATAAAATCAACATACTAGAGAGATACCTGTCTGCCCATATTTATTGAAATTCTGTTCACAGTAACTAAGATACAGAATCAACATAGGTTTCTGTCATTAAGTGGAAGGATAAAGAAAATGTGGATATGCAAAGTGGAATATTCCTCAGCCAACATGAAGAGTGAAACGCTATTTCCACAAAAGGGATGGAACATGCTAGTTACAGTGAGAAAAATATGTCATGTGTTTTCATGGATGTTAGAAAATGTCAACTTGATACAGAATAGTGATTGCCAGGGGCTGAGAGGATGGAGGGAAGGGATTGGGGGTGGTTGGATAATAGATGTAAAATCAGTTTGATGCCAGATGCTGGTGGCTCATATCTTTTATTCTAGCTACTCAGGAGGCTGAGATCTGAAGATCTTGGTTCAGAGCCAGCTCAGGCAAAATGTCCTTGAGACTTTTATCGCCCAAAAGCTGGAAATGATCACAGAATATCACAAAATAATCACAAAAAGCCAGAAGTAGAAGTGATAGAGCATCAGCCTTATGTGAGAAAGCCAAGTTGAGAGTGTACGGACCTGAATTCAAGCCCTAGAGCTAGCGTGCACACACCCCCCACAGATGGACAGGAGGAATAAGTTCCAGTGTAGAGATAAGGAAATGGAAATGCTAATTACTTTGATTTGGTAAGAACATCATACCTCATATATAATGTATTGCATTTTCAAACCGTACTCATAATTATGTACAATTATTTTGTGTTAATCACTTTTTAAAGTTTGAGATGTAAATTCTAGCTACCCTGATTTGATAATTACACACTGCCTACGTGCATGGAATTTTCACACTGTACCCCATAATGATGCACAATTAAAACACCTAGTAAAAATAATTACAAATTGAAGGATATGTAGGTTTGCCACTATTTCATAGGGTTTTTTATCCTCCCAGCTATGAAGAAATATGTCTCATTAATTTTTCTGTGTTGGACATTTTTACCTTCCTGTAACAACCTTTGATGGGCACAACATGTTATTCTCATACAAGCAGGCTAGGATAAGTTGCCCTATCTAGAACATTCTCATGCTATTCAGAAGCCAATGTAGTGTAAAGGTCAGTGGAGCAAATGTGTGTCTATGCATTGTGTGTGTGTGTGTGTGTGTGTGTGTGTGAGTATACATGATATGTGTGGGAGCCTGTCTATGCATATCCATGTCTATATGAGTGTCTATATGTTTGCACAGCTGCGTGAGTTTGTATGGTATGCATGTGTGCAGATGTGTGCACAGGTAGGAGGTTTTATTTCATGCATACCAGGGTTTCTTTCTCCTTTTCTGCACATGGGATGAATTTCTTTTCCAAAAATCAGGCCAAGCACATGGAAAGGATGAGTTGGAGTGTTCTTTCATTCCAGAAGATGTCTGTATAGATCTTCAAAGCACTTGTCATACTTTTCCATCTACACCCACCGCATAGAGATACTCACCTTTCAGGGAGCGTTCTTGGCAAGGAGACAGAGTGACAGGAACAGAGACGAGGGTGTTGGCCCCACTGCCATTGAGGGCGATGCTGGGATAGAGCCGGACGCCCGTGCAGGGCGGCACACACGGGAGCCTCCTGCCCCCCTCCTCCTGAGAGGGTCAGGGCCCTCATCCCTCTTCCCACCTGCTTTACAACCGTCTCCATCCTGGACTGCCGGAGCCTGTCTTTGGGGCGCTGCTCGGAGCTCTGGGTGCTGTCGTATGCAGCAAGCGGCATGGATGGCATGGACAGCCGTGGCCTGCTTCACTCCATGGCCCAGCACTAGAGCTCAAGGACTCAGGTCTGACACAGGAGCCAGGCCCAGGCTGCCAGTCAGGCCTCACAGCTGGCTTTGCAGAGAGTACCAGGGAGCTTCTCACTGAGAATTGGTGAGCAGGATAGAGTCAGGCGCGGCTGGGCGTCTGACCCCAGGGGCTGGTGTCTGTCTCTGGATCAGCAGGAAGCCCGAAGCTGGTATGTGGGACACTCTTTCCAGGAGCCCAGACAACTAAAATCTTGCATGGAGGCTAGAAGAGATCTGCAGATGCATATGTGCTTACGACGTGTGGTCACATCTCTACCTTACGCCTCAGCCTTGTGGAAGAACTACACTGCCAAGTGAATTAGTCTGCGTGGAGACATCCAACTCAGGCTGGGTGTGTGTTTCTCAGAAGGCAGCGGTGCCAGTTGTCCCATCCTCCAGGCCTTTCCTCAGGCTGAGGAGCCAGAGCCCCTCTGAAGAGCCACAGGGAAGGGGATGGCCCAGAGACCCCAACCTTTCCCGAGCTCGTCCTCACCAATCGCATCTCACTTCCTGAGGAGGGTGGCAGGCTGTGAGGCTCCCCACACCCCCACGGGAACCACACCCTACCAGGGTGCCGTCCGCTGGAAGATGAGGGCAGTGGTGTGGAGTGGGAAGGCTTCGTTTGGACCTGGCAGTATTTTCTCAGATAAACTTCCTATTCAGCTTCTGTCACATGCAGAATTGGACCTGGGCAGACCACGCCCAGCACAGCGCAGTCACCACGGGCACGGGGCTCAGCGGCACAGATTGGCTAGGCCAGGGGCTCTTATCGATGACAAGCTCCGAAGCACCCGGATTCCTAATTGAAGGCCATTGGTGAGGGGGAGCGAGTGCCAGAGGCATGAGAGAATTTCCATGGATGCTTGTCATGGTCTAATGAGCTGATCTGGAGTGGATTCATCCAATCCTCTGGCCCCAAACCGTTTTCATGAATGGTTTTGGCTTCCGTTGGAGGCATCTGGCCAGAACTTGGTCTTAGCGATCACGGAAGCAAACAGAAGCCTGCTGAGGCCGACAGGAGACAACCATTCTCAAACAAACACACATTCTCTGGAGAAGATCCACAGTTCTAGTCTGACGTCACCACGCCCCACACGACAGGAATAGCACACTGGCCACAGTGACAAGCGCAAGAGGCCCAGGGGAGGAATGCCGTGTCAGGATGGGTGATCTGGAAAGACGGGGGCTCTGGGCCGCAGTCAGCTCGGGTGCCGTGGGCTGGGGTGCCGTCGCAGGTCAGTGGTGGCTGACTGGGCGCAGCACCCCATCTCCTCACCCTGGTGCGGGTCCAGGGGAAGGGAGAAAGACAGCATGCGCCCTGAGAGACCGGCTGCCGGACCTGGCCCTGCACAGACGGTGCAGGGTGGACCCATGGGCTCAGCTCCCGAACGCTCCATGGATGCTGTATGGCAAGTGTGGTCCACGGACAGGGAGAGACTTGAGACTGGAGCGGGGCCCAGAGGCTGGGGGATGGTCGGGGCTGCGGGGCCTTCCTCATCCCCCGGGGTAGCGGTCCTCCGGACCTCAGAGTACCTTGTTCTCTCTCAGGGCCTGGCGATCCAGATCAACAAATGGCCTTTTGGTTTGGGCTGGTTGACAAGGGTTTATCCACCTCAGAGCTTCTGGCACTTGGGGCGGGGTGATTTTGGGGGAGGGAGAGGGCCTTATCTGTGGGACACTTGTCTGTAGTACCCTGTCTTCCCGCCACTCAGCACCCAAAGGACCCTTGGTGACAACCGACACATCTCAGGTCCTGGTCCCCGTCAGGTCAGAAGCACTGTGAGGACCCAAATGCCTCCAAATTCATAGAGCTCACACCTGTGACAGGCAGAGAAGAGGAACAAAAGTCTCCGCCATAGGAACATGATTTGAATGCTGCACACACAAACTTCGTTAGCACGAGAACCTTGGGAATCAACGGCGGCCAGTTTTCACCTTTCCCCTGTGCAGGAGTCTCCATGCTAGAGAGGAGGGTTATTTTTTTTTCTTATTATCTTTTTTTATTGTGGTCATGGGGCCTGAACTTTGGGCCTGGGCACTGTCCCTCAGCTCTTCAGCTCAAGGCGAGTGCTCTACCACTTGAGCCACTTCCGGCTTTTTCTGCTTCTGTGGTGCTAAGGAATCGAACCCAGGGCCTCATGCATGCAAGGCAAGCGCTCTACCATGGAGCCACCTTCCCAGCCCTAGAGAGGAGGTTTTGACCTGAGCCATGGCTAGAAATGACAGGTCACCAGCAGCGGAGGGGTGAAGCCCGGCAGGGCTGGGCAGAGCCACGGGGATGTTGCTGGTGTGCAGAGGTGGAGTTGGACTCACAGGGGGGTGGCGCTGGCTCCTTCCTGAGCCCAGCCAGCGTGGCTCTGCAAAGCCGTGGCCAGAGGCGTGGGCTGCGTGCTGTGGCGGGGCTGCAGGGGGCTGGGGGGAGGGTGAAGTGGCAGGGAGTGCCTGCGAAAATGGAGGCGCACGCTCTCTTGTCACGCACCCTGCCTTCCCCGGTGCCTCCTCCATCCACACCACTGTCCTCCACAAGGAGGAACAGAGCAGCGAGGACCACGCTCCTCCAGGGGCACTGGGCAGGTGCTGGGTAGGTGGGAGGGAGAATGGTAAGGGGCAGGAGAGCTGATGGAGAGCAGATGAAGACTACCGGAAGACTACAAACTGGTCTCTCCCTGTGGCTGGGGGTCTGGGACGGGCCTCCCCTGGCCTGGCCCTCGGGCCCAAACTGACAAGCTGAGAGTATATCAGGTAAACAAAGCCTAAAGGGCAGAGTGCTGGATAGCATTCAACTTCCAATTTAGGTCAATTTACAGTGCTCGGGTTTCAGTAGCCCTGGGGCGGGGCGGGGCCTTCAGACTAGGCAGGGGCTCTACCAGTTGAGCTATATCCCGAGCTTGACTTCTACTTTAGCTGCTATGCTAAGACAAAAAATCTCGAGGTGTCCCTCAGACCATGTGGGGTCCATGTCCACACCAAGTGGACCTCAACGCTGTGAGCTCAGATTTGGTTCTGGAGCCTTGAGAAAGAAAGGTCCTGGCAGGGCAGAAGGTGGGTCAGGGTGATTAGTATTTTCTCCAGGTGAGAATTTTCCTATGTGGGAACTGAGTGAAATATTTTAAAATTCTTTGCCAGCCCAACAAAACTTGTCCTAGAGCAGGATTTGAAACCTAGAAGAAAAAAGGCAAAACTAAACTAGAAAGGTTCCAGGAGCTGGCATTCCAGCCTTGGTGGCATTCCTGAAATTCCAGCCCCAGGGCTGGTCCTCTCCCTCTCCCTGGCCCTGGGGAGCATCTGCTCTGCCGATCCCGGATCCCCGTGGGCCTGGGAGGCCCTGAGAGGCCTAGGCCCCTAGCCCAGGCAGTGGCCTGGGAGGCCCTGGGAGGCCTAGGCCCCTAGCCCAGGCAGTGGCTACGTTCTCTCCTTGGCTTTGTGCCCCTTGGACTCTCCCTTAAGAGGGAGAGCTCCTGACAACCCCCACAGAACTGAGTGAGGTTATTCAGAACAAATGGAATGAAACTTTTTTCCCCCCTCTGATCAAAGCAAAACTCTTTTTGAAGTTTTGCTATTTGATAGAAAGTGGCTTTCATAACAAGCTGATATATGAGCTAATAGGACATAAAGATATTTTATTAAACTGCACACCATTATTAATATTGCAGTTTTAACTTGAAAGAAATATGTAGAATGACACCACAAATTAATTAGATTATTTCATCGTTCTTTTACATTACAAACTTTGATACACTCGCATAGATATATAGGTACATTGATAAAAAGACACAAAGACAAACAGAATTTTAATGAGTGAGAAGCTTTTATCTACTAACACTTTGTGACTTAATTTTTTCTGTTTATTCTGCCTATTGATTCCAGTTGAAACCTGCTGTTTTAATGTTGTTATTGATATTCTCTCTGGATTTCCTTCTAATTCTGGCATTGATATTACCTTGATCGGATTTAGTTTATTTGAATTGCCTGTAGGTTTTGGTCTCTGGAGTTTTCCACTGCTTATAGACATGCAAAGGTAAACCTCTCTTTTTATCTAAAAATCCTTGAGAGACTCTGAAAGATACAGCGTTTCTGAGAACATTAAAAAGCAAGAGACAAGAGTCAAAAGGAATCTGCTTCTCGGCAGTTTCTTCAAGACTTCATTTTTTTCTCTCCCGTCTGGACACAACCGGCTGGCTCACATTTGCAAATTGGGAAGGAAGAAAGGGAGTGTTTGTCATGTTGTCCTAAGAGATTCACACATTGGTCTCTAGACTCTGCCTTGAAGCCACCAAGTTTTGCAAGAGAAGAATATGCACAGAAATGTGATTTTGGCAACTTTATTTCTTTAGGAAAGAGGATATGTACCTGGGCATTAATTTGAACCATATGAAATTTCCATACCTTACAGGTCACACAAGGCCAGAGATGGCTATTTTGTCCAATCTGACCTAACATGAGTAACTCTTTTCTAAGATGGAGAAAGTGTAATTTTCCAATCACTAACAATGGCAAATATAGCTGGGAACTTGTGGTTCATGCCTATAATCCTAGCTACTCAGAAGACTGAGATCTGCGGATTGTGGTTCAAAAGTAGCCTAGGCAGGAAAGTTCATGAGTTTCTTATCTCTAATTAACCAGCAAAAAACCAGAAGTGGATCTGTGGCTCAGGCGATAGAGTGCCAGCTGAGGGACAGTGCCCACTACCAGCACACAAAAAAGGGAGTAGGGCTAAGGAAGACAGTTGTAATGGATTGAATATAAATAGAAATGAAGGACTTTGGGGAAAAAATGAGTGTTGGAGGGTGGGAAAGCCATGTGGACCAAAGGCCAGTGATACAATTTAACCTAATCTATTGCTAGTTTTATTATTTTTATTCAAAATGTGTTCTAAATTCTCAAGGGAATAAAGAGCACAGTTAAGAAAGCAATTGTTCTATTACACTGTGAATAGTTCATTGCTATTGACAAGTGTTGTGTAGATTGAGTTGGTTCAACCAGCTGGTCCTTTCCAACGCCCTAAAGACTACTTTGTATTGGTTTCCTTTACTTCCTTCCTTCCTTCCTTCCTTCCTTCCTTTCCTCCTTCCTTCCTTCATTCCTTCCCTCCTTTCTTCCTTTCCCCTTCCTTTTCCTCCTCCTTGTTTTGGTGGTACTGGGGTTTGAACTCAGGGCTTTGTGTACACCAGGCAAGTACCCTACTGCATGAGACACAGCCATAGCCCCTTTTATTGCTTGTTTTTCATTTTTGAAACAGGGTTTTGCCCTGCACTAACCTCACCCCATGATCATCACGCATAAGCGAGATGCAAACCTGGGACTACCGAAGTGACCCACCACAACCAGATAGAGGACATGGAATTGTTCTAACACCTCTGTCTTTGTGTCTATCTACCTGTCTGTCTTTCTTTCTCATTCTTTCCCCTCTCTGATTTGCTTAGGCTTGAACTGTGAGATCTTAATTTCTGTCCTAACTCCCAAGTAGCTGAGGTTAAAGGCATATACCACCATACCTAGCCTTCTAGTTTCCAATTTCAAAGTACTTTTTTTCACCTCAGTATTTGTACCCTACTTTTTATTCTTATAGTTTTTTTTTCTTCTTAAATAATATTGAAATGGAAACACTAATTAAAATGCTCAAAGCTATGAACTCAGTCAAGCTGACTGAGTGGGGTCATTAATGATTTCTTCCTACATTTCCAAAGTAGTCAATAAATTGCTTTCTTTTTTCTTCAGTTATCAGGGACTTTGAAATCTACTGCTCTGAAAAGTCTCAAAGGTGCTTCTGGAAAAACAGAGGCCTTTCTTTGCTTAAGGGATGGGGCTCACTTCACAAAAATAGGAGGAGGAGGAAGGGGCAATCTCTTTTCCTCCTGTGACTCGTCTACTGGTGTGATTCTGAGTTACCACAGTGTGTCCAGTCTACCAAGAGAATCCTAGTTTGCTAAAAAGCTCTGAAAGCCAGGAGCTAACATTCCAGGAACAAGCCCTGCCTGTTGTTACTTTATTTATCAGAACACCTCATTGGTCAGGTCCCACTGGTTACCCACCACTGGGGAAGCAGCTCATTGGCTAGACTCTGCCAAGGAAACAGCTCATTGGCTAGACCCCAGAGGGGAAGCAGCTCATTGGCTAGACTCCACTGAGGCAGCAGCCCATCGGCCTGCTTATTGGCAGCTTATTGGCCAGGCCCCAGCTTGCCTGGTAAGTGTGAGGCCCTGAGTTCAAACCCCAGTATTGCCTAGGTGAGTAAATAAATAAATAAATATACAGAAAAAATGGAATTTTGAGAGAGACACAGAGAGAGAAATTGTTGACCTTCCAAATTTTCATTCCAACCTTACATGCCTTGACAACTCAAATAGCCCTCAAAGTTAACATGTTAAAGATGTGACCATATTGATATTATCAGATACTATTATATGGGAAAATTTAAGACTAAATGCAAATGCTAGCTGTCTAGAGTTTCCATGAATAAAAGAGCTAAATAGTAGGATGATTCCAGTTAATATACTAGGGGCATGGGCTTCACTCCTCTGTCTGAAAAGGGGAAACACAGCTAATGGGCAGGTGACATTTGTGAATCCAGCAAGGTACACACATATCGTTAAGACTGGCAGTGGCTGCTATTTTGACCTGATCCAACAGAGAATTTCCTCCTCCAAGATCAAGGGAAGGTAGTATTTAGAGGGCCACTCATACCTGGGTCGAAAATTTAAGACATGAATTATTAGCCCCAGATAGTCAATGACATGTTACAATGGAGCAAGTAAATGAGCAATGCATGGTAGGAGTCCGCTCACCTCACATGAATAACCCCTCCACAGCCCTCCAATGGACTGCTTGCCATTCCTTATGTTTCCTTCTCTGCAGTCAAGGAGGCAGGAGAGAGCAGCAGGGCTGCAGGTGGCGTGAGACCAGCCAGCTCTTCCTTTCCATGGCTGGCAGGCTTGACCAGAGCCAGTGTTTCCCTTTGTGATCAGCTTCTGGCAGGAATGGGGCTGAGAAGACAAGACGCTGTGATGGCAGCTTCGGGTCCTCCAGCCCCTGTGCCTTTCTTGGCCTGGACTTGAGGGCCCACTCACAAGAGCTCAGGAGGTGCTGGCATGACAGCCTGAGGTGGCTTTGAACCCCGTGAGAAGGGCCTTCAGGATGGAACTGTCCCAGGATTGCTTCATAAACGGAGGGACAAGTACTCCAGAAGAGAAGTAGCTGCACAGGCACCCAGAGTTTGGCTGAGCTCAATGTGTGTGTGTGTGTGTGTGTGTGTGTGTGTGTGTGTGTGTGTGTGTGTGTGTGTGTGTGTGTGCACACTCGCATGTGTGCACATGGATGTACATGAAGCCAGATGAGATTGGTCTTGGAATCCATACATGGAATGAGCAGGTGGCCCTGCTCTTGGGGACAGCTCCTCCAATCTGTGGAGGACCTGCATGGAGCAGAAGGCAGAGGGAGGAGCTGTTGCTCACTGCACCTGTCTGCTGGGCTAATCTTGGCTATCTCTCACCATTTTACTGGATTTGGGCAGGGTGGGCACCTAGTTGAGATGTAGCTTCCTAAGCAACCTCCACTTTCCCACACCAATCACATCACATCTGTGAGCGTGTGTGTGTGTGTGTGTGTGTGTGCATGTGGGCATTGGTACAGGGTGTGCATGGGGTGACAGCATGGTGGGGAGCTGGAACACTGACCTTGGCCTGTTTTGTGACCCCAGGCCCCATTTCCACAACTAGAGCATGTGAGTAACACCTACAGCTCATGGGGCAAGTTGTAGAAACTCCTAGAAGATGATGCACAATTAACACATTGATCTTTATAAGAATACAAAGTTGATTAAAAGCTACATTTCCCCAAGAATGTCAACACTAATTTGGTACACATGTTCCTCTAAAGACAACTATGTCACGAATTCAATGAATGTAGGCCTTTCACGTGTAAATTTAGGTATTAATTATCTGCTCAGGTAAGAGGCATTGAGGACTCCAAATAGGCTGCGCAAGTTAAGCAGCCATCATGTCCTTTGCGTCATGAGTGGAGAATACCAATGCTACGATGCACCTTTTTTGTCCATTTGTTGATGTTTGCAGCGCTTGGTGTCGAATCCAGGACTATGGCATGACGGCCACTGAGACACACCCCCCAAAATTCCAATGCTGTGGAAGGGGGGTCCCTGAGCCGAGTCTCACAGCAAGGGGGCGGGTGTGGAGCTGGAGCTGCGGCCGCAGCCTCCATCCGCTTCTTGAGCTTCGCCTCTGGCACCCCGCACCCCAAGTCAGCCGCTGGAGGGCTTCACGTAGGCCCTCACGCAGCCCAGTCTGCTGGTTCTTAGCATTTGGAGCCTTATGGAGCTGCAGTGAAATGAGGAGGAGTCAAGGACCCAAATCCAAGGGTGTGGGAAGATTCTGAGGGTGCCGGGAACGCGCCATTGCACTGCTTGTTTATTTATTTGTTGATTTTTCTTTTGTAAACGACATTGAAGGCTGGATTTCCAAGACCAAGCTGGTCTGAGCCTGTGCCAGTTGCTCTCACAAAGACCACAAAGCCAAAGTGGGTGTCTTAGCCAGTGCGAACTCACTTCCTCCTGGAAGTGGAGGCTGGAAGTCCCAGTCAAGTGTGCAGGCTGCGGATGCAGAAGGAGGCTCCTGTGCTGCTCTGAGAGGCTGGGCTCACCCCGTGTGTCGCAGACACAATTCTTCTGCTCTTAAGGACCCCTGCCAGAATGAATCAGAAGCCACCCCCAGCTAGGTGCCGGTGTAATCCTAGCTACTCAAGAGGCTGACATCTGAGGATCACGGTTCAAAGCCAACTCGAGCAGAAAAGTCCATGAGACTATTATCTCCAATAAACCACCAGAAAACTGGAAGTGGTGCTGGAGCTCAAACGGTAGAGTGCTTTCCTTGAGCTGAAGAGCACGGGGACAGCGTCCAGGCCCAGAGTTCAAGCCCCACGACAGACAAAACAAACAAACACCAAAAGCACAAAAAATATACCAAAAAGCCACCCTGACCTCATATTATTGTAATTAGCTCTTTAAGGCTTATTTCCAAATATAATCTCAATGCTGTGCAGTACTGAGGAGCTCAGCATGGAGATTTAGGGAAGACACAATTCAGTCCACAGGGAAGCTCATTTTTTTTTCTTTTTCTTTTTTTCCAGAGCTCAAATGCAACTGGAGATGGACAAGCTGGTGCTCACAGGGCCACCTTCCCTGGCTTTCTGGCTCAAGTGCAAGAACACTTCCCTAACAAGAGGCCCTCGGTTCAAATCCCAGCGTACCCACCCCTCCCAAACTGAGGTTCTTTTTCATCTGAGATGACCACACAAAGGAGCTGACCTCCAGACCCTGCCGGTGATGACAATGTCCCTGCGGTGCGGCCCCCTCTGCGGGCACCTGGCTGTGAGCACAGGGGTGCCAGGCCGTGCGCTTGTCTGCAAAGCGCGGGGGGTGGAGGCAGGGTACTGAAGTGAGGACGCCGCCAGCCTTCGGAGCCAGCTGTGCAAGTGAGGAGGCCATGTAGGACTTGGGTGCCAACGGGTAGTCAATGGTAGAGACAAGAGTGACGATGGAGATCGAGGAAGGAGGAGGGACCTAAGAGGTGCAGTGGCCAGCCAGAGGAGGAATGGCAGGAGGAACGGCAAGAGAGGCCAGCTGGAGGAACGGGAGCAGGCATGTGTGGGCTGGAGGGCTCCCTGGGCCTTCCCCCCCTCTGCCCCCTGGCTCCAGGAGCTCTGGCGTAGCTGCGGAGGATGATGGAACCACACACAGGGAGACTGAGACTCTGATGCCTGGACGTGGATGTAAAGGCTTCCCTCGGCCCCATTGGCCAGCATGCCGAGCCTGTTTCCCCTGTACTGGGTGGCCGCTCTCCCATGCCCTTGGGGACTGGAGCTGCGGGAAGAACTCCCTGCCAGTCACTCCTGCATGGCTGCCAGCAGCAGAGCTCCTTCAGGGATCCTGATGCCAGGTCCGGGGTGTGAAGCAGTCAGCTGCGCTGGGGGCTCCCAGGGAAGGCCTGGCGCATGCTCTTCCTCCACGCCAGGGCAGCCAGTGTCCCTGGTGTTCTGTGGCTTGTGGCAGACTCCGGTCTCTGTTTCCTTCTGTGCATGCGTACATGCTCAGCATGTGTCGCTCCTGGGTCTTTTCTCCTCCCCTCGTGATCTTGTGGCCGCTCATGGCTAAACAACCTCCTGAGTTGCCTCTGCAAAGACCTTACTTCCAGGTAAGGTCCCACGCACAGAAGCCGGGCATGAGGGGTTCCAGCTGCCACCTGCGAGACACAATTCAGCTGACAGAGTGCATCAGGGAGCCCGGGATGGAAGCAGCAGCCCCCTCCGGTGCCCTGTGGCTTCCTACTCTATCCCTGAGCACTGGCCCTCCACACGGACATGTGGATTTGGACAAGTTCTGAGCCCCACCTGCTCTCAGCAGGCGATGCTGAAGGGTCCCCTGTATCCCCCCGGGGACAGCAGAGGTCTCCTGTCCCATTCAGCTCTGGACTGCACCGGGAGACCGTGCGTCCTCCTCCTGGTGTTCTCTGCACCTGGGCAGGGCTGACACGCTCAGAAGAGGGACCTAATGACACACAGAAAGCCCAGATGAGACCCGCACAACTGGGGCCTCGGTCAGGGCCTGTCCTGTTACTTGCCAGACAGTCTGATGGTGACTTTTTTCTATTTTTTCCTCCCACTGAAAGACAATTTCTGAGCCAGCCATGTCCCCTCTTTCAAATCCCCTTCTCAGCTCCATCAATCTTATTTCAGGAGTAGGGTTTTAAAGCATCTATCTTTTGGCCTTGAAAATCCGCTGGGATTTATTTTAGGTGGAGGGAGCGGAGCCATCCAGCTTAGAGCAGGGGCTGCAGGGAGAGGCAGGGGCTGTGCGAGGAGAGGCAGGGGCTGTGGGGAGAGGCAGGGACTGTGGGGAGAGGCAGGGGCTGTGGGGAGAGGCAGGGGCAGTGCGGGGAGAGGCAGGGGCTGTGTGCGAGGAGAGGCAGGGGCTGTGTGTGGGGAGAGGCAGGGGCTGTGGGGAGAGGCAGGGGCTATGGGGGGAGAGGCAGGGGCTGTGGGGGGAGAGGCAGGGGCTGTGTGTGGGGAGAGGCAGGGGCTGTGTGTGGGGGAGAGGCAGGGGCTGTGTGTGGGGAGAGGCAGGGGCTGTGTGTGGGGGAGAGGCAGGGGCTGTGTGTGGGGAGAGGCAGGGGCTGTGTGTGGGGAGAGGCAGGGGCTGTGTGTGGGGAGAGGCAGGGGCTGTGTGTGGGGAGAGGCAGGGGCTGTGTGTGGGGAGAGGCAGGGGCTGTGTGTGTGGGGAGAGGCAGGGGCTGTGTGTGGGGAGAGGCAGGGGCTGTGTGGAGGGCAGAGGCAGGGGCTTTGGGGGGGGCAGGGAGAGGCACAGGCATAGGGGGAGCTGGCTGCTCCATGTCCTGGTTTCCTTCCCCAAACTCCAACTGGCCAGGCTCATGAATGTGTGCAGGGGGCACCTGGCCGGCCTGGTCAGCCGCTCCTCACCGTGAGCCGGGGCCCTTGTCAGTCACCACAGCGGCCACAGAAGCCTTCATGCTGCTGGTGGCACAGGGAGCGGGGCCGGTCTCAGCACCTGGCCTCCTACTGCCTTCTAGAGTTTAGGGGCTCCTGTTCCTTTTCACCCCTTGTCTTCCAGGCTTATTGAGAAGGACAAACACAAGCCATGTGCATGCGGTGTGCAGCACAGTGTTGTGATTGACACACACACGTGGTGGAAACATTGTCACAGGGAGGTGATGCACAGTTATGACTGACGCTCACAGGTGTGTGTGTGTGTGTGTGTGTGTGTGTGTGTGTGAATGTGTATGAGTATGGTGGGGACCCTCACTAGCTATTTTCTTAGTGGATATCGAGTATACAACACAGAATTATTAACCAGTCACCAATGGGTAACTCAGACCCGGAACTTTCTACATCCCTGCAAATCTGCACCCTTGGCTGGAGAGCCCTTCCGCCCTCTTCCTCTCGTGAGCTTTGTTGAGAGCAAAGCAAAACCCCCAGTTCCTCTCGCTCCTCCGGTAACCTCACAGTCCACACACGACTCTTCTGCAGGAGCCCTGTGCTGGGCAGGGCAGGACAGGGCAGCCTCGGGTTCTAGTGTAGCCCCTACATGATGGAGTGGGAGACCCAGAGGACCCCGGAGTGTGAACTCAGAAAGGAGCTGCAGGCTGGGCTTCAGGGCAGACTCAAGTTGCCCAGCCCTGAGCTGGTTGGTACTGGTAGCCTAGCCATTGGCCAGAAGAGTGGGTTCTGTGACACTGGAAGGCAGACCCCAAAATGAACACGTGAGTCCACCCCAAACCACTGCAGCCTATGCTTCCCTGGGAAGTATGGCGGGGGCCACAGTGCGGTGGCCAATGCTAACGTTGGCTGCTTCCTGAAGGATTTACCACATGCTCTGCAGCTAGCAGCCACACAGCTTCCTCTCCTCCTCAGTGAGCCAGAACATAGGGCTCCAACTAGGGTGTCTGGGCAGGGAGAATGTGGTGTGAGCAGAAGTTGTCACAACTATCTTTCTCACTCATATGTTTTATGACAAAATTAAAAACCAGTATGTCTTTTATGGGTCTTGTATGGGTATGTTCTATGTAGAAGCCATTGAAAAGCTGATTTCTGTGGCCATAAAAGAAATGAAAATCAAAGGTACACTGAGATTATACCTCCCCCAGTTACAATGGCCATTATCAAGAAAACAAATAATAGTAGATGCTGGCAAGAATGTGGCCAAAAGGAAATACTACTATATGGTTGGAGGGACTGTAAATTGGTTCAACCACTTTGGAAAGCAGTGTGTAGGTTCCTCAAAAGACTATACATAGAGCTCCCTTATGACCCGGCAATCCCACTCCTAGGCATTTACCCAAACGATCACAAACAAGGCCACACTAAAGCTACCGGCACAACCATGTTCACTGCAACATTATTTACCATAGCTAAGATATGGTACCAATCCAGATGCCCCTCAGTAGATGAATGGATCAAGAAAATGTGGTACATATACAATGGAGTTCTATGCTTCCATCAGAAAAAATGACATTGCCCTGTTTGTAAGGAAATGGAAAGATTTGGAAAAATCATATTAAGTAAAGTAAGCCAGACCCAAAGAAACATAGGCTCCATGGTTTCCCTCATTTGTAATAATTAGTACATGTCTAGGATAGTCCTAGAAGAGGATCACAATAGCTCAATGGCTATGTACATATGATCATATAAGATGATAGCAAAGGAAATGAACTCCAAGATATGGAAGCAAGAGGGTGTTTTTTGTTGTGTTGTTTTTAATACACTCTGTGAAGTTATTTATTTTTTCTTTCATTTTTTCCCTTTGGTTTATCCCTTGTTGTTACTGTATTTGATTTTGATACCCTGTGTCTTGTGTATATGCTAATCTGATTTGGGGAAGGGAGAGGGAATAACAAAATTGTGAGACAAAGGACAAAAGGTAAACCAATACAACTGTGATTCTCACAAGACAGCATGTTGGAAATGAACTTTACAACATGGAAGTGGTGGGGATTGGTGGAGAGGGAAGGTGGGAGAAAAATGAGGGAGGGAGTAACAATGTTGGACAAGAAATGTACTCCTTACCTCACATGTGTAATTGTAACCCCTCTGTACATCACCTTGACAATAAAATTAAGTTTAAAAAAGAAAAGAAAAAAAGAAAACCTACTCTGACAAATTAAATAGAGAGAGAAAGAGAGAGAGAAGTATATCCCAAAACACAAGTAACTTGTTCTCAGATTTCATTCTGTGTCTCAGCCACTCCCCCCAAGTGCCCCCCCCCCCAATGACTGCCATTAGATGTGATTTTTGTCTGTGGAAGCTGGTCTCTCACCAGCCTGTTGCAAGGCATGTGCTACATGAGCGAGGGCATGGCTTTGGTGAGCCATGAACAAGCTTTCACCCTGCAGAGCAAAGATCAAGCTCCAAAGATCAAGCCAGGACTGGACTGCCTACTAGCCTCTGGAATCTTCCATCGTCAGACATGTGTCAGCAGAACCCTCTGTGGAAGCGAACCCAGCTTGCTGCCTTCTTATGGGAAAGGGTGATCTGATTCTCAAGCAAAGGCTGCCCTATCCAAGGGTCAGCCATCCTCACAGCCCAGGGCCACCCATGCCCCAGCCCGGTGTCCCACCCCCAGTGCATACTCACTACACACTCCCTTGATGATCCTGAGGGAAAGGGGGGTGGCCCTCACTCACATGTGGACACACCCCAGTTCAGAAGCAACACCTAGAAATGGGTTACCTGCTCTTGTGTTCACAGGCGATGGGTGTGGGTGAGGAGTGAGTGCAGTGGCTATGGCCTCTCCCCAGGTACCAGCGTGTCCATGCACAGAGCGATGTGGGGCAGGCCTGACCCTTGGGCTCCTTGGCTGGAGAGGAGCCAGCTATGACGGGTCTCTCCCAAGTGAAAACTTACTGCCTGCCCCCGTGGATAGGCTTGCTTCTTTTTTATTTAGACCACTTGGTTTTTCCAGTGTCATGCAGCTCCCATAGCAGTGTACAAGCCTCTGGCCCGGCATTTGGCATTCCTGTCAGCACTGTGAGGTCAGATTTGTTAGCGCTGGAGGCTGTTAGGCCATTATCAGCCACTGATGCCACTCCAGCTGTGAGGCTAATCTGGATTCAGGGGGAAGCAGGTCTGATCTTCCGGCAGTCACTCAAGTGCGCCTGCGTACCATGGCCAGCAGCAGCCAGGCTTCTTCCCCATCTGCAACACCACAGGACACAGGGACAGCCCACCAGAACCACACAGGAGGACCCAGGGAGACGCTGGGACAGCCCACCAGAACCACACAGAAGGACGCAGGGACAAGTAGATCAGAACCACACAGGAGGATGCAAGGACAGCTAGATCAGAACCAAACAACAGCCCCTGTAAAACTAGCAGTCTTTCACTGCCCCAAAACCAACTTCCAGGACTCAAATTTAAGTGTCTGGTGGTTGTGTGTGAAGGGTGCATCATTCCATCTATAATTCATGATGAATAGTGAATTATTCTAATGGACTTTCTCTTTTATTTATATTCTATCTTGCCATTCTGGGAGTGGAGAAATGCATCTATCCTACAGCGTTCGATTACCTCCTCCATGGTTGTGGGCGTTTTCCTTTCTGTTGTACAAACTCTGAGCTAATTAAGAGATAGAAATTTCAGGAGGAGGATAGAGGATACATGCCATGCTTTCCTTCCTTTGAGTGTGCTTGGAGATTTTTTTCCCATAAGTGTTCTTTCACACACAGAACTATAGGTCAGGAGTATAGCCTGAGCTCAGGACAGACACTGACTAGCATAGCTTGGTGATTTCGAACCGTACCCAGTCACTGAGCCGTCCTGGGCTTGTCTCCCTTCTGGATTTTTCCCAAGCCTTCGAGGACCCAGCTGGATTGGAAACAGGAGCCAGCGTTGCAGGGGATTGGAGGGGTTTCCAGGGTCTTGGACTGAAGGTGGGGACCACTGCTGAGCAGATTTAGCATCTTCATATCATGGAGAATGAGGAGGCTGCTTTGTGCCTTCCCACAGGGAGGGAGGACGCCAGGATTCAGATCCTAGTCTAGCTCCAGGAGGTAAGTTTGCCTCATTTCCAGTAGAAGAGCTAGGTGTTTGGGTATTGAGACAAATCAGCTTTTCCCTTCGTGATGCTAACTACCTCTCTGGAAGAAGGGGGTACAGTGACAGATTTCCTAGCACCTTAACATCTCAAACTTCTGAGGAACAGCAAGCACTATCCTTGAAGCGTCATCAATGAGCCCAATGGAGTCTTCAGGCCATGCTCCCTCTCCTCCCCCACCTGTCCCAGCCAGCACCTGGACCACCAGAGCCAGCACCTGGCTTGCCTGGACTGTCAGTGACACTTCCCCATGACTGTGCCTTTCCTATGGCTCATCTTCTTCTGACACTTCTCACCTCTCTTACCCTGACTTAAACTGTGACGGAAAGCCTACCCTCCCTTCTTTTTTCCCCCTGCCCTTCCTCTCCCCAGGCCATGATTGCTATTGCTTAGTGTCTCTACTATGTGTGGTGGGTGGAAGTATACAACCACAGAAAGCTTTCTGTCCTCTAAGCTTCGGGCAGCTGCTGCTCTTGGTGACAGCCATGGTGGGCTCTGACCTGCACACCTCAGCCCTCTCTCTGCGTCTCCCAGCTCTCACCTTATCAGGGCCCCGCCTCTCCCCGCAGCCAGCCTCCCATCTTCCCGCTAGAAATCAG